>NC_092523.1:50365500-51001500 GCF_037038585.1 Patagioenas fasciata | reverse complement strand
ATAAACCTAACCCCAATCCCTAACCCCAAACCCTAACCCCAACTCCTAACCCCAAATCTAAACCTAACCCTAATCCCTAACCCCAACCCCTAACCCCAACCCCTAAACCCAAATCTAAACCTAACCCCAACCCCTAAACCCCAACCCCTAACCCCAAATCTAAACCTAACACCAACCCCTAACCCCAAATCTAAACCTAACCCCAATCCCTAACCCCAAACCCTAACCCCAACCCCTAACCCCAAATCTAAACCTAACCCCAATCCCTAACCCCAAACCCTAACCCCAAATCTAAACCTAACCACAACCCCTAAACCCCAACCCCTAACCCCAAATCTAAACCTAACCCCAACCCCTAACCCCAACCCCTAACCCCAAATCTAAACCTAACCTCAACCCCTAACCCCAACCCCTAAATCCAACCCCTAACCCCAACCCCTAACCCCAAATCTAAACCTAACCCCAAATCTAAACCTAACCCCATCCCCTAACTCCAAATCTAAACCTAACCCCAATCCCTAACCCCAAACCCTAACCCCAACCCCTAACCCCAAATCTAAACCTAACCCGAATCCCTAACCCCAAACCCTAACCCCAAATCTAAACCTAACCCCAATCCCTAACCCCAAACCCTAACCCCAAATCTAAACCTAACCCCAACCCCTAAACCCCAACCCCTAACCCCAAATCTAAACCTAACCCCAATCCCTAACCCCAACCCCTAACCCCAAATCAAAACCTAACCCCAACCCCTAAACCCCAACTCCTAACCCCAAATCTAAACCTAACCCCAACCCCTAACACCAACCCCTAACCCCAAATCTAAACCTAACCCCAACCCCTAAACCCCAACCCCTAACCCCAAATCTAAACCTAACCCCAACCCCTAACCCCAAACCCTAACCCCAAATCTAAACCTAACCCCAAATCTAAGCCTAACCCCAATCCCTGACCCCAAACCCTAACCCCAACCCCCAACCCCAAATCTAAACCTAACCCCGTATGCGGGCGTGCAGTACGCCAACCATCAACGGACGTTTTTCCCCTCAAGCCTGTCAGGACGTTGCTCGTCCGTCTTTCCCTCAATAGATGGGAGTAGGCGCGCTTGCGGATGTGTGCGTGTGTGTGGCCACGCGTTTGCTTAGGCATCAGAGTGTGAAAAGGTAGGTGCTTTTCTCTAGCTGCGTGTGCGTGCACGTGGTGCTGGGTGCACATCCCTGGGTGCTCGTGGAAAGGTTTCTGCATGGTTTTCGCTGAGGAATCGTGTGTGTGCACATGGACAAAGAGAAGGCGCAGCAACCAGGTTCCAGCGCCGAAGAAGGCAAAAGGCAAGGTTTCCGGCGCTATCTCCTTCTCTCCGCAGACCTAGTCGCGCAAAGCAAGCCGCTAAGCCGGCGACCGGCAAGAGAGCTACAACGAAGCATGTCGAACGGAGAAAATAGCAGCAGCTCATCTGTTCACACCTTGTTTCTGCCATGTGCTTGAACGCCAAGACATTCGCGCTTCTGTGAGATGAAAGACGTCCTTCTGCGTATGTGGTTGCTCACACCGGTGCACTTGTTAGTGTATCCATTCAGTCCTGGGCTGCGGGGCATTCAGAAGTGGCTCTGTGGAGACGTCTGCATAGAGGCAGCTGTCAGAACACGCACACTCGATTGTTCACCAAAACATATGCAGACGCGTCCTTAGCCTGTAGATTTGGATGCACAGAGTTCCCTGTGTTCGCAAGAGACAAGGGAATCGCGTCTGTACGCACAGAAGCAATAGCGGACCGTTTCCCTCGGAGTGAACGCGAAGAGCCGTCTATGTACTCGCAGACACGGGAACGTGCCTCAATGCGGTCACAGAGGCAGCAGCTTTTGCACAGATGCTCTGGTGATTCTGGCACTTTCCAGGCACACTCCTGAAAGCCGCGCACACTGCTGTTCACTCGCTAAACGACCTCTTGGGAAACACGTCTCCGGTCGATGGACCGCTCAGATTGCTTCTCGTGGAACTGTGAACTGTGTCAGCGCAGGGAATCCGTCTCTGTTGAGCAGATGTCAATCCTGCCTCGCTTTTGCTTTGTTGCCTCTACCAAGATGATTTCCCGTTTCTCTCTTCACTGGAGCACGCAGACACAGCCAACGCACATCAAGTGTCAAGAGACACGCTCTGCTGAGCTCAACGCTTGTGCAGATGCACATGTGCGACGAAGTCAACACACGTGCTTGTGGAGAGAAAGAAAGGGACTCCCAGGCGTGTGGAGCGACGGGGAGAAAGAGCGGGCGCTGAGGAACACAGTTTCAAACAGACTGTCTCCACACAAACAGGCACCTGTCTGCAGGTATCCTAGATCTTGATTCTTGAACTTGAGGAAACACGCGTCTGAGCAAAACTCCCAAACGCTTCCAGGAAAGACACACGCTCTCCCACAAGCACACAAGTGTTTGCCCTCAGCTATAGATCAGGGACAAGCTTGTGAAGAGATGCCCTGCTATTCTTTCGCCTTATGGCATCACGTGTTTCGTTCCTCTTGGAGATCGATTGTTAAACGTCTTTCCTAGGGCGACTGTGAAGCATTTGCCAGCGGAGGAGAAGTAGCACGGAGCAGCATTCAGTACTGCCTACGAGTGTCTTTGCTACCCTACTAGCGGAGCTCCAAGAACAGGCACACATCTTCAGGTACCTTCCAAATGTGGATTCCCCTGCAGCCCCGTAGGCGGGCGTGCAGTACGCCAACCATCAACGGACGTTTTTCCCCTCAAGCCTGTCAGGACGTTGCTCGTCCGTCTTTCCCTCAATAGATGGGAGTAGGCGCGCTTGCGGATGTGTGCGTGTGTGTGGCCACGCGTTTGCTTAGGCATCAGTGTGTGAAAAGGTAGGTGCTTTTCTCTAGCTGCGTGTGCGTGCACGTAGTGCTGGGTGCACATCCCTGGGTGCTCGTGGAAAGGTTTCTGCATGGTTTTCGCTGAGGAATCGTGTGTGTGCACATGGACAAAGAGAAGGCGCAGCAACCGGGTTCCAGCGCCGAAGAAGGCAAAAGGCAAGGTTTCCGGCGCTATCTCCTTCTCTCCGCAGACCTAGTCGCGCAAAGCAAGCCGCTAAGCCGGCGACCGGCAAGAGAGCTACAACGAAGCATGCCGAACGGAGAAAATAGCAGCAGCTCATCTGTTCACACCTTGTTTCTGCCATGTGCTTGAACGCCAAGACGTTCGCGCTTCTGTGAGATGAAAGACGTCCTTCTGCGTATGTGGTTGCTCACACCGGTGCACTTGTTAGTGTATCCCTTCAGTCCTGGGCTGCGGGGCATTCAGAAGTGGCTCTGTGGAGACGTCTGCATAGAGGCAGCTGTCAGAACACGCACACTCGATTGTTCACCAAAACATATGCAGACGCGTCCTTAGCCTGTAGATTTGGATGCACAGAGTTCCCTGTGTTCGCAAGAGACAAGGGAATCGCGTCTGTACGCACAGAAGCAATAGCGGACCGTTTCCCTCGGAGTGAACGCGAAGAGCCGTCTATATACTCGCAGACACGGGAACGTGCCTCAATGCGGTCACAGAGGCAGCAGCTTTTGCACAGATGCTCTGGTGATTCTGGCACTTTCCAGGCACACTCCTGAAAGCCGCGCACACTGCTGTTCACTTCGCTAAACGACCTCTTGGGAAACACGTCTCCGGTCGATGGACCGCTCAGATTGCTTCTCGTGTAACTGTGAACTGTGTCAGCGCAGGGAATCCGTCTCTGTTGAGCAGATGTCAATCCTGCCTCGCTTTTGCTTTGTTGCCTCTACCAAGATGATTTCCCGTTTCTCTCTTCACTGGAGCACGCAGACACAGCCAACGCACATCAAGTGTCAAGAGACACGCTCTGCTGAGCTCAACGCTTGTGCAGATGCACATGTGCGACGAAGTCAACACACGTGCTTGTGGAGAGAAAGAAAGGGACTCCCAGGCGTGTGGAGCGACGGGGAGAAAGAGCGGGCGCTGAGGAACACAGTTTCAAACAGACTGTCTCCACACAAACAGGCACCTGTCTGCAGGTATCCTAGATCTTGATTCTTGAACTTGAGGAAACACGCGTCTGAGCAAAACTCCCAAACGCTTCCAGGAAAGACACACGCTCTCCCACAAGCACACAAGTGTTTGCCCTCAGCTATAGATCAGGGACAAGCTTGTGAAGAGATGCCCTGCTATTCTTTCGCCTTATGGCATCATGTGTTTCGTTCCTCTTGGAGATCGATTGTTAAACGTCTTTCCTAGGGCGACTGTGAAGCATTTGCCAGCGGAGGAGAAGTAGCACGGAGCAGCATTCAGTACTGCCTACGAGTGTCTTTGCTACCCTACTAGCGGAGCTCCAAGAACAGGCACACATCTTCAGGTACCTTCCAAATGTGGATTCCCCTGCAGCCCCGTAGGCGGGCGTGCAGTACGCCAACCATCAACGGACGTTTTTCCCCTCAAGCCTGTCAGGACGTTGCTCGTCCGTCTTTCCCTCAATAGATGGGAGTAGGCGCGCTTGCGGATGTGTGCGTGTGTGTGGCCACGCGTTTGCTTAGGCATCAGAGTGTGAAAAGGTAGGTGCTTTTCTCTAGCTGCGTGTGCGTGCACGTGGTGCTGGGTGCACATCCCTGGGTGCTCGTGGAAAGGTTTCTGCATGGTTTTCGCTGAGGAATCGTGTGTGTGCACATGGACAAAGAGAAGGCGCAGCAACCGGGTTCCAGCGCCGAAGAAGGCAAAAGGCAAGGTTTCCGGCGCTATCTCCTTCTCTCCGCAGACCTAGTCGCGCAAAGCAAGCCGCTAAGCCGGCGACCGGCAAGAGAGCTACAACGAAGCATGCCAAACGGAGAAAATAGCAGCAGCTCATCTGTTCACACCTTGTTTCTGCCATGTGCTTGAACGCCAAGACGTTCGCGCTTCTGTGAGATGAAAGACGTCCTTCTGCGTATGTAGTTGCTCACACCGGTGCACTTGTTAGTGTATCCCTTCAGTCCTGGGCTGCGGGGCATTCAGAAGTGGCTCTGTGGAGACGTCTGCATAGAGGCAGCTGTCAGAACACGCACACTCGATTGTTCACCAAAACATATGCAGACGCGTCCTTAGCCTGTAGATTTGGATGCACAGAGTTCCCTGTGTTCGCAAGAGACAAGGGAATCGCGTCTGTACGCACAGAAGCAATAGCGGACCGTTTCCCTCGGAGTGAACGCGAAGAGCCGTCTATGTACTCGCAGACACGGGAACGTGCCTCAATGCGGTCACAGAGGCAGCAGCTTTTGCACAGATGCTCTGGTGATTCTGGCACTTTCCAGGCACACTCCTGAAAGTCGCGCACACTGCTGTTCACTCGGGGCTGCAGGGGAATCCACATTTGGAAGGTACCTGAAGATGTGTGCCTGTTCTTGGAGCTCCGCTAGTAGGGTAGCAAAGACACTCGTAGGCAGTACTGAATGCTGCTCCGTGCTACTTCTCCTCCGCTGGCAAATGCTTCACAGTCGCCCTAGGAAAGACGTTTAACAATCGATCTCCAAGAGGAACGAAACACATGATGCCATAAGGCGAAAGAATAGCAGGGCATCTCTTCACAAGCTTGTCCCTGATCTATAGCTGAGGGCAAACACTTGTGTGCTTGTGGGAGAGCGTGTGTCTTTCCTGGAAGCGTTTGGGAGTTTTGCTCAGACGCGTGTTTCCTCAAGTTCAAGAATCAAGATCTAGGATACCTGCAGACAGGTGCCTGTTTGTGTGGAGACAGTCTGTTTGAAACTGTGTTCCTCAGCGCCCGCTCTTTCTCCCCGTCGCTCCACACGCCTGGGAGTCCCTTTCTTTCTCTCCACAAGCACGTGTGTTGACTTCGTCGCACATGTGCATCTGCACAAGCGTTGAGCTCAGCAGAGCGTGTCTCTTGACACTTGATGTGCGTTGGCTGTGTCTGCGTGCTCCAGTGAAGAGAGAAACGGGAAATCATCTTGGTAGAGGCAACAAAGCAAAAGCGAGGCAGGATTGACATCTGCTCAACAGAGACGGATTCCCTGCGCTGACACAGTTCACAGTTACACGAGAAGCAATCTGAGCGGTCCATCGACCGGAGACGTGTTTCCCAAGAGGTCGTTTAGCGAGTGAACAGCAGTGTGCGCGGCTTTCAGGAGTGTGCCTGGAAAGTGCCAGAATCACCAGAGCATCTGTGCAAAAGCTGCTGCCTCTGTGACCGCATTGAGGCACGTTCCCGTGTCTGCGAGTACATAGACGGCTCTTCGCGTTCACTCCGAGGGAAACGGTCCGCTATTGCTTCTGTGCGTACAGACGCGATTCCCTTGTCTCTTGCGAACACAGGGAACTCTGTGCATCCAAATCTACAGGCTAAGGACGCGTCTGCATATGTTTTGGTGAACAATCGAGTGTGCGTGTTCTGACAGCTGCCTCTATGCAGACGTCTCCACAGAGCCACTTCTGAATGCCCCGCAGCCCAGGACTGAAGGGATACACTAACAAGTGCACCGGTGTGAGCAACCACATATGCAGAAGGACGTCTTTCATCTCACAGAAGCGCGAACGTCTTGGCGTTCAAGCACATGGCAGAAACAAGGTGTGAACAGATGAGCTGCTGCTATTTTCTCCGTTCGGCATGCTTCGTTGTAGCTCTCTTGCCGGTCGCCGGCTTAGCGGCTTGCTTTGCGCGACTAGGTCTGCGGAGAGAAGGAGATAGCGCCGGAAACCTTGCCTTTTGCCTTCTTCGGGGCTGGAACCTGGTTGCTGCGCCTTCTCTTTGTCCATGTGCACACACACGATTCCTCAGCGAAAACCATGCAGAAACCTTTCCACGAGCACCCAGGGATGTGCACCCAGCACCACGTGCACGCACACGCAGCTAGAGAAAAGCACCTACCTTTTCACACACTGATGCCTAAGCAAACGCGTGGCCACACACACGCACACATCCGCAAGCGCGCCTACTCCCATCTATTGAGGGAAAGACGGACGAGCAACGTCCTGACAGGCTTGAGGGGAAAAACGTCCGTTGATGGTTGGCGTACTGCACGCCCGCCTACGGGGCTGCAGGGGAATCCACATTTGGAAGGTACCTGAAGATGTGTGCCTGTTCTTGGAGCTCCGCTAGTAGGGTAGCAAAGACACTCGTAGGCAGTACTGAATGCTGCTCCGTGCTACTTCTCCTCCGCTGGCAAATGCTTCACAGTCGCCCTAGGAAAGACGTTTAACAATCGATCTCCAAGAGGAACGAAACACGTGATGCCATAAGGCGAAAGAATAGCAGGGCATCTCTTCACAAGCTTGTCCCTGATCTATAGCTGAGGGCAAACACTTGTGTGCTTGTGGGAGAGCGTGTGTCTTTCCTGGAAGCGTTTGGGAGTTTTGCTCAGACGCGTGTTTCCTCAAGTTCAAGAATCAAGATCTAGGATACCTGCAGACAGGTGCCTGTTTGTGTGGAGACAGTCTGTTTGAAACTGTGTTCCTCAGCGCCCGCTCTTTCTCCCCGTCGCTCCACACGCCTGGGAGTCCCTTTCTTTCTCTCCACAAGCACGTGTGTTGACTTCGTCGCACATGTGCATCTGCACAAGCGTTGAGCTCAGCAGAGCGTGTCTCTTGACACTTGATGTGCGTTGGCTGTGTCTGCGTGCTCCAGTGAAGAGAGAAACGGGAAATCATCTTGGTAGAGGCAACAAAGCAAAAGCGAGGCAGGATTGACATCTGCTCAACAGAGACGGATTCCCTGCGCTGACACAGTTCACAGTTACACGAGAAGCAATCTGAGCGGTCCATCGACCGGAGACGTGTTTCCCAAGAGGTCGTTTAGCGAGTGAACAGCAGTGTGCGCGGCTTTCAGGAGTGTGCCTGGAAAGTGCCAGAATCACCAGAGCATCTGTGCAAAAGCTGCTGCCTCTGTGACCGCATTGAGGCACGTTCCCGTGTCTGCGAGTACATAGACGGCTCTTCGCGTTCACTCCGAGGGAAACGGTCCGCTATTGCTTCTGTGCGTACAGACGCGATTCCCTTGTCTCTTGCGAACACAGGGAACTCTGTGCATCCAAATCTACAGGCTAAGGACGCGTCTGCATATGTTTTGGTGAACAATCGAGTGTGCGTGTTCTGACAGCTGCCTCTATGCAGACGTCTCCACAGAGCCACTTCTGAATGCCCCGCAGCCCAGGACTGAAGGGATACACTAACAAGTGCACCGGTGTGAGCAACCACATATGCAGAAGGACGTCTTTCATCTCACAGAAGCGCGAACGTCTTGGCGTTCAAGCACATGGCAGAAACAAGGTGTGAACAGATGAGCTGCTGCTATTTTCTCCGTTCGGCATGCTTCGTTGTAGCTCTCTTGCCGGTCGCCGGCTTAGCGGCTTGCTTTGCGCGACTAGGTCTGCGGAGAGAAGGAGATAGCGCCGGAAACCTTGCCTTTTGCCTTCTTCGGCGCTGGAACCCGGTTGCTGCGCCTTCTCTTTGTCCATGTGCACACACACGATTCCTCAGCGAAAACCATGCAGAAACCTTTCCACGAGCACCCAGGGATGTGCACCCAGCACCACGTGCACGCACACGCAGCTAGAGAAAAGCACCTACCTTTTCACACACTGATGCCTAAGCAAACGCGTGGCCACACACACGCACACATCCGCAAGCGCGCCTACTCCCATCTATTGAGGGAAAGACGGACGAGCAACGTCCTGACAGGCTTGAGGGGAAAAACGTCCGTTGATGGTTGGCGTACTGCACGCCCGCCTACGGGGCTGCAGGGGAATCCACATTTGGAAGGTACCTGAAGATGTGTGCCTGTTCTTGGAGCTCCGCTAGTAGGGTAGCAAAGACACTCGTAGGCAGTACTGAATGCTGCTCCGTGCTACTTCTCCTCCGCTGGCAAATGCTTCACAGTCGCCCTAGGAAAGACGTTTAACAATCGATCTCCAAGAGGAACGAAACACGTGATGCCATAAGGCGAAAGAATAGCAGCGCATCTCTTCACAAGCTTGTCCCTGATCTATAGCTGAGGGCAAACACTTGTGTGCTTGTGGGAGAGCGTGTGTCTTTCCTGGAAGCGTTTGGGAGTTTTGCTCAGACGCGTGTTTCCTCAAGTTCAAGAATCAAGATCTAGGATACCTGCAGACAGGTGCCTGTTTGTGTGGAGACAGTCTGTTTGAAACTGTGTTCCTCAGCGCCCGCTCTTTCTCCCCGTCGCTCCACACGCCTGGGAGTCCCTTTCTTTCTCTCCACAAGCACGTGTGTTGACTTCGTCGCACATGTGCATCTGCACAAGCGTTGAGCTCAGCAGAGCGTGTCTCTTGACACTTGATGTGCGTTGGCTGTGTCTGCGTGCTCCAGTGAAGAGAGAAACGGGAAATCATCTTGGTAGAGGCAACAAAGCAAAAGCGAGGCAGGATTGACATCTGCTCAACAGAGACGGATTCCCTGCGCTGACACAGTTCACAGTTACACGAGAAGCAATCTGAGCGGTCCATCGACCGGAGACGTGTTTCCCAAGAGGTCGTTTAGCGAGTGAACAGCAGTGTGCGCGGCTTTCAGGAGTGTGCCTGGAAAGTGCCAGAATCACCAGAGCATCTGTGCAAAAGCTGCTGCCTCTGTGACCGCATTGAGGCACGTTCCCGTGTCTGCGAGTACATAGACGGCTCTTCGCGTTCACTCCGAGGGAAACGGTCCGCTATTGCTTCTGTGCGTACAGACGCGATTCCCTTGTCTCTTGCGAACACAGGGAACTCTGTGCATCCAAATCTACAGGCTAAGGACGCGTCTGCATATGTTTTGGTGAACAATCGAGTGTGCGTGTTCTGACAGCTGCCTCTATGCAGACGTCTCCACAGAGCCACTTCTGAATGCCCCGCAGCCCAGGACTGAAGGGATACACTAACAAGTGCACCGGTGTGAGCAACCACATATGCAGAAGGACGTCTTTCATCTCACAGAAGCGCGAACGTCTTGGCGTTCAAGCACATGGCAGAAACAAGGTGTGAACAGATGAGCTGCTGCTATTTTCTCCGTTCGGCATGCTTCGTTGTAGCTCTCTTGCCGGTCGCCGGCTTAGCGGCTTGCTTTGCGCGACTAGGTCTGCGGAGAGAAGGAGATAGCGCCGGAAACCTTGCCTTTTGCCTTCTTCGGCGCTGGAACCCGGTTGCTGCGCCTTCTCTTTGTCCATGTGCACACACACGATTCCTCAGCGAAAACCATGCAGAAACCTTTCCACGAGCACCCAGGGATGTGCACCCAGCACCACGTGCACGCACACGCAGCTAGAGAAAAGCACCTACCTTTTCACACACTGATGCCTAAGCAAACGCGTGGCCACACACACGCACACATCCGCAAGCGCGCCTACTCCCATCTATTGAGGGAAAGACGGACGAGCAACGTCCTGACAGGCTTGAGGGGAAAAACGTCCGTTGATGGTTGGCGTACTGCACGCCCGCCTACGGGGCTGCAGGGGAATCCACATTTGGAAGGTACCTGAAGATGTGTGCCTGTTCTTGGAGCTCCGCTAGTAGGGTAGCAAAGACACTCGTAGGCAGCACTGAATGCTGCTCCGTGCTACTTCTCCTCCGCTGGCAAATGCTTCACAGTCGCCCTAGGAAAGACGTTTAACAATCGATCTCCAAGAGGAACGAAACACGTGATGGCATAAGGCGAAAGAATAGCAGGGCATCTCTTCACAAGCTTGTCCCTGATCTATAGCTGAGGGCAAACACTTGTGTGCTTGTGGGAGAGCGTGTGTCTTTCCTGGAAGCGTTTGGGAGTTTTGCTCAGACGCGTGTTTCCTCAAGTTCAAGAATCAAGATCTAGGATACCTGCAGACAGGTGCCTGTTTGTGTGGAGACAGTCTGTTTGAAACTGTGTTCCTCAGCGCCCGCTCTTTCTCCCCGTCGCTCCACACGCCTGGGAGTCCCTTTCTTTCTCTCCACAAGCACGTGTGTTGACTTCGTCGCACATGTGCATCTGCACAAGCGTTGAGCTCAGCAGAGCGTGTCTCTTGACACTTGATGTGCGTTGGCTGTGTCTGCGTGCTCCAGTGAAGAGAGAAACGGGAAATCATCTTGGTAGAGGCAACAAAGCAAAAGCGAGGCAGGATTGACATCTGCTCAACAGAGACGGATTCCCTGCACTGACACAGTTCACAGTTCCACGAGAAGCAATCTGAGCGGTCCATCGACCGGAGATGTGTTTCCCAAGAGGTCGTTTAGCGAGTGAACAGCAGTGTGCGCGGCTTTCAGGAGTGTGCCTGGAAAGTGCCAGAATCACCAGAGCATCTGTGCAAAAGCTGCTGCCTCTGTGACCGCATTGAGGCACGTTCCCGTGTCTGCGAGTACATAGACGGCTCTTCGCGTTCACTCCGAGGGAAACGGTCCGCTATTGCTTCTGTGCGTACAGACGCGATTCCCTTGTCTCTTGCGAACACAGGGAACTCTGTGCATCCAAATCTACAGGCTAAGGACGCGTCTGCATATGTTTTGGTGAACAATCGAGTGTGCGTGTTCTGACAGCTGCCTCTATGCAGACGTCTCCACAGAGCCACTTCTGAATGCCCCGCAGCCCAGGACTGAAGGGATACACTAACAAGTGCACCGGTGTGAGCAACCACATATGCAGAAGGACGTCTTTCATCTCACAGAAGCGCGAACGTCTTGGCGTTCAAGCACATGGCAGAAACAAGGTGTGAACAGATGAGCTGCTGCTATTTTCTCCGTTCGGCATGCTTCGTTGTAGCTCTCTTGCCGGTCGCCGGCTTAGCGGCTTGCTTTGCGCGACTAGGTCTGCGGAGAGAAGGAGATAGCGCCGGAAACCTTGCCTTTTGCCTTCTTCGGCGCTGGAACCCGGTTGCTGCGCCTTCTCTTTGTCCATGTGCACACACACGATTCCTCAGCGAAAACCATGCAGAAACCTTTCCACGAGCACCCAGGGATGTGCACCCAGCACCACGTGCACGCACACGCAGCTAGAGAAAAGCACCTACCTTTTCACACACTGATGCCTAAGCAAACGCGTGGCCACACACACGCACACATCCGCAAGCGCGCCTACTCCCATCTATTGAGGGAAAGACGGACGAGCAACGTCCTGACAGGCTTGAGGGGAAAAACGTCCGTTGATGGTTGGCGTACTGCACGCCCGCCTACGGGGCTGCAGGGGAATCCACATTTGGAAGGTACCTGAAGATGTGTGCCTGTTCTTGGAGCTCCGCTAGTAGGGTAGCAAAGACACTCGTAGGCAGCACTGAATGCTGCTCCGTGCTACTTCTCCTCCGCTGGCAAATGCTTCACAGTCGCCCTAGGAAAGACGTTTAACAATCGATCTCCAAGAGGAACGAAACACGTGATGGCATAAGGCGAAAGAATAGCAGGGCATCTCTTCACAAGCTTGTCCCTGATCTATAGCTGAGGGCAAACACTTGTGTGCTTGTGGGAGAGCGTGTGTCTTTCCTGGAAGCGTTTGGGAGTTTTGCTCAGACGCGTGTTTCCTCAAGTTCAAGAATCAAGATCTAGGATACCTGCAGACAGGTGCCTGTTTGTGTGGAGACAGTCTGTTTGAAACTGTGTTCCTCAGCGCCCGCTCTTTCTCCCCGTCGCTCCACACGCCTGGGAGTCCCTTTCTTTCTCTCCACAAGCACGTGTGTTGACTTCGTCGCACATGTGCATCTGCACAAGCGTTGAGCTCAGCAGAGCGTGTCTCTTGACACTTGATGTGCGTTGGCTGTGTCTGCGTGCTCCAGTGAAGAGAGAAACGGGAAATCATCTTGGTAGAGGCAACAAAGCAAAAGCGAGGCAGGATTGACATCTGCTCAACAGAGACGGATTCCCTGCGCTGACACAGTTCACAGTTCCACGAGAAGCAATCTGAGCGGTCCATCGACCGGAGATGTGTTTCCCAAGAGGTCGTTTAGCGAGTGAACAGCAGTGTGCGCGGCTTTCAGGAGTGTGCCTGGAAAGTGCCAGAATCACCAGAGCATCTGTGCAAAAGCTGCTGCCTCTGTGACCGCATTGAGGCACGTTCCCGTGTCTGCGAGTACATAGACGGCTCTTCGCGTTCACTCCGAGGGAAACGGTCCGCTATTGCTTCTGTGCGTACAGACGCGATTCCCTTGTCTCTTGCGAACACAGGGAACTCTGTGCATCCAAATCTACAGGCTAAGGACGCGTCTGCATATGTTTTGGTGAACAATCGAGTGTGCGTGTTCTGACAGCTGCCTCTATGCAGACGTCTCCACAGAGCCACTTCTGAATGCCCCGCAGCCCAGGACTGAAGGGATACACTAACAAGTGCACCGGTGTGAGCAACCACATATGCAGAAGGACGTCTTTCATCTCACAGAAGCGCGAACGTCTTGGCGTTCAAGCACATGGCAGAAACAAGGTGTGAACAGATGAGCTGCTGCTATTTTCTCCGTTCGGCATGCTTCGTTGTAGCTCTCTTGCCGGTCGCCGGCTTAGCGGCTTGCTTTGCGCGACTAGGTCTGCGGAGAGAAGGAGATAGCGCCGGAAACCTTGCCTTTTGCCTTCTTCGGCGCTGGAACCCGGTTGCTGCGCCTTCTCTTTGTCCATGTGCACACACACGATTCCTCAGCGAAAACCATGCAGAAACCTTACCACGAGCACCCAGGGATGTGCACCCAGCACCACGTGCACGCACACGCAGCTAGAGAAAAGCACCTACCTTTTCACACACTGATGCCTAAGCAAACGCGTGGCCACACACACGCACACATCCGCAAGCGCGCCTACTCCCATCTATTGAGGGAAAGACGGACGAGCAACGTCCTGACAGGCTTGAGGGGAAAAACGTCCGTTGATGGTTGGCGTACTGCACGCCCGCCTACGGGGCTGCAGGGGAATCCACATTTGGAAGGTACCTGAAGATGTGTGCCTGTTCTTGGAGCTCCGCTAGTAGGGTAGCAAAGACACTCGTAGGCAGTACTGAATGCTGCTCCGTGCTACTTCTCCTCCGCTGGCAAATGCTTCACAGTCGCCCTAGGAAAGACGTTTAACAATCGATCTCCAAGAGGAACGAAACACGTGATGGCATAAGGCGAAAGAATAGCAGCGCATCTTTTCACAAGCTTGTCCCTGATCTATAGCTGAGGGCAAACACTTGTGTGCTTGTGGGAGAGCGTGTGTCTTTCCTGGAAGCGTTTGGGAGTTTTGCTCAGACGCGTGTTTCCTCAAGTTCAAGAATCAAGATCTAGGATACCTGCAGACAGGTGCCTGTTTGTGTGGAGACAGTCTGTTTGAAACTGTGTTCCTCAGCGCCCGCTCTTTCTCCCCGTCGCTCCACACGCCTGGGAGTCCCTTTCTTTCTCTCCACAAGCACATGTGTTGACTTCGTCGCACATGTGCATCTGCACAAGCGTTGAGCTCAGCAGAGCGTGTCTCTTGACACTTGATGTGCGTTGGCTGTGTCTTCGTGCTCCAGTGAAGAGAGAAACGGGAAATCATCTTGGTAGAGGCAACAAAGCAAAAGCGAGGCAGGATTGACATCTGCTCAACAGAGACGGATTCCCTGCGCTGACACAGTTCACAGTTACACGAGAAGCAATCTGAGCGGTCCATCGACCGGAGACGTGTTTCCCAAGAGGTCGTTTAGCGAGTGAACAGCAGTGTGCGCGACTTTCAGGAGTGTGCCTGGAAAGTGCCAGAATCACCAGAGCATCTGTGCAAAAGCTGCTGCCTCTGTGACCGCATTGAGGCACGTTCCCGTGTCTGCGAGTACATAGACGGCTCTTCGCGTTCACTCCGAGGGAAACGGTCCGCTATTGCTTCTGTGCGTACAGACGCGATTCCCTTGTCTCTTGCGAACACAGGGAACTCTGTGCATCCAAATCTACAGGCTAAGGACGCGTCTGCATATGTTTTGGTGAACAATCGAGTGTGCGTGTTCTGACAGCTGCCTCTATGCAGACGTCTCCACAGAGCCACTTCTGAATGCCCCGCAGCCCAGGACTGAAGGGATACACTAACAAGTGCACCGGTGTGAGCAACCACATATGCAGAAGGACGTCTTTCATCTCACAGAAGCGCGAACGTCTTGGCGTTCAAGCACATGGCAGAAACAAGGTGTGAACAGATGAGCTGCTGCTATTTTCTCCGTTCGGCATGCTTCGTTGTAGCTCTCTTGCCGGTCGCCGGCTTAGCGGCTTGCTTTGCGCGACTAGATCTGCGGAGAGAAGGAGATAGCGCCGGAAACCTTGCCTTTTGCCTTCTTCGGCGCTGGAACCCGGTTGCTGCGCCTTCTCTTTGTCCATGTGCACACACACGATTCCTCAGCAAAAACCATGCAGAAACCTTTCCACGAGCACCCAGGGATGTGCACCCAGCACCACGTGCACGCACACGCAGCTAGAGAAAAGCACCTACCTTTTCACACACTGATGCCTAAGCAAACGCGTGGCCACACACACGCACACATCCGCAAGCGCGCCTACTCCCATCTATTGAGGGAAAGACGGACGAGCAACGTCCTGACAGGCTTGAGGGGAAAAACGTCCGTTGATGGTTGGCGTACTGCACGCCCGCCTACGGGGCTGCAGGGGAATCCACATTTGGAAGGTACCTGAAGATGTGTGCCTGTTCTTGGAGCTCCGCTAGTAGGGTAGCAAAGACACTCGTAGGCAGCACTGAATGCTGCTCCGTGCTACTTCTCCTCCGCTGGCAAATGCTTCACAGTCGCCCTAGGAAAGACGTTTAACAATCGATCTCCAAGAGGAACGAAACACGTGATGGCATAAGGCGAAAGAATAGCAGGGCATCTCTTCACAAGCTTGTCCCTGATCTATAGCTGAGGGCAAACACTTGTGTGCTTGTGGGAGAGCGTGTGTCTTTCCTGGAAGCGTTTGGGAGTTTTGCTCAGACGCGTGTTTCCTCAAGTTCAAGAATCAAGATCTAGGATACCTGCAGACAGGTGCCTGTTTGTGTGGAGACAGTCTGTTTGAAACTGTGTTCCTCAGCGCCCGCTCTTTCTCCCCGTCGCTCCACACGCCTGGGAGTCCCTTTCTTTCTCTCCACAAGCACGTGTGTTGACTTCGTCGCACATGTGCATCTGCACAAGCGTTGAGCTCAGCAGAGCGTGTCTCTTGACACTTGATGTGCGTTGGCTGTGTCTGCGTGCTCCAGTGAAGAGAGAAACGGGAAATCATCTTGGTAGAGGCAACAAAGCAAAAGCGAGGCAGGATTGACATCTGCTCAACAGAGACGGATTCCCTGCGCTGACACAGTTCACAGTTCCACGAGAAGCAATCTGAGCGGTCCATCGACCGGAGATGTGTTTCCCAAGAGGTCGTTTAGCGAGTGAACAGCAGTGTGCGCGGCTTTCAGGAGTGTGCCTGGAAAGTGCCAGAATCACCAGAGCATCTGTGCAAAAGCTGCTGCCTCTGTGACCGCATTGAGGCACGTTCCCGTGTCTGCGAGTACATAGACGGCTCTTCGCGTTCACTCCGAGGGAAACGGTCCGCTATTGCTTCTGTGCGTACAGACGCGATTCCCTTGTCTCTTGCGAACACAGGGAACTCTGTGCATCCAAATCTACAGGCTAAGGACGCGTCTGCATATGTTTTGGTGAACAATCGAGTGTGCGTGTTCTGACAGCTGCCTCTATGCAGACGTCTCCACAGAGCCACTTCTGAATGCCCCGCAGCCCAGGACTGAAGGGATACACTAACAAGTGCACCGGTGTGAGCAACCACATATGCAGAAGGACGTCTTTCATCTCACAGAAGCGCGAACGTCTTGGCGTTCAAGCACATGGCAGAAACAAGGTGTGAACAGATGAGCTGCTGCTATTTTCTCCGTTCGGCATGCTTCGTTGTAGCTCTCTTGCCGGTCGCCGGCTTAGCGGCTTGCTTTGCGCGACTAGGTCTGCGGAGAGAAGGAGATAGCGCCGGAAACCTTGCCTTTTGCCTTCTTCGGCGCTGGAACCCGGTTGCTGCGCCTTCTCTTTGTCCATGTGCACACACACGATTCCTCAGCGAAAACCATGCAGAAACCTTTCCACGAGCACCCAGGGATGTGCACCCAGCACCACGTGCACGCACACGCAGCTAGAGAAAAGCACCTACCTTTTCACACACTGATGCCTAAGCAAACGCGTGGCCACACACACGCACACATCCGCAAGCGCGCCTACTCCCATCTATTGAGGGAAAGACGGACGAGCAACGTCCTGACAGGCTTGAGGGGAAAAACGTCCGTTGATGGTTGGCGTACTGCACGCCCGCCTACGGGGCTGCAGGGGAATCCACATTTGGAAGGTACCTGAAGATGTGTGCCTGTTCTTGGAGCTCCGCTAGTAGGGTAGCAAAGACACTCGTAGGCAGTACTGAATGCTGCTCCGTGCTACTTCTCCTCCGCTGGCAAATGCTTCACAGTCGCCCTAGGAAAGACGTTTAACAATCGATCTCCAAGAGGAACGAAACACGTGATGGCATAAGGCGAAAGAATAGCAGGGCATCTCTTCACAAGCTTGTCCCTGATCTATAGCTGAGGGCAAACACTTGTGTGCTTGTGGGAGAGCGTGTGTCTTTCCTGGAAGCGTTTGGGAGTTTTGCTCAGACGCGTGTTTCCTCAAGTTCAAGAATCAAGATCTAGGATACCTGCAGACAGGTGCCTGTTTGTGTGGAGACAGTCTGTTTGAAACTGTGTTCCTCAGCGCCCGCTCTTTCTCCCCGTCGCTCCACACGCCTGGGAGTCCCTTTCTTTCTCTCCACAAGCACATGTGTTGACTTCGTCGCACATGTGCATCTGCACAAGCGTTGAGCTCAGCAGAGCGTGTCTCTTGACACTTGATGTGCGTTGGCTGTGTCTGCGTGCTCCAGTGAAGAGAGAAACGGGAAATCATCTTGGTAGAGGCAACAAAGCAAAAGCGAGGCAGGATTGACATCTGCTCAACAGAGACGGATTCCCTGCGCTGACACAGTTCACAGTTACACGAGAAGCAATCTGAGCGGTCCATCGACCGGAGACGTGTTTCCCAAGAGGTCGTTTAGCGAGTGAACAGCAGTGTGCGCGACTTTCAGGAGTGTGCCTGGAAAGTGCCAGAATCACCAGAGCATCTGTGCAAAAGCTGCTGCCTCTGTGACCGCATTGAGGCACGTTCGCGTGTCTGCGAGTACATAGACGGCTCTTCGCGTTCACTCCGAGGGAAACGGTCCGCTATTGCTTCTGTGCGTACAGACGCGATTCCCTTGTCTCTTGCGAACACAGGGAACTCTGTGCATCCAAATCTACAGGCTAAGGACGCGTCTGCATATGTTTTGGTGAACAATCGAGTGTGCGTGTTCTGACAGCTGCCTCTATGCAGACGTCTCCACAGAGCCACTTCTGAATGCCCCGCAGCCCAGGACTGAAGGGATACACTAACAAGTGCACCGGTGTGAGCAACCACATATGCAGAAGGACGTCTTTCATCTCACAGAAGCGCGAACGTCTTGGCGTTCAAGCACATGGCAGAAACAAGGTGTGAACAGATGAGCTGCTGCTATTTTCTCCGTTCGGCATGCTTCGTTGTAGCTCTCTTGCCGGTCGCCGGCTTAGCGGCTTGCTTTGCGCGACTAGGTCTGCGGAGAGAAGGAGATAGCGCCGGAAACCTTGCCTTTTGCCTTCTTCGGCGCTGGAACCCGGTTGCTGCGCCTTCTCTTTGTCCATGTGCACACACACGATTCCTCAGCGAAAACCATGCAGAAACCTTTCCACGAGCACCCAGGGATGTGCACCCAGCACCACGTGCACGCACACGCAGCTAGAGAAAAGCACCTACCTTTTCACACACTGATGCCTAAGCAAACGCGTGGCCACACACACGCACACATCCGCAAGCGCGCCTACTCCCATCTATTGAGGGAAAGACGGACGAGCAACGTCCTGACAGGCTTGAGGGGAAAAACGTCCGTTGATGGTTGGCGTATTGCACGCCCGCCTACGGGGCTGCAGGGGAATCCACATTTGGAAGGTACCTGAAGATGTGTGCCTGTTCTTGGAGCTCCGCTAGTAGGGTAGCAAAGACACTCGTAGGCAGCACTGAATGCTGCTCCGTGCTACTTCTCCTCCGCTGGCAAATGCTTCACAGTCGCCCTAGGAAAGACGTTTAACAATCGATCTCCAAGAGGAACGAAACACGTGATGCCATAAGGCGAAAGAATAGCAGGGCATCTCTTCACAAGCTTGTCCCTGATCTATAGCTGAGGGCAAACACTTGTGTGCTTGTGGGAGAGCGTGTGTCTTTCCTGGAAGTGTTTGGGAGTTTTGCTCAGACGCGTGTTTCCTCAAGTTCGAGAATCAAGATCTAGGATACCTGCAGACAGGTGCCTGTTTGTGTGGAGACAGTCTGTTTGAAACTGTGTTCCTCAGCGCCCGCTCTTTCTCCCCGTCGCTCCACACGCCTGGGAGTCCCTTTCTTTCTCTCCACAAGCACGTGTGTTGACTTCGTCGCACATGTGCATCTGCACAAGCGTTGAGCTCAGCAGAGCGTGTCTCTTGACACTTGATGTGCGTTGGCTGTGTCTGCGTGCTCCAGTGAAGAGAGAAACGGGAAATCATCTTGGTAGAGGCAACAAAGCAAAAGCGAGGCAGGATTGACATCTGCTCAACAGAGACGGATTCCCTGCGCTGACACAGTTCACAGTTACACGAGAAGCAATCTGAGCGGTCCATCGACCGGAGACGTGTTTCCCAAGAGGTCGTTTAGCGAGTGAACAGCAGTGTGCGCGGCTTTCAGGAGTGTGCCTGGAAAGTGCCAGAATCACCAGAGCATCTGTGCAAAAGCTGCTGCCTCTGTGACCGCATTGAGGCACGTTCCCGTGTCTGCGAGTACATAGACGGCTCTTCGCGTTCACTCCGAGGGAAACGGTCCGCTATTGCTTCTGTGCGTACAGACGCGATTCCCTTGTCTCTTGCGAACACAGGGAACTCTGTGCATCCAAATCTACAGGCTAAGGACGCGTCTGCATATGTTTTGGTGAACAATCGAGTGTGCGTGTTCTGACAGCTGCCTCTATGCAGACGTCTCCACAGAGCCACTTCTGAATGCCCCGCAGCCCAGGACTGAAGGGATACACTAACAAGTGCACCGGTGTGAGCAACCACATATGCAGAAGGACGTCTTTCATCTCACAGAAGCGCGAACGTCTTGGCGTTCAAGCACATGGCAGAAACAAGGTGTGAACAGATGAGCTGCTGCTATTTTCTCCGTTCGGCATGCTTCGTTGTAGCTCTCTTGCCGGTCGCCGGCTTAGCGGCTTGCTTTGCGCGACTAGGTCTGCGGAGAGAAGGAGATAGCGCCGGAAACCTTGCCTTTTGCCTTCTTCGGCGCTGGAACCCGGTTGCTGCGCCTTCTCTTTGTCCATGTGCACACACACGATTCCTCAGCGAAAACCATGCAGAAACCTTACCACGAGCACCCAGGGATGTGCACCCAGCACCACGTGCACGCACACGCAGCTAGAGAAAAGCACCTACCTTTTCACACACTGATGCCTAAGCAAACGCGTGGCCACACACACGCACACATCCGCAAGCGCGCCTACTCCCATCTATTGAGGGAAAGACGGACGAGCAACGTCCTGACAGGCTTGAGGGGAAAAACGTCCGTTGATGGTTGGCGTACTGCACGCCCGCCTACGGGGCTGCAGGGGAATCCACATTTGGAAGGTACCTGAAGATGTGTGCCTGTTCTTGGAGCTCCGCTAGTAGGGTAGCAAAGACACTCGTAGGCAGTACTGAATGCTGCTCCGTGCTACTTCTCCTCCGCTGGCAAATGCTTCACAGTCGCCCTAGGAAAGACGTTTAACAATCGATCTCCAAGAGGAACGAAACACGTGATGGCATAAGGCGAAAGAATAGCAGCGCATCTTTTCACAAGCTTGTCCCTGATCTATAGCTGAGGGCAAACACTTGTGTGCTTGTGGGAGAGCGTGTGTCTTTCCTGGAAGCGTTTGGGAGTTTTGCTCAGACGCGTGTTTCCTCAAGTTCAAGAATCAAGATCTAGGATACCTGCAGACAGGTGCCTGTTTGTGTGGAGACAGTCTGTTTGAAACTGTGTTCCTCAGCGCCCGCTCTTTCTCCCCGTCGCTCCACACGCCTGGGAGTCCCTTTCTTTCTCTCCACAAGCACATGTGTTGACTTCGTCGCACATGTGCATCTGCACAAGCGTTGAGCTCAGCAGAGCGTGTCTCTTG
Source organism: Patagioenas fasciata (assembly GCF_037038585.1). NCBI lineage: Eukaryota > Metazoa > Chordata > Aves > Columbiformes > Columbidae > Patagioenas > Patagioenas fasciata. Next base: position 50,980,344 of record NC_092523.1, on the reverse strand, counting down.
ACACTTGATGTGCGTTGGCTGTGTCTTCGTGCTCCAGTGAAGAGAGAAACGGGAAATCATCTTGGTAGAGGCAACAAAGCAAAAGCGAGGCAGGATTGACATCTGCTCAACAGAGACGGATTCCCTGCGCTGACACAGTTCACAGTTACACGAGAAGCAATCTGAGCGGTCCATCGACCGGAGACGTGTTTCCCAAGAGGTCGTTTAGCGAGTGAACAGCAGTGTGCGCGACTTTCAGGAGTGTGCCTGGAAAGTGCCAGAATCACCAGAGCATCTGTGCAAAAGCTGCTGCCTCTGTGACCGCATTGAGGCACGTTCCCGTGTCTGCGAGTACATAGACGGCTCTTCGCGTTCACTCCGAGGGAAACGGTCCGCTATTGCTTCTGTGCGTACAGACGCGATTCCCTTGTCTCTTGCGAACACAGGGAACTCTGTGCATCCAAATCTACAGGCTAAGGACGCGTCTGCATATGTTTTGGTGAACAATCGAGTGTGCGTGTTCTGACAGCTGCCTCTATGCAGACGTCTCCACAGAGCCACTTCTGAATGCCCCGCAGCCCAGGACTGAAGGGATACACTAACAAGTGCACCGGTGTGAGCAACCACATATGCAGAAGGACGTCTTTCATCTCACAGAAGCGCGAACGTCTTGGCGTTCAAGCACATGGCAGAAACAAGGTGTGAACAGATGAGCTGCTGCTATTTTCTCCGTTCGGCATGCTTCGTTGTAGCTCTCTTGCCGGTCGCCGGCTTAGCGGCTTGCTTTGCGCGACTAGGTCTGCGGAGAGAAGGAGATAGCGCCGGAAACCTTGCCTTTTGCCTTCTTCGGCGCTGGAACCCGGTTGCTGCGCCTTCTCTTTGTCCATGTGCACACACACGATTCCTCAGCGAAAACCATGCAGAAACCTTTCCACGAGCACCCAGGGATGTGCACCCAGCACCACGTGCACGCACACGCAGCTAGAGAAAAGCACCTACCTTTTCACACACTGATGCCTAAGCAAACGCGTGGCCACACACACGCACACATCCGCAAGCGCGCCTACTCCCATCTATTGAGGGAAAGACGGACGAGCAACGTCCTGACAGGCTTGAGGGGAAAAACGTCCGTTGATGGTTGGCGTACTGCACGCCCGCCTACGGGGCTGCAGGGGAATCCACATTTGGAAGGTACCTGAAGATGTGTGCCTGTTCTTGGAGCTCCGCTAGTAGGGTAGCAAAGACACTCGTAGGCAGCACTGAATGCTGCTCCGTGCTACTTCTCCTCCGCTGGCAAATGCTTCACAGTCGCCCTAGGAAAGACGTTTAACAATCGATCTCCAAGAGGAACGAAACACGTGATGGCATAAGGCGAAAGAATAGCAGGGCATCTCTTCACAAGCTTGTCCCTGATCTATAGCTGAGGGCAAACACTTGTGTGCTTGTGGGAGAGCGTGTGTCTTTCCTGGAAGCGTTTGGGAGTTTTGCTCAGACGCGTGTTTCCTCAAGTTCAAGAATCAAGATCTAGGATACCTGCAGACAGGTGCCTGTTTGTGTGGAGACAGTCTGTTTGAAACTGTGTTCCTCAGCGCCCGCTCTTTCTCCCCGTCGCTCCACACGCCTGGGAGTCCCTTTCTTTCTCTCCACAAGCACGTGTGTTGACTTCGTCGCACATGTGCATCTGCACAAGCGTTGAGCTCAGCAGAGCGTGTCTCTTGACACTTGATGTGCGTTGGCTGTGTCTGCGTGCTCCAGTGAAGAGAGAAACGGGAAATCATCTTGGTAGAGGCAACAAAGCAAAAGCGAGGCAGGATTGACATCTGCTCAACAGAGACGGATTCCCTGCGCTGACACAGTTCACAGTTCCACGAGAAGCAATCTGAGCGGTCCATCGACCGGAGATGTGTTTCCCAAGAGGTCGTTTAGCGAGTGAACAGCAGTGTGCGCGGCTTTCAGGAGTGTGCCTGGAAAGTGCCAGAATCACCAGAGCATCTGTGCAAAAGCTGCTGCCTCTGTGACCGCATTGAGGCACGTTCCCGTGTCTGCGAGTACATAGACGGCTCTTCGCGTTCACTCCGAGGGAAACGGTCCGCTATTGCTTCTGTGCGTACAGACGCGATTCCCTTGTCTCTTGCGAACACAGGGAACTCTGTGCATCCAAATCTACAGGCTAAGGACGCGTCTGCATATGTTTTGGTGAACAATCGAGTGTGCGTGTTCTGACAGCTGCCTCTATGCAGACGTCTCCACAGAGCCACTTCTGAATGCCCCGCAGCCCAGGACTGAAGGGATACACTAACAAGTGCACCGGTGTGAGCAACCACATATGCAGAAGGACGTCTTTCATCTCACAGAAGCGCGAACGTCTTGGCGTTCAAGCACATGGCAGAAACAAGGTGTGAACAGATGAGCTGCTGCTATTTTCTCCGTTCGGCATGCTTCGTTGTAGCTCTCTTGCCGGTCGCCGGCTTAGCGGCTTGCTTTGCGCGACTAGGTCTGCGGAGAGAAGGAGATAGCGCCGGAAACCTTGCCTTTTGCCTTCTTCGGCGCTGGAACCCGGTTGCTGCGCCTTCTCTTTGTCCATGTGCACACACACGATTCCTCAGCGAAAACCATGCAGAAACCTTTCCACGAGCACCCAGGGATGTGCACCCAGCACCACGTGCACGCACACGCAGCTAGAGAAAAGCACCTACCTTTTCACACACTGATGCCTAAGCAAACGCGTGGCCACACACACGCACACATCCGCAAGCGCGCCTACTCCCATCTATTGAGGGAAAGACGGACGAGCAACGTCCTGACAGGCTTGAGGGGAAAAACGTCCGTTGATGGTTGGCGTACTGCACGCCCGCCTACGGGGCTGCAGGGGAATCCACATTTGGAAGGTACCTGAAGATGTGTGCCTGTTCTTGGAGCTCCGCTAGTAGGGTAGCAAAGACACTCGTAGGCAGTACTGAATGCTGCTCCGTGCTACTTCTCCTCCGCTGGCAAATGCTTCACAGTCGCCCTAGGAAAGACGTTTAACAATCGATCTCCAAGAGGAACGAAACACGTGATGGCATAAGGCGAAAGAATAGCAGGGCATCTCTTCACAAGCTTGTCCCTGATCTATAGCTGAGGGCAAACACTTGTGTGCTTGTGGGAGAGCGTGTGTCTTTCCTGGAAGCGTTTGGGAGTTTTGCTCAGACGCGTGTTTCCTCAAGTTCAAGAATCAAGATCTAGGATACCTGCAGACAGGTGCCTGTTTGTGTGGAGACAGTCTGTTTGAAACTGTGTTCCTCAGCGCCCGCTCTTTCTCCCCGTCGCTCCACACGCCTGGGAGTCCCTTTCTTTCTCTCCACAAGCACATGTGTTGACTTCGTCGCACATGTGCATCTGCACAAGCGTTGAGCTCAGCAGAGCGTGTCTCTTGACACTTGATGTGCGTTGGCTGTGTCTGCGTGCTCCAGTGAAGAGAGAAACGGGAAATCATCTTGGTAGAGGCAACAAAGCAAAAGCGAGGCAGGATTGACATCTGCTCAACAGAGACGGATTCCCTGCGCTGACACAGTTCACAGTTACACGAGAAGCAATCTGAGCGGTCCATCGACCGGAGACGTGTTTCCCAAGAGGTCGTTTAGCGAGTGAACAGCAGTGTGCGCGACTTTCAGGAGTGTGCCTGGAAAGTGCCAGAATCACCAGAGCATCTGTGCAAAAGCTGCTGCCTCTGTGACCGCATTGAGGCACGTTCCCGTGTCTGCGAGTACATAGACGGCTCTTCGCGTTCACTCCGAGGGAAACGGTCCGCTATTGCTTCTGTGCGTACAGACGCGATTCCCTTGTCTCTTGCGAACACAGGGAACTCTGTGCATCCAAATCTACAGGCTAAGGACGCGTCTGCATATGTTTTGGTGAACAATCGAGTGTGCGTGTTCTGACAGCTGCCTCTATGCAGACGTCTCCACAGAGCCACTTCTGAATGCCCCGCAGCCCAGGACTGAAGGGATACACTAACAAGTGCACCGGTGTGAGCAACCACATATGCAGAAGGACGTCTTTCATCTCACAGAAGCGCGAACGTCTTGGCGTTCAAGCACATGGCAGAAACAAGGTGTGAACAGATGAGCTGCTGCTATTTTCTCCGTTCGGCATGCTTCGTTGTAGCTCTCTTGCCGGTCGCCGGCTTAGCGGCTTGCTTTGCGCGACTAGGTCTGCGGAGAGAAGGAGATAGCGCCGGAAACCTTGCCTTTTGCCTTCTTCGGCGCTGGAACCCGGTTGCTGCGCCTTCTCTTTGTCCATGTGCACACACACGATTCCTCAGCGAAAACCATGCAGAAACCTTTCCACGAGCACCCAGGGATGTGCACCCAGCACCACGTGCACGCACACGCAGCTAGAGAAAAGCACCTACCTTTTCACACACTGATGCCTAAGCAAACGCGTGGCCACACACACGCACACATCCGCAAGCGCGCCTACTCCCATCTATTGAGGGAAAGACGGACGAGCAACGTCCTGACAGGCTTGAGGGGAAAAACGTCCGTTGATGGTTGGCGTATTGCACGCCCGCCTACGGGGCTGCAGGGGAATCCACATTTGGAAGGTACCTGAAGATGTGTGCCTGTTCTTGGAGCTCCGCTAGTAGGGTAGCAAAGACACTCGTAGGCAGCACTGAATGCTGCTCCGTGCTACTTCTCCTCCGCTGGCAAATGCTTCACAGTCGCCCTAGGAAAGACGTTTAACAATCGATCTCCAAGAGGAACGAAACACGTGATGCCATAAGGCGAAAGAATAGCAGGGCATCTCTTCACAAGCTTGTCCCTGATCTATAGCTGAGGGCAAACACTTGTGTGCTTGTGGGAGAGCGTGTGTCTTTCCTGGAAGTGTTTGGGAGTTTTGCTCAGACGCGTGTTTCCTCAAGTTCAAGAATCAAGATCTAGGATACCTGCAGACAGGTGCCTGTTTGTGTGGAGACAGTCTGTTTGAAACTGTGTTCCTCAGCGCCCGCTCTTTCTCCCCGTCGCTCCACACGCCTGGGAGTCCCTTTCTTTCTCTCCACAAGCACGTGTGTTGACTTCGTCGCACATGTGCATCTGCACAAGCGTTGAGCTCAGCAGAGCGTGTCTCTTGACACTTGATGTGCGTTGGCTGTGTCTGCGTGCTCCAGTGAAGAGAGAAACGGGAAATCATCTTGGTAGAGGCAACAAAGCAAAAGCGAGGCAGGATTGACATCTGCTCAACAGAGACGGATTCCCTGCGCTGACACAGTTCACAGTTACACGAGAAGCAATCTGAGCGGTCCATCGACCGGAGACGTGTTTCCGAAGAGGTCGTTTAGCGAGTGAACAGCAGTGTGCGCGGCTTTCAGGAGTGTGCCTGGAAAGTGCCAGAATCACCAGAGCATCTGTGCAAAAGCTGCTGCCTCTGTGACCGCATTGAGGCACGTTCCCGTGTCTGCGAGTACATAGACGGCTCTTCGCGTTCACTCCGAGGGAAACGGTCCGCTATTGCTTCTGTGCGTACAGACGCGATTCCCTTGTCTCTTGCGAACACAGGGAACTCTGTGCATCCAAATCTACAGGCTAAGGACGCGTCTGCATATGTTTTGGTGAACAATCGAGTGTGCGTGTTCTGACAGCTGCCTCTATGCAGACGTCTCCACAGAGCCACTTCTGAATGCCCCGCAGCCCAGGACTGAAGGGATACACTAACAAGTGCACCGGTGTGAGCAACCACATATGCAGAAGGACGTCTTTCATCTCACAGAAGCGCGAACGTCTTGGCGTTCAAGCACATGGCAGAAACAAGGTGTGAACAGATGAGCTGCTGCTATTTTCTCCGTTCGGCATGCTTCGTTGTAGCTCTCTTGCCGGTCGCCGGCTTAGCGGCTTGCTTTGCGCGACTAGGTCTGCGGAGAGGAGATAGCGCCGGAAACCTTGCCTTTTGCCTTCTTCGGCGCTGGAACCTGGTTGCTGCGCCTTCTCTTTGTCCATGTGCACACACACGATTCCTCAGCGAAAACCATGCAGAAACCTTTCCACGAGCACCCAGGGATGTGCACCCAGCACCACGTGCACGCACACGCAGCTAGAGAAAAGCACCTACCTTTTCACACACTGATGCCTAAGCAAACGCGTGGCCACACACACGCACACATCCGCAAGCGCGCCTACTCCCATCTATTGAGGGAAAGACGGACGAGCAACGTCCTGACAGGCTTGAGGGGAAAAACGTCCGTTGATGGTTGGCGTACTGCACGCCCGCCTACGGGGCTGCAGGGGAATCCACATTTGGAAGGTACCTGAAGATGTGTGCCTGTTCTTGGAGCTCCGCTAGTAGGGTAGCAAAGACACTCGTAGGCAGTACTGAATGCTGCTCCGTGCTACTTCTCCTCCGCTGGCAAATGCTTCACAGTCGCCCTAGGAAAGACGTTTAACAATCGATCTCCAAGAGGAACGAAACACATGATGCCATAAGGCGAAAGAATAGCAGGGCATCTCTTCACAAGCTTGTCCCTGATCTATAGCTGAGGGCAAACACTTGTGTGCTTGTGGGAGAGCGTGTGTCTTTCCTGGAAGCGTTTGGGAGTTTTGCTCAGACGCGTGTTTCCTCAAGTTCAAGAATCAAGATCTAGGATACCTGCAGACAGGTGCCTGTTTGTGTGGAGACAGTCTGTTTGAAACTGTGTTCCTCAGCGCCCGCTCTTTCTCCCCGTCGCTCCACACGCCTGGGAGTCCCTTTCTTTCTCTCCACAAGCACGTGTGTTGACTTCGTCGCACATGTGCATCTGCACAAGCGTTGAGCTCAGCAGAGCGTGTCTCTTGACACTTGATGTGCGTTGGCTGTGTCTGCGTGCTCCAGTGAAGAGAGAAACGGGAAATCATCTTGGTAGAGGCAACAAAGCAAAAGCGAGGCAGGATTGACATCTGCTCAACAGAGACAAATTCCCTGCGCTGACACAGTTCACAGTTACACGAGAAGCAATCTGAGCGGTCCGTCGACTGGAGACGTGTTTCCCAAGAGGTCGTTTAGCGAGTGAACAGCAGTGTGCGCGACTTTCAGGAGTGTGCCTGGAAAGTGCCAGAATCACCAGAGCATCTGTGCAAAAGCTGCTGCCTCTGTGACCGCATTGAGGCACGTTCCCGTGTCTGCGAGTACATAGACGGCTCTTCGCGTTCACTCCGAGGGAAACGGTCCGCTATTGCTTCTGTGCGTACAGACGCGATTCCCTTGTCTCTTGCGAACACAGGGAACTCTGTGCATCCAAATCTACAGGCTAAGGACGCGTCTGCATATGTTTTGGTGAACAATCGAGTGTGCGTGTTCTGACAGCTGCCTCTATGCAGACGTCTCCACAGAGCCACTTCTGAATGCCCCGCAGCCCAGGACTGAAGGGATACACTAACAAGTGCACCGGTGTGAGCAACCACATATGCAGAAGGACGTCTTTCATCTCACAGAAGCGCGAACGTCTTGGCGTTCAAGCACATGGCAGAAACAAGGTGTGAACAGATGAGCTGCTGCTATTTTCTCCGTTCGGCATGCTTCGTTGTAGCTCTCTTGCCGGTCGCCGGCTTAGCGGCTTGCTTTGCGCGACTAGGTCTGCGGAGAGGAGATAGCGCCGGAAACCTTGCCTTTTGCCTTCTTCGGCGCTGGAACCTGGTTGCTGCGCCTTCTCTTTGTCCATGTGCACACACACGATTCCTCAGCGAAAACCATGCAGAAACCTTTCCACGAGCACCCAGGGATGTGCACCCAGCACCACGTGCACGCACACGCAGCTAGAGAAAAGCACCTACCTTTTCACACACTGATGCCTAAGCAAACGCGTGGCCACACACACGCACACATCCGCAAGCGCGCCTACTCCCATCTATTGAGGGAAAGACGGACGAGCAACGTCCTGACAGGCTTGAGGGGAAAAACGTCCGTTGATGGTTGGCGTACTGCACGCCCGCCTACGGGGCTGCAGGGGAATCCACATTTGGAAGGTACCTGAAGATGTGTGCCTGTTCTTGGAGCTCCGCTAGTAGGGTAGCAAAGACACTCGTAGGCAGTACTGAATGCTGCTCCGTGCTACTTCTCCTCCGCTGGCAAATGCTTCACAGTCGCCCTAGGAAAGACGTTTAACAATCGATCTCCAAGAGGAACGAAACACATGATGCCATAAGGCGAAAGAATAGCAGGGCATCTCTTCACAAGCTTGTCCCTGATCTATAGCTGAGGGCAAACACTTGTGTGCTTGTGGGAGAGCGTGTGTCTTTCCTGGAAGCGTTTGGGAGTTTTGCTCAGACGCGTGTTTCCTCAAGTTCAAGAATCAAGATCTAGGATACCTGCAGACAGGTGCCTGTTTGTGTGGAGACAGTCTGTTTGAAACTGTGTTCCTCAGCGCCCGCTCTTTCTCCCCGTCGCTCCACACGCCTGGGAGTCCCTTTCTTTCTCTCCACAAGCACGTGTGTTGACTTCGTCGCACATGTGCATCTGCACAAGCGTTGAGCTCAGCAGAGCGTGTCTCTTGACACTTGATGTGCGTTGGCTGTGTCTGCGTGCTCCAGTGAAGAGAGAAACGGGAAATCATCTTGGTAGAGGCAACAAAGCAAAAGCGAGGCAGGATTGACATCTGCTCAACAGAGACGGATTCCCTGCGCTGACACAGTTCACAGTTACACGAGAAGCAATCTGAGCGGTCCATCGACCGGAGACGTGTTTCCCAAGAGGTCGTTTAGCGAGTGAACAGCAGTGTGCGCGACTTTCAGGAGTGTGCCTGGAAAGTGCCAGAATCACCAGAGCATCTGTGCAAAAGCTGCTGCCTCTGTGACCGCATTGAGGCACGTTCCCGTGTCTGCGAGTACATAGACGGCTCTTCGCGTTCACTCCGAGGGAAACGGTCCGCTATTGCTTCTGTGCGTACAGACGCGATTCCCTTGTCTCTTGCGAACACAGGGAACTCTGTGCATCCAAATCTACAGGCTAAGGACGCGTCTGCATATGTTTTGGTGAACAATCGAGTGTGCGTGTTCTGACAGCTGCCTCTATGCAGACGTCTCCACAGAGCCACTTCTGAATGCCCCGCAGCCCAGGACTGAAGGGATACACTAACAAGTGCACCGGTGTGAGCAACCACATACGCAGAAGGACGTCTTTCATCTCACAGAAGCGCGAACGTCTTGGCGTTCAAGCACATGGCAGAAACAAGGTGTGAACAGATGAGCTGCTGCTATTTTCTCCGTTCGACATGCTTCATTGTAGCTCTCTTGCCGGTCGCCGGCTTAGCGGCTTGCTTTGCGCGACTAGGTCTGCGGAGAGAAGGAGATAGCGCCGGAAACCTTGCCTTTTGCCTTCTTCGGCGCTGGAACCCGGTTGCTGCGCCTTCTCTTTGTCCATGTGCACACACACGATTCCTCAGCGAAAACCATGCAGAAACCTTTCCACGAGCACCCAGGGATGTGCACCCAGCACCACGTGCACGCACACGCAGCTAGAGAAAAGCACCTACCTTTTCACACTCTGATGCCTAAGCAAACGCGTGGCCACACACACGCACACATCCGCAAGCGCGCCTACTCCCATCTATTGAGGGAAAGACGGACGAGCAACGTCCTGACAGGCTTGAGGGGAAAAACGTCCGTTGATGGTTGGCGTACTGCACGCCCGCCTACGGGGCTGCAGGGGAATCCACATTTGGAAGGTACCTGAAGATGTGTGCCTGTTCTTGGAGCTCCGCTAGTAGGGTAGCAAAGACACTCGTAGGCAGTACTGAATGCTGCTCCGTGCTACTTCTCCTCCGCTGGCAAATGCTTCACAGTCGCCCTAGGAAAGACGTTTAACAATCGATCTCCAAGAGGAACGAAACACATGATGCCATAAGGCGAAAGAATAGCAGGGCATCTCTTCACAAGCTTGTCCCTGATCTATAGCTGAGGGCAAACACTTGTGTGCTTGTGGGAGAGCGTGTGTCTTTCCTGGAAGCGTTTGGGAGTTTTGCTCAGACGCGTGTTTCCTCAAGTTCAAGAATCAAGATCTAGGATACCTGCAGACAGGTGCCTGTTTGTGTGGAGACAGTCTGTTTGAAACTGTGTTCCTCAGCGCCCGCTCTTTCTCCCCGTCGCTCCACACGCCTGGGAGTCCCTTTCTTTCTCTCCACAAGCACGTGTGTTGACTTCGTCGCACATGTGCATCTGCACAAGCGTTGAGCTCAGCAGAGCGTGTCTCTTGACACTTGATGTGCGTTGGCTGTGTCTGCGTGCTCCAGTGAAGAGAGAAACGGGAAATCATCTTGGTAGAGGCAACAAAGCAAAAGCGAGGCAGGATTGACATCTGCTCAACAGAGACGGATTCCCTGCGCTGACACAGTTCACAGTTCCACGAGAAGCAATCTGAGCGGTCCATCGACCGGAGACGTGTTTCCCAAGAGGTCGTTTAGCGAGTGAACAGCAGTGTGCGCGGCTTTCAGGAGTGTGCCTGGAAAGTGCCAGAATCACCAGAGCATCTGTGCAAAAGCTGCTGCCTCTGTGACCGCATTGAGGCACGTTCCCGTGTCTGCGAGTACATAGACGGCTCTTCGCGTTCACTCCGAGGGAAACGGTCCGCTATTGCTTCTGTGCGTACAGACGCGATTCCCTTGTCTCTTGCGAACACAGGGAACTCTGTGCATCCAAATCTACAGGCTAAGGACGCGTCTGCATATGTTTTGGTGAACAATCGAGTGTGCGTGTTCTGACAGCTGCCTCTATGCAGACGTCTCCACAGAGCCACTTCTGAATGCCCCGCAGCCCAGGACTGAAGGGATACACTAACAAGTGCACCGGTGTGAGCAACCACATATGCAGAAGGACGTCTTTCATCTCACAGAAGCGCGAACGTCTTGGCGTTCAAGCACATGGCAGAAACAAGGTGTGAACAGATGAGCTGCTGCTATTTTCTCCGTTCGGCATGCTTCGTTGTAGCTCTCTTGCCGGTCGCCGGCTTAGCGGCTTGCTTTGCGCGACTAGGTCTGCGGAGAGAAGGAGATAGCGCCGGAAACCTTGCCTTTTGCCTTCTTCGGCGCTGGAACCCGGTTGCTGCGCCTTCTCTTTGTCCATGTGCACACACACGATTCCTCAGCGAAAACCATGCAGAAACCTTTCCACGAGCACCCAGGGATGTGCACCCAGCACCACGTGCACGCACACGCAGCTAGAGAAAAGCACCTACCTTTTCACACACTGATGCCTAAGCAAACGCGTGGCCACACACACGCACACATCCGCAAGCGCGCCTACTCCCATCTATTGAGGGAAAGACGGACGAGCAACGTCCTGACAGGCTTGAGGGGAAAAACGTCCGTTGATGGTTGGCGTATTGCACGCCCGCCTACGGGGCTGCAGGGGAATCCACATTTGGAAGGTACCTGAAGATGTGTGCCTGTTCTTGGAGCTCCGCTAGTAGGGTAGCAAAGACACTCGTAGGCAGCACTGAATGCTGCTCCGTGCTACTTCTCCTCCGCTGGCAAATGCTTCACAGTCGCCCTAGGAAAGACGTTTAACAATCGATCTCCAAGAGGAACGAAACACGTGATGCCATAAGGCGAAAGAATAGCAGGGCATCTCTTCACAAGCTTGTCCCTGATCTATAGCTGAGGGCAAACACTTGTGTGCTTGTGGGAGAGCGTGTGTCTTTCCTGGAAGCGTTTGGGAGTTTTGCTCAGACGCGTGTTTCCTCAAGTTCAAGAATCAAGATCTAGGATACCTGCAGACAGGTGCCTGTTTGTGTGGAGACAGTCTGTTTGAAACTGTGTTCCTCAGCGCCCGCTCTTTCTCCCCGTCGCTCCACACGCCTGGGAGTCCCTTTCTTTCTCTCCACAAGCACGTGTGTTGACTTCGTCGCACATGTGCATCTGCACAAGCGTTGAGCTCAGCAGAGCGTGTCTCTTGACACTTGATGTGCGTTGGCTGTGTCTGCGTGCTCCAGTGAAGAGAGAAACGGGAAATCATCTTGGTAGAGGCAACAAAGCAAAAGCGAGGCAGGATTGACATCTGCTCAACAGAGACGGATTCCCTGCGCTGACACAGTTCACAGTTCCACGAGAAGCAATCTGAGCGGTCCATCGACCGGAGACGTGTTTCCCAAGAGGTCGTTTAGCGAGTGAACAGCAGTGTGCGCGGCTTTCAGGAGTGTGCGTGGAAAGTGCCAGAATCACCAGAGCATCTGTGCAAAAGCTGCTGCCTCTGTGACCGCATTGAGGCACGTTCCCGTGTCTGCGAGTACATAGACGGCTCTTCGCGTTCACTCCGAGGGAAACGGTCCGCTATTGCTTCTGTGCGTACAGACGCGATTCCCTTGTCTCTTGCGAACACAGGGAACTCTGTGCATCCAAATCTACAGGCTAAGGACGCGTCTGCATATGTTTTGGTGAACAATCGAGTGTGCGTGTTCTGACAGCTGCCTCTATGCAGACGTCTCCACAGAGCCACTTCTGAATGCCCCGCAGCCCAGGACTGAAGGGATACACTAACAAGTGCACCGGTGTGAGCAACCACATATGCAGAAGGACGTCTTTCATCTCACAGAAGCGCGAACGTCTTGGCGTTCAAGCACATGGCAGAAACAAGGTGTGAACAGATGAGCTGCTGCTATTTTCTCCGTTCGGCATGCTTCGTTGTAGCTCTCTTGCCGGTCGCCGGCTTAGCGGCTTGCTTTGCGCGACTAGGTCTGCGGAGAGAAGGAGATAGCGCCGGAAACCTTGCCTTTTGCCTTCTTCGGCGCTGGAACCCGGTTGCTGCGCCTTCTCTTTGTCCATGTGCACACACACGATTCCTCAGCGAAAACCATGCAGAAACCTTTCCACGAGCACCCAGGGATGTGCACCCAGCACCACGTGCACGCACACGCAGCTAGAGAAAAGCACCTACCTTTTCACACACTGATGCCTAAGCAAACGCGTGGCCACACACACGCACACATCCGCAAGCGCGCCTACTCCCATCTATTGAGGGAAAGACGGACGAGCAACGTCCTGACAGGCTTGAGGGGAAAAACGTCCGTTGATGGTTGGCGTACTGCACGCCCGCCTACGGGGCTGCAGGGGAATCCACATTTGGAAGGTACCTGAAGATGTGTGCCTGTTCTTGGAGCTCCGCTAGTAGGGTAGCAAAGACACTCGTAGGCAGTACTGAATGCTGCTCCGTGCTACTTCTCCTCCGCTGGCAAATGCTTCACAGTCGCCCTAGGAAAGACGTTTAACAATCGATCTCCAAGAGGAACGAAACACATGATGCCATAAGGCGAAAGAATAGCAGGGCATCTCTTCACAAGCTTGTCCCTGATCTATAGCTGAGGGCAAACACTTGTGTGCTTGTGGGAGAGCGTGTGTCTTTCCTGGAAGCGTTTGGGAGTTTTGCTCAGACGCGTGTTTCCTCAAGTTCAAGAATCAAGATCTAGGATACCTGCAGACAGGTGCCTGTTTGTGTGGAGACAGTCTGTTTGAAACTGTGTTCCTCAGCGCCCGCTCTTTCTCCCCGTCGCTCCACACGCCTGGGAGTCCCTTTCTTTCTCTCCACAAGCACGTGTGTTGACTTCGTCGCACATGTGCATCTGCACAAGCGTTGAGCTCAGCAGAGCGTGTCTCTTGACACTTGATGTGCGTTGGCTGTGTCTGCCTGCTCCAGTGAAGAGAGAAACGGGAAATCATCTTGGTAGAGGCAACAAAGCAAAAGCGAGGCAGGATTGACATCTGCTCAACAGAGACAAATTCCCTGCGCTGACACAGTTCACAGTTACACGAGAAGCAATCTGAGCGGTCCGTCGACCGGAGACGTGTTTCCCAAGAGGTCGTTTAGCGAGTGAACAGCAGTGTGCGCGACTTTCAGGAGTGTGCCTGGAAAGTGCCAGAATCACCAGAGCATCTGTGCAAAAGCTGCTGCCTCTGTGACCGCATTGAGGCACGTTCCCGTGTCTGCGAGTACATAGACGGCTCTTCGCGTTCACTCCGAGGGAAACGGTCCGCTATTGCTTCTGTGCGTACAGACGCGATTCCCTTGTCTCTTGCGAACACAGGGAACTCTGTGCATCCAAATCTACAGGCTAAGGACGCGTCTGCATATGTTTTGGTGAACAATCGAGTGTGCGTGTTCTGACAGCTGCCTCTATGCAGACGTCTCCACAGAGCCACTTCTGAATGCCCCGCAGCCCAGGACTGAAGGGATACACTAACAAGTGCACCGGTGTGAGCAACCACATATGCAGAAGGACGTCTTTCATCTCACAGAAGCGCGAACGTCTTGGCGTTCAAGCACATGGCAGAAACAAGGTGTGAACAGATGAGCTGCTGCTATTTTCTCCGTTCGGCATGCTTCGTTGTAGCTCTCTTGCCGGTCGCCGGCTTAGCGGCTTGCTTTGCGCGACTAGGTCTGCGGAGAGAAGGAGATAGCGCCGGAAACCTTGCCTTTTGCCTTCTTCGGCGCTGGAACCCGGTTGCTGCGCCTTCTCTTTGTCCATGTGCACACACACGATTCCTCAGCGAAAACCATGCAGAAACCTTTCCACGAGCACCCAGGGATGTGCACCCAGCACCACGTGCACGCACACGCAGCTAGAGAAAAGCACCTACCTTTTCACACACTGATGCCTAAGCAAACGCGTGGCCACACACACGCACACATCCGCAAGCGCGCCTACTCCCATCTATTGAGGGAAAGACGGACGAGCAACGTCCTGACAGGCTTGAGGGGAAAAACGTCCGTTGATGGTTGGCGTACTGCACGCCCGCCTACGGGGCTGCAGGGGAATCCACATTTGGAAGGTACCTGAAGATGTGTGCCTGTTCTTGGAGCTCCGCTAGTAGGGTAGCAAAGACACTCGTAGGCAGTACTGAATGCTGCTCCGTGCTACTTCTCCTCCGCTGGCAAATGCTTCACAGTCGCCCTAGGAAAGACGTTTAACAATCGATCTCCAAGAGGAACGAAACACGTGATGCCATAAGGCGAAAGAATAGCAGCGCATCTCTTCACAAGCTTGTCCCTGATCTATAGCTGAGGGCAAACACTTGTGTGCTTGTGGGAGAGCGTGTGTCTTTCCTGGAAGCGTTTGGGAGTTTTGCTCAGACGCGTGTTTCCTCAAGTTCAAGAATCAAGATCTAGGATACCTGCAGACAGGTGCCTGTTTGTGTGGAGACAGTCTGTTTGAAACTGTGTTCCTCAGCGCCCGCTCTTTCTCCCCGTCGCTCCACACGCCTGGGAGTCCCTTTCTTTCTCTCCACAAGCACGTGTGTTGACTTCGTCGCACATGTGCATCTGCACAAGCGTTGAGCTCAGCAGAGCGTGTCTCTTGACACTTGATGTGCGTTGGCTGTGTCTGCGTGCTCCAGTGAAGAGAGAAACGGGAAATCATCTTGGTAGAGGCAACAAAGCAAAAGCGAGGCAGGATTGACATCTGCTCAACAGAGACGGATTCCCTGCGCTGACACAGTTCACAGTTACACGAGAAGCAATCTGAGCGGTCCATCGACCGGAGACGTGTTTCCCAAGAGGTCGTTTAGCGAGTGAACAGCAGTGTGCGCGACTTTCAGGAGTGTGCCTGGAAAGTGCCAGAATCACCAGAGCATCTGTGCAAAAGCTGCTGCCTCTGTGACCGCATTGAGGCACGTTCCCGTGTCTGCGAGTACATAGACGGCTCTTCGCGTTCACTCCGAGGGAAACGGTCCGCTATTGCTTCTGTGCGTACAGACGCGATTCCCTTGTCTCTTGCGAACACAGGGAACTCTGTGCATCCAAATCTACAGGCTAAGGACGCGTCTGCATATGTTTTGGTGAACAATCGAGTGTGCGTGTTCTGACAGCTGCCTCTATGCAGACGTCTCCACAGAGCCACTTCTGAATGCCCCGCAGCCCAGGACTGAAGGGATACACTAACAAGTGCACCGGTGTGAGAAACCACATACGCAGAAGGACGTCTTTCATCTCACAGAAGCGCGAACGTCTTGGCGTTCAAGCACATGGCAGAAACAAGGTGTGAACAGATGAGCTGCTGCTATTTTCTCCGTTCGACATGCTTCGTTGTAGCTCTCTTGCCGGTCGCCGGCTTAGCGGCTTGCTTTGCGCGACTAGGTCTGCGGAGAGAAGGAGATAGCGCCGGAAACCTTGCCTTTTGCCTTCTTCGGCGCTGGAACCCGGTTGCTGCGCCTTCTCTTTGTCCATGTGCACACACACGATTCCTCAGCGAAAACCATGCAGAAACCTTTCCACGAGCACCCAGGGATGTGCACCCAGCACCACGTGCACGCACACGCAGCTAGAGAAAAGCACCTACCTTTTCACACTCTGATGCCTAAGCAAACGCGTGGCCACACACACGCACACATCCGCAAGCGCGCCTACTCCCATCTATTGAGGGAAAGACGGACGAGCAACGTCCTGACAGGCTTGAGGGGAAAAACGTCCGTTGATGGTTGGCGTACTGCACGCCCGCCTACGGGGCTGCAGGGGAATCCACATTTGGAAGGTACCTGAAGATGTGTGCCTGTTCTTGGAGCTCCGCTAGTAGGGTAGCAAAGACACTCGTAGGCAGTACTGAATGCTGCTCCGTGCTACTTCTCCTCCGCTGGCAAATGCTTCACAGTCGCCCTAGGAAAGACGTTTAACAATCGATCTCCAAGAGGAACGAAACACATGATGCCATAAGGCGAAAGAATAGCAGGGCATCTCTTCACAAGCTTGTCCCTGATCTATAGCTGAGGGCAAACACTTGTGTGCTTGTGGGAGAGCGTGTGTCTTTCCTGGAAGCGTTTGGGAGTTTTGCTCAGACGCGTGTTTCCTCAAGTTCAAGAATCAAGATCTAGGATACCTGCAGACAGGTGCCTGTTTGTGTGGAGACAGTCTGTTTGAAACTGTGTTCCTCAGCGCCCGCTCTTTCTCCCCGTCGCTCCACACGCCTGGGAGTCCCTTTCTTTCTCTCCACAAGCACGTGTGTTGACTTCGTCGCACATGTGCATCTGCACAAGCGTTGAGCTCAGCAGAGCGTGTCTCTTGACACTTGATGTGCGTTGGCTGTGTCTGCGTGCTCCAGTGAAGAGAGAAACGGGAAATCATCTTGGTAGAGGCAACAAAGCAAAAGCGAGGCAGGATTGACATCTGCTCAACAGAGACGGATTCCCTGCGCTGACACAGTTCACAGTTACACGAGAAGCAATCTGAGCGGTCCATCGACCGGAGACGTGTTTCCCAAGAGGTCGTTTAGCGAGTGAACAGCAGTGTGCGCGGCTTTCAGGAGTGTGCCTGGAAAGTGCCAGAATCACCAGAGCATCTGTGCAAAAGCTGCTGCCTCTGTGACCGCATTGAGGCACGTTCCCGTGTCTGCGAGTACATAGACGGCTCTTCGCGTTCACTCCGAGGGAAACGGTCCGCTATTGCTTCTGTGCGTACAGACGCGATTCCCTTGTCTCTTGCGAACACAGGGAACTCTGTGCATCCAAATCTACAGGCTAAGGACGCGTCTGCATATGTTTTGGTGAACAATCGAGTGTGCGTGTTCTGACAGCTGCCTCTATGCAGACGTCTCCACAGAGCCACTTCTGAATGCCCCGCAGCCCAGGACTGAAGGGATACACTAACAAGTGCACCGGTGTGAGCAACCACATATGCAGAAGGACGTCTTTCATCTCACAGAAGCGCGAACGTCTTGGCGTTCAAGCACATGGCAGAAACAAGGTGTGAACAGATGAGCTGCTGCTATTTTCTCCGTTCGGCATGCTTCGTTGTAGCTCTCTTGCCGGTCGCCGGCTTAGCGGCTTGCTTTGCGCGACTAGGTCTGCGGAGAGAAGGAGATAGCGCCGGAAACCTTGCCTTTTGCCTTCTTCGGCGCTGGAACCCGGTTGCTGCGCCTTCTCTTTGTCCATGTGCACACACACGATTCCTCAGCGAAAACCATGCAGAAACCTTTCCACGAGCACCCAGGGATGTGCACCCAGCACCACGTGCACGCACACGCAGCTAGAGAAAAGCACCTACCTTTTCACACACTGATGCCTAAGCAAACGCGTGGCCACACACACGCACACATCCGCAAGCGCGCCTACTCCCATCTATTGAGGGAAAGACGGACGAGCAACGTCCTGACAGGCTTGAGGGGAAAAACGTCCGTTGATGGTTGGCGTACTGCACGCCCGCCTACGGGGCTGCAGGGGAATCCACATTTGGAAGGTACCTGAAGATGTGTGCCTGTTCTTGGAGCTCCGCTAGTAGGGTAGCAAAGACACTCGTAGGCAGTACTGAATGCTGCTCCGTGCTACTTCTCCTCCGCTGCCAAATGCTTCACAGTCGCCCTAGGAAAGACGTTTAACAATCGATCTCCAAGAGGAACGAAACACGTGATGCCATAAGGCGAAAGAATAGCAGCGCATCTCTTCACAAGCTTGTCCCTGATCTATAGCTGAGGGCAAACACTTGTGTGCTTGTGGGAGAGCGTGTGTCTTTCCTGGAAGCGTTTGGGAGTTTTGCTCAGACGCGTGTTTCCTCAAGTTCAAGAATCAAGATCTAGGATACCTGCAGACAGGTGCCTGTTTGTGTGGAGACAGTCTGTTTGAAACTGTGTTCCTCAGCGCCCGCTCTTTCTCCCCGTCGCTCCACACGCCTGGGAGTCCCTTTCTTTCTCTCCACAAGCACGTGTGTTGACTTCGTCGCACATGTGCATCTGCACAAGCGTTGAGCTCAGCAGAGCGTGTCTCTTGACACTTGATGTGCGTTGGCTGTGTCTGCGTGCTCCAGTGAAGAGAGAAACGGGAAATCATCTTGGTAGAGGCAACAAAGCAAAAGCGAGGCAGGATTGACATCTGCTCAACAGAGACGGATTCCCTGCGCTGACACAGTTCACAGTTACACGAGAAGCAATCTGAGCGGTCCATCGACCGGAGACGTGTTTCCCAAGAGGTCGTTTAGCGAGTGAACAGCAGTGTGCGCGACTTTCAGGAGTGTGCCTGGAAAGTGCCAGAATCACCAGAGCATCTGTGCAAAAGCTGCTGCCTCTGTGACCGCATTGAGGCACGTTCCCGTGTCTGCGAGTACATAGACGGCTCTTCGCGTTCACTCCGAGGGAAACGGTCCGCTATTGCTTCTGTGCGTACAGACGCGATTCCCTTGTCTCTTGCGAACACAGGGAACTCTGTGCATCCAAATCTACAGGCTAAGGACGCGTCTGCATATGTTTTGGTGAACAATCGAGTGTGCGTGTTCTGACAGCTGCCTCTATGCAGACGTCTCCACAGAGCCACTTCTGAATGCCCCGCAGCCCAGGACTGAAGGGATACACTAACAAGTGCACCGGTGTGAGCAACCACATATGCAGAAGGACGTCTTTCATCTCACAGAAGCGCGAACGTCTTGGCGTTCAAGCACATGGCAGAAACAAGGTGTGAACAGATGAGCTGCTGCTATTTTCTCCGTTCGGCATGCTTCGTTGTAGCTCTCTTGCCGGTCGCCGGCTTAGCGGCTTGCTTTGCGCGACTAGGTCTGCGGAGAGGAGATAGCGCCGGAAACCTTGCCTTTTGCCTTCTTCGGCGCTGGAACCTGGTTGCTGCGCCTTCTCTTTGTCCATGTGCACACACACGATTCCTCAGCGAAAACCATGCAGAAACCTTTCCACGAGCACCCAGGGATGTGCACCCAGCACCACGTGCACGCACACGCAGCTAGAGAAAAGCACCTACCTTTTCACACACTGATGCCTAAGCAAACGCGTGGCCACACACACGCACACATCCGCAAGCGCGCCTACTCCCATCTATTGAGGGAAAGACGGACGAGCAACGTCCTGACAGGCTTGAGGGGAAAAACGTCCGTTGATGGTTGGCGTACTGCACGCCCGCCTACGGGGCTGCAGGGGAATCCACATTTGGAAGGTACCTGAAGATGTGTGCCTGTTCTTGGAGCTCCGCTAGTAGGGTAGCAAAGACACTCGTAGGCAGTACTGAATGCTGCTCCGTGCTACTTCTCCTCCGCTAACAAATGCTTCACAGTCGCCCTAGGAAAGACGTTTAACAATCGATCTCCAAGAGGAACGAAACACATGATGGCATAAGGCGAAAGAATAGCAGCGCATCTCTTCACAAGCTTGTCCCTGATCTATAGCTGAGGGCAAACACTTGTGTGCTTGTGGGAGAGCGTGTGTCTTTCCTGGAAGCGTTTGGGAGTTTTGCTCAGACGCGTGTTTCCTCAAGTTCAAGAATCAAGATCTAGGATACCTGCAGACAGGTGCCTGTTTGTGTGGAGACAGTCTGTTTGAAACTGTGTTCCTCAGCGCCCGCTCTTTCTCCCCGTCGCTCCACACGCCTGGGAGTCCCTTTCTTTCTCTCCACAAGCACGTGTGTTGACTTCGTCGCACATGTGCATCTGCACAAGCGTTGAGCTCAGCAGAGCGTGTCTCTTGACACTTGATGTGCGTTGGCTGTGTCTGCGTGCTCCAGTGAAGAGAGAAACGGGAAATCATCTTGGTAGAGGCAACAAAGCAAAAGCGAGGCAGGATTGACATCTGCTCAACAGAGACGGATTCCCTGCGCTGACACAGTTCACAGTTACACGAGAAGCAATCTGAGCGGTCCATCGACCGGAGACGTGTTTCCCAAGAGGTCGTTTAGCGAGTGAACAGCAGTGTGCGCGGCTTTCAGGAGTGTGCCTGGAAAGTGCCAGAATCACCAGAGCATCTGTGCAAAAGCTGCTGCCTCTGTGACCGCATTGAGGCACGTTCCCGTGTCTGCGAGTACATAGACGGCTCTTCGCGTTCACTCCGAGGGAAACGGTCCGCTATTGCTTCTGTGCGTACAGACGCGATTCCCTTGTCTCTTGCGAACACAGGGAACTCTGTGCATCCAAATCTACAGGCTAAGGACGCGTCTGCATATGTTTTGGTGAACAATCGAGTGTGCGTGTTCTGACAGCTGCCTCTATGCAGACGTCTCCACAGAGCCACTTCTGAATGCCCCGCAGCCCAGGACTGAAGGGATACACTAACAAGTGCACCGGTGTGAGCAACCACATATGCAGAAGGACGTCTTTCATCTCACAGAAGCGCGAACGTCTTGGCGTTCAAGCACATGGCAGAAACAAGGTGTGAACAGATGAGCTGCTGCTATTTTCTCCGTTCGGCATGCTTCGTTGTAGCTCTCTTGCCGGTCGCCGGCTTAGCGGCTTGCTTTGCGCGACTAGGTCTGCGGAGAGAAGGAGATAGCGCCGGAAACCTTGCCTTTTGCCTTCTTCGGCGCTGGAACCCGGTTGCTGCGCCTTCTCTTTGTCCATGTGCACACACACGATTCCTCAGCGAAAACCATGCAGAAACCTTTCCACGAGCACCCAGGGATGTGCACCCAGCACCACGTGCACGCACACGCAGCTAGAGAAAAGCACCTACCTTTTCACACACTGATGCCTAAGCAAACGCGTGGCCACACACACGCACACATCCGCAAGCGCGCCTACTCCCATCTATTGAGGGAAAGACGGACGAGCAACGTCCTGACAGGCTTGAGGGGAAAAACGTCCGTTGATGGTTGGCGTACTGCACGCCCGCCTACGGGGCTGCAGGGGAATCCACATTTGGAAGGTACCTGAAGATGTGTGCCTGTTCTTGGAGCTCCGCTAGTAGGGTAGCAAAGACACTCGTAGGCAGCACTGAATGCTGCTCCGTGCTACTTCTCCTCCGCTGGCAAATGCTTCACAGTCGCCCTAGGAAAGACGTTTAACAATCGATCTCCAAGAGGAACGAAACACGTGATGGCATAAGGCGAAAGAATAGCAGGGCATCTCTTCACAAGCTTGTCCCTGATCTATAGCTGAGGGCAAACACTTGTGTGCTTGTGGGAGAGCGTGTGTCTTTCCTGGAAGCGTTTGGGAGTTTTGCTCAGACGCGTGTTTCCTCAAGTTCAAGAATCAAGATCTAGGATACCTGCAGACAGGTGCCTGTTTGTGTGGAGACAGTCTGTTTGAAACTGTGTTCCTCAGCGCCCGCTCTTTCTCCCCGTCGCTCCACACGCCTGGGAGTCCCTTTCTTTCTCTCCACAAGCACGTGTGTTGACTTCGTCGCACATGTGCATCTGCACAAGCGTTGAGCTCAGCAGAGCGTGTCTCTTGACACTTGATGTGCGTTGGCTGTGTCTGCGTGCTCCAGTGAAGAGAGAAACGGGAAATCATCTTGGTAGAGGCAACAAAGCAAAAGCGAGGCAGGATTGACATCTGCTCAACAGAGACGGATTCCCTGCGCTGACACAGTTCACAGTTCCACGAGAAGCAATCTGAGCGGTCCATCGACCGGAGATGTGTTTCCCAAGAGGTCGTTTAGCGAGTGAACAGCAGTGTGCGCGGCTTTCAGGAGTGTGCCTGGAAAGTGCCAGAATCACCAGAGCATCTGTGCAAAAGCTGCTGCCTCTGTGACCGCATTGAGGCACGTTCCCGTGTCTGCGAGTACATAGACGGCTCTTCGCGTTCACTCCGAGGGAAACGGTCCGCTATTGCTTCTGTGCGTACAGACGCGATTCCCTTGTCTCTTGCGAACACAGGGAACTCTGTGCATCCAAATCTACAGGCTAAGGACGCGTCTGCATATGTTTTGGTGAACAATCGAGTGTGCGTGTTCTGACAGCTGCCTCTATGCAGACGTCTCCACAGAGCCACTTCTGAATGCCCCGCAGCCCAGGACTGAAGGGATACACTAACAAGTGCACCGGTGTGAGCAACCACATATGCAGAAGGACGTCTTTCATCTCACAGAAGCGCGAACGTCTTGGCGTTCAAGCACATGGCAGAAACAAGGTGTGAACAGATGAGCTGCTGCTATTTTCTCCGTTCGGCATGCTTCGTTGTAGCTCTCTTGCCGGTCGCCGGCTTAGCGGCTTGCTTTGCGCGACTAGGTCTGCGGAGAGAAGGAGATAGCGCCGGAAACCTTGCCTTTTGCCTTCTTCGGCGCTGGAACCCGGTTGCTGCGCCTTCTCTTTGTCCATGTGCACACACACGATTCCTCAGCGAAAACCATGCAGAAACCTTACCACGAGCACCCAGGGATGTGCACCCAGCACCACGTGCACGCACACGCAGCTAGAGAAAAGCACCTACCTTTTCACACACTGATGCCTAAGCAAACGCGTGGCCACACACACGCACACATCCGCAAGCGCGCCTACTCCCATCTATTGAGGGAAAGACGGACGAGCAACGTCCTGACAGGCTTGAGGGGAAAAACGTCCGTTGATGGTTGGCGTACTGCACGCCCGCCTACGGGGCTGCAGGGGAATCCACATTTGGAAGGTACCTGAAGATGTGTGCCTGTTCTTGGAGCTCCGCTAGTAGGGTAGCAAAGACACTCGTAGGCAGTACTGAATGCTGCTCCGTGCTACTTCTCCTCCGCTGGCAAATGCTTCACAGTCGCCCTAGGAAAGACGTTTAACAATCGATCTCCAAGAGGAACGAAACACGTGATGGCATAAGGCGAAAGAATAGCAGCGCATCTTTTCACAAGCTTGTCCCTGATCTATAGCTGAGGGCAAACACTTGTGTGCTTGTGGGAGAGCGTGTGTCTTTCCTGGAAGCGTTTGGGAGTTTTGCTCAGACGCGTGTTTCCTCAAGTTCAAGAATCAAGATCTAGGATACCTGCAGACAGGTGCCTGTTTGTGTGGAGACAGTCTGTTTGAAACTGTGTTCCTCAGCGCCCGCTCTTTCTCCCCGTCTCTCCACACGCCTGGGAGTCCCTTTCTTTCTCTCCACAAGCACATGTGTTGACTTCGTCGCACATGTGCATCTGCACAAGCGTTGAGCTCAGCAGAGCGTGTCTCTTGACACTTGATGTGCGTTGGCTGTGTCTTCGTGCTCCAGTGAAGAGAGAAACGGGAAATCATCTTGGTAGAGGCAACAAAGCAAAAGCGAGGCAGGATTGACATCTGCTCAACAGAGACGGATTCCCTGCGCTGACACAGTTCACAGTTACACGAGAAGCAATCTGAGCGGTCCATCGACCGGAGACGTGTTTCCCAAGAGGTCGTTTAGCGAGTGAACAGCAGTGTGCGCGACTTTCAGGAGTGTGCCTGGAAAGTGCCAGAATCACCAGAGCATCTGTGCAAAAGCTGCTGCCTCTGTGACCGCATTGAGGCACGTTCCCGTGTCTGCGAGTACATAGACGGCTCTTCGCGTTCACTCCGAGGGAAACGGTCCGCTATTGCTTCTGTGCGTACAGACGCGATTCCCTTGTCTCTTGCGAACACAGGGAACTCTGTGCATCCAAATCTACAGGCTAAGGACGCGTCTGCATATGTTTTGGTGAACAATCGAGTGTGCGTGTTCTGACAGCTGCCTCTATGCAGACGTCTCCACAGAGCCACTTCTGAATGCCCCGCAGCCCAGGACTGAAGGGATACACTAACAAGTGCACCGGTGTGAGAAACCACATACGCAGAAGGACGTCTTTCATCTCACAGAAGCGCGAACGTCTTGGCGTTCAAGCACATGGCAGAAACAAGGTGTGAACAGATGAGCTGCTGCTATTTTCTCCGTTCGACATGCTTCGTTGTAGCTCTCTTGCCGGTCGCCGGCTTAGCGGCTTGCTTTGCGCGACTAGGTCTGCGGAGAGAAGGAGATAGCGCCGGAAACCTTGCCTTTTGCCTTCTTCGGCGCTGGAACCCGGTTGCTGCGCCTTCTCTTTGTCCATGTGCACACACACGATTCCTCAGCGAAAACCATGCAGAAACCTTTCCACGAGCACCCAGGGATGTGCACCCAGCACCACGTGCACGCACACGCAGCTAGAGAAAAGCACCTACCTTTTCACACTCTGATGCCTAAGCAAACGCGTGGCCACACACACGCACACATCCGCAAGCGCGCCTACTCCCATCTATTGAGGGAAAGACGGACGAGCAACGTCCTGACAGGCTTGAGGGGAAAAACGTCCGTTGATGGTTGGCGTACTGCACGCCCGCCTACGGGGCTGCAGGGGAATCCACATTTGGAAGGTACCTGAAGATGTGTGCCTGTTCTTGGAGCTCCGCTAGTAGGGTAGCAAAGACACTCGTAGGCAGTACTGAATGCTGCTCCGTGCTACTTCTCCTCCGCTGGCAAATGCTTCACAGTCGCCCTAGGAAAGACGTTTAACAATCGATCTCCAAGAGGAACGAAACACATGATGCCATAAGGCGAAAGAATAGCAGGGCATCTCTTCACAAGCTTGTCCCTGATCTATAGCTGAGGGCAAACACTTGTGTGCTTGTGGGAGAGCGTGTGTCTTTCCTGGAAGCGTTTGGGAGTTTTGCTCAGACGCGTGTTTCCTCAAGTTCAAGAATCAAGATCTAGGATACCTGCAGACAGGTGCCTGTTTGTGTGGAGACAGTCTGTTTGAAACTGTGTTCCTCAGCGCCCGCTCTTTCTCCCCGTCGCTCCACACGCCTGGGAGTCCCTTTCTTTCTCTCCACAAGCACGTGTGTTGACTTCGTCGCACATGTGCATCTGCACAAGCGTTGAGCTCAGCAGAGCGTGTCTCTTGACACTTGATGTGCGTTGGCTGTGTCTGCGTGCTCCAGTGAAGAGAGAAACGGGAAATCATCTTGGTAGAGGCAACAAAGCAAAAGCGAGGCAGGATTGACATCTGCTCAACAGAGACGGATTCCCTGCGCTGACACAGTTCACAGTTACACGAGAAGCAATCTGAGCGGTCCATCGACCGGAGACGTGTTTCCCAAGAGGTCGTTTAGCGAGTGAACAGCAGTGTGCGCGGCTTTCAGGAGTGTGCCTGGAAAGTGCCAGAATCACCAGAGCATCTGTGCAAAAGCTGCTGCCTCTGTGACCGCATTGAGGCACGTTCCCGTGTCTGCGAGTACATAGACGGCTCTTCGCGTTCACTCCGAGGGAAACGGTCCGCTATTGCTTCTGTGCGTACAGACGCGATTCCCTTGTCTCTTGCGAACACAGGGAACTCTGTGCATCCAAATCTACAGGCTAAGGACGCGTCTGCATATGTTTTGGTGAACAATCGAGTGTGCGTGTTCTGACAGCTGCCTCTATGCAGACGTCTCCACAGAGCCACTTCTGAATGCCCCGCAGCCCAGGACTGAAGGGATACACTAACAAGTGCACCGGTGTGAGCAACCACATATGCAGAAGGACGTCTTTCATCTCACAGAAGCGCGAACGTCTTGGCGTTCAAGCACATGGCAGAAACAAGGTGTGAACAGATGAGCTGCTGCTATTTTCTCCGTTCGGCATGCTTCGTTGTAGCTCTCTTGCCGGTCGCCGGCTTAGCGGCTTGCTTTGCGCGACTAGATCTGCGGAGAGAAGGAGATAGCGCCGGAAACCTTGCCTTTTGCCTTCTTCGGCGCTGGAACCCGGTTGCTGCGCCTTCTCTTTGTCCATGTGCACACACACGATTCCTCAGCGAAAACCATGCAGAAACCTTTCCACGAGCACCCAGGGATGTGCACCCAGCACCACGTGCACGCACACGCAGCTAGAGAAAAGCACCTACCTTTTCACACACTGATGCCTAAGCAAACGCGTGGCCACACACACGCACACATCCGCAAGCGCGCCTACTCCCATCTATTGAGGGAAAGACGGACGAGCAACGTCCTGACAGGCTTGAGGGGAAAAACGTCCGTTGATGGTTGGCGTACTGCACGCCCGCCTACGGGGCTGCAGGGGAATCCACATTTGGAAGGTACCTGAAGATGTGTGCCTGTTCTTGGAGCTCCGCTAGTAGGGTAGCAAAGACACTCGTAGGCAGCACTGAATGCTGCTCCGTGCTACTTCTCTTCCGCTGGCAAATGCTTCACAGTCGCCCTAGGAAAGACGTTTAACAATCGATCTCCAAGAGGAACGAAACACGTGATGGCATAAGGCGAAAGAATAGCAGGGCATCTCTTCACAAGCTTGTCCCTGATCTATAGCTGAGGGCAAACACTTGTGTGCTTGTGGGAGAGCGTGTGTCTTTCCTGGAAGCGTTTGGGAGTTTTGCTCAGACGCGTGTTTCCTCAAGTTCAAGAATCAAGATCTAGGATACCTGCAGACAGGTGCCTGTTTGTGTGGAGACAGTCTGTTTGAAACTGTGTTCCTCAGCGCCCGCTCTTTCTCCCCGTCGCTCCACACGCCTGGGAGTCCCTTTCTTTCTCTCCACAAGCACGTGTGTTGACTTCGTCGCACATGTGCATCTGCACAAGCGTTGAGCTCAGCAGAGCGTGTCTCTTGACACTTGATGTGCGTTGGCTGTGTCTGCGTGCTCCAGTGAAGAGAGAAACGGGAAATCATCTTGGTAGAGGCAACAAAGCAAAAGCGAGGCAGGATTGACATCTGCTCAACAGAGACGGATTCCCTGCGCTGACACAGTTCACAGTTCCACGAGAAGCAATCTGAGCGGTCCATCGACCGGAGATGTGTTTCCCAAGAGGTCGTTTAGCGAGTGAACAGCAGTGTGCGCGGCTTTCAGGAGTGTGCCTGGAAAGTGCCAGAATCACCAGAGCATCTGTGCAAAAGCTGCTGCCTCTGTGACCGCATTGAGGCACGTTCCCGTGTCTGCGAGTACATAGACGGCTCTTCGCGTTCACTCCGAGGGAAACGGTCCGCTATTGCTTCTGTGCGTACAGACGCGATTCCCTTGTCTCTTGCGAACACAGGGAACTCTGTGCATCCAAATCTACAGGCTAAGGACGCGTCTGCATATGTTTTGGTGAACAATCGAGTGTGCGTGTTCTGACAGCTGCCTCTATGCAGACGTCTCCACAGAGCCACTTCTGAATGCCCCGCAGCCCAGGACTGAAGGGATACACTAACAAGTGCACCGGTGTGAGCAACCACATATGCAGAAGGACGTCTTTCATCTCACAGAAGCGCGAACGTCTTGGCGTTCAAGCACATGGCAGAAACAAGGTGTGAACAGATGAGCTGCTGCTATTTTCTCCGTTCGGCATGCTTCGTTGTAGCTCTCTTGCCGGTCGCCGGCTTAGCGGCTTGCTTTGCGCGACTAGGTCTGCGGAGAGAAGGAGATAGCGCCGGAAACCTTGCCTTTTGCCTTCTTCGGCGCTGGAACCCGGTTGCTGCGCCTTCTCTTTGTCCATGTGCACACACACGATTCCTCAGCGAAAACCATGCAGAAACCTTACCACGAGCACCCAGGGATGTGCACCCAGCACCACGTGCACGCACACGCAGCTAGAGAAAAGCACCTACCTTTTCACACACTGATGCCTAAGCAAACGCGTGGCCACACACACGCACACATCCGCAAGCGCGCCTACTCCCATCTATTGAGGGAAAGACGGACGAGCAACGTCCTGACAGGCTTGAGGGGAAAAACGTCCGTTGATGGTTGGCGTACTGCACGCCCGCCTACGGGGCTGCAGGGGAATCCACATTTGGAAGGTACCTGAAGATGTGTGCCTGTTCTTGGAGCTCCGCTAGTAGGGTAGCAAAGACACTCGTAGGCAGTACTGAATGCTGCTCCGTGCTACTTCTCCTCCGCTGGCAAATGCTTCACAGTCGCCCTAGGAAAGACGTTTAACAATCGATCTCCAAGAGGAACGAAACACGTGATGGCATAAGGCGAAAGAATAGCAGCGCATCTTTTCACAAGCTTGTCCCTGATCTATAGCTGAGGGCAAACACTTGTGTGCTTGTGGGAGAGCGTGTGTCTTTCCTGGAAGCGTTTGGGAGTTTTGCTCAGACGCGTGTTTCCTCAAGTTCAAGAATCAAGATCTAGGATACCTGCAGACAGGTGCCTGTTTGTGTGGAGACAGTCTGTTTGAAACTGTGTTCCTCAGCGCCCGCTCTTTCTCCCCGTCGCTCCACACGCCTGGGAGTCCCTTTCTTTCTCTCCACAAGCACATGTGTTGACTTCGTCGCACATGTGCATCTGCACAAGCGTTGAGCTCAGCAGAGCGTGTCTCTTGACACTTGATGTGCGTTGGCTGTGTCTTCGTGCTCCAGTGAAGAGAGAAACGGGAAATCATCTTGGTAGAGGCAACAAAGCAAAAGCGAGGCAGGATTGACATCTGCTCAACAGAGACGGATTCCCTGCGCTGACACAGTTCACAGTTACACGAGAAGCAATCTGAGCGGTCCATCGACCGGAGACGTGTTTCCCAAGAGGTCGTTTAGCGAGTGAACAGCAGTGTGCGCGACTTTCAGGAGTGTGCCTGGAAAGTGCCAGAATCACCAGAGCATCTGTGCAAAAGCTGCTGCCTCTGTGACCGCATTGAGGCACGTTCCCGTGTCTGCGAGTACATAGACGGCTCTTCGCGTTCACTCCGAGGGAAACGGTCCGCTATTGCTTCTGTGCGTACAGACGCGATTCCCTTGTCTCTTGCGAACACAGGGAACTCTGTGCATCCAAATCTACAGGCTAAGGACGCGTCTGCATATGTTTTGGTGAACAATCGAGTGTGCGTGTTCTGACAGCTGCCTCTATGCAGACGTCTCCACAGAGCCACTTCTGAATGCCCCGCAGCCCAGGACTGAAGGGATACACTAACAAGTGCACCGGTGTGAGCAACCACATATGCAGAAGGACGTCTTTCATCTCACAGAAGCGCGAACGTCTTGGCGTTCAAGCACATGGCAGAAACAAGGTGTGAACAGATGAGCTGCTGCTATTTTCTCCGTTCGGCATGCTTCGTTGTAGCTCTCTTGCCGGTCGCCGGCTTAGCGGCTTGCTTTGCGCGACTAGATCTGCGGAGAGAAGGAGATAGCGCCGGAAACCTTGCCTTTTGCCTTCTTCGGCGCTGGAACCCGGTTGCTGCGCCTTCTCTTTGTCCATGTGCACACACACGATTCCTCAGCAAAAACCATGCAGAAACCTTTCCACGAGCACCCAGGGATGTGCACCCAGCACCACGTGCACGCACACGCAGCTAGAGAAAAGCACCTACCTTTTCACACACTGATGCCTAAGCAAACGCGTGGCCACACACACGCACACATCCGCAAGCGCGCCTACTCCCATCTATTGAGGGAAAGACGGACGAGCAACGTCCTGACAGGCTTGAGGGGAAAAACGTCCGTTGATGGTTGGCGTACTGCACGCCCGCCTACGGGGCTGCAGGGGAATCCACATTTGGAAGGTACCTGAAGATGTGTGCCTGTTCTTGGAGCTCCGCTAGTAGGGTAGCAAAGACACTCGTAGGCAGCACTGAATGCTGCTCCGTGCTACTTCTCCTCCGCTGGCAAATGCTTCACAGTCGCCCTAGGAAAGACGTTTAACAATCGATCTCCAAGAGGAACGAAACACGTGATGGCATAAGGCGAAAGAATAGCAGGGCATCTCTTCACAAGCTTGTCCCTGATCTATAGCTGAGGGCAAACACTTGTGTGCTTGTGGGAGAGCGTGTGTCTTTCCTGGAAGCGTTTGGGAGTTTTGCTCAGACGCGTGTTTCCTCAAGTTCAAGAATCAAGATCTAGGATACCTGCAGACAGGTGCCTGTTTGTGTGGAGACAGTCTGTTTGAAACTGTGTTCCTCAGCGCCCGCTCTTTCTCCCCGTCGCTCCACACGCCTGGGAGTCCCTTTCTTTCTCTCCACAAGCACGTGTGTTGACTTCGTCGCACATGTGCATCTGCACAAGCGTTGAGCTCAGCAGAGCGTGTCTCTTGACACTTGATGTGCGTTGGCTGTGTCTGCGTGCTCCAGTGAAGAGAGAAACGGGAAATCATCTTGGTAGAGGCAACAAAGCAAAAGCGAGGCAGGATTGACATCTGCTCAACAGAGACGGATTCCCTGCGCTGACACAGTTCACAGTTCCACGAGAAGCAATCTGAGCGGTCCATCGACCGGAGATGTGTTTCCCAAGAGGTCGTTTAGCGAGTGAACAGCAGTGTGCGCGGCTTTCAGGAGTGTGCCTGGAAAGTGCCAGAATCACCAGAGCATCTGTGCAAAAGCTGCTGCCTCTGTGACCGCATTGAGGCACGTTCCCGTGTCTGCGAGTACATAGACGGCTCTTCGCGTTCACTCCGAGGGAAACGGTCCGCTATTGCTTCTGTGCGTACAGACGCGATTCCCTTGTCTCTTGCGAACACAGGGAACTCTGTGCATCCAAATCTACAGGCTAAGGACGCGTCTGCATATGTTTTGGTGAACAATCGAGTGTGCGTGTTCTGACAGCTGCCTCTATGCAGACGTCTCCACAGAGCCACTTCTGAATGCCCCGCAGCCCAGGACTGAAGGGATACACTAACAAGTGCACCGGTGTGAGCAACCACATATGCAGAAGGACGTCTTTCATCTCACAGAAGCGCGAACGTCTTGGCGTTCAAGCACATGGCAGAAACAAGGTGTGAACAGATGAGCTGCTGCTATTTTCTCCGTTCGGCATGCTTCGTTGTAGCTCTCTTGCCGGTCGCCGGCTTAGCGGCTTGCTTTGCGCGACTAGGTCTGCGGAGAGAAGGAGATAGCGCCGGAAACCTTGCCTTTTGCCTTCTTCGGCGCTGGAACCCGGTTGCTGCGCCTTCTCTTTGTCCATGTGCACACACACGATTCCTCAGCGAAAACCATGCAGAAACCTTTCCACGAGCACCCAGGGATGTGCACCCAGCACCACGTGCACGCACACGCAGCTAGAGAAAAGCACCTACCTTTTCACACACTGATGCCTAAGCAAACGCGTGGCCACACACACGCACACATCCGCAAGCGCGCCTACTCCCATCTATTGAGGGAAAGACGGACGAGCAACGTCCTGACAGGCTTGAGGGGAAAAACGTCCGTTGATGGTTGGCGTACTGCACGCCCGCCTACGGGGCTGCAGGGGAATCCACATTTGGAAGGTACCTGAAGATGTGTGCCTGTTCTTGGAGCTCCGCTAGTAGGGTAGCAAAGACACTCGTAGGCAGTACTGAATGCTGCTCCGTGCTACTTCTCCTCCGCTGGCAAATGCTTCACAGTCGCCCTAGGAAAGACGTTTAACAATCGATCTCCAAGAGGAACGAAACACGTGATGGCATAAGGCGAAAGAATAGCAGGGCATCTCTTCACAAGCTTGTCCCTGATCTATAGCTGAGGGCAAACACTTGTGTGCTTGTGGGAGAGCGTGTGTCTTTCCTGGAAGCGTTTGGGAGTTTTGCTCAGACGCGTGTTTCCTCAAGTTCAAGAATCAAGATCTAGGATACCTGCAGACAGGTGCCTGTTTGTGTGGAGACAGTCTGTTTGAAACTGTGTTCCTCAGCGCCCGCTCTTTCTCCCCGTCGCTCCACACGCCTGGGAGTCCCTTTCTTTCTCTCCACAAGCACATGTGTTGACTTCGTCGCACATGTGCATCTGCACAAGCGTTGAGCTCAGCAGAGCGTGTCTCTTGACACTTGATGTGCGTTGGCTGTGTCTGCGTGCTCCAGTGAAGAGAGAAACGGGAAATCATCTTGGTAGAGGCAACAAAGCAAAAGCGAGGCAGGATTGACATCTGCTCAACAGAGACGGATTCCCTGCGCTGACACAGTTCACAGTTACACGAGAAGCAATCTGAGCGGTCCATCGACCGGAGACGTGTTTCCCAAGAGGTCGTTTAGCGAGTGAACAGCAGTGTGCGCGACTTTCAGGAGTGTGCCTGGAAAGTGCCAGAATCACCAGAGCATCTGTGCAAAAGCTGCTGCCTCTGTGACCGCATTGAGGCACGTTCCCGTGTCTGCGAGTACATAGACGGCTCTTCGCGTTCACTCCGAGGGAAACGGTCCGCTATTGCTTCTGTGCGTACAGACGCGATTCCCTTGTCTCTTGCGAACACAGGGAACTCTGTGCATCCAAATCTACAGGCTAAGGACGCGTCTGCATATGTTTTGGTGAACAATCGAGTGTGCGTGTTCTGACAGCTGCCTCTATGCAGACGTCTCCACAGAGCCACTTCTGAATGCCCCGCAGCCCAGGACTGAAGGGATACACTAACAAGTGCACCGGTGTGAGCAACCACATATGCAGAAGGACGTCTTTCATCTCACAGAAGCGCGAACGTCTTGGCGTTCAAGCACATGGCAGAAACAAGGTGTGAACAGATGAGCTGCTGCTATTTTCTCCGTTCGGCATGCTTCGTTGTAGCTCTCTTGCCGGTCGCCGGCTTAGCGGCTTGCTTTGCGCGACTAGGTCTGCGGAGAGAAGGAGATAGCGCCGGAAACCTTGCCTTTTGCCTTCTTCGGCGCTGGAACCCGGTTGCTGCGCCTTCTCTTTGTCCATGTGCACACACACGATTCCTCAGCGAAAACCATGCAGAAACCTTTCCACGAGCACCCAGGGATGTGCACCCAGCACCACGTGCACGCACACGCAGCTAGAGAAAAGCACCTACCTTTTCACACACTGATGCCTAAGCAAACGCGTGGCCACACACACGCACACATCCGCAAGCGCGCCTACTCCCATCTATTGAGGGAAAGACGGACGAGCAACGTCCTGACAGGCTTGAGGGGAAAAACGTCCGTTGATGGTTGGCGTATTGCACGCCCGCCTACGGGGCTGCAGGGGAATCCACATTTGGAAGGTACCTGAAGATGTGTGCCTGTTCTTGGAGCTCCGCTAGTAGGGTAGCAAAGACACTCGTAGGCAGCACTGAATGCTGCTCCGTGCTACTTCTCCTCCGCTGGCAAATGCTTCACAGTCGCCCTAGGAAAGACGTTTAACAATCGATCTCCAAGAGGAACGAAACACGTGATGCCATAAGGCGAAAGAATAGCAGGGCATCTCTTCACAAGCTTGTCCCTGATCTATAGCTGAGGGCAAACACTTGTGTGCTTGTGGGAGAGCGTGTGTCTTTCCTGGAAGTGTTTGGGAGTTTTGCTCAGACGCGTGTTTCCTCAAGTTCGAGAATCAAGATCTAGGATACCTGCAGACAGGTGCCTGTTTGTGTGGAGACAGTCTGTTTGAAACTGTGTTCCTCAGCGCCCGCTCTTTCTCCCCGTCGCTCCACACGCCTGGGAGTCCCTTTCTTTCTCTCCACAAGCACGTGTGTTGACTTCGTCGCACATGTGCATCTGCACAAGCGTTGAGCTCAGCAGAGCGTGTCTCTTGACACTTGATGTGCGTTGGCTGTGTCTGCGTGCTCCAGTGAAGAGAGAAACGGGAAATCATCTTGGTAGAGGCAACAAAGCAAAAGCGAGGCAGGATTGACATCTGCTCAACAGAGACGGATTCCCTGCGCTGACACAGTTCACAGTTACACGAGAAGCAATCTGAGCGGTCCATCGACCGGAGACGTGTTTCCCAAGAGGTCGTTTAGCGAGTGAACAGCAGTGTGCGCGGCTTTCAGGAGTGTGCCTGGAAAGTGCCAGAATCACCAGAGCATCTGTGCAAAAGCTGCTGCCTCTGTGACCGCATTGAGGCACGTTCCCGTGTCTGCGAGTACATAGACGGCTCTTCGCGTTCACTCCGAGGGAAACGGTCCGCTATTGCTTCTGTGCGTACAGACGCGATTCCCTTGTCTCTTGCGAACACAGGGAACTCTGTGCATCCAAATCTACAGGCTAAGGACGCGTCTGCATATGTTTTGGTGAACAATCGAGTGTGCGTGTTCTGACAGCTGCCTCTATGCAGACGTCTCCACAGAGCCACTTCTGAATGCCCCGCAGCCCAGGACTGAAGGGATACACTAACAAGTGCACCGGTGTGAGCAACCACATATGCAGAAGGACGTCTTTCATCTCACAGAAGCGCGAACGTCTTGGCGTTCAAGCACATGGCAGAAACAAGGTGTGAACAGATGAGCTGCTGCTATTTTCTCCGTTCGGCATGCTTCGTTGTAGCTCTCTTGCCGGTCGCCGGCTTAGCGGCTTGCTTTGCGCGACTAGGTCTGCGGAGAGAAGGAGATAGCGCCGGAAACCTTGCCTTTTGCCTTCTTCGGCGCTGGAACCCGGTTGCTGCGCCTTCTCTTTGTCCATGTGCACACACACGATTCCTCAGCGAAAACCATGCAGAAACCTTACCACGAGCACCCAGGGATGTGCACCCAGCACCACGTGCACGCACACGCAGCTAGAGAAAAGCACCTACCTTTTCACACACTGATGCCTAAGCAAACGCGTGGCCACACACACGCACACATCCGCAAGCGCGCCTACTCCCATCTATTGAGGGAAAGACGGACGAGCAACGTCCTGACAGGCTTGAGGGGAAAAACGTCCGTTGATGGTTGGCGTACTGCACGCCCACCTACGGGGCTGCAGGGGAATCCACATTTGGAAGGTACCTGAAGATGTGTGCCTGTTCTTGGAGCTCCGCTAGTAGGGTAGCAAAGACACTCGTAGGCAGTACTGAATGCTGCTCCGTGCTACTTCTCCTCCGCTGGCAAATGCTTCACAGTCGCCCTAGGAAAGACGTTTAACAATCGATCTCCAAGAGGAACGAAACACGTGATGGCATAAGGCGAAAGAATAGCAGCGCATCTTTTCACAAGCTTGTCCCTGATCTATAGCTGAGGGCAAACACTTGTGTGCTTGTGGGAGAGCGTGTGTCTTTCCTGGAAGCGTTTGGGAGTTTTGCTCAGACGCGTGTTTCCTCAAGTTCAAGAATCAAGATCTAGGATACCTGCAGACAGGTGCCTGTTTGTGTGGAGACAGTCTGTTTGAAACTGTGTTCCTCAGCGCCCGCTCTTTCTCCCCGTCGCTCCACACGCCTGGGAGTCCCTTTCTTTCTCTCCACAAGCACATGTGTTGACTTCGTCGCACATGTGCATCTGCACAAGCGTTGAGCTCAGCAGAGCGTGTCTCTTGACACTTGATGTGCGTTGGCTGTGTCTTCGTGCTCCAGTGAAGAGAGAAACGGGAAATCATCTTGGTAGAGGCAACAAAGCAAAAGCGAGGCAGGATTGACATCTGCTCAACAGAGACGGATTCCCTGCGCTGACACAGTTCACAGTTACACGAGAAGCAATCTGAGCGGTCCATCGACCGGAGACGTGTTTCCCAAGAGGTCGTTTAGCGAGTGAACAGCAGTGTGCGCGACTTTCAGGAGTGTGCCTGGAAAGTGCCAGAATCACCAGAGCATCTGTGCAAAAGCTGCTGCCTCTGTGACCGCATTGAGGCACGTTCCCGTGTCTGCGAGTACATAGACGGCTCTTCGCGTTCACTCCGAGGGAAACGGTCCGCTATTGCTTCTGTGCGTACAGACGCGATTCCCTTGTCTCTTGCGAACACAGGGAACTCTGTGCATCCAAATCTACAGGCTAAGGACGCGTCTGCATATGTTTTGGTGAACAATCGAGTGTGCGTGTTCTGACAGCTGCCTCTATGCAGACGTCTCCACAGAGCCACTTCTGAATGCCCCGCAGCCCAGGACTGAAGGGATACACTAACAAGTGCACCGGTGTGAGCAACCACATATGCAGAAGGACGTCTTTCATCTCACAGAAGCGCGAACGTCTTGGCGTTCAAGCACATGGCAGAAACAAGGTGTGAACAGATGAGCTGCTGCTATTTTCTCTGTTCGGCATGCTTCGTTGTAGCTCTCTTGCCGGTCGCCGGCTTAGCGGCTTGCTTTGCGCGACTAGGTCTGCGGAGAGAAGGAGATAGCGCCGGAAACCTTGCCTTTTGCCTTCTTCGGCGCTGGAACCCGGTTGCTGCGCCTTCTCTTTGTCCATGTGCACACACACGATTCCTCAGCGAAAACCATGCAGAAACCTTTCCACGAGCACCCAGGGATGTGCACCCAGCACCACGTGCACGCACACGCAGCTAGAGAAAAGCACCTACCTTTTCACACACTGATGCCTAAGCAAACGCGTGGCCACACACACGCACACATCCGCAAGCGCGCCTACTCCCATCTATTGAGGGAAAGACGGACGAGCAACGTCCTGACAGGCTTGAGGGGAAAAACGTCCGTTGATGGTTGGCGTACTGCACGCCCGCCTACGGGGCTGCAGGGGAATCCACATTTGGAAGGTACCTGAAGATGTGTGCCTGTTCTTGGAGCTCCGCTAGTAGGGTAGCAAAGACACTCGTAGGCAGCACTGAATGCTGCTCCGTGCTACTTCTCCTCCGCTGGCAAATGCTTCACAGTCGCCCTAGGAAAGACGTTTAACAATCGATCTCCAAGAGGAACGAAACACGTGATGGCATAAGGCGAAAGAATAGCAGGGCATCTCTTCACAAGCTTGTCCCTGATCTATAGCTGAGGGCAAACACTTGTGTGCTTGTGGGAGAGCGTGTGTCTTTCCTGGAAGCGTTTGGGAGTTTTGCTCAGACGCGTGTTTCCTCAAGTTCAAGAATCAAGATCTAGGATACCTGCAGACAGGTGCCTGTTTGTGTGGAGACAGTCTGTTTGAAACTGTGTTCCTCAGCGCCCGCTCTTTCTCCCCGTCGCTCCACACGCCTGGGAGTCCCTTTCTTTCTCTCCACAAGCACGTGTGTTGACTTCGTCGCACATGTGCATCTGCACAAGCGTTGAGCTCAGCAGAGCGTGTCTCTTGACACTTGATGTGCGTTGGCTGTGTCTGCGTGCTCCAGTGAAGAGAGAAACGGGAAATCATCTTGGTAGAGGCAACAAAGCAAAAGCGAGGCAGGATTGACATCTGCTCAACAGAGACGGATTCCCTGCGCTGACACAGTTCACAGTTCCACGAGAAGCAATCTGAGCGGTCCATCGACCGGAGATGTGTTTCCCAAGAGGTCGTTTAGCGAGTGAACAGCAGTGTGCGCGGCTTTCAGGAGTGTGCCTGGAAAGTGCCAGAATCACCAGAGCATCTGTGCAAAAGCTGCTGCCTCTGTGACCGCATTGAGGCACGTTCCCGTGTCTGCGAGTACATAGACGGCTCTTCGCGTTCACTCCGAGGGAAACGGTCCGCTATTGCTTCTGTGCGTACAGACGCGATTCCCTTGTCTCTTGCGAACACAGGGAACTCTGTGCATCCAAATCTACAGGCTAAGGACGCGTCTGCATATGTTTTGGTGAACAATCGAGTGTGCGTGTTCTGACAGCTGCCTCTATGCAGACGTCTCCACAGAGCCACTTCTGAATGCCCCGCAGCCCAGGACTGAAGGGATACACTAACAAGTGCACCGGTGTGAGCAACCACATATGCAGAAGGACGTCTTTCATCTCACAGAAGCGCGAACGTCTTGGCGTTCAAGCACATGGCAGAAACAAGGTGTGAACAGATGAGCTGCTGCTATTTTCTCCGTTCGGCATGCTTCGTTGTAGCTCTCTTGCCGGTCGCCGGCTTAGCGGCTTGCTTTGCGCGACTAGGTCTGCGGAGAGAAGGAGATAGCGCCGGAAACCTTGCCTTTTGCCTTCTTCGGCGCTGGAACCCGGTTGCTGCGCCTTCTCTTTGTCCATGTGCACACACACGATTCCTCAGCGAAAACCATGCAGAAACCTTTCCACGAGCACCCAGGGATGTGCACCCAGCACCACGTGCACGCACACGCAGCTAGAGAAAAG
This sequence comes from Patagioenas fasciata, assembly GCF_037038585.1. Lineage (NCBI taxonomy): Eukaryota > Metazoa > Chordata > Aves > Columbiformes > Columbidae > Patagioenas > Patagioenas fasciata. Next base: position 50,942,048 of record NC_092523.1, on the reverse strand, counting down.
CACCTACCTTTTCACACACTGATGCCTAAGCAAACGCGTGGCCACACACACGCACACATCCGCAAGCGCGCCTACTCCCATCTATTGAGGGAAAGACGGACGAGCAACGTCCTGACAGGCTTGAGGGGAAAAACGTCCGTTGATGGTTGGCGTACTGCACGCCCGCCTACGGGGCTGCAGGGGAATCCACATTTGGAAGGTACCTGAAGATGTGTGCCTGTTCTTGGAGCTCCGCTAGTAGGGTAGCAAAGACACTCGTAGGCAGTACTGAATGCTGCTCCGTGCTACTTCTCCTCCGCTGGCAAATGCTTCACAGTCGCCCTAGGAAAGACGTTTAACAATCGATCTCCAAGAGGAACGAAACACGTGATGGCATAAGGCGAAAGAATAGCAGGGCATCTCTTCACAAGCTTGTCCCTGATCTATAGCTGAGGGCAAACACTTGTGTGCTTGTGGGAGAGCGTGTGTCTTTCCTGGAAGCGTTTGGGAGTTTTGCTCAGACGCGTGTTTCCTCAAGTTCAAGAATCAAGATCTAGGATACCTGCAGACAGGTGCCTGTTTGTGTGGAGACAGTCTGTTTGAAACTGTGTTCCTCAGCGCCCGCTCTTTCTCCCCGTCGCTCCACACGCCTGGGAGTCCCTTTCTTTCTCTCCACAAGCACATGTGTTGACTTCGTCGCACATGTGCATCTGCACAAGCGTTGAGCTCAGCAGAGCGTGTCTCTTGACACTTGATGTGCGTTGGCTGTGTCTGCGTGCTCCAGTGAAGAGAGAAACGGGAAATCATCTTGGTAGAGGCAACAAAGCAAAAGCGAGGCAGGATTGACATCTGCTCAACAGAGACGGATTCCCTGCGCTGACACAGTTCACAGTTACACGAGAAGCAATCTGAGCGGTCCATCGACCGGAGACGTGTTTCCCAAGAGGTCGTTTAGCGAGTGAACAGCAGTGTGCGCGACTTTCAGGAGTGTGCCTGGAAAGTGCCAGAATCACCAGAGCATCTGTGCAAAAGCTGCTGCCTCTGTGACCGCATTGAGGCACGTTCCCGTGTCTGCGAGTACATAGACGGCTCTTCGCGTTCACTCCGAGGGAAACGGTCCGCTATTGCTTCTGTGCGTACAGACGCGATTCCCTTGTCTCTTGCGAACACAGGGAACTCTGTGCATCCAAATCTACAGGCTAAGGACGCGTCTGCATATGTTTTGGTGAACAATCGAGTGTGCGTGTTCTGACAGCTGCCTCTATGCAGACGTCTCCACAGAGCCACTTCTGAATGCCCCGCAGCCCAGGACTGAAGGGATACACTAACAAGTGCACCGGTGTGAGCAACCACATATGCAGAAGGACGTCTTTCATCTCACAGAAGCGCGAACGTCTTGGCGTTCAAGCACATGGCAGAAACAAGGTGTGAACAGATGAGCTGCTGCTATTTTCTCCGTTCGGCATGCTTCGTTGTAGCTCTCTTGCCGGTCGCCGGCTTAGCGGCTTGCTTTGCGCGACTAGGTCTGCGGAGAGAAGGAGATAGCGCCGGAAACCTTGCCTTTTGCCTTCTTCGGCGCTGGAACCCGGTTGCTGCGCCTTCTCTTTGTCCATGTGCACACACACGATTCCTCAGCGAAAACCATGCAGAAACCTTTCCACGAGCACCCAGGGATGTGCACCCAGCACCACGTGCACGCACACGCAGCTAGAGAAAAGCACCTACCTTTTCACACACTGATGCCTAAGCAAACGCGTGGCCACACACACGCACACATCCGCAAGCGCGCCTACTCCCATCTATTGAGGGAAAGACGGACGAGCAACGTCCTGACAGGCTTGAGGGGAAAAACGTCCGTTGATGGTTGGCGTATTGCACGCCCGCCTACGGGGCTGCAGGGGAATCCACATTTGGAAGGTACCTGAAGATGTGTGCCTGTTCTTGGAGCTCCGCTAGTAGGGTAGCAAAGACACTCGTAGGCAGCACTGAATGCTGCTCCGTGCTACTTCTCCTCCGCTGGCAAATGCTTCACAGTCGCCCTAGGAAAGACGTTTAACAATCGATCTCCAAGAGGAACGAAACACGTGATGCCATAAGGCGAAAGAATAGCAGGGCATCTCTTCACAAGCTTGTCCCTGATCTATAGCTGAGGGCAAACACTTGTGTGCTTGTGGGAGAGCGTGTGTCTTTCCTGGAAGTGTTTGGGAGTTTTGCTCAGACGCGTGTTTCCTCAAGTTCAAGAATCAAGATCTAGGATACCTGCAGACAGGTGCCTGTTTGTGTGGAGACAGTCTGTTTGAAACTGTGTTCCTCAGCGCCCGCTCTTTCTCCCCGTCGCTCCACACGCCTGGGAGTCCCTTTCTTTCTCTCCACAAGCACGTGTGTTGACTTCGTCGCACATGTGCATCTGCACAAGCGTTGAGCTCAGCAGAGCGTGTCTCTTGACACTTGATGTGCGTTGGCTGTGTCTGCGTGCTCCAGTGAAGAGAGAAACGGGAAATCATCTTGGTAGAGGCAACAAAGCAAAAGCGAGGCAGGATTGACATCTGCTCAACAGAGACGGATTCCCTGCGCTGACACAGTTCACAGTTACACGAGAAGCAATCTGAGCGGTCCATCGACCGGAGACGTGTTTCCCAAGAGGTCGTTTAGCGAGTGAACAGCAGTGTGCGCGGCTTTCAGGAGTGTGCCTGGAAAGTGCCAGAATCACCAGAGCATCTGTGCAAAAGCTGCTGCCTCTGTGACCGCATTGAGGCACGTTCCCGTGTCTGCGAGTACATAGACGGCTCTTCGCGTTCACTCCGAGGGAAACGGTCCGCTATTGCTTCTGTGCGTACAGACGCGATTCCCTTGTCTCTTGCGAACACAGGGAACTCTGTGCATCCAAATCTACAGGCTAAGGACGCGTCTGCATATGTTTTGGTGAACAATCGAGTGTGCGTGTTCTGACAGCTGCCTCTATGCAGACGTCTCCACAGAGCCACTTCTGAATGCCCCGCAGCCCAGGACTGAAGGGATACACTAACAAGTGCACCGGTGTGAGCAACCACATATGCAGAAGGACGTCTTTCATCTCACAGAAGCGCGAACGTCTTGGCGTTCAAGCACATGGCAGAAACAAGGTGTGAACAGATGAGCTGCTGCTATTTTCTCCGTTCGGCATGCTTCGTTGTAGCTCTCTTGCCGGTCGCCGGCTTAGCGGCTTGCTTTGCGCGACTAGGTCTGCGGAGAGGAGATAGCGCCGGAAACCTTGCCTTTTGCCTTCTTCGGCGCTGGAACCTGGTTGCTGCGCCTTCTCTTTGTCCATGTGCACACACACGATTCCTCAGCGAAAACCATGCAGAAACCTTTCCACGAGCACCCAGGGATGTGCACCCAGCACCACGTGCACGCACACGCAGCTAGAGAAAAGCACCTACCTTTTCACACACTGATGCCTAAGCAAACGCGTGGCCACACACACGCACACATCCGCAAGCGCGCCTACTCCCATCTATTGAGGGAAAGACGGACGAGCAACGTCCTGACAGGCTTGAGGGGAAAAACGTCCGTTGATGGTTGGCGTACTGCACGCCCGCCTACGGGGCTGCAGGGGAATCCACATTTGGAAGGTACCTGAAGATGTGTGCCTGTTCTTGGAGCTCCGCTAGTAGGGTAGCAAAGACACTCGTAGGCAGTACTGAATGCTGCTCCGTGCTACTTCTCCTCCGCTGGCAAATGCTTCACAGTCGCCCTAGGAAAGACGTTTAACAATCGATCTCCAAGAGGAACGAAACACATGATGCCATAAGGCGAAAGAATAGCAGGGCATCTCTTCACAAGCTTGTCCCTGATCTATAGCTGAGGGCAAACACTTGTGTGCTTGTGGGAGAGCGTGTGTCTTTCCTGGAAGCGTTTGGGAGTTTTGCTCAGACGCGTGTTTCCTCAAGTTCAAGAATCAAGATCTAGGATACCTGCAGACAGGTGCCTGTTTGTGTGGAGACAGTCTGTTTGAAACTGTGTTCCTCAGCGCCCGCTCTTTCTCCCCGTCGCTCCACACGCCTGGGAGTCCCTTTCTTTCTCTCCACAAGCACGTGTGTTGACTTCGTCGCACATGTGCATCTGCACAAGCGTTGAGCTCAGCAGAGCGTGTCTCTTGACACTTGATGTGCGTTGGCTGTGTCTGCCTGCTCCAGTGAAGAGAGAAACGGCAAATCATCTTTTAGAGGCAACAAAGCAAAAGCGAGGCAGGATTGACATCTGCTCAACAGAGACAAATTCCCTGCGCTGACACAGTTCACAGTTACACGAGAAGCAATCTGAGCGGTCCGTCGACTGGAGACGTGTTTCCCAAGAGGTCGTTTAGCGAGTGAACAGCAGTGTGCGCGACTTTCAGGAGTGTGCCTGGAAAGTGCCAGAATCACCAGAGCATCTGTGCAAAAGCTGCTGCCTCTGTGACCGCATTGAGGCACGTTCCCGTGTCTGCGAGTACATAGACGGCTCTTCGCGTTCACTCCGAGGGAAACGGTCCGCTATTGCTTCTGTGCGTACAGACGCGATTCCCTTGTCTCTTGCGAACACAGGGAACTCTGTGCATCCAAATCTACAGGCTAAGGACGCGTCTGCATATGTTTTGGTGAACAATCGAGTGTGCGTGTTCTGACAGCTGCCTCTATGCAGACGTCTCCACAGAGCCACTTCTGAATGCCCCGCAGCCCAGGACTGAAGGGATACACTAACAAGTGCACCGGTGTGAGCAACCACATATGCAGAAGGACGTCTTTCATCTCACAGAAGCGCGAACGTCTTGGCGTTCAAGCACATGGCAGAAACAAGGTGTGAACAGATGAGCTGCTGCTATTTTCTCCGTTCGGCATGCTTCGTTGTAGCTCTCTTGCCGGTCGCCGGCTTAGCGGCTTGCTTTGCGCGACTAGGTCTGCGGAGAGGAGATAGCGCCGGAAACCTTGCCTTTTGCCTTCTTCGGCGCTGGAACCTGGTTGCTGCGCCTTCTCTTTGTCCATGTGCACACACACGATTCCTCAGCGAAAACCATGCAGAAACCTTTCCACGAGCACCCAGGGATGTGCACCCAGCACCACGTGCACGCACACGCAGCTAGAGAAAAGCACCTACCTTTTCACACACTGATGCCTAAGCAAACGCGTGGCCACACACACGCACACATCCGCAAGCGCGCCTACTCCCATCTATTGAGGGAAAGACGGACGAGCAACGTCCTGACAGGCTTGAGGGGAAAAACGTCCGTTGATGGTTGGCGTACTGCACGCCCGCCTACGGGGCTGCAGGGGAATCCACATTTGGAAGGTACCTGAAGATGTGTGCCTGTTCTTGGAGCTCCGCTAGTAGGGTAGCAAAGACACTCGTAGGCAGTACTGAATGCTGCTCCGTGCTACTTCTCCTCCGCTGGCAAATGCTTCACAGTCGCCCTAGGAAAGACGTTTAACAATCGATCTCCAAGAGGAACGAAACACATGATGCCATAAGGCGAAAGAATAGCAGGGCATCTCTTCACAAGCTTGTCCCTGATCTATAGCTGAGGGCAAACACTTGTGTGCTTGTGGGAGAGCGTGTGTCTTTCCTGGAAGCGTTTGGGAGTTTTGCTCAGACGCGTGTTTCCTCAAGTTCAAGAATCAAGATCTAGGATACCTGCAGACAGGTGCCTGTTTGTGTGGAGACAGTCTGTTTGAAACTGTGTTCCTCAGCGCCCGCTCTTTCTCCCCGTCGCTCCACACGCCTGGGAGTCCCTTTCTTTCTCTCCACAAGCACGTGTGTTGACTTCGTCGCACATGTGCATCTGCACAAGCGTTGAGCTCAGCAGAGCGTGTCTCTTGACACTTGATGTGCGTTGGCTGTGTCTGCGTGCTCCAGTGAAGAGAGAAACGGGAAATCATCTTGGTAGAGGCAACAAAGCAAAAGCGAGGCAGGATTGACATCTGCTCAACAGAGACGGATTCCCTGCGCTGACACAGTTCACAGTTACACGAGAAGCAATCTGAGCGGTCCATCGACCGGAGACGTGTTTCCCAAGAGGTCGTTTAGCGAGTGAACAGCAGTGTGCGCGACTTTCAGGAGTGTGCCTGGAAAGTGCCAGAATCACCAGAGCATCTGTGCAAAAGCTGCTGCCTCTGTGACCGCATTGAGGCACGTTCCCGTGTCTGCGAGTACATAGACGGCTCTTCGCGTTCACTCCGAGGGAAACGGTCCGCTATTGCTTCTGTGCGTACAGACGCGATTCCCTTGTCTCTTGCGAACACAGGGAACTCTGTGCATCCAAATCTACAGGCTAAGGACGCGTCTGCATATGTTTTGGTGAACAATCGAGTGTGCGTGTTCTGACAGCTGCCTCTATGCAGACGTCTCCACAGAGCCACTTCTGAATGCCCCGCAGCCCAGGACTGAAGGGATACACTAACAAGTGCACCGGTGTGAGCAACCACATACGCAGAAGGACGTCTTTCATCTCACAGAAGCGCGAACGTCTTGGCGTTCAAGCACATGGCAGAAACAAGGTGTGAACAGATGAGCTGCTGCTATTTTCTCCGTTCGACATGCTTCATTGTAGCTCTCTTGCCGGTCGCCGGCTTAGCGGCTTGCTTTGCGCGACTAGGTCTGCGGAGAGAAGGAGATAGCGCCGGAAACCTTGCCTTTTGCCTTCTTCGGCGCTGGAACCCGGTTGCTGCGCCTTCTCTTTGTCCATGTGCACACACACGATTCCTCAGCGAAAACCATGCAGAAACCTTTCCACGAGCACCCAGGGATGTGCACCCAGCACCACGTGCACGCACACGCAGCTAGAGAAAAGCACCTACCTTTTCACACTCTGATGCCTAAGCAAACGCGTGGCCACACACACGCACACATCCGCAAGCGCGCCTACTCCCATCTATTGAGGGAAAGACGGACGAGCAACGTCCTGACAGGCTTGAGGGGAAAAACGTCCGTTGATGGTTGGCGTACTGCACGCCCGCCTACGGGGCTGCAGGGGAATCCACATTTGGAAGGTACCTGAAGATGTGTGCCTGTTCTTGGAGCTCCGCTAGTAGGGTAGCAAAGACACTCGTAGGCAGTACTGAATGCTGCTCCGTGCTACTTCTCCTCCGCTGGCAAATGCTTCACAGTCGCCCTAGGAAAGACGTTTAACAATCGATCTCCAAGAGGAACGAAACACATGATGCCATAAGGCGAAAGAATAGCAGGGCATCTCTTCACAAGCTTGTCCCTGATCTATAGCTGAGGGCAAACACTTGTGTGCTTGTGGGAGAGCGTGTGTCTTTCCTGGAAGCGTTTGGGAGTTTTGCTCAGACGCGTGTTTCCTCAAGTTCAAGAATCAAGATCTAGGATACCTGCAGACAGGTGCCTGTTTGTGTGGAGACAGTCTGTTTGAAACTGTGTTCCTCAGCGCCCGCTCTTTCTCCCCGTCGCTCCACACGCCTGGGAGTCCCTTTCTTTCTCTCCACAAGCACGTGTGTTGACTTCGTCGCACATGTGCATCTGCACAAGCGTTGAGCTCAGCAGAGCGTGTCTCTTGACACTTGATGTGCGTTGGCTGTGTCTGCGTGCTCCAGTGAAGAGAGAAACGGGAAATCATCTTGGTAGAGGCAACAAAGCAAAAGCGAGGCAGGATTGACATCTGCTCAACAGAGACGGATTCCCTGCGCTGACACAGTTCACAGTTCCACGAGAAGCAATCTGAGCGGTCCATCGACCGGAGACGTGTTTCCCAAGAGGTCGTTTAGCGAGTGAACAGCAGTGTGCGCGGCTTTCAGGAGTGTGCCTGGAAAGTGCCAGAATCACCAGAGCATCTGTGCAAAAGCTGCTGCCTCTGTGACCGCATTGAGGCACGTTCCCGTGTCTGCGAGTACATAGACGGCTCTTCGCGTTCACTCCGAGGGAAACGGTCCGCTATTGCTTCTGTGCGTACAGACGCGATTCCCTTGTCTCTTGCGAACACAGGGAACTCTGTGCATCCAAATCTACAGGCTAAGGACGCGTCTGCATATGTTTTGGTGAACAATCGAGTGTGCGTGTTCTGACAGCTGCCTCTATGCAGACGTCTCCACAGAGCCACTTCTGAATGCCCCGCAGCCCAGGACTGAAGGGATACACTAACAAGTGCACCGGTGTGAGCAACCACATATGCAGAAGGACGTCTTTCATCTCACAGAAGCGCGAACGTCTTGGCGTTCAAGCACATGGCAGAAACAAGGTGTGAACAGATGAGCTGCTGCTATTTTCTCCGTTCGGCATGCTTCGTTGTAGCTCTCTTGCCGGTCGCCGGCTTAGCGGCTTGCTTTGCGCGACTAGGTCTGCGGAGAGAAGGAGATAGCGCCGGAAACCTTGCCTTTTGCCTTCTTCGGCGCTGGAACCCGGTTGCTGCGCCTTCTCTTTGTCCATGTGCACACACACGATTCCTCAGCGAAAACCATGCAGAAACCTTTCCACGAGCACCCAGGGATGTGCACCCAGCACCACGTGCACGCACACGCAGCTAGAGAAAAGCACCTACCTTTTCACACACTGATGCCTAAGCAAACGCGTGGCCACACACACGCACACATCCGCAAGCGCGCCTACTCCCATCTATTGAGGGAAAGACGGACGAGCAACGTCCTGACAGGCTTGAGGGGAAAAACGTCCGTTGATGGTTGGCGTATTGCACGCCCGCCTACGGGGCTGCAGGGGAATCCACATTTGGAAGGTACCTGAAGATGTGTGCCTGTTCTTGGAGCTCCGCTAGTAGGGTAGCAAAGACACTCGTAGGCAGCACTGAATGCTGCTCCGTGCTACTTCTCCTCCGCTGGCAAATGCTTCACAGTCGCCCTAGGAAAGACGTTTAACAATCGATCTCCAAGAGGAACGAAACACGTGATGCCATAAGGCGAAAGAATAGCAGGGCATCTCTTCACAAGCTTGTCCCTGATCTATAGCTGAGGGCAAACACTTGTGTGCTTGTGGGAGAGCGTGTGTCTTTCCTGGAAGCGTTTGGGAGTTTTGCTCAGACGCGTGTTTCCTCAAGTTCAAGAATCAAGATCTAGGATACCTGCAGACAGGTGCCTGTTTGTGTGGAGACAGTCTGTTTGAAACTGTGTTCCTCAGCGCCCGCTCTTTCTCCCCGTCGCTCCACACGCCTGGGAGTCCCTTTCTTTCTCTCCACAAGCACGTGTGTTGACTTCGTCGCACATGTGCATCTGCACAAGCGTTGAGCTCAGCAGAGCGTGTCTCTTGACACTTGATGTGCGTTGGCTGTGTCTGCGTGCTCCAGTGAAGAGAGAAACGGGAAATCATCTTGGTAGAGGCAACAAAGCAAAAGCGAGGCAGGATTGACATCTGCTCAACAGAGACGGATTCCCTGCGCTGACACAGTTCACAGTTCCACGAGAAGCAATCTGAGCGGTCCATCGACCGGAGACGTGTTTCCCAAGAGGTCGTTTAGCGAGTGAACAGCAGTGTGCGCGGCTTTCAGGAGTGTGCGTGGAAAGTGCCAGAATCACCAGAGCATCTGTGCAAAAGCTGCTGCCTCTGTGACCGCATTGAGGCACGTTCCCGTGTCTGCGAGTACATAGACGGCTCTTCGCGTTCACTCCGAGGGAAACGGTCCGCTATTGCTTCTGTGCGTACAGACGCGATTCCCTTGTCTCTTGCGAACACAGGGAACTCTGTGCATCCAAATCTACAGGCTAAGGACGCGTCTGCATATGTTTTGGTGAACAATCGAGTGTGCGTGTTCTGACAGCTGCCTCTATGCAGACGTCTCCACAGAGCCACTTCTGAATGCCCCGCAGCCCAGGACTGAAGGGATACACTAACAAGTGCACCGGTGTGAGCAACCACATATGCAGAAGGACGTCTTTCATCTCACAGAAGCGCGAACGTCTTGGCGTTCAAGCACATGGCAGAAACAAGGTGTGAACAGATGAGCTGCTGCTATTTTCTCCGTTCGGCATGCTTCGTTGTAGCTCTCTTGCCGGTCGCCGGCTTAGCGGCTTGCTTTGCGCGACTAGGTCTGCGGAGAGAAGGAGATAGCGCCGGAAACCTTGCCTTTTGCCTTCTTCGGCGCTGGAACCCGGTTGCTGCGCCTTCTCTTTGTCCATGTGCACACACACGATTCCTCAGCGAAAACCATGCAGAAACCTTTCCACGAGCACCCAGGGATGTGCACCCAGCACCACGTGCACGCACACGCAGCTAGAGAAAAGCACCTACCTTTTCACACACTGATGCCTAAGCAAACGCGTGGCCACACACACGCACACATCCGCAAGCGCGCCTACTCCCATCTATTGAGGGAAAGACGGACGAGCAACGTCCTGACAGGCTTGAGGGGAAAAACGTCCGTTGATGGTTGGCGTACTGCACGCCCGCCTACGGGGCTGCAGGGGAATCCACATTTGGAAGGTACCTGAAGATGTGTGCCTGTTCTTGGAGCTCCGCTAGTAGGGTAGCAAAGACACTCGTAGGCAGTACTGAATGCTGCTCCGTGCTACTTCTCCTCCGCTGGCAAATGCTTCACAGTCGCCCTAGGAAAGACGTTTAACAATCGATCTCCAAGAGGAACGAAACACATGATGCCATAAGGCGAAAGAATAGCAGGGCATCTCTTCACAAGCTTGTCCCTGATCTATAGCTGAGGGCAAACACTTGTGTGCTTGTGGGAGAGCGTGTGTCTTTCCTGGAAGCGTTTGGGAGTTTTGCTCAGACGCGTGTTTCCTCAAGTTCAAGAATCAAGATCTAGGATACCTGCAGACAGGTGCCTGTTTGTGTGGAGACAGTCTGTTTGAAACTGTGTTCCTCAGCGCCCGCTCTTTCTCCCCGTCGCTCCACACGCCTGGGAGTCCCTTTCTTTCTCTCCACAAGCACGTGTGTTGACTTCGTCGCACATGTGCATCTGCACAAGCGTTGAGCTCAGCAGAGCGTGTCTCTTGACACTTGATGTGCGTTGGCTGTGTCTGCCTGCTCCAGTGAAGAGAGAAACGGGAAATCATCTTGGTAGAGGCAACAAAGCAAAAGCGAGGCAGGATTGACATCTGCTCAACAGAGACAAATTCCCTGCGCTGACACAGTTCACAGTTACACGAGAAGCAATCTGAGCGGTCCGTCGACCGGAGACGTGTTTCCCAAGAGGTCGTTTAGCGAGTGAACAGCAGTGTGCGCGACTTTCAGGAGTGTGCCTGGAAAGTGCCAGAATCACCAGAGCATCTGTGCAAAAGCTGCTGCCTCTGTGACCGCATTGAGGCACGTTCCCGTGTCTGCGAGTACATAGACGGCTCTTCGCGTTCACTCCGAGGGAAACGGTCCGCTATTGCTTCTGTGCGTACAGACGCGATTCCCTTGTCTCTTGCGAACACAGGGAACTCTGTGCATCCAAATCTACAGGCTAAGGACGCGTCTGCATATGTTTTGGTGAACAATCGAGTGTGCGTGTTCTGACAGCTGCCTCTATGCAGACGTCTCCACAGAGCCACTTCTGAATGCCCCGCAGCCCAGGACTGAAGGGATACACTAACAAGTGCACCGGTGTGAGCAACCACATATGCAGAAGGACGTCTTTCATCTCACAGAAGCGCGAACGTCTTGGCGTTCAAGCACATGGCAGAAACAAGGTGTGAACAGATGAGCTGCTGCTATTTTCTCCGTTCGGCATGCTTCGTTGTAGCTCTCTTGCCGGTCGCCGGCTTAGCGGCTTGCTTTGCGCGACTAGGTCTGCGGAGAGAAGGAGATAGCGCCGGAAACCTTGCCTTTTGCCTTCTTCGGCGCTGGAACCCGGTTGCTGCGCCTTCTCTTTGTCCATGTGCACACACACGATTCCTCAGCGAAAACCATGCAGAAACCTTTCCACGAGCACCCAGGGATGTGCACCCAGCACCACGTGCACGCACACGCAGCTAGAGAAAAGCACCTACCTTTTCACACACTGATGCCTAAGCAAACGCGTGGCCACACACACGCACACATCCGCAAGCGCGCCTACTCCCATCTATTGAGGGAAAGACGGACGAGCAACGTCCTGACAGGCTTGAGGGGAAAAACGTCCGTTGATGGTTGGCGTACTGCACGCCCGCCTACGGGGCTGCAGGGGAATCCACATTTGGAAGGTACCTGAAGATGTGTGCCTGTTCTTGGAGCTCCGCTAGTAGGGTAGCAAAGACACTCGTAGGCAGTACTGAATGCTGCTCCGTGCTACTTCTCCTCCGCTGGCAAATGCTTCACAGTCGCCCTAGGAAAGACGTTTAACAATCGATCTCCAAGAGGAACGAAACACGTGATGCCATAAGGCGAAAGAATAGCAGCGCATCTCTTCACAAGCTTGTCCCTGATCTATAGCTGAGGGCAAACACTTGTGTGCTTGTGGGAGAGCGTGTGTCTTTCCTGGAAGCGTTTGGGAGTTTTGCTCAGACGCGTGTTTCCTCAAGTTCAAGAATCAAGATCTAGGATACCTGCAGACAGGTGCCTGTTTGTGTGGAGACAGTCTGTTTGAAACTGTGTTCCTCAGCGCCCGCTCTTTCTCCCCGTCGCTCCACACGCCTGGGAGTCCCTTTCTTTCTCTCCACAAGCACGTGTGTTGACTTCGTCGCACATGTGCATCTGCACAAGCGTTGAGCTCAGCAGAGCGTGTCTCTTGACACTTGATGTGCGTTGGCTGTGTCTGCGTGCTCCAGTGAAGAGAGAAACGGGAAATCATCTTGGTAGAGGCAACAAAGCAAAAGCGAGGCAGGATTGACATCTGCTCAACAGAGACGGATTCCCTGCGCTGACACAGTTCACAGTTACACGAGAAGCAATCTGAGCGGTCCATCGACCGGAGACGTGTTTCCCAAGAGGTCGTTTAGCGAGTGAACAGCAGTGTGCGCGACTTTCAGGAGTGTGCCTGGAAAGTGCCAGAATCACCAGAGCATCTGTGCAAAAGCTGCTGCCTCTGTGACCGCATTGAGGCACGTTCCCGTGTCTGCGAGTACATAGACGGCTCTTCGCGTTCACTCCGAGGGAAACGGTCCGCTATTGCTTCTGTGCGTACAGACGCGATTCCCTTGTCTCTTGCGAACACAGGGAACTCTGTGCATCCAAATCTACAGGCTAAGGACGCGTCTGCATATGTTTTGGTGAACAATCGAGTGTGCGTGTTCTGACAGCTGCCTCTATGCAGACGTCTCCACAGAGCCACTTCTGAATGCCCCGCAGCCCAGGACTGAAGGGATACACTAACAAGTGCACCGGTGTGAGCAACCACATATGCAGAAGGACGTCTTTCATCTCACAGAAGCGCGAACGTCTTGGCGTTCAAGCACATGGCAGAAACAAGGTGTGAACAGATGAGCTGCTGCTATTTTCTCCGTTCGGCATGCTTCGTTGTAGCTCTCTTGCCGGTCGCCGGCTTAGCGGCTTGCTTTGCGCGACTAGGTCTGCGGAGAGGAGATAGCGCCGGAAACCTTGCCTTTTGCCTTCTTCGGCGCTGGAACCCGGTTGCTGCGCCTTCTCTTTGTCCATGTGCACACACACGATTCCTCAGCGAAAACCATGCAGAAACCTTTCCACGAGCACCCAGGGATGTGCACCCAGCACCACGTGCACGCACACGCAGCTAGAGAAAAGCACCTACCTTTTCACACTCTGATGCCTAAGCAAACGCGTGGCCACACACACGCACACATCCGCAAGCGCGCCTACTCCCATCTATTGAGGGAAAGACGGACGAGCAACGTCCTGACAGGCTTGAGGGGAAAAACGTCCGTTGATGGTTGGCGTACTGCACGCCCGCCTACGGGGCTGCAGGGGAATCCACATTTGGAAGGTACCTGAAGATGTGTGCCTGTTCTTGGAGCTCCGCTAGTAGGGTAGCAAAGACACTCGTAGGCAGTACTGAATGCTGCTCCGTGCTACTTCTCCTCCGCTGGCAAATGCTTCACAGTCGCCCTAGGAAAGACGTTTAACAATCGATCTCCAAGAGGAACGAAACACATGATGCCATAAGGCGAAAGAATAGCAGGGCATCTCTTCACAAGCTTGTCCCTGATCTATAGCTGAGGGCAAACACTTGTGTGCTTGTGGGAGAGCGTGTGTCTTTCCTGGAAGCGTTTGGGAGTTTTGCTCAGACGCGTGTTTCCTCAAGTTCAAGAATCAAGATCTAGGATACCTGCAGACAGGTGCCTGTTTGTGTGGAGACAGTCTGTTTGAAACTGTGTTCCTCAGCGCCCGCTCTTTCTCCCCGTCGCTCCACACGCCTGGGAGTCCCTTTCTTTCTCTCCACAAGCACGTGTGTTGACTTCGTCGCACATGTGCATCTGCACAAGCGTTGAGCTCAGCAGAGCGTGTCTCTTGACACTTGATGTGCGTTGGCTGTGTCTGCGTGCTCCAGTGAAGAGAGAAACGGGAAATCATCTTGGTAGAGGCAACAAAGCAAAAGCGAGGCAGGATTGACATCTGCTCAACAGAGACGGATTCCCTGCGCTGACACAGTTCACAGTTACACGAGAAGCAATCTGAGCGGTCCATCGACCGGAGACGTGTTTCCCAAGAGGTCGTTTAGCGAGTGAACAGCAGTGTGCGCGACTTTCAGGAGTGTGCCTGGAAAGTGCCAGAATCACCAGAGCATCTGTGCAAAAGCTGCTGCCTCTGTGACCGCATTGAGGCACGTTCCCGTGTCTGCGAGTACATAGACGGCTCTTCGCGTTCACTCCGAGGGAAACGGTCCGCTATTGCTTCTGTGCGTACAGACGCGATTCCCTTGTCTCTTGCGAACACAGGGAACTCTGTGCATCCAAATCTACAGGCTAAGGACGCGTCTGCATATGTTTTGGTGAACAATCGAGTGTGCGTGTTCTGACAGCTGCCTCTATGCAGACGTCTCCACAGAGCCACTTCTGAATGCCCCGCAGCCCAGGACTGAAGGGATACACTAACAAGTGCACCGGTGTGAGCAACCACATATGCAGAAGGACGTCTTTCATCTCACAGAAGCGCGAACGTCTTGGCGTTCAAGCACATGGCAGAAACAAGGTGTGAACAGATGAGCTGCTGCTATTTTCTCCGTTCGGCATGCTTCGTTGTAGCTCTCTTGCCGGTCGCCGGCTTAGCGGCTTGCTTTGCGCGACTAGGTCTGCGGAGAGAAGGAGATAGCGCCGGAAACCTTGCCTTTTGCCTTCTTCGGCGCTGGAACCCGGTTGCTGCGCCTTCTCTTTGTCCATGTGCACACACACGATTCCTCAGCGAAAACCATGCAGAAACCTTTCCACGAGCACCCAGGGATGTGCACCCAGCACCACGTGCACGCACACGCAGCTAGAGAAAAGCACCTACCTTTTCACACACTGATGCCTAAGCAAACGCGTGGCCACACACACGCACACATCCGCAAGCGCGCCTACTCCCATCTATTGAGGGAAAGACGGACGAGCAACGTCCTGACAGGCTTGAGGGGAAAAACGTCCGTTGATGGTTGGCGTACTGCACGCCCGCCTACGGGGCTGCAGGGGAATCCACATTTGGAAGGTACCTGAAGATGTGTGCCTGTTCTTGGAGCTCCGCTAGTAGGGTAGCAAAGACACTCGTAGGCAGTACTGAATGCTGCTCCGTGCTACTTCTCCTCCGCTGCCAAATGCTTCACAGTCGCCCTAGGAAAGACGTTTAACAATCGATCTCCAAGAGGAACGAAACACGTGATGCCATAAGGCGAAAGAATAGCAGCGCATCTCTTCACAAGCTTGTCCCTGATCTATAGCTGAGGGCAAACACTTGTGTGCTTGTGGGAGAGCGTGTGTCTTTCCTGGAAGCGTTTGGGAGTTTTGCTCAGACGCGTGTTTCCTCAAGTTCAAGAATCAAGATCTAGGATACCTGCAGACAGGTGCCTGTTTGTGTGGAGACAGTCTGTTTGAAACTGTGTTCCTCAGCGCCCGCTCTTTCTCCCCGTCGCTCCACACGCCTGGGAGTCCCTTTCTTTCTCTCCACAAGCACGTGTGTTGACTTCGTCGCACATGTGCATCTGCACAAGCGTTGAGCTCAGCAGAGCGTGTCTCTTGACACTTGATGTGCGTTGGCTGTGTCTGCGTGCTCCAGTGAAGAGAGAAACGGGAAATCATCTTGGTAGAGGCAACAAAGCAAAAGCGAGGCAGGATTGACATCTGCTCAACAGAGACGGATTCCCTGCGCTGACACAGTTCACAGTTACACGAGAAGCAATCTGAGCGGTCCATCGACCGGAGACGTGTTTCCCAAGAGGTCGTTTAGCGAGTGAACAGCAGTGTGCGCGACTTTCAGGAGTGTGCCTGGAAAGTGCCAGAATCACCAGAGCATCTGTGCAAAAGCTGCTGCCTCTGTGACCGCATTGAGGCACGTTCCCGTGTCTGCGAGTACATAGACGGCTCTTCGCGTTCACTCCGAGGGAAACGGTCCGCTATTGCTTCTGTGCGTACAGACGCGATTCCCTTGTCTCTTGCGAACACAGGGAACTCTGTGCATCCAAATCTACAGGCTAAGGACGCGTCTGCATATGTTTTGGTGAACAATCGAGTGTGCGTGTTCTGACAGCTGCCTCTATGCAGACGTCTCCACAGAGCCACTTCTGAATGCCCCGCAGCCCAGGACTGAAGGGATACACTAACAAGTGCACCGGTGTGAGCAACCACATATGCAGAAGGACGTCTTTCATCTCACAGAAGCGCGAACGTCTTGGCGTTCAAGCACATGGCAGAAACAAGGTGTGAACAGATGAGCTGCTGCTATTTTCTCCGTTCGGCATGCTTCGTTGTAGCTCTCTTGCCGGTCGCCGGCTTAGCGGCTTGCTTTGCGCGACTAGGTCTGCGGAGAGGAGATAGCGCCGGAAACCTTGCCTTTTGCCTTCTTCGGCGCTGGAACCTGGTTGCTGCGCCTTCTCTTTGTCCATGTGCACACACACGATTCCTCAGCGAAAACCATGCAGAAACCTTTCCACGAGCACCCAGGGATGTGCACCCAGCACCACGTGCACGCACACGCAGCTAGAGAAAAGCACCTACCTTTTCACACACTGATGCCTAAGCAAACGCGTGGCCACACACACGCACACATCCGCAAGCGCGCCTACTCCCATCTATTGAGGGAAAGACGGACGAGCAACGTCCTGACAGGCTTGAGGGGAAAAACGTCCGTTGATGGTTGGCGTACTGCACGCCCGCCTACGGGGCTGCAGGGGAATCCACATTTGGAAGGTACCTGAAGATGTGTGCCTGTTCTTGGAGCTCCGCTAGTAGGGTAGCAAAGACACTCGTAGGCAGTACTGAATGCTGCTCCGTGCTACTTCTCCTCCGCTAACAAATGCTTCACAGTCGCCCTAGGAAAGACGTTTAACAATCGATCTCCAAGAGGAACGAAACACATGATGGCATAAGGCGAAAGAATAGCAGCGCATCTCTTCACAAGCTTGTCCCTGATCTATAGCTGAGGGCAAACACTTGTGTGCTTGTGGGAGAGCGTGTGTCTTTCCTGGAAGCGTTTGGGAGTTTTGCTCAGACGCGTGTTTCCTCAAGTTCAAGAATCAAGATCTAGGATACCTGCAGACAGGTGCCTGTTTGTGTGGAGACAGTCTGTTTGAAACTGTGTTCCTCAGCGCCCGCTCTTTCTCCCCGTCGCTCCACACGCCTGGGAGTCCCTTTCTTTCTCTCCACAAGCACGTGTGTTGACTTCGTCGCACATGTGCATCTGCACAAGCGTTGAGCTCAGCAGAGCGTGTCTCTTGACACTTGATGTGCGTTGGCTGTGTCTGCGTGCTCCAGTGAAGAGAGAAACGGGAAATCATCTTGGTAGAGGCAACAAAGCAAAAGCGAGGCAGGATTGACATCTGCTCAACAGAGACGGATTCCCTGCGCTGACACAGTTCACAGTTACACGAGAAGCAATCTGAGCGGTCCATCGACCGGAGACGTGTTTCCCAAGAGGTCGTTTAGCGAGTGAACAGCAGTGTGCGCGGCTTTCAGGAGTGTGCCTGGAAAGTGCCAGAATCACCAGAGCATCTGTGCAAAAGCTGCTGCCTCTGTGACCGCATTGAGGCACGTTCCCGTGTCTGCGAGTACATAGACGGCTCTTCGCGTTCACTCCGAGGGAAACGGTCCGCTATTGCTTCTGTGCGTACAGACGCGATTCCCTTGTCTCTTGCGAACACAGGGAACTCTGTGCATCCAAATCTACAGGCTAAGGACGCGTCTGCATATGTTTTGGTGAACAATCGAGTGTGCGTGTTCTGACAGCTGCCTCTATGCAGACGTCTCCACAGAGCCACTTCTGAATGCCCCGCAGCCCAGGACTGAAGGGATACACTAACAAGTGCACCGGTGTGAGCAACCACATATGCAGAAGGACGTCTTTCATCTCACAGAAGCGCGAACGTCTTGGCGTTCAAGCACATGGCAGAAACAAGGTGTGAACAGATGAGCTGCTGCTATTTTCTCCGTTCGGCATGCTTCGTTGTAGCTCTCTTGCCGGTCGCCGGCTTAGCGGCTTGCTTTGCGCGACTAGGTCTGCGGAGAGAAGGAGATAGCGCCGGAAACCTTGCCTTTTGCCTTCTTCGGCGCTGGAACCCGGTTGCTGCGCCTTCTCTTTGTCCATGTGCACACACACGATTCCTCAGCGAAAACCATGCAGAAACCTTTCCACGAGCACCCAGGGATGTGCACCCAGCACCACGTGCACGCACACGCAGCTAGAGAAAAGCACCTACCTTTTCACACACTGATGCCTAAGCAAACGCGTGGCCACACACACGCACACATCCGCAAGCGCGCCTACTCCCATCTATTGAGGGAAAGACGGACGAGCAACGTCCTGACAGGCTTGAGGAGAAAAAACGTCCGTTGATGGTTGGCGTACTGCACGCCCGCCTACGGGGCTGCAGGGGAATCCACATTTGGAAGGTACCTGAAGATGTGTGCCTGTTCTTGGAGCTCCGCTAGTAGGGTAGCAAAGACACTCGTAGGCAGTACTGAATGCTGCTCCGTGCTACTTCTCCTCCGCTAACAAATGCTTCACAGTCGCCCTAGGAAAGACGTTTAACAATCGATCTCCAAGAGGAACGAAACACGTGATGCCATAAGGCGAAAGAATAGCAGCGCATCTCTTCACAAGCTTGTCCCTGATCTATAGCTGAGGGCAAACACTTGTGTGCTTGTGGGAGAGCGTGTGTCTTTCCTGGAAGCGTTTGGGAGTTTTGCTCAGACGCGTGTTTCCTCAAGTTCAAGAATCAAGATCTAGGATACCTGCAGACAGGTGCCTGTTTGTGTGGAGACAGTCTGTTTGAAACTGTGTTCCTCAGCGCCCGCTCTTTCTCCCCGTCGCTCCACACGCCTGGGAGTCCCTTTCTTTCTCTCCACAAGCACGTGTGTTGACTTCGTCGCACATGTGCATCTGCACAAGCGTTGAGCTCAGCAGAGCGTGTCTCTTGACACTTGATGTGCGTTGGCTGTGTCTGCGTGCTCCAGTGAAGAGAGAAACGGGAAATCATCTTGGTAGAGGCAACAAAGCAAAAGCGAGGCAGGATTGACATCTGCTCAACAGAGACGGATTCCCTGCGCTGACACAGTTCACAGTTACACGAGAAGCAATCTGAGCGGTCCATCGACCGGAGACGTGTTTCCCAAGAGGTCGTTTAGCGAGTGAACAGCAGTGTGCGCGACTTTCAGGAGTGTGCCTGGAAAGTGCCAGAATCACCAGAGCATCTGTGCAAAAGCTGCTGCCTCTGTGACCGCATTGAGGCACGTTCCCGTGTCTGCGAGTACATAGACGGCTCTTCGCGTTCACTCCGAGGGAAACGGTCCGCTATTGCTTCTGTGCGTACAGACGCGATTCCCTTGTCTCTTGCGAACACAGGGAACTCTGTGCATCCAAATCTACAGGCTAAGGACGCGTCTGCATATGTTTTGGTGAACAATCGAGTGTGCGTGTTCTGACAGCTGCCTCTATGCAGACGTCTCCACAGAGCCACTTCTGAATGCCCCGCAGCCCAGGACTGAAGGGATACACTAACAAGTGCACCGGTGTGAGCAACCACATATGCAGAAGGACGTCTTTCATCTCACAGAAGCGCGAACGTCTTGGCGTTCAAGCACATGGCAGAAACAAGGTGTGAACAGATGAGCTGCTGCTATTTTCTCCGTTCGGCATGCTTCGTTGTAGCTCTCTTGCCGGTCGCCGGCTTAGCGGCTTGCTTTGCGCGACTAGGTCTGCGGAGAGGAGATAGCGCCGGAAACCTTGCCTTTTGCCTTCTTCGGCGCTGGAACCTGGTTGCTGCGCCTTCTCTTTGTCCATGTGCACACACACGATTCCTCAGCGAAAACCATGCAGAAACCTTTCCACGAGCACCCAGGGATGTGCACCCAGCACCACGTGCACGCACACGCAGCTAGAGAAAAGCACCTACCTTTTCACACACTGATGCCTAAGCAAACGCGTGGCCACACACACGCACACATCCGCAAGCGCGCCTACTCCCATCTATTGAGGGAAAGACGGACGAGCAACGTCCTGACAGGCTTGAGGGGAAAAACGTCCGTTGATGGTTGGCGTACTGCACGCCCGCCTACGGGGCTGCAGGGGAATCCACATTTGGAAGGTACCTGAAGATGTGTGCCTGTTCTTGGAGCTCCGCTAGTAGGGTAGCAAAGACACTCGTAGGCAGTACTGAATGCTGCTCCGTGCTACTTCTCCTCCGCTGCCAAATGCTTCACAGTCGCCCTAGGAAAGACGTTTAACAATCGATCTCCAAGAGGAACGAAACACATGATGGCATAAGGCGAAAGAATAGCAGCGCATCTCTTCACAAGCTTGTCCCTGATCTATAGCTGAGGGCAAACACTTGTGTGCTTGTGGGAGAGCGTGTGTCTTTCCTGGAAGCGTTTGGGAGTTTTGCTCAGACGCGTGTTTCCTCAAGTTCAAGAATCAAGATCTAGGATACCTGCAGACAGGTGCCTGTTTGTGTGGAGACAGTCTGTTTGAAACTGTGTTCCTCAGCGCCCGCTCTTTCTCCCCGTCGCTCCACACGCCTGGGAGTCCCTTTCTTTCTCTCCACAAGCACGTGTGTTGACTTCGTCGCACATGTGCATCTGCACAAGCGTTGAGCTCAGCAGAGCGTGTCTCTTGACACTTGATGTGCGTTGGCTGTGTCTGCGTGCTCCAGTGAAGAGAGAAACGGGAAATCATCTTGGTAGAGGCAACAAAGCAAAAGCGAGGCAGGATTGACATCTGCTCAACAGAGACGGATTCCCTGCGCTGACACAGTTCACAGTTACACGAGAAGCAATCTGAGCGGTCCATCGACCGGAGACGTGTTTCCCAAGAGGTCGTTTAGCGAGTGAACAGCAGTGTGCGCGGCTTTCAGGAGTGTGCCTGGAAAGTGCCAGAATCACCAGAGCATCTGTGCAAAAGCTGCTGCCTCTGTGACCGCATTGAGGCACGTTCCCGTGTCTGCGAGTACATAGACGGCTCTTCGCGTTCACTCCGAGGGAAACGGTCCGCTATTGCTTCTGTGCGTACAGACGCGATTCCCTTGTCTCTTGCGAACACAGGGAACTCTGTGCATCCAAATCTACAGGCTAAGGACGCGTCTGCATATGTTTTGGTGAACAATCGAGTGTGCGTGTTCTGACAGCTGCCTCTATGCAGACGTCTCCACAGAGCCACTTCTGAATGCCCCGCAGCCCAGGACTGAAGGGATACACTAACAAGTGCACCGGTGTGAGCAACCACATATGCAGAAGGACGTCTTTCATCTCACAGAAGCGCGAACGTCTTGGCGTTCAAGCACATGGCAGAAACAAGGTGTGAACAGATGAGCTGCTGCTATTTTCTCCGTTCGGCATGCTTCGTTGTAGCTCTCTTGCCGGTCGCCGGCTTAGCGGCTTGCTTTGCGCGACTAGGTCTGCGGAGAGAAGGAGATAGCGCCGGAAACCTTGCCTTTTGCCTTCTTCGGCGCTGGAACCCGGTTGCTGCGCCTTCTCTTTGTCCATGTGCACACACACGATTCCTCAGCGAAAACCATGCAGAAACCTTTCCACGAGCACCCAGGGATGTGCACCCAGCACCACGTGCACGCACACGCAGCTAGAGAAAAGCACCTACCTTTTCACACACTGATGCCTAAGCAAACGCGTGGCCACACACACGCACACATCCGCAAGCGCGCCTACTCCCATCTATTGAGGGAAAGACGGACGAGCAACGTCCTGACAGGCTTGAGGGGAAAAACGTCCGTTGATGGTTGGCGTACTGCACGCCCGCCTACGGGGCTGCAGGGGAATCCACATTTGGAAGGTACCTGAAGATGTGTGCCTGTTCTTGGAGCTCCGCTAGTAGGGTAGCAAAGACACTCGTAGGCAGTACTGAATGCTGCTCCGTGCTACTTCTCCTCCGCTGCCAAATGCTTCACAGTCGCCCTAGGAAAGACGTTTAACAATCGATCTCCAAGAGGAACGAAACACGTGATGCCATAAGGCGAAAGAATAGCAGCGCATCTCTTCACAAGCTTGTCCCTGATCTATAGCTGAGGGCAAACACTTGTGTGCTTGTGGGAGAGCGTGTGTCTTTCCTGGAAGCGTTTGGGAGTTTTGCTCAGACGCGTGTTTCCTCAAGTTCAAGAATCAAGATCTAGGATACCTGCAGACAGGTGCCTGTTTGTGTGGAGACAGTCTGTTTGAAACTGTGTTCCTCAGCGCCCGCTCTTTCTCCCCGTCGCTCCACACGCCTGGGAGTCCCTTTCTTTCTCTCCACAAGCACGTGTGTTGACTTCGTCGCACATGTGCATCTGCACAAGCGTTGAGCTCAGCAGAGCGTGTCTCTTGACACTTGATGTGCGTTGGCTGTGTCTGCGTGCTCCAGTGAAGAGAGAAACGGGAAATCATCTTGGTAGAGGCAACAAAGCAAAAGCGAGGCAGGATTGACATCTGCTCAACAGAGACGGATTCCCTGCGCTGACACAGTTCACAGTTACACGAGAAGCAATCTGAGCGGTCCATCGACCGGAGACGTGTTTCCCAAGAGGTCGTTTAGCGAGTGAACAGCAGTGTGCGCGACTTTCAGGAGTGTGCCTGGAAAGTGCCAGAATCACCAGAGCATCTGTGCAAAAGCTGCTGCCTCTGTGACCGCATTGAGGCACGTTCCCGTGTCTGCGAGTACATAGACGGCTCTTCGCGTTCACTCCGAGGGAAACGGTCCGCTATTGCT
This sequence comes from Patagioenas fasciata, assembly GCF_037038585.1. Taxonomy (NCBI): domain Eukaryota; kingdom Metazoa; phylum Chordata; class Aves; order Columbiformes; family Columbidae; genus Patagioenas; species Patagioenas fasciata. The sequence goes on along the minus strand of NC_092523.1, from coordinate 50,918,894 downwards.
TCTGTGCGTACAGACGCGATTCCCTTGTCTCTTGCGAACACAGGGAACTCTGTGCATCCAAATCTACAGGCTAAGGACGCGTCTGCATATGTTTTGGTGAACAATCGAGTGTGCGTGTTCTGACAGCTGCCTCTATGCAGACGTCTCCACAGAGCCACTTCTGAATGCCCCGCAGCCCAGGACTGAAGGGATACACTAACAAGTGCACCGGTGTGAGCAACCACATATGCAGAAGGACGTCTTTCATCTCACAGAAGCGCGAACGTCTTGGCGTTCAAGCACATGGCAGAAACAAGGTGTGAACAGATGAGCTGCTGCTATTTTCTCCGTTCGGCATGCTTCGTTGTAGCTCTCTTGCCGGTCGCCGGCTTAGCGGCTTGCTTTGCGCGACTAGGTCTGCGGAGAGGAGATAGCGCCGGAAACCTTGCCTTTTGCCTTCTTCGGCGCTGGAACCTGGTTGCTGCGCCTTCTCTTTGTCCATGTGCACACACACGATTCCTCAGCGAAAACCATGCAGAAACCTTTCCACGAGCACCCAGGGATGTGCACCCAGCACCACGTGCACGCACACGCAGCTAGAGAAAAGCACCTACCTTTTCACACACTGATGCCTAAGCAAACGCGTGGCCACACACACGCACACATCCGCAAGCGCGCCTACTCCCATCTATTGAGGGAAAGACGGACGAGCAACGTCCTGACAGGCTTGAGGGGAAAAACGTCCGTTGATGGTTGGCGTACTGCACGCCCGCCTACGGGGCTGCAGGGGAATCCACATTTGGAAGGTACCTGAAGATGTGTGCCTGTTCTTGGAGCTCCGCTAGTAGGGTAGCAAAGACACTCGTAGGCAGTACTGAATGCTGCTCCGTGCTACTTCTCCTCCGCTAACAAATGCTTCACAGTCGCCCTAGGAAAGACGTTTAACAATCGATCTCCAAGAGGAACGAAACACATGATGGCATAAGGCGAAAGAATAGCAGCGCATCTCTTCACAAGCTTGTCCCTGATCTATAGCTGAGGGCAAACACTTGTGTGCTTGTGGGAGAGCGTGTGTCTTTCCTGGAAGCGTTTGGGAGTTTTGCTCAGACGCGTGTTTCCTCAAGTTCAAGAATCAAGATCTAGGATACCTGCAGACAGGTGCCTGTTTGTGTGGAGACAGTCTGTTTGAAACTGTGTTCCTCAGCGCCCGCTCTTTCTCCCCGTCGCTCCACACGCCTGGGAGTCCCTTTCTTTCTCTCCACAAGCACGTGTGTTGACTTCGTCGCACATGTGCATCTGCACAAGCGTTGAGCTCAGCAGAGCGTGTCTCTTGACACTTGATGTGCGTTGGCTGTGTCTGCGTGCTCCAGTGAAGAGAGAAACGGGAAATCATCTTGGTAGAGGCAACAAAGCAAAAGCGAGGCAGGATTGACATCTGCTCAACAGAGACGGATTCCCTGCGCTGACACAGTTCACAGTTCCACGAGAAGCAATCTGAGCGGTCCATCGACCGGAGACGTGTTTCCCAAGAGGTCGTTTAGCGAGTGAACAGCAGTGTGCGCGGCTTTCAGGAGTGTGCCTGGAAAGTGCCAGAATCACCAGAGCATCTGTGCAAAAGCTGCTGCCTCTGTGACCGCATTGAGGCACGTTCCCGTGTCTGCGAGTACATAGACGGCTCTTCGCGTTCACTCCGAGGGAAACGGTCCGCTATTGCTTCTGTGCGTACAGACGCGATTCCCTTGTCTCTTGCGAACACAGGGAACTCTGTGCATCCAAATCTACAGGCTAAGGACGCGTCTGCATATGTTTTGGTGAACAATCGAGTGTGCGTGTTCTGACAGCTGCCTCTATGCAGACGTCTCCACAGAGCCACTTCTGAATGCCCCGCAGCCCAGGACTGAAGGGATACACTAACAAGTGCACCGGTGTGAGCAACCACATATGCAGAAGGACGTCTTTCATCTCACAGAAGCGCGAACGTCTTGGCGTTCAAGCACATGGCAGAAACAAGGTGTGAACAGATGAGCTGCTGCTATTTTCTCCGTTCGGCATGCTTCGTTGTAGCTCTCTTGCCGGTCGCCGGCTTAGCGGCTTGCTTTGCGCGACTAGGTCTGCGGAGAGAAGGAGATAGCGCCGGAAACCTTGCCTTTTGCCTTCTTCGGCGCTGGAACCCGGTTGCTGCGCCTTCTCTTTGTCCATGTGCACACACACGATTCCTCAGCGAAAACCATGCAGAAACCTTTCCACGAGCACCCAGGGATGTGCACCCAGCACCACGTGCACGCACACGCAGCTAGAGAAAAGCACCTACCTTTTCACACACTGATGCCTAAGCAAACGCGTGGCCACACACACGCACACATCCGCAAGCGCGCCTACTCCCATCTATTGAGGGAAAGACGGACGAGCAACGTCCTGACAGGCTTGAGGGGAAAAACGTCCGTTGATGGTTGGCGTATTGCACGCCCGCCTACGGGGCTGCAGGGGAATCCACATTTGGAAGGTACCTGAAGATGTGTGCCTGTTCTTGGAGCTCCGCTAGTAGGGTAGCAAAGACACTCGTAGGCAGCACTGAATGCTGCTCCGTGCTACTTCTCCTCCGCTGGCAAATGCTTCACAGTCGCCCTAGGAAAGACGTTTAACAATCGATCTCCAAGAGGAACGAAACACGTGATGCCATAAGGCGAAAGAATAGCAGGGCATCTCTTCACAAGCTTGTCCCTGATCTATAGCTGAGGGCAAACACTTGTGTGCTTGTGGGAGAGCGTGTGTCTTTCCTGGAAGCGTTTGGGAGTTTTGCTCAGACGCGTGTTTCCTCAAGTTCAAGAATCAAGATCTAGGATACCTGCAGACAGGTGCCTGTTTGTGTGGAGACAGTCTGTTTGAAACTGTGTTCCTCAGCGCCCGCTCTTTCTCCCCGTCGCTCCACACGCCTGGGAGTCCCTTTCTTTCTCTCCACAAGCACGTGTGTTGACTTCGTCGCACATGTGCATCTGCACAAGCGTTGAGCTCAGCAGAGCGTGTCTCTTGACACTTGATGTGCGTTGGCTGTGTCTGCGTGCTCCAGTGAAGAGAGAAACGGGAAATCATCTTGGTAGAGGCAACAAAGCAAAAGCGAGGCAGGATTGACATCTGCTCAACAGAGACGGATTCCCTGCGCTGACACAGTTCACAGTTCCACGAGAAGCAATCTGAGCGGTCCATCGACCGGAGACGTGTTTCCCAAGAGGTCGTTTAGCGAGTGAACAGCAGTGTGCGCGGCTTTCAGGAGTGTGCCTGGAAAGTGCCAGAATCACCAGAGCATCTGTGCAAAAGCTGCTGCCTCTGTGACCGCATTGAGGCACGTTCCCGTGTCTGCGAGTACATAGACGGCTCTTCGCGTTCACTCCGAGGGAAACGGTCCGCTATTGCTTCTGTGCGTACAGACGCGATTCCCTTGTCTCTTGCGAACACAGGGAACTCTGTGCATCCAAATCTACAGGCTAAGGACGCGTCTGCATATGTTTTGGTGAACAATCGAGTGTGCGTGTTCTGACAGCTGCCTCTATGCAGACGTCTCCACAGAGCCACTTCTGAATGCCCCGCAGCCCAGGACTGAAGGGATACACTAACAAGTGCACCGGTGTGAGCAACCACATATGCAGAAGGACGTCTTTCATCTCACAGAAGCGCGAACGTCTTGGCGTTCAAGCACATGGCAGAAACAAGGTGTGAACAGATGAGCTGCTGCTATTTTCTCCGTTCGGCATGCTTCGTTGTAGCTCTCTTGCCGGTCGCCGGCTTAGCGGCTTGCTTTGCGCGACTAGGTCTGCGGAGAGAAGGAGATAGCGCCGGAAACCTTGCCTTTTGCCTTCTTCGGCGCTGGAACCCGGTTGCTGCGCCTTCTCTTTGTCCATGTGCACACACACGATTCCTCAGCGAAAACCATGCAGAAACCTTTCCACGAGCACCCAGGGATGTGCACCCAGCACCACGTGCACGCACACGCAGCTAGAGAAAAGCACCTACCTTTTCACACACTGATGCCTAAGCAAACGCGTGGCCACACACACGCACACATCCGCAAGCGCGCCTACTCCCATCTATTGAGGGAAAGACGGACGAGCAACGTCCTGACAGGCTTGAGGGGAAAAACGTCCGTTGATGGTTGGCGTACTGCACGCCCGCCTACGGGGCTGCAGGGGAATCCACATTTGGAAGGTACCTGAAGATGTGTGCCTGTTCTTGGAGCTCCGCTAGTAGGGTAGCAAAGACACTCGTAGGCAGTACTGAATGCTGCTCCGTGCTACTTCTCCTCCGCTGGCAAATGCTTCACAGTCGCCCTAGGAAAGACGTTTAACAATCGATCTCCAAGAGGAACGAAACACATGATGCCATAAGGCGAAAGAATAGCAGGGCATCTCTTCACAAGCTTGTCCCTGATCTATAGCTGAGGGCAAACACTTGTGTGCTTGTGGGAGAGCGTGTGTCTTTCCTGGAAGCGTTTGGGAGTTTTGCTCAGACGCGTGTTTCCTCAAGTTCAAGAATCAAGATCTAGGATACCTGCAGACAGGTGCCTGTTTGTGTGGAGACAGTCTGTTTGAAACTGTGTTCCTCAGCGCCCGCTCTTTCTCCCCGTCGCTCCACACGCCTGGGAGTCCCTTTCTTTCTCTCCACAAGCACGTGTGTTGACTTCGTCGCACATGTGCATCTGCACAAGCGTTGAGCTCAGCAGAGCGTGTCTCTTGACACTTGATGTGCGTTGGCTGTGTCTGCGTGCTCCAGTGAAGAGAGAAACGGGAAATCATCTTGGTAGAGGCAACAAAGCAAAAGCGAGGCAGGATTGACATCTGCTCAACAGAGACAAATTCCCTGCGCTGACACAGTTCACAGTTACACGAGAAGCAATCTGAGCGGTCCGTCGACCGGAGACGTGTTTCCCAAGAGGTCGTTTAGCGAGTGAACAGCAGTGTGCGCGACTTTCAGGAGTGTGCCTGGAAAGTGCCAGAATCACCAGAGCATCTGTGCAAAAGCTGCTGCCTCTGTGACCGCATTGAGGCACGTTCCCGTGTCTGCGAGTACATAGACGGCTCTTCGCGTTCACTCCGAGGGAAACGGTCCGCTATTGCTTCTGTGCGTACAGACGCGATTCCCTTGTCTCTTGCGAACACAGGGAACTCTGTGCATCCAAATCTACAGGCTAAGGACGCGTCTGCATATGTTTTGGTGAACAATCGAGTGTGCGTGTTCTGACAGCTGCCTCTATGCAGACGTCTCCACAGAGCCACTTCTGAATGCCCCGCAGCCCAGGACTGAAGGGATACACTAACAAGTGCACCGGTGTGAGCAACCACATATGCAGAAGGACGTCTTTCATCTCACAGAAGCGCGAACGTCTTGGCGTTCAAGCACATGGCAGAAACAAGGTGTGAACAGATGAGCTGCTGCTATTTTCTCCGTTCGGCATGCTTCGTTGTAGCTCTCTTGCCGGTCGCCGGCTTAGCGGCTTGCTTTGCGCGACTAGGTCTGCGGAGAGAAGGAGATAGCGCCGGAAACCTTGCCTTTTGCCTTCTTCGGCGCTGGAACCCGGTTGCTGCGCCTTCTCTTTGTCCATGTGCACACACACGATTCCTCAGCGAAAACCATGCAGAAACCTTTCCACGAGCACCCAGGGATGTGCACCCAGCACCACGTGCACGCACACGCAGCTAGAGAAAAGCACCTACCTTTTCACACACTGATGCCTAAGCAAACGCGTGGCCACACACACGCACACATCCGCAAGCGCGCCTACTCCCATCTATTGAGGGAAAGACGGACGAGCAACGTCCTGACAGGCTTGAGGGGAAAAACGTCCGTTGATGGTTGGCGTACTGCACGCCCGCCTACGGGGCTGCAGGGGAATCCACATTTGGAAGGTACCTGAAGATGTGTGCCTGTTCTTGGAGCTCCGCTAGTAGGGTAGCAAAGACACTCGTAGGCAGTACTGAATGCTGCTCCGTGCTACTTCTCCTCCGCTGGCAAATGCTTCACAGTCGCCCTAGGAAAGACGTTTAACAATCGATCTCCAAGAGGAACGAAACACGTGATGCCATAAGGCGAAAGAATAGCAGCGCATCTCTTCACAAGCTTGTCCCTGATCTATAGCTGAGGGCAAACACTTGTGTGCTTGTGGGAGAGCGTGTGTCTTTCCTGGAAGCGTTTGGGAGTTTTGCTCAGACGCGTGTTTCCTCAAGTTCAAGAATCAAGATCTAGGATACCTGCAGACAGGTGCCTGTTTGTGTGGAGACAGTCTGTTTGAAACTGTGTTCCTCAGCGCCCGCTCTTTCTCCCCGTCGCTCCACACGCCTGGGAGTCCCTTTCTTTCTCTCCACAAGCACGTGTGTTGACTTCGTCGCACATGTGCATCTGCACAAGCGTTGAGCTCAGCAGAGCGTGTCTCTTGACACTTGATGTGCGTTGGCTGTGTCTGCGTGCTCCAGTGAAGAGAGAAACGGGAAATCATCTTGGTAGAGGCAACAAAGCAAAAGCGAGGCAGGATTGACATCTGCTCAACAGAGACGGATTCCCTGCGCTGACACAGTTCACAGTTACACGAGAAGCAATCTGAGCGGTCCATCGACCGGAGACGTGTTTCCCAAGAGGTCGTTTAGCGAGTGAACAGCAGTGTGCGCGACTTTCAGGAGTGTGCCTGGAAAGTGCCAGAATCACCAGAGCATCTGTGCAAAAGCTGCTGCCTCTGTGACCGCATTGAGGCACGTTCCCGTGTCTGCGAGTACATAGACGGCTCTTCGCGTTCACTCCGAGGGAAACGGTCCGCTATTGCTTCTGTGCGTACAGACGCGATTCCCTTGTCTCTTGCGAACACAGGGAACTCTGTGCATCCAAATCTACAGGCTAAGGACGCGTCTGCATATGTTTTGGTGAACAATCGAGTGTGCGTGTTCTGACAGCTGCCTCTATGCAGACGTCTCCACAGAGCCACTTCTGAATGCCCCGCAGCCCAGGACTGAAGGGATACACTAACAAGTGCACCGGTGTGAGAAACCACATACGCAGAAGGACGTCTTTCATCTCACAGAAGCGCGAACGTCTTGGCGTTCAAGCACATGGCAGAAACAAGGTGTGAACAGATGAGCTGCTGCTATTTTCTCCGTTCGACATGCTTCGTTGTAGCTCTCTTGCCGGTCGCCGGCTTAGCGGCTTGCTTTGCGCGACTAGGTCTGCGGAGAGAAGGAGATAGCGCCGGAAACCTTGCCTTTTGCCTTCTTCGGCGCTGGAACCCGGTTGCTGCGCCTTCTCTTTGTCCATGTGCACACACACGATTCCTCAGCGAAAACCATGCAGAAACCTTTCCACGAGCACCCAGGGATGTGCACCCAGCACCACGTGCACGCACACGCAGCTAGAGAAAAGCACCTACCTTTTCACACTCTGATGCCTAAGCAAACGCGTGGCCACACACACGCACACATCCGCAAGCGCGCCTACTCCCATCTATTGAGGGAAAGACGGACGAGCAACGTCCTGACAGGCTTGAGGGGAAAAACGTCCGTTGATGGTTGGCGTACTGCACGCCCGCCTACGGGGCTGCAGGGGAATCCACATTTGGAAGGTACCTGAAGATGTGTGCCTGTTCTTGGAGCTCCGCTAGTAGGGTAGCAAAGACACTCGTAGGCAGTACTGAATGCTGCTCCGTGCTACTTCTCCTCCGCTGGCAAATGCTTCACAGTCGCCCTAGGAAAGACGTTTAACAATCGATCTCCAAGAGGAACGAAACACATGATGCCATAAGGCGAAAGAATAGCAGGGCATCTCTTCACAAGCTTGTCCCTGATCTATAGCTGAGGGCAAACACTTGTGTGCTTGTGGGAGAGCGTGTGTCTTTCCTGGAAGCGTTTGGGAGTTTTGCTCAGACGCGTGTTTCCTCAAGTTCAAGAATCAAGATCTAGGATACCTGCAGACAGGTGCCTGTTTGTGTGGAGACAGTCTGTTTGAAACTGTGTTCCTCAGCGCCCGCTCTTTCTCCCCGTCGCTCCACACGCCTGGGAGTCCCTTTCTTTCTCTCCACAAGCACGTGTGTTGACTTCGTCGCACATGTGCATCTGCACAAGCGTTGAGCTCAGCAGAGCGTGTCTCTTGACACTTGATGTGCGTTGGCTGTGTCTGCGTGCTCCAGTGAAGAGAGAAACGGGAAATCATCTTGGTAGAGGCAACAAAGCAAAAGCGAGGCAGGATTGACATCTGCTCAACAGAGACGGATTCCCTGCGCTGACACAGTTCACAGTTACACGAGAAGCAATCTGAGCGGTCCATCGACCGGAGACGTGTTTCCCAAGAGGTCGTTTAGCGAGTGAACAGCAGTGTGCGCGGCTTTCAGGAGTGTGCCTGGAAAGTGCCAGAATCACCAGAGCATCTGTGCAAAAGCTGCTGCCTCTGTGACCGCATTGAGGCACGTTCCCGTGTCTGCGAGTACATAGACGGCTCTTCGCGTTCACTCCGAGGGAAACGGTCCGCTATTGCTTCTGTGCGTACAGACGCGATTCCCTTGTCTCTTGCGAACACAGGGAACTCTGTGCATCCAAATCTACAGGCTAAGGACGCGTCTGCATATGTTTTGGTGAACAATCGAGTGTGCGTGTTCTGACAGCTGCCTCTATGCAGACGTCTCCACAGAGCCACTTCTGAATGCCCCGCAGCCCAGGACTGAAGGGATACACTAACAAGTGCACCGGTGTGAGCAACCACATATGCAGAAGGACGTCTTTCATCTCACAGAAGCGCGAACGTCTTGGCGTTCAAGCACATGGCAGAAACAAGGTGTGAACAGATGAGCTGCTGCTATTTTCTCCGTTCGGCATGCTTCGTTGTAGCTCTCTTGCCGGTCGCCGGCTTAGCGGCTTGCTTTGCGCGACTAGGTCTGCGGAGAGAAGGAGATAGCGCCGGAAACCTTGCCTTTTGCCTTCTTCGGCGCTGGAACCCGGTTGCTGCGCCTTCTCTTTGTCCATGTGCACACACACGATTCCTCAGCGAAAACCATGCAGAAACCTTTCCACGAGCACCCAGGGATGTGCACCCAGCACCACGTGCACGCACACGCAGCTAGAGAAAAGCACCTACCTTTTCACACACTGATGCCTAAGCAAACGCGTGGCCACACACACGCACACATCCGCAAGCGCGCCTACTCCCATCTATTGAGGGAAAGACGGACGAGCAACGTCCTGACAGGCTTGAGGGGAAAAACGTCCGTTGATGGTTGGCGTACTGCACGCCCGCCTACGGGGCTGCAGGGGAATCCACATTTGGAAGGTACCTGAAGATGTGTGCCTGTTCTTGGAGCTCCGCTAGTAGGGTAGCAAAGACACTCGTAGGCAGTACTGAATGCTGCTCCGTGCTACTTCTCCTCCGCTGCCAAATGCTTCACAGTCGCCCTAGGAAAGACGTTTAACAATCGATCTCCAAGAGGAACGAAACACGTGATGCCATAAGGCGAAAGAATAGCAGGGCATCTCTTCACAAGCTTGTCCCTGATCTATAGCTGAGGGCAAACACTTGTGTGCTTGTGGGAGAGCGTGTGTCTTTCCTGGAAGCGTTTGGGAGTTTTGCTCAGACGCGTGTTTCCTCAAGTTCAAGAATCAAGATCTAGGATACCTGCAGACAGGTGCCTGTTTGTGTGGAGACAGTCTGTTTGAAACTGTGTTCCTCAGCGCCCGCTCTTTCTCCCCGTCGCTCCACACGCCTGGGAGTCCCTTTCTTTCTCTCCACAAGCACGTGTGTTGACTTCGTCGCACATGTGCATCTGCACAAGCGTTGAGCTCAGCAGAGCGTGTCTCTTGACACTTGATGTGCGTTGGCTGTGTCTGCGTGCTCCAGTGAAGAGAGAAACGGGAAATCATCTTGGTAGAGGCAACAAAGCAAAAGCGAGGCAGGATTGACATCTGCTCAACAGAGACGGATTCCCTGCGCTGACACAGTTCACAGTTACACGAGAAGCAATCTGAGCGGTCCATCGACCGGAGACGTGTTTCCCAAGAGGTCGTTTAGCGAGTGAACAGCAGTGTGCGCGACTTTCAGGAGTGTGCCTGGAAAGTGCCAGAATCACCAGAGCATCTGTGCAAAAGCTGCTGCCTCTGTGACCGCATTGAGGCACGTTCCCGTGTCTGCGAGTACATAGACGGCTCTTCGCGTTCACTCCGAGGGAAACGGTCCGCTATTGCTTCTGTGCGTACAGACGCGATTCCCTTGTCTCTTGCGAACACAGGGAACTCTGTGCATCCAAATCTACAGGCTAAGGACGCGTCTGCATATGTTTTGGTGAACAATCGAGTGTGCGTGTTCTGACAGCTGCCTCTATGCAGACGTCTCCACAGAGCCACTTCTGAATGCCCCGCAGCCCAGGACTGAAGGGATACACTAACAAGTGCACCGGTGTGAGCAACCACATATGCAGAAGGACGTCTTTCATCTCACAGAAGCGCGAACGTCTTGGCGTTCAAGCACATGGCAGAAACAAGGTGTGAACAGATGAGCTGCTGCTATTTTCTCCGTTCGGCATGCTTCGTTGTAGCTCTCTTGCCGGTCGCCGGCTTAGCGGCTTGCTTTGCGCGACTAGGTCTGCGGAGAGGAGATAGCGCCGGAAACCTTGCCTTTTGCCTTCTTCGGCGCTGGAACCTGGTTGCTGCGCCTTCTCTTTGTCCATGTGCACACACACGATTCCTCAGCGAAAACCATGCAGAAACCTTTCCACGAGCACCCAGGGATGTGCACCCAGCACCACGTGCACGCACACGCAGCTAGAGAAAAGCACCTACCTTTTCACACACTGATGCCTAAGCAAACGCGTGGCCACACACACGCACACATCCGCAAGCGCGCCTACTCCCATCTATTGAGGGAAAGACGGACGAGCAACGTCCTGACAGGCTTGAGGGGAAAAACGTCCGTTGATGGTTGGCGTACTGCACGCCCGCCTACGGGGCTGCAGGGGAATCCACATTTGGAAGGTACCTGAAGATGTGTGCCTGTTCTTGGAGCTCCGCTAGTAGGGTAGCAAAGACACTCGTAGGCAGTACTGAATGCTGCTCCGTGCTACTTCTCCTCCGCTAACAAATGCTTCACAGTCGCCCTAGGAAAGACGTTTAACAATCGATCTCCAAGAGGAACGAAACACATGATGGCATAAGGCGAAAGAATAGCAGCGCATCTCTTCACAAGCTTGTCCCTGATCTATAGCTGAGGGCAAACACTTGTGTGCTTGTGGGAGAGCGTGTGTCTTTCCTGGAAGCGTTTGGGAGTTTTGCTCAGACGCGTGTTTCCTCAAGTTCAAGAATCAAGATCTAGGATACCTGCAGACAGGTGCCTGTTTGTGTGGAGACAGTCTGTTTGAAACTGTGTTCCTCAGCGCCCGCTCTTTCTCCCCGTCGCTCCACACGCCTGGGAGTCCCTTTCTTTCTCTCCACAAGCACGTGTGTTGACTTCGTCGCACATGTGCATCTGCACAAGCGTTGAGCTCAGCAGAGCGTGTCTCTTGACACTTGATGTGCGTTGGCTGTGTCTGCGTGCTCCAGTGAAGAGAGAAACGGGAAATCATCTTGGTAGAGGCAACAAAGCAAAAGCGAGGCAGGATTGACATCTGCTCAACAGAGACGGATTCCCTGCGCTGACACAGTTCACAGTTACACGAGAAGCAATCTGAGCGGTCCATCGACCGGAGACGTGTTTCCCAAGAGGTCGTTTAGCGAGTGAACAGCAGTGTGCGCGACTTTCAGGAGTGTGCCTGGAAAGTGCCAGAATCACCAGAGCATCTGTGCAAAAGCTGCTGCCTCTGTGACCGCATTGAGGCACGTTCCCGTGTCTGCGAGTACATAGACGGCTCTTCGCGTTCACTCCGAGGGAAACGGTCCGCTATTGCTTCTGTGCGTACAGACGCGATTCCCTTGTCTCTTGCGAACACAGGGAACTCTGTGCATCCAAATCTACAGGCTAAGGACGCGTCTGCATATGTTTTGGTGAACAATCGAGTGTGCGTGTTCTGACAGCTGCCTCTATGCAGACGTCTCCACAGAGCCACTTCTGAATGCCCCGCAGCCCAGGACTGAAGGGATACACTAACAAGTGCACCGGTGTGAGCAACCACATATGCAGAAGGACGTCTTTCATCTCACAGAAGCGCGAACGTCTTGGCGTTCAAGCACATGGCAGAAACAAGGTGTGAACAGATGAGCTGCTGCTATTTTCTCCGTTCGGCATGCTTCGTTGTAGCTCTCTTGCCGGTCGCCGGCTTAGCGGCTTGCTTTGCGCGACTAGGTCTGCGGAGAGGAGATAGCGCCGGAAACCTTGCCTTTTGCCTTCTTCGGCGCTGGAACCTGGTTGCTGCGCCTTCTCTTTGTCCATGTGCACACACACGATTCCTCAGCGAAAACCATGCAGAAACCTTTCCACGAGCACCCAGGGATGTGCACCCAGCACCACGTGCACGCACACGCAGCTAGAGAAAAGCACCTACCTTTTCACACACTGATGCCTAAGCAAACGCGTGGCCACACACACGCACACATCCGCAAGCGCGCCTACTCCCATCTATTGAGGGAAAGACGGACGAGCAACGTCCTGACAGGCTTGAGGGGAAAAACGTCCGTTGATGGTTGGCGTACTGCACGCCCGCCTACGGGGCTGCAGGGGAATCCACATTTGGAAGGTACCTGAAGATGTGTGCCTGTTCTTGGAGCTCCGCTAGTAGGGTAGCAAAGACACTCGTAGGCAGTACTGAATGCTGCTCCGTGCTACTTCTCCTCCGCTAACAAATGCTTCACAGTCGCCCTAGGAAAGACGTTTAACAATCGATCTCCAAGAGGAACGAAACACATGATGGCATAAGGCGAAAGAATAGCAGCGCATCTCTTCACAAGCTTGTCCCTGATCTATAGCTGAGGGCAAACACTTGTGTGCTTGTGGGAGAGCGTGTGTCTTTCCTGGAAGCGTTTGGGAGTTTTGCTCAGACGCGTGTTTCCTCAAGTTCAAGAATCAAGATCTAGGATACCTGCAGACAGGTGCCTGTTTGTGTGGAGACAGTCTGTTTGAAACTGTGTTCCTCAGCGCCCGCTCTTTCTCCCCGTCGCTCCACACGCCTGGGAGTCCCTTTCTTTCTCTCCACAAGCACGTGTGTTGACTTCGTCGCACATGTGCATCTGCACAAGCGTTGAGCTCAGCAGAGCGTGTCTCTTGACACTTGATGTGCGTTGGCTGTGTCTGCGTGCTCCAGTGAAGAGAGAAACGGGAAATCATCTTGGTAGAGGCAACAAAGCAAAAGCGAGGCAGGATTGACATCTGCTCAACAGAGACGGATTCCCTGCGCTGACACAGTTCACAGTTCCACGAGAAGCAATCTGAGCGGTCCATCGACCGGAGACGTGTTTCCCAAGAGGTCGTTTAGCGAGTGAACAGCAGTGTGCGCGGCTTTCAGGAGTGTGCGTGGAAAGTGCCAGAATCACCAGAGCATCTGTGCAAAAGCTGCTGCCTCTGTGACCGCATTGAGGCACGTTCCCGTGTCTGCGAGTACATAGACGGCTCTTCGCGTTCACTCCGAGGGAAACGGTCCGCTATTGCTTCTGTGCGTACAGACGCGATTCCCTTGTCTCTTGCGAACACAGGGAACTCTGTGCATCCAAATCTACAGGCTAAGGACGCGTCTGCATATGTTTTGGTGAACAATCGAGTGTGCGTGTTCTGACAGCTGCCTCTATGCAGACGTCTCCACAGAGCCACTTCTGAATGCCCCGCAGCCCAGGACTGAAGGGATACACTAACAAGTGCACCGGTGTGAGCAACCACATATGCAGAAGGACGTCTTTCATCTCACAGAAGCGCGAACGTCTTGGCGTTCAAGCACATGGCAGAAACAAGGTGTGAACAGATGAGCTGCTGCTATTTTCTCCGTTCGGCATGCTTCGTTGTAGCTCTCTTGCCGGTCGCCGGCTTAGCGGCTTGCTTTGCGCGACTAGGTCTGCGGAGAGAAGGAGATAGCGCCGGAAACCTTGCCTTTTGCCTTCTTCGGCGCTGGAACCCGGTTGCTGCGCCTTCTCTTTGTCCATGTGCACACACACGATTCCTCAGCGAAAACCATGCAGAAACCTTTCCACGAGCACCCAGGGATGTGCACCCAGCACCACGTGCACGCACACGCAGCTAGAGAAAAGCACCTACCTTTTCACACACTGATGCCTAAGCAAACGCGTGGCCACACACACGCACACATCCGCAAGCGCGCCTACTCCCATCTATTGAGGGAAAGACGGACGAGCAACGTCCTGACAGGCTTGAGGGGAAAAACGTCCGTTGATGGTTGGCGTACTGCACGCCCGCCTACGGGGCTGCAGGGGAATCCACATTTGGAAGGTACCTGAAGATGTGTGCCTGTTCTTGGAGCTCCGCTAGTAGGGTAGCAAAGACACTCGTAGGCAGCACTGAATGCTGCTCCGTGCTACTTCTCCTCCGCTGGCAAATGCTTCACAGTCGCCCTAGGAAAGACGTTTAACAATCGATCTCCAAGAGGAACGAAACACGTGATGCCATAAGGCGAAAGAATAGCAGGGCATCTCTTCACAAGCTTGTCCCTGATCTATAGCTGAGGGCAAACACTTGTGTGCTTGTGGGAGAGCGTGTGTCTTTCCTGGAAGCGTTTGGGAGTTTTGCTCAGACGCGTGTTTCCTCAAGTTCAAGAATCAAGATCTAGGATACCTGCAGACAGGTGCCTGTTTGTGTGGAGACAGTCTGTTTGAAACTGTGTTCCTCAGCGCCCGCTCTTTCTCCCCGTCGCTCCACACGCCTGGGAGTCCCTTTCTTTCTCTCCACAAGCACGTGTGTTGACTTCGTCGCACATGTGCATCTGCACAAGCGTTGAGCTCAGCAGAGCGTGTCTCTTGACACTTGATGTGCGTTGGCTGTGTCTGCCTGCTCCAGTGAAGAGAGAAACGGGAAATCATCTTGGTAGAGGCAACAAAGCAAAAGCGAGGCAGGATTGACATCTGCTCAACAGAGACAAATTCCCTGCGCTGACACAGTTCACAGTTACACGAGAAGCAATCTGAGCGGTCCATCGACCGGAGACGTGTTTCCCAAGAGGTCGTTTAGCGAGTGAACAGCAGTGTGCGCGACTTTCAGGAGTGTGCCTGGAAAGTGCCAGAATCACCAGAGCATCTGTGCAAAAGCTGCTGCCTCTGTGACCGCATTGAGGCACGTTCCCGTGTCTGCGAGTACATAGACGGCTCTTCGCGTTCACTCCGAGGGAAACGGTCCGCTATTGCTTCTGTGCGTACAGACGCGATTCCCTTGTCTCTTGCGAACACAGGGAACTCTGT
This sequence comes from Patagioenas fasciata, assembly GCF_037038585.1. NCBI lineage: Eukaryota > Metazoa > Chordata > Aves > Columbiformes > Columbidae > Patagioenas > Patagioenas fasciata. The sequence goes on along the minus strand of NC_092523.1, from coordinate 50,903,577 downwards.
GCATCCAAATCTACAGGCTAAGGACGCGTCTGCATATGTTTTGGTGAACAATCGAGTGTGCGTGTTCTGACAGCTGCCTCTATGCAGACGTCTCCACAGAGCCACTTCTGAATGCCCCGCAGCCCAGGACTGAAGGGATACACTAACAAGTGCACCGGTGTGAGCAACCACATATGCAGAAGGACGTCTTTCATCTCACAGAAGCGCGAACGTCTTGGCGTTCAAGCACATGGCAGAAACAAGGTGTGAACAGATGAGCTGCTGCTATTTTCTCCGTTCGGCATGCTTCGTTGTAGCTCTCTTGCCGGTCGCCGGCTTAGCGGCTTGCTTTGCGCGACTAGGTCTGCGGAGAGAAGGAGATAGCGCTGGAAACCTTGCCTTTTGCCTTCTTCGGCGCTGGAACCCGGTTGCTGCGCCTTCTCTTTGTCCATGTGCACACACACGATTCCTCAGCGAAAACCATGCAGAAACCTTTCCACGAGCACCCAGGGATGTGCACCCAGCACCACGTGCACGCACACGCAGCTAGAGAAAAGCACCTACCTTTTCACACACTGATGCCTAAGCAAACGCGTGGCCACACACACGCACACATCCGCAAGCGCGCCTACTCCCATCTATTGAGGGAAAGACGGACGAGCAACGTCCTGACAGGCTTGAGGGGAAAAACGTCCGTTGATGGTTGGCGTACTGCACGCCCGCCTACGGGGCTGCAGGGGAATCCACATTTGGAAGGTACCTGAAGATGTGTGCCTGTTCTTGGAGCTCCGCTAGTAGGGTAGCAAAGACACTCGTAGGCAGTACTGAATGCTGCTCCGTGCTACTTCTCCTCCGCTGGCAAATGCTTCACAGTCGCCCTAGGAAAGACGTTTAACAATCGATCTCCAAGAGGAACGAAACACGTGATGCCATAAGGCGAAAGAATAGCAGCGCATCTCTTCACAAGCTTGTCCCTGATCTATAGCTGAGGGCAAACACTTGTGTGCTTGTGGGAGAGCGTGTGTCTTTCCTGGAAGCGTTTGGGAGTTTTGCTCAGACGCGTGTTTCCTCAAGTTCAAGAATCAAGATCTAGGATACCTGCAGACAGGTGCCTGTTTGTGTGGAGACAGTCTGTTTGAAACTGTGTTCCTCAGCGCCCGCTCTTTCTCCCCGTCGCTCCACACGCCTGGGAGTCCCTTTCTTTCTCTCCACAAGCACGTGTGTTGACTTCGTCGCACATGTGCATCTGCACAAGCGTTGAGCTCAGCAGAGCGTGTCTCTTGACACTTGATGTGCGTTGGCTGTGTCTGCGTGCTCCAGTGAAGAGAGAAACGGGAAATCATCTTGGTAGAGGCAACAAAGCAAAAGCGAGGCAGGATTGACATCTGCTCAACAGAGACGGATTCCCTGCGCTGACACAGTTCACAGTTACACGAGAAGCAATCTGAGCGGTCCATCGACCGGAGACGTGTTTCCCAAGAGGTCGTTTAGCGAGTGAACAGCAGTGTGCGCGACTTTCAGGAGTGTGCCTGGAAAGTGCCAGAATCACCAGAGCATCTGTGCAAAAGCTGCTGCCTCTGTGACCGCATTGAGGCACGTTCCCGTGTCTGCGAGTACATAGACGGCTCTTCGCGTTCACTCCGAGGGAAACGGTCCGCTATTGCTTCTGTGCGTACAGACGCGATTCCCTTGTCTCTTGCGAACACAGGGAACTCTGTGCATCCAAATCTACAGGCTAAGGACGCGTCTGCATATGTTTTGGTGAACAATCGAGTGTGCGTGTTCTGACAGCTGCCTCTATGCAGACGTCTCCACAGAGCCACTTCTGAATGCCCCGCAGCCCAGGACTGAAGGGATACACTAACAAGTGCACCGGTGTGAGAAACCACATACGCAGAAGGACGTCTTTCATCTCACAGAAGCGCGAACGTCTTGGCGTTCAAGCACATGGCAGAAACAAGGTGTGAACAGATGAGCTGCTGCTATTTTCTCCGTTCGACATGCTTCGTTGTAGCTCTCTTGCCGGTCGCCGGCTTAGCGGCTTGCTTTGCGCGACTAGGTCTGCGGAGAGAAGGAGATAGCGCCGGAAACCTTGCCTTTTGCCTTCTTCGGCGCTGGAACCCGGTTGCTGCGCCTTCTCTTTGTCCATGTGCACACACACGATTCCTCAGCGAAAACCATGCAGAAACCTTTCCACGAGCACCCAGGGATGTGCACCCAGCACCACGTGCACGCACACGCAGCTAGAGAAAAGCACCTACCTTTTCACACACTGATGCCTAAGCAAACGCGTGGCCACACACACGCACACATCCGCAAGCGCGCCTACTCCCATCTATTGAGGGAAAGACGGACGAGCAACGTCCTGACAGGCTTGAGGGGAAAAACGTCCGTTGATGGTTGGCGTACTGCACGCCCGCCTACGGGGCTGCAGGGGAATCCACATTTGGAAGGTACCTGAAGATGTGTGCCTGTTCTTGGAGCTCCGCTAGTAGGGTAGCAAAGACACTCGTAGGCAGTACTGAATGCTGCTCCGTGCTACTTCTCCTCCGCTGGCAAATGCTTCACAGTCGCCCTAGGAAAGACGTTTAACAATCGATCTCCAAGAGGAACGAAACACATGATGCCATAAGGCGAAAGAATAGCAGGGCATCTCTTCACAAGCTTGTCCCTGATCTATAGCTGAGGGCAAACACTTGTGTGCTTGTGGGAGAGCGTGTGTCTTTCCTGGAAGCGTTTGGGAGTTTTGCTCAGACGCGTGTTTCCTCAAGTTCAAGAATCAAGATCTAGGATACCTGCAGACAGGTGCCTGTTTGTGTGGAGACAGTCTGTTTGAAACTGTGTTCCTCAGCGCCCGCTCTTTCTCCCCGTCGCTCCACACGCCTGGGAGTCCCTTTCTTTCTCTCCACAAGCACGTGTGTTGACTTCGTCGCACATGTGCATCTGCACAAGCGTTGAGCTCAGCAGAGCGTGTCTCTTGACACTTGATGTGCGTTGGCTGTGTCTGCGTGCTCCAGTGAAGAGAGAAACGGGAAATCATCTTGGTAGAAGCAACAAAGCAAAAGCGAGGCAGGATTGACATCTGCTCAACAGAGACGGATTCCCTGCGCTGACACAGTTCACAGTTACACGAGAAGCAATCTGAGCGGTCCATCGACCGGAGACGTGTTTCCCAAGAGGTCGTTTAGCGAGTGAACAGCAGTGTGCGCGACTTTCAGGAGTGTGCCTGGAAAGTGCCAGAATCACCAGAGCATCTGTGCAAAAGCTGCTGCCTCTGTGACCGCATTGAGGCACGTTCCCGTGTCTGCGAGTACATAGACGGCTCTTCGCGTTCACTCCGAGGGAAACGGTCCGCTATTGCTTCTGTGCGTACAGACGCGATTCCCTTGTCTCTTGCGAACACAGGGAACTCTGTGCATCCAAATCTACAGGCTAAGGACGCGTCTGCATATGTTTTGGTGAACAATCGAGTGTGCGTGTTCTGACAGCTGCCTCTATGCAGACGTCTCCACAGAGCCACTTCTGAATGCCCCGCAGCCCAGGACTGAAGGGATACACTAACAAGTGCACCGGTGTGAGCAACCACATATGCAGAAGGACGTCTTTCATCTCACAGAAGCGCGAACGTCTTGGCGTTCAAGCACATGGCAGAAACAAGGTGTGAACAGATGAGCTGCTGCTATTTTCTCCGTTCGGCATGCTTCGTTGTAGCTCTCTTGCCGGTCGCCGGCTTAGCGGCTTGCTTTGCGCGACTAGGTCTGCGGAGAGGAGATAGCGCCGGAAACCTTGCCTTTTGCCTTCTTCGGCGCTGGAACCTGGTTGCTGCGCCTTCTCTTTGTCCATGTGCACACACACGATTCCTCAGCGAAAACCATGCAGAAACCTTTCCACGAGCACCCAGGGATGTGCACCCAGCACCACGTGCACGCACACGCAGCTAGAGAAAAGCACCTACCTTTTCACACACTGATGCCTAAGCAAACGCGTGGCCACACACACGCACACATCCGCAAGCGCGCCTACTCCCATCTATTGAGGGAAAGACGGACGAGCAACGTCCTGACAGGCTTGAGGGGAAAAACGTCCGTTGATGGTTGGCGTACTGCACGCCCGCCTACGGGGCTGCAGGGGAATCCACATTTGGAAGGTACCTGAAGATGTGTGCCTGTTCTTGGAGCTCCGCTAGTAGGGTAGCAAAGACACTCGTAGGCAGTACTGAATGCTGCTCCGTGCTACTTCTCCTCCGCTAACAAATGCTTCACAGTCGCCCTAGGAAAGACGTTTAACAATCGATCTCCAAGAGGAACGAAACACATGATGGCATAAGGCGAAAGAATAGCAGCGCATCTCTTCACAAGCTTGTCCCTGATCTATAGCTGAGGGCAAACACTTGTGTGCTTGTGGGAGAGCGTGTGTCTTTCCTGGAAGCGTTTGGGAGTTTTGCTCAGACGCGTGTTTCCTCAAGTTCAAGAATCAAGATCTAGGATACCTGCAGACAGGTGCCTGTTTGTGTGGAGACAGTCTGTTTGAAACTGTGTTCCTCAGCGCCCGCTCTTTCTCCCCGTCGCTCCACACGCCTGGGAGTCCCTTTCTTTCTCTCCACAAGCACGTGTGTTGACTTCGTCGCACATGTGCATCTGCACAAGCGTTGAGCTCAGCAGAGCGTGTCTCTTGACACTTGATGTGCGTTGGCTGTGTCTGCGTGCTCCAGTGAAGAGAGAAACGGGAAATCATCTTGGTAGAGGCAACAAAGCAAAAGCGAGGCAGGATTGACATCTGCTCAACAGAGACGGATTCCCTGCGCTGACACAGTTCACAGTTACACGAGAAGCAATCTGAGCGGTCCATCGACCGGAGACGTGTTTCCCAAGAGGTCGTTTAGCGAGTGAACAGCAGTGTGCGCGACTTTCAGGAGTGTGCCTGGAAAGTGCCAGAATCACCAGAGCATCTGTGCAAAAGCTGCTGCCTCTGTGACCGCATTGAGGCACGTTCCCGTGTCTGCGAGTACATAGACGGCTCTTCGCGTTCACTCCGAGGGAAACGGTCCGCTATTGCTTCTGTGCGTACAGACGCGATTCCCTTGTCTCTTGCGAACACAGGGAACTCTGTGCATCCAAATCTACAGGCTAAGGACGCGTCTGCATATGTTTTGGTGAACAATCGAGTGTGCGTGTTCTGACAGCTGCCTCTATGCAGACGTCTCCACAGAGCCACTTCTGAATGCCCCGCAGCCCAGGACTGAAGGGATACACTAACAAGTGCACCGGTGTGAGCAACTACATACGCAGAAGGACGTCTTTCATCTCACAGAAGCGCGAACGTCTTGGCGTTCAAGCACATGGCAGAAACAAGGTGTGAACAGATGAGCTGCTGCTATTTTCTCCGTTCGGCATGCTTCGTTGTAGCTCTCTTGCCGGTCGCCGGCTTAGCGGCTTGCTTTGCGCGACTAGGTCTGCGGAGAGAAGGAGATAGCGCCGGAAACCTTGCCTTTTGCCTTCTTCGGCGCTGGAACCCGGTTGCTGCGCCTTCTCTTTGTCCATGTGCACACACACGATTCCTCAGCGAAAACCATGCAGAAACCTTTCCACGAGCACCCAGGGATGTGCACCCAGCACCACGTGCACGCACACGCAGCTAGAGAAAAGCACCTACCTTTTCACACACTGATGCCTAAGCAAACGCGTGGCCACACACACGCACACATCCGCAAGCGCGCCTACTCCCATCTATTGAGGGAAAGACGGACGAGCAACGTCCTGACAGGCTTGAGGGGAAAAACGTCCGTTGATGGTTGGCGTACTGCACGCCCGCCTACGGGGCTGCAGGGGAATCCACATTTGGAAGGTACCTGAAGATGTGTGCCTGTTCTTGGAGCTCCGCTAGTAGGGTAGCAAAGACACTCGTAGGCAGTACTGAATGCTGCTCCGTGCTACTTCTCCTCCGCTGGCAAATGCTTCACAGTCGCCCTAGGAAAGATGTTTAACAATCGATCTCCAAGAGGAACGAAACACGTGATGCCATAAGGCGAAAGAATAGCAGGGCATCTCTTCACAAGCTTGTCCCTGATCTATAGCTGAGGGCAAACACTTGTGTGCTTGTGGGAGAGCGTGTGTCTTTCCTGGAAGCGTTTGGGAGTTTTGCTCAGACGCGTGTTTCCTCAAGTTCAAGAATCAAGATCTAGGATACCTGCAGACAGGTGCCTGTTTGTGTGGAGACAGTCTGTTTGAAACTGTGTTCCTCAGCGCCCGCTCTTTCTCCCCGTCGCTCCACACGCCTGGGAGTCCCTTTCTTTCTCTCCACAAGCACGTGTGTTGACTTCGTCGCACATGTGCATCTGCACAAGCGTTGAGCTCAGCAGAGCGTGTCTCTTGACACTTGATGTGCGTTGGCTGTGTCTGCCTGCTCCAGTGAAGAGAGAAACGGGAAATCATCTTGGTAGAGGCAACAAAGCAAAAGCGAGGCAGGATTGACATCTGCTCAACAGAGACGGATTCCCTGCGCTGACACAGTTCACAGTTACACGAGAAGCAATCTGAGCGGTCCATCGACCGGAGACGTGTTTCCCAAGAGGTCGTTTAGCGAGTGAACAGCAGTGTGCGCGACTTTCAGGAGTGTGCCTGGAAAGTGCCAGAATCACCAGAGCATCTGTGCAAAAGCTGCTGCCTCTGTGACCGCATTGAGGCACGTTCCCGTGTCTGCGAGTACATAGACGGCTCTTCGCGTTCACTCCGAGGGAAACGGTCCGCTATTGCTTCTGTGCGTACAGACGCGATTCCCTTGTCTCTTGCGAACACAGGGAACTCTGTGCATCCAAATCTACAGGCTAAGGACGCGTCTGCATATGTTTTGGTGAACAATCGAGTGTGCGTGTTCTGACAGCTGCCTCTATGCAGACGTCTCCACAGAGCCACTTCTGAATGCCCCGCAGCCCAGGACTGAATGGATACACTAACAAGTGCACCGGTGTGAGCAACCACATATGCAGAAGGACGTCTTTCATCTCACAGAAGCGCGAACGTCTTGGCGTTCAAGCACATGGCAGAAACAAGGTGTGAACAGATGAGCTGCTGCTATTTTCTCCGTTCGGCATGCTTCGTTGTAGCTCTCTTGCCGGTCGCCGGCTTAGCGGCTTGCTTTGCGCGACTAGGTCTGCGGAGAGGAGATAGCGCCGGAAACCTTGCCTTTTGCCTTCTTCGGCGCTGGAACCTGGTTGCTGCGCCTTCTCTTTGTCCATGTGCACACACACGATTCCTCAGCGAAAACCATGCAGAAACCTTTCCACGAGCACCCAGGGATGTGCACCCAGCACCACGTGCACGCACACGCAGCTAGAGAAAAGCACCTACCTTTTCACACACTGATGCCTAAGCAAACGCGTGGCCACACACACGCACACATCCGCAAGCGCGCCTACTCCCATCTATTGAGGGAAAGACGGACGAGCAACGTCCTGACAGGCTTGAGGGGAAAAACGTCCGTTGATGGTTGGCGTACTGCACGCCCGCCTACGGGGCTGCAGGGGAATCCACATTTGGAAGGTACCTGAAGATGTGTGCCTGTTCTTGGAGCTCCGCTAGTAGGGTAGCAAAGACACTCGTAGGCAGTACTGAATGCTGCTCCGTGCTACTTCTCCTCCGCTAACAAATGCTTCACAGTCGCCCTAGGAAAGACGTTTAACAATCGATCTCCAAGAGGAACGAAACACATGATGGCATAAGGCGAAAGAATAGCAGCGCATCTCTTCACAAGCTTGTCCCTGATCTATAGCTGAGGGCAAACACTTGTGTGCTTGTGGGAGAGCCTGTGTCTTTCCTGGAAGCGTTTGGGAGTTTTGCTCAGACGCGTGTTTCCTCAAGTTCAAGAATCAAGATCTAGGATACCTGCAGACAGGTGCCTGTTTGTGTGGAGACAGTCTGTTTGAAACTGTGTTCCTCAGCGCCCGCTCTTTCTCCCCGTCGCTCCACACGCCTGGGAGTCCCTTTCTTTCTCTCCACAAGCACGTGTGTTGACTTCGTCGCACATGTGCATCTGCACAAGCGTTGAGCTCAGCAGAGCGTGTCTCTTGACACTTGATGTGCGTTGGCTGTGTCTGCGTGCTCCAGTGAAGAGAGAAACGGGAAATCATCTTGGTAGAGGCAAAAAAGCAAAAGCGAGGCAGGATTGACATCTGCTCAACAGAGACGGATTCCCTGCGCTGACACAGTTCACAGTTCCACGAGAAGCAATCTGAGCGGTCCATCGACCGGAGACGTGTTTCCCAAGAGGTCGTTTAGCGAGTGAACAGCAGTGTGCGCGACTTTCAGGAGTGTGCCTGGAAAGTGCCAGAATCACCAGAGCATCTGTGCAAAAGCTGCTGCCTCTGTGACCGCATTGAGGCACGTTCCCGTGTCTGCGAGTACATAGACGGCTCTTCGCGTTCACTCCGAGGGAAACGGTCCGCTATTGCTTCTGTGCGTACAGACGCGATTCCCTTGTCTCTTGCGAACACAGGGAACTCTGTGCATCCAAATCTACAGGCTAAGGACGCGTCTGCATATGTTTTGGTGAACAATCGAGTGTGCGTGTTCTGACAGCTGCCTCTATGCAGACGTCTCCACAGAGCCACTTCTGAATGCCCCGCAGCCCAGGACTGAAGGGATACACTAACAAGTGCACCGGTGTGAGCAACTACATACGCAGAAGGACGTCTTTCATCTCACAGAAGCGCGAACGTCTTGGCGTTCAAGCACATGGCAGAAACAAGGTGTGAACAGATGAGCTGCTGCTATTTTCTCCGTTCGGCATGCTTCGTTGTAGCTCTCTTGCCGGTCGCCGGCTTAGCGGCTTGCTTTGCGCGACTAGGTCTGCGGAGAGAAGGAGATAGCGCCGGAAACCTTGCCTTTTGCCTTCTTCGGCGCTGGAACCCGGTTGCTGCGCCTTCTCTTTGTCCATGTGCACACACACGATTCCTCAGCGAAAACCATGCAGAAACCTTTCCACGAGCACCCAGGGATGTGCACCCAGCACCACGTGCACGCACACGCAGCTAGAGAAAAGCACCTACCTTTTCACACACTGATGCCTAAGCAAACGCGTGGCCACACACACGCACACATCCGCAAGCGCGCCTACTCCCATCTATTGAGGGAAAGACGGACGAGCAACGTCCTGACAGGCTTGAGGGGAAAAACGTCCGTTGATGGTTGGCGTACTGCACGCCCGCCTACGGGGCTGCAGGGGAATCCACATTTGGAAGGTACCTGAAGATGTGTGCCTGTTCTTGGAGCTCCGCTAGTAGGGTAGCAAAGACACTCGTAGGCAGTACTGAATGCTGCTCCGTGCTACTTCTCCTCCGCTGGCAAATGCTTCACAGTCGCCCTAGGAAAGATGTTTAACAATCGATCTCCAAGAGGAACGAAACACGTGATGCCATAAGGCGAAAGAATAGCAGCGCATCTCTTCACAAGCTTGTCCCTGATCTATAGCTGAGGGCAAACACTTGTGTGCTTGTGGGAGAGCGTGTGTCTTTCCTGGAAGCGTTTGGGAGTTTTGCTCAGACGCGTGTTTCCTCAAGTTCAAGAATCAAGATCTAGGATACCTGCAGACAGGTGCCTGTTTGTGTGGAGACAGTCTGTTTGAAACTGTGTTCCTCAGCGCCCGCTCTTTCTCCCCGTCGCTCCACACGCCTGGGAGTCCCTTTCTTTCTCTCCACAAGCACGTGTGTTGACTTCGTCGCACATGTGCATCTGCACAAGCGTTGAGCTCAGCAGAGCGTGTCTCTTGACACTTGATGTGCGTTGGCTGTGTCTGCCTGCTCCAGTGAAGAGAGAAACGGGAAATCATCTTGGTAGAGGCAACAAAGCAAAAGCGAGGCAGGATTGACATCTGCTCAACAGAGACGGATTCCCTGCGCTGACACAGTTCACAGTTACACGAGAAGCAATCTGAGCGGTCCATCGACCGGAGACGTGTTTCCCAAGAGGTCGTTTAGCGAGTGAACAGCAGTGTGCGCGACTTTCAGGAGTGTGCCTGGAAAGTGCCAGAATCACCAGAGCATCTGTGCAAAAGCTGCTGCCTCTGTGACCGCATTGAGGCACGTTCCCGTGTCTGCGAGTACATAGACGGCTCTTCGCGTTCACTCCGAGGGAAACGGTCCGCTATTGCTTCTGTGCGTACAGACGCGATTCCCTTGTCTCTTGCGAACACAGGGAACTCTGTGCATCCAAATCTACAGGCTAAGGACGCGTCTGCATATGTTTTGGTGAACAATCGAGTGTGCGTGTTCTGACAGCTGCCTCTATGCAGACGTCTCCACAGAGCCACTTCTGAATGCCCCGCAGCCCAGGACTGAATGGATACACTAACAAGTGCACCGGTGTGAGCAACCACATATGCAGAAGGACGTCTTTCATCTCACAGAAGCGCGAACGTCTTGGCGTTCAAGCACATGGCAGAAACAAGGTGTGAACAGATGAGCTGCTGCTATTTTCTCCGTTCGGCATGCTTCGTTGTAGCTCTCTTGCCGGTCGCCGGCTTAGCGGCTTGCTTTGCGCGACTAGGTCTGCGGAGAGGAGATAGCGCCGGAAACCTTGCCTTTTGCCTTCTTCGGCGCTGGAACCTGGTTGCTGCGCCTTCTCTTTGTCCATGTGCACACACACGATTCCTCAGCGAAAACCATGCAGAAACCTTTCCACGAGCACCCAGGGATGTGCACCCAGCACCACGTGCACGCACACGCAGCTAGAGAAAAGCACCTACCTTTTCACACACTGATGCCTAAGCAAACGCGTGGCCACACACACGCACACATCCGCAAGCGCGCCTACTCCCATCTATTGAGGGAAAGACGGACGAGCAACGTCCTGACAGGCTTGAGGGGAAAAACGTCCGTTGATGGTTGGCGTACTGCACGCCCGCCTACGGGGCTGCAGGGGAATCCACATTTGGAAGGTACCTGAAGATGTGTGCCTGTTCTTGGAGCTCCGCTAGTAGGGTAGCAAAGACACTCGTAGGCAGTACTGAATGCTGCTCCGTGCTACTTCTCCTCCGCTAACAAATGCTTCACAGTCGCCCTAGGAAAGACGTTTAACAATCGATCTCCAAGAGGAACGAAACACATGATGGCATAAGGCGAAAGAATAGCAGCGCATCTCTTCACAAGCTTGTCCCTGATCTATAGCTGAGGGCAAACACTTGTGTGCTTGTGGGAGAGCCTGTGTCTTTCCTGGAAGCGTTTGGGAGTTTTGCTCAGACGCGTGTTTCCTCAAGTTCAAGAATCAAGATCTAGGATACCTGCAGACAGGTGCCTGTTTGTGTGGAGACAGTCTGTTTGAAACTGTGTTCCTCAGCGCCCGCTCTTTCTCCCCGTCGCTCCACACGCCTGGGAGTCCCTTTCTTTCTCTCCACAAGCACGTGTGTTGACTTCGTCGCACATGTGCATCTGCACAAGCGTTGAGCTCAGCAGAGCGTGTCTCTTGACACTTGATGTGCGTTGGCTGTGTCTGCGTGCTCCAGTGAAGAGAGAAACGGGAAATCATCTTGGTAGAGGCAAAAAAGCAAAAGCGAGGCAGGATTGACATCTGCTCAACAGAGACGGATTCCCTGCGCTGACACAGTTCACAGTTCCACGAGAAGCAATCTGAGCGGTCCATCGACCGGAGACGTGTTTCCCAAGAGGTCGTTTAGCGAGTGAACAGCAGTGTGCGCGACTTTCAGGAGTGTGCCTGGAAAGTGCCAGAATCACCAGAGCATCTGTGCAAAAGCTGCTGCCTCTGTGACCGCATTGAGGCACGTTCCCGTGTCTGCGAGTACATAGACGGCTCTTCGCGTTCACTCCGAGGGAAACGGTCCGCTATTGCTTCTGTGCGTACAGACGCGATTCCCTTGTCTCTTGCGAACACAGGGAACTCTGTGCATCCAAATCTACAGGCTAAGGACGCGTCTGCATATGTTTTGGTGAACAATCGAGTGTGCGTGTTCTGACAGCTGCCTCTATGCAGACGTCTCCACAGAGCCACTTCTGAATGCCCCGCAGCCCAGGACTGAAGGGATACACTAACAAGTGCACCGGTGTGAGCAACTACATACGCAGAAGGACGTCTTTCATCTCACAGAAGCGCGAACGTCTTGGCGTTCAAGCACATGGCAGAAACAAGGTGTGAACAGATGAGCTGCTGCTATTTTCTCCGTTCGGCATGCTTCGTTGTAGCTCTCTTGCCGGTCGCCGGCTTAGCGGCTTGCTTTGCGCGACTAGGTCTGCGGAGAGAAGGAGATAGCGCCGGAAACCTTGCCTTTTGCCTTCTTCGGCGCTGGAACCCGGTTGCTGCGCCTTCTCTTTGTCCATGTGCACACACACGATTCCTCAGCGAAAACCATGCAGAAACCTTTCCACGAGCACCCAGGGATGTGCACCCAGCACCACGTGCACGCACACGCAGCTAGAGAAAAGCACCTACCTTTTCACACACTGATGCCTAAGCAAACGCGTGGCCACACACACGCACACATCCGCAAGCGCGCCTACTCCCATCTATTGAGGGAAAGACGGACGAGCAACGTCCTGACAGGCTTGAGGGGAAAAACGTCCGTTGATGGTTGGCGTACTGCACGCCCGCCTACGGGGCTGCAGGGGAATCCACATTTGGAAGGTACCTGAAGATGTGTGCCTGTTCTTGGAGCTCCGCTAGTAGGGTAGCAAAGACACTCGTAGGCAGTACTGAATGCTGCTCCGTGCTACTTCTCCTCCGCTGGCAAATGCTTCACAGTCGCCCTAGGAAAGACGTTTAACAATCGATCTCCAAGAGGAACGAAACACGTGATGCCATAAGGCGAAAGAATAGCAGCGCATCTCTTCACAAGCTTGTCCCTGATCTATAGCTGAGGGCAAACACTTGTGTGCTTGTGGGAGAGCGTGTGTCTTTCCTGGAAGCGTTTGGGAGTTTTGCTCAGACGCGTGTTTCCTCAAGTTCAAGAATCAAGATCTAGGATACCTGCAGACAGGTGCCTGTTTGTGTGGAGACAGTCTGTTTGAAACTGTGTTCCTCAGCGCCCGCTCTTTCTCCCCGTCGCTCCACACGCCTGGGAGTCCCTTTCTTTCTCTCCACAAGCACGTGTGTTGACTTCGTCGCACATGTGCATCTGCACAAGCGTTGAGCTCAGCAGAGCGTGTCTCTTGACACTTGATGTGCGTTGGCTGTGTCTGCGTGCTCCAGTGAAGAGAGAAACGGGAAATCATCTTGGTAGAGGCAACAAAGCAAAAGCGAGGCAGGATTGACATCTGCTCAACAGAGACGGATTCCCTGCGCTGACACAGTTCACAGTTACACGAGAAGCAATCTGAGCGGTCCATCGACCGGAGACGTGTTTCCCAAGAGGTCGTTTAGCGAGTGAACAGCAGTGTGCGCGACTTTCAGGAGTGTGCGTGGAAAGTGCCAGAATCACCAGAGCATCTGTGCAAAAGCTGCTGCCTCTGTGACCGCATTGAGGCACGTTCCCGTGTCTGCGAGTACATAGACGGCTCTTCGCGTTCACTCCGAGGGAAACGGTCCGCTATTGCTTCTGTGCGTACAGACGCGATTCCCTTGTCTCTTGCGAACACAGGGAACTCTGTGCATCCAAATCTACAGGCTAAGGACGCGTCTGCATATGTTTTGGTGAACAATCGAGTGTGCGTGTTCTGACAGCTGCCTCTATGCAGACGTCTCCACAGAGCCACTTCTGAATGCCCCGCAGCCCAGGACTGAAGGGGTACACTAACAAGTGCACCGGTGTGAGCAACCACATATGCAGAAGGACGTCTTTCATCTCACAGAAGCGCGAACGTCTTGGCGTTCAAGCACATGGCAGAAACAAGGTGTGAACAGATGAGCTGCTGCTATTTTCTCCGTTCGGCATGCTTCGTTGTAGCTCTCTTGCCGGTCGCCGGCTTAGCGGCTTGCTTTGCGCGACTAGGTCTGCGGAGAGGAGATAGCGCCGGAAACCTTGCCTTTTGCCTTCTTCGGCGCTGGAACCTGGTTGCTGCGCCTTCTCTTTGTCCATGTGCACACACACGATTCCTCAGCGAAAACCATGCAGAAACCTTTCCACGAGCACCCAGGGATGTGCACCCAGCACCACGTGCACGCACACGCAGCTAGAGAAAAGCACCTACCTTTTCACACACTGATGCCTAAGCAAACGCGTGGCCACACACACGCACACATCCGCAAGCGCGCCTACTCCCATCTATTGAGGGAAAGACGGACGAGCAACGTCCTGACAGGCTTGAGGGGAAAAACGTCCGTTGATGGTTGGCGTACTGCACGCCCGCCTACGGGGCTGCAGGGGAATCCACATTTGGAAGGTACCTGAAGATGTGTGCCTGTTCTTGGAGCTCCGCTAGTAGGGTAGCAAAGACACTCGTAGGCAGTACTGAATGCTGCTCCGTGCTACTTCTCCTCCGCTAACAAATGCTTCACAGTCGCCCTAGGAAAGACGTTTAACAATCGATCTCCAAGAGGAACGAAACACATGATGGCATAAGGCGAAAGAATAGCAGCGCATCTCTTCACAAGCTTGTCCCTGATCTATAGCTGAGGGCAAACACTTGTGTGCTTGTGGGAGAGCCTGTGTCTTTCCTGGAAGCGTTTGGGAGTTTTGCTCAGACGCGTGTTTCCTCAAGTTCAAGAATCAAGATCTAGGATACCTGCAGACAGGTGCCTGTTTGTGTGGAGACAGTCTGTTTGAAACTGTGTTCCTCAGCGCCCGCTCTTTCTCCCCGTCGCTCCACACGCCTGGGAGTCCCTTTCTTTCTCTCCACAAGCACGTGTGTTGACTTCGTCGCACATGTGCATCTGCACAAGCGTTGAGCTCAGCAGAGCGTGTCTCTTGACACTTGATGTGCGTTGGCTGTGTCTGCGTGCTCCAGTGAAGAGAGAAACGGGAAATCATCTTGGTAGAGGCAAAAAAGCAAAAGCGAGGCAGGATTGACATCTGCTCAACAGAGACGGATTCCCTGCGCTGACACAGTTCACAGTTACACGAGAAGCAATCTGAGCGGTCCATCGACCGGAGACGTGTTTCCCAAGAGGTCGTTTAGCGAGTGAACAGCAGTGTGCGCGACTTTCAGGAGTGTGCCTGGAAAGTGCCAGAATCACCAGAGCATCTGTGCAAAAGCTGCTGCCTCTGTGACCGCATTGAGGCACGTTCCCGTGTCTGCGAGTACATAGACGGCTCTTCGCGTTCACTCCGAGGGAAACGGTCCGCTATTGCTTCTGTGCGTACAGACGCGATTCCCTTGTCTCTTGCGAACACAGGGAACTCTGTGCATCCAAATCTACAGGCTAAGGACGCGTCTGCATATGTTTTGGTGAACAATCGAGTGTGCGTGTTCTGACAGCTGCCTCTATGCAGACGTCTCCACAGAGCCACTTCTGAATGCCCCGCAGCCCAGGACTGAAGGGATACACTAACAAGTGCACCGGTGTGAGCAACTACATACGCAGAAGGACGTCTTTCATCTCACAGAAGCGCGAACGTCTTGGCGTTCAAGCACATGGCAGAAACAAGGTGTGAACAGATGAGCTGCTGCTATTTTCTCCGTTCGGCATGCTTCGTTGTAGCTCTCTTGCCGGTCGCCGGCTTAGCGGCTTGCTTTGCGCGACTAGGTCTGCGGAGAGAAGGAGATAGCGCCGGAAACCTTGCCTTTTGCCTTCTTCGGCGCTGGAACCCGGTTGCTGCGCCTTCTCTTTGTCCATGTGCACACACACGATTCCTCAGCGAAAACCATGCAGAAACCTTTCCACGAGCACCCAGGGATGTGCACCCAGCACCACGTGCACGCACACGCAGCTAGAGAAAAGCACCTACCTTTTCACACACTGATGCCTAAGCAAACGCGTGGCCACACACACGCACACATCCGCAAGCGCGCCTACTCCCATCTATTGAGGGAAAGACGGACGAGCAACGTCCTGACAGGCTTGAGGGGAAAAACGTCCGTTGATGGTTGGCGTACTGCACGCCCGCCTACGGGGCTGCAGGGGAATCCACATTTGGAAGGTACCTGAAGATGTGTGCCTGTTCTTGGAGCTCCGCTAGTAGGGTAGCAAAGACACTCGTAGGCAGTACTGAATGCTGCTCCGTGCTACTTCTCCTCCGCTAACAAATGCTTCACAGTCGCCCTAGGAAAGACGTTTAACAATCGATCTCCAAGAGGAACGAAACACGTGATGCCATAAGGCGAAAGAATAGCAGCGCATCTCTTCACAAGCTTGTCCCTGATCTATAGCTGAGGGCAAACACTTGTGTGCTTGTGGGAGAGCGTGTGTCTTTCCTGGAAGCGTTTGGGAGTTTTGCTCAGACGCGTGTTTCCTCAAGTTCAAGAATCAAGATCTAGGATACCTGCAGACAGGTGCCTGTTTGTGTGGAGACAGTCTGTTTGAAACTGTGTTCCTCAGCGCCCGCTCTTTCTCCCCGTCGCTCCACACGCCTGGGAGTCCCTTTCTTTCTCTCCACAAGCACGTGTGTTGACTTCGTCGCACATGTGCATCTGCACAAGCGTTGAGCTCAGCAGAGCGTGTCTCTTGACACTTGATGTGCGTTGGCTGTGTCTGCGTGCTCCAGTGAAGAGAGAAACGGGAAATCATCTTGGTAGAGGCAACAAAGCAAAAGCGAGGCAGGATTGACATCTGCTCAACAGAGACGGATTCCCTGCGCTGACACAGTTCACAGTTACACGAGAAGCAATCTGAGCGGTCCATCGACCGGAGACGTGTTTCCCAAGAGGTCGTTTAGCGAGTGAACAGCAGTGTGCGCGACTTTCAGGAGTGTGCGTGGAAAGTGCCAGAATCACCAGAGCATCTGTGCAAAAGCTGCTGCCTCTGTGACCGCATTGAGGCACGTTCCCGTGTCTGCGAGTACATAGACGGCTCTTCGCGTTCACTCCGAGGGAAACGGTCCGCTATTGCTTCTGTGCGTACAGACGCGATTCCCTTGTCTCTTGCGAACACAGGGAACTCTGTGCATCCAAATCTACAGGCTAAGGACGCGTCTGCATATGTTTTGGTGAACAATCGAGTGTGCGTGTTCTGACAGCTGCCTCTATGCAGACGTCTCCACAGAGCCACTTCTGAATGCCCCGCAGCCCAGGACTGAAGGGGTACACTAACAAGTGCACCGGTGTGAGCAACCACATACGCAGAAGGACGTCTTTCATCTCACAGAAGCGCGAACGTCTTGGCGTTCAAGCACATGGCAGAAACAAGGTGTGAACAGATGAGCTGCTGCTATTTTCTCCGTTCGGCATGCTTCGTTGTAGCTCTCTTGCCGGTCGCCGGCTTAGCGGCTTGCTTTGCGCGACTAGGTCTGCGGAGAGAAGGAGATAGCGCCGGAAACCTTGCCTTTTGCCTTCTTCGGCGCTGGAACCCCGTTGCTGCGCCTTCTCTTTGTCCATGTGCACACACACGATTCCTCAGCGAAAACCATGCAGAAACCTTTCCACGAGCACCCAGGGATGTACACCCAGCACCACGTGCACGCACACGCAGCTAGAGAAAAGCACCTACCTTTTCACACACTGATGCCTAAGCAAACGCGTGGCCACACACACGCACACATCCGCAAGCGCGCCTACTCCCATCTATTGAGGGAAAGACGGACGAGCAACGTCCTGACAGGCTTGAGGGGAAAAACGTCCGTTGATGGTTGGCGTACTGCACGCCCGCCTACGGGGCTGCAGGGGAATCCACATTTGGAAGGTACCTGAAGATGTGTGCCTGTTCTTGGAGCTCCGCTAGTAGGGTAGCAAAGACACTCGTAGGCAGTACTGAATGCTGCTCCGTGCTACTTCTCCTCCGCTGGCAAATGCTTCACAGTCGCCCTAGGAAAGACGTTTAACAATCGATCTCCAAGAGGAACGAAACACCTGATGCCATAAGGCGAAAGAATAGCAGCGCATCTCTTCACAAGCTTGTCCCTGATCTATAGCTGAGGGCAAACACTTGTGTGCTTGTGGGAGAGCGTGTGTCTTTCCTGGAAGCGTTTGGGAGTTTTGCTCAGACGCGTGTTTCCTCAAGTTCAAGAATCAAGATCTAGGATACCTGCAGACAGGTGCCTGTTTGTGTGGAGACAGTCTGTTTGAAACTGTGTTCCTCAGCGCCCGCTCTTTCTCCCCGTCGCTCCACACGCCTGGGAGTCCCTTTCTTTCTCTCCACAAGCACGTGTGTTGACTTCGTCGCACATGTGCATCTGCACAAGCGTTGAGCTCAGCAGAGCGTGTCTCTTGACACTTGATGTGCGTTGGCTGTGTCTGCGTGCTCCAGTGAAGAGAGAAACGGGAAATCATCTTGGTAGAGGCAACAAAGCAAAAGCGAGGCAGGATTGACATCTGCTCAACAGAGACAAATTCCCTGCGCTGACACAGTTCACAGTTACACGAGAAGCAATCTGAGCGGTCCGTCGACTGGAGACGTGTTTCCCAAGAGGTCGTTTAGCGAGTGAACAGCAGTGTGCGCGACTTTCAGGAGTGTGCCTGGAAAGTGCCAGAATCACCAGAGCATCTGTGCAAAAGCTGCTGCCTCTGTGACCGCATTGAGGCACGTTCCCGTGTCTGCGAGTACATAGACGGCTCTTCGCGTTCACTCCGAGGGAAACGGTCCGCTATTGCTTCTGTGCGTACAGACGCGATTCCCTTGTCTCTTGCGAACACAGGGAACTCTGTGCATCCAAATCTACAGGCTAAGGACGCGTCTGCATATGTTTTGGTGAACAATCGAGTGTGCGTGTTCTGACAGCTGCCTCTATGCAGACGTCTCCACAGAGCCACTTCTGAATGCCCCGCAGCCCAGGACTGAAGGGATACACTAACAAGTGCACCGGTGTGAGCAACCACATATGCAGAAGGACGTCTTTCATCTCACAGAAGCGCGAACGTCTTGGCGTTCAAGCACATGGCAGAAACAAGGTGTGAACAGATGAGCTGCTGCTATTTTCTCCGTTCGGCATGCTTCGTTGTAGCTCTCTTGCCGGTCGCCGGCTTAGCGGCTTGCTTTGCGCGACTAGGTCTGCGGAGAGAAGGAGATAGCGCCGGAAACCTTGCCTTTTGCCTTCTTCGGCGCTGGAACCCGGTTGCTGCGCCTTCTCTTTGTCCATGTGCACACACACGATTCCTCAGCGAAAACCATGCAGAAACCTTTCCACGAGCACCCAGGGATGTGCACCCAGCACCACGTGCACGCACACGCAGCTAGAGAAAAGCACCTACCTTTTCACACACTGATGCCTAAGCAAACGCGTGGCCACACACACGCACACATCCGCAAGCGCGCCTACTCCCATCTATTGAGGGAAAGACGGACGAGCAACGTCCTGACAGGCTTGAGGGGAAAAACGTCCGTTGATGGTTGGCGTACTGCACGCCCGCCTACGGGGCTGCAGGGGAATCCACATTTGGAAGGTACCTGAAGATGTGTGCCTGTTCTTGGAGCTCCGCTAGTAGGGTAGCAAAGACACTCGTAGGCAGTACTGAATGCTGCTCCGTGCTACTTCTCCTCCGCTGGCAAATGCTTCACAGTCGCCCTAGGAAAGACGTTTAACAATCGATCTCCAAGAGGAACGAAACACGTGATGCCATAAGGCGAAAGAATAGCAGCGCATCTCTTCACAAGCTTGTCCCTGATCTATAGCTGAGGGCAAACACTTGTGTGCTTGTGGGAGAGCGTGTGTCTTTCCTGGAAGCGTTTGGGAGTTTTGCTCAGACGCGTGTTTCCTCAAGTTCAAGAATCAAGATCTAGGATACCTGCAGACAGGTGCCTGTTTGTGTGGAGACAGTCTGTTTGAAACTGTGTTCCTCAGCGCCCACTCTTTCTCCCCGTCGCTCCACACGCCTGGGAGTCCCTTTCTTTCTCTCCACAAGCACGTGTGTTGACTTCGTCGCACATGTGCATCTGCACAAGCGTTGAGCTCAGCAGAGCGTGTCTCTTGACACTTGATGTGCGTTGGCTGTGTCTGCGTGCTCCAGTGAAGAGAGAAACGGGAAATCATCTTGGTAGAGGCAACAAAGCAAAAGCGAGGCAGGATTGACATCTGCTCA
The DNA here is from genome assembly GCF_037038585.1 of Patagioenas fasciata. NCBI lineage: Eukaryota > Metazoa > Chordata > Aves > Columbiformes > Columbidae > Patagioenas > Patagioenas fasciata. The sequence goes on along the minus strand of NC_092523.1, from coordinate 50,883,551 downwards.
ACAGAGACGGATTCCCTGCGCTGACACAGTTCACAGTTACACGAGAAGCAATCTGAGCGGTCCATCGACCGGAGACGTGTTTCCCAAGAGGTCGTTTAGCGAGTGAACAGCAGTGTGCGCGACTTTCAGGAGTGTGCGTGGAAAGTGCCAGAATCACCAGAGCATCTGTGCAAAAGCTGCTGCCTCTGTGACCGCATTGAGGCACGTTCCCGTGTCTGCGAGTACATAGACGGCTCTTCGCGTTCACTCCGAGGGAAACGGTCCGCTATTGCTTCTGTGCGTACAGACGCGATTCCCTTGTCTCTTGCGAACACAGGGAACTCTGTGCATCCAAATCTACAGGCTAAGGACGCGTCTGCATATGTTTTGGTGAACAATCGAGTGTGCGTGTTCTGACAGCTGCCTCTATGCAGACGTCTCCACAGAGCCACTTCTGAATGCCCCGCAGCCCAGGACTGAAGGGGTACACTAACAAGTGCACCGGTGTGAGCAACCACATACGCAGAAGGACGTCTTTCATCTCACAGAAGCGCGAACGTCTTGGCGTTCAAGCACATGGCAGAAACAAGGTGTGAACAGATGAGCTGCTGCTATTTTCTCCGTTCGGCATGCTTCGTTGTAGCTCTCTTGCCGGTCGCCGGCTTAGCGGCTTGCTTTGCGCGACTAGGTCTGCGGAGAGAAGGAGATAGCGCCGGAAACCTTGCCTTTTGCCTTCTTCGGCGCTGGAACCCGGTTGCTGCGCCTTCTCTTTGTCCATGTGCACACACACGATTCCTCAGCGAAAACCATGCAGAAACCTTTCCACGAGCACCCAGGGATGTACACCCAGCACCACGTGCACGCACACGCAGCTAGAGAAAAGCACCTACCTTTTCACACACTGATGCCTAAGCAAACGCGTGGCCACACACACGCACACATCCGCAAGCGCGCCTACTCCCATCTATTGAGGGAAAGACGGACGAGCAACGTCCTGACAGGCTTGAGGGGAAAAACGTCCGTTGATGGTTGGCGTACTGCACGCCCGCCTACGGGGCTGCAGGGGAATCCACATTTGGAAGGTACCTGAAGATGTGTGCCTGTTCTTGGAGCTCCGCTAGTAGGGTAGCAAAGACACTCGTAGGCAGTACTGAATGCTGCTCCGTGCTACTTCTCCTCCGCTGGCAAATGCTTCACAGTCGCCCTAGGAAAGACGTTTAACAATCGATCTCCAAGAGGAACGAAACACGTGATGCCATAAGGCGAAAGAATAGCAGCGCATCTCTTCACAAGCTTGTCCCTGATCTATAGCTGAGGGCAAACACTTGTGTGCTTGTGGGAGAGCGTGTGTCTTTCCTGGAAGCGTTTGGGAGTTTTGCTCAGACGCGTGTTTCCTCAAGTTCAAGAATCAAGATCTAGGATACCTGCAGACAGGTGCCTGTTTGTGTGGAGACAGTCTGTTTGAAACTGTGTTCCTCAGCGCCCGCTCTTTCTCCCCGTCGCTCCACACGCCTGGGAGTCCCTTTCTTTCTCTCCACAAGCACGTGTGTTGACTTCGTCGCACATGTGCATCTGCACAAGCGTTGAGCTCAGCAGAGCGTGTCTCTTGACACTTGATGTGCGTTGGCTGTGTCTGCCTGCTCCAGTGAAGAGAGAAACGGGAAATCATCTTGGTAGAGGCAACAAAGCAAAAGCGAGGCAGGATTGACATCTGCTCAACAGAGACAAATTCCCTGCGCTGACACAGTTCACAGTTACACGAGAAGCAATCTGAGCGGTCCGTCGACTGGAGACGTGTTTCCCAAGAGGTCGTTTAGCGAGTGAACAGCAGTGTGCGCGACTTTCAGGAGTGTGCCTGGAAAGTGCCAGAATCACCAGAGCATCTGTGCAAAAGCTGCTGCCTCTGTGACCGCATTGAGGCACGTTCCCGTGTCTGCGAGTACATAGACGGCTCTTCGCGTTCACTCCGAGGGAAACGGTCCGCTATTGCTTCTGTGCGTACAGACGCGATTCCCTTGTCTCTTGCGAACACAGGGAACTCTGTGCATCCAAATCTACAGGCTAAGGACGCGTCTGCATATGTTTTGGTGAACAATCGAGTGTGCGTGTTCTGACAGCTGCCTCTATGCAGACGTCTCCACAGAGCCACTTCTGAATGCCCCGCAGCCCAGGACTGAAGGGATACACTAACAAGTGCACCGGTGTGAGCAACCACATATGCAGAAGGACGTCTTTCATCTCACAGAAGCGCGAACGTCTTGGCGTTCAAGCACATGGCAGAAACAAGGTGTGAACAGATGAGCTGCTGCTATTTTCTCCGTTCGGCATGCTTCGTTGTAGCTCTCTTGCCGGTCGCCGGCTTAGCGGCTTGCTTTGCGCGACTAGGTCTGCGGAGAGAAGGAGATAGCGCCGGAAACCTTGCCTTTTGCCTTCTTCGGCGCTGGAACCCGGTTGCTGCGCCTTCTCTTTGTCCATGTGCACACACACGATTCCTCAGCGAAAACCATGCAGAAACCTTTCCACGAGCACCCAGGGATGTGCACCCAGCACCACGTGCACGCACACGCAGCTAGAGAAAAGCACCTACCTTTTCACACACTGATGCCTAAGCAAACGCGTGGCCACACACACGCACACATCCGCAAGCGCGCCTACTCCCATCTATTGAGGGAAAGACGGACGAGCAACGTCCTGACAGGCTTGAGGGGAAAAACGTCCGTTGATGGTTGGCGTACTGCACGCCCGCCTACGGGGCTGCAGGGGAATCCACATTTGGAAGGTACCTGAAGATGTGTGCCTGTTCTTGGAGCTCCGCTAGTAGGGTAGCAAAGACACTCGTAGGCAGTACTGAATGCTGCTCCGTGCTACTTCTCCTCCGCTGGCAAATGCTTCACAGTCGCCCTAGGAAAGACGTTTAACAATCGATATCCAAGAGGAACGAAACACGTGATGCCATAAGGCGAAAGAATAGCAGCGCATCTCTTCACAAGCTTGTCCCTGATCTATAGCTGAGGGCAAACACTTGTGTGCTTGTGGGAGAGCGTGTGTCTTTCCTGGAAGCGTTTGGGAGTTTTGCTCAGACGCGTGTTTCCTCAAGTTCAAGAATCAAGATCTAGGATACCTGCAGACAGGTGCCTGTTTGTGTGGAGACAGTCTGTTTGAAACTGTGTTCCTCAGCGCCCGCTCTTTCTCCCCGTCGCTCCACACGCCTGGGAGTCCCTTTCTTTCTCTCCACAAGCACGTGTGTTGACTTCGTCGCACATGTGCATCTGCACAAGCGTTGAGCTCAGCAGAGCGTGTCTCTTGACACTTGATGTGCGTTGGCTGTGTCTGCGTGCTCCAGTGAAGAGAGAAACGGGAAATCATCTTGGTAGAGGCAACAAAGCAAAAGCGAGGCAGGATTGACATCTGCTCAACAGAGACGGATTCCCTGCGCTGACACAGTTCACAGTTACACGAGAAGCAATCTGAGCGGTCCATCGACCGGAGACGTGTTTCCCAAGAGGTCGTTTAGCGAGTGAACAGCAGTGTGCGCGACTTTCAGGAGTGTGCCTGGAAAGTGCCAGAATCACCAGAGCATCTGTGCAAAAGCTGCTGCCTCTGTGACCGCATTGAGGCACGTTCCCGTGTCTGCGAGTACATAGACGGCTCTTCGCGTTCACTCCGAGGGAAACGGTCCGCTATTGCTTCTGTGCGTACAGACGCGATTCCCTTGTCTCTTGCGAACACAGGGAACTCTGTGCATCCAAATCTACAGGCTAAGGACGCGTCTGCATATGTTTTGGTGAACAATCGAGTGTGCGTGTTCTGACAGCTGCCTCTATGCAGACGTCTCCACAGAGCCACTTCTGAATGCCCCGCAGCCCAGGACTGAAGGGGTACACTAACAAGTGCACCGGTGTGAGCAACCACATACGCAGAAGGACGTCTTTCATCTCACAGAAGCGCGAACGTCTTGGCGTTCAAGCACATGGCAGAAACAAGGTGTGAACAGATGAGCTGCTGCTATTTTCTCCGTTCGGCATGCTTCGTTGTAGCTCTCTTGCCGGTCGCCGGCTTAGCGGCTTGCTTTGCGCGACTAGGTCTGCGGAGAGAAGGAGATAGCGCCGGAAACCTTGCCTTTTGCCTTCTTCGGCGCTGGAACCCGGTTGCTGCGCCTTCTCTTTGTCCATGTGCACACACACGATTCCTCAGCGAAAACCATGCAGAAACCTTTCCACGAGCACCCAGGGATGTGCACCCAGCACCACGTGCACGCACACGCAGCTAGAGAAAAGCACCTACCTTTTCACACACTGATGCCTAAGCAAACGCGTGGCCACACACACGCACACATCCGCAAGCGCGCCTACTCCCATCTATTGAGGGAAAGACGGACGAGCAACGTCCTGACAGGCTTGAGGGGAAAAACGTCCGTTGATGGTTGGCGTACTGCACGCCCGCCTACGGGGCTGCAGGGGAATCCACATTTGGAAGGTACCTGAAGATGTGTGCCTGTTCTTGGAGCTCCGCTAGTAGGGTAGCAAAGACACTCGTAGGCAGTACTGAATGCTGCTCCGTGCTACTTCTCCTCCGATGGCAAATGCTTCACAGTCGCCCTAGGAAAGACGTTTAACAATCGATCTCCAAGAGGAACGAAACACGTGATGCCATAAGGCGAAAGAATAGCAGCGCATCTCTTCACAAGCTTGTCCCTGATCTATAGCTGAGGGCAAACACTTGTGTGCTTGTGGGAGAGCGTGTGTCTTTCCTGGAAGCGTTTGGGAGTTTTGCTCAGACGCGTGTTTCCTCAAGTTCAAGAATCAAGATCTAGGATACCTGCAGACAGGTGCCTGTTTGTGTGGAGACAGTCTGTTTGAAACTGTGTTCCTCAGCGCCCGCTCTTTCTCCCCGTCGCTCCACACGCCTGGGAGTCCCTTTCTTTCTCTCCACAAGCACGTGTGTTGACTTCGTCGCACATGTGCATCTGCACAAGCGTTGAGCTCAGCAGAGCGTGTCTCTTGACACTTGATGTGCGTTGGCTGTGTCTGCGTGCTCCAGTGAAGAGAGAAACGGGAAATCATCTTGGTAGAGGCAACAAAGCAAAAGCGAGGCATGATTGACACCTGCTCAACAGAGACGGATTCCCTGCGCTGACACAGTTCACAGTTACACGAGAAGCAATCTGAGCGGTCCATCGACCGGAGACTTGTTTCCCAAGAGGTCGTTTAGCGAGTGAACAGCAGTGTGCGCGACTTTCAGGAGTGTGCCTGGAAAGTGCCAGAATCACCAGAGCATCTGTGCAAAAGCTGCTGCCTCTGTGACCGCATTGAGGCACGTTCCCGTGTCTGCGAGTACATAGACGGCTCGTCGCGTTCACTCCGAGGGAAACGGTCCGCTATTGCTTCTGTGTGTACAGACGCGATTCCCTTGTCTCTTGCGAACACAGGGAACTCTGTGCATCCAAATCTACAGGCTAAGGACGCGTCTGCATATGTTTTGGTGAACAATCGAGTGTGCGTGTTCTGACAGCTGCCTCTATGCAGACGTTTCCACAGAGCCACTTCTGAATGCCCCGCAGCCCAGGACTGAAGGGGTACACTAACAAGTGCACCGGTGTGAGCAAGCACATATGCAGAAGGACGTCTTTCATCTCACAGAAGCGCGAACGTCTTGGCGTTCAAGCACATGGCAGAAACAAGGTGTGAACAGATGAGCTGCTGCTATTTTCTCCGTTCGGCATGCTTCGTTGTAGCTCTCTTGCCGGTCGCCGGCTTAGCGGCTTGCTTTGCGCGACTAGGTCTGCGGAGAGAAGGAGATAGCGCCGGAAACCTTGCCTTTTGCCTTCTTCGGCGCTGGAACCTGGTTGCTGCGCCTTCTCTTTGTCCATGTGCACACACACGATTCCTCAGCGAAAACCATGCAGAAACCTTTCCACGAGCACCCAGGGATGTGCACCCAGCACCACGTGCACGCACACGCAGCTAGAGAAAAGCACCTACCTTTTCACACACTGATGCCTAAGCAAACGCGTGGCCACACACACGCACACATCCGCAAGCGCGCCTACTCCCATCTATTGAGGGAAAGACGGACGAGCAACGTCCTGACAGGCTTGAGGGGAAAAACGTCCGTTGATGGTTGGCGTACTGCACGCCCGCCTACGGGGCTGCAGGGGAATCCACATTTGGAAGGTACCTGAAGATGTGTGCCTGTTCTTGGAGCTCCGCTAGTAGGGTAGCAAAGACACTCGTAGGCAGTACTGAATGCTGCTCCGTGCTACTTCTCCTCCGCTGGCAAATGCTTCACAGTCGCCCTAGGAAAGACGTTTAACAATCGATCTCCAAGAGGAACGAAACACATGATGCCATAAGGCGAAAGAATAGCAGGGCATCTCTTCACAAGCTTGTCCCTGATCTATAGCTGAGGGCAAACACTTGTGTGCTTGTGGGAGAGCGTGTGTCTTTCCTGGAAGCGTTTGGGAGTTTTGCTCAGACGCGTGTTTCCTCAAGTTCAAGAATCAAGATCTAGGATACCTGCAGACAGGTGCCTGTTTGTGTGGAGACAGTCTGTTTGAAACTGTGTTCCTCAGCGCCCGCTCTTTCTCCCCGTCGCTCCACACGCCTGGGAGTCCCTTTCTTTCTCTCCACAAGCACGTGTGTTGACTTCGTCGCACATGTGCATCTGCACAAGCGTTGAGCTCAGCAGAGCGTGTCTCTTGACACTTGATGTGCGTTGGCTGTGTCTGCGTGCTCCAGTGAAGAGAGAAACGGGAAATCATCTTGGTAGAGGCAACAAAGCAAAAGCGAGGCAGGATTGATATCTGCTCAACAGAGACGGATTCCCTGCGCTGACACAGTTCACAGTTACACGAGAAGCAATCTGAGCGGTCCATCGACCGGAGACGTGTTTCCCAAGAGGTCGTTTAGCGAGTGAACAGCAGTGTGCGCGACTTTCAGGAGTGTGCCTGGAAAGTGCCAGAATCACCAGAGCATCTGTGCAAAAGCTGCTGCCTCTGTGACCGCATTGAGGCACGTTCCCGTGTCTGCGAGTACATAGACGGCTCGTCGCGTTCACTCCGAGGGAAACGGTCCGCTATTGCTTCTGTGCGTACAGACGCGATTCCCTTGTCTCTTGCGAACACAGGGAACTCTGTGCATCCAAATCTACAGGCTAAGGACGCGTCTGCATATGTTTTGGTGAACAATCGAGTGTGCGTGTTCTGACAGCTGCCTCTATGCAGACGTCTCCACAGAGCCACTTCTGAATGCCCCGCAGCCCAGGACTGAAGGGGTACACTAACAAGTGCACCGGTGTGAGCAACCACATATGCAGAAGGACGTCTTTCATCTCACAGAAGCGCGAACGTCTTGGCGTTCAAGCACATGGCAGAAACAAGGTGTGAACAGATGAGCTGCTGCTATTTTCTCCGTTCGGCATGCTTCGTTGTAGCTCTCTTGCCGGTCGCCGGCTTAGCGGCTTGCTTTGCGCGACTAGGTCTGCGGAGAGGAGATAGCGCCGGAAACCTTGCCTTTTGCCTTCTTCGGCGCTGGAACCTGGTTGCTGCGCCTTCTCTTTGTCCATGTGCACACACACGATTCCTCAGCGAAAACCATGCAGAAACCTTTCCACGAGCACCCAGGGATGTGCACCCAGCACCACGTGCACGCACACGCAGCTAGAGAAAAGCACCTACCTTTTCACACACTGATGCCTAAGCAAACGCGTGGCCACACACACGCACACATCCGCAAGCGCGCCTACTCCCATCTATTGAGGGAAAGACGGACGAGCAACGTCCTGACAGGCTTGAGGGGAAAAACGTCCGTTGATGGTTGGCGTACTGCACGCCCGCCTACGGGGCTGCAGGGGAATCCACATTTGGAAGGTACCTGAAGATGTGTGCCTGTTCTTGGAGCTCCGCTAGTAGGGTAGCAAAGACACTCGTAGGCAGTACTGAATGCTGCTCCGTGCTACTTCTCCTCCGCTGGCAAATGCTTCACAGTCGCCCTAGGAAAGACGTTTAACAATCGATCTCCAAGAGGAACGAAACACATGATGCCATAAGGCGAAAGAATAGCAGGGCATCTCTTCACAAGCTTGTCCCTGATCTATAGCTGAGGGCAAACACTTGTGTGCTTGTGGGAGAGCGTGTGTCTTTCCTGGAAGCGTTTGGGAGTTTTGCTCAGACGCGTGTTTCCTCAAGTTCAAGAATCAAGATCTAGGATACCTGCAGACAGGTGCCTGTTTGTGTGGAGACAGTCTGTTTGAAACTGTGTTCCTCAGCGCCCGCTCTTTCTCCCCGTCGCTCCACACGCCTGGTAGTCCCTTTCTTTCTCTCCACAAGCACGTGTGTTGACTTCGTCGCACATGTGCATCTGCACAAGCGTTGAGCTCAGCAGAGCGTGTCTCTTGACACTTGATGTGCGTTGGCTGTGTCTGCCTGCTCCAGTGAAGAGAGAAACGGGAAATCATCTTGGTAGAGGCAACAAAGCAAAAGCGAGGCAGGATTGACATCTGCTCAACAGAGACAAATTCCCTGCGCTGACACAGTTCACAGTTACACGAGAAGCAATCTGAGCGGTCCGTCGACTGGAGACGTGTTTCCCAAGAGGTCGTTTAGCGAGTGAACAGCAGTGTGCGCGACTTTCAGGAGTGTGCCTGGAAAGTGCCAGAATCACCAGAGCATCTGTGCAAAAGCTGCTGCCTCTGTGACCGCATTGAGGCACGTTCCCGTGTCTGCGAGTACATAGACGGCTCTTCGCGTTCACTCCGAGGGAAACGGTCCGCTATTGCTTCTGTGCGTACAGACGCGATTCCCTTGTCTCTTGCGAACACAGGGAACTCTGTGCATCCAAATCTACAGGCTAAGGACGCGTCTGCATATGTTTTGGTGAACAATCGAGTGTGCGTGTTCTGACAGCTGCCTCTATGCAGACGTCTCCACAGAGCCACTTCTGAATGCCCCGCAGCCCAGGACTGAATGGATACACTAACAAGTGCACCGGTGTGAGCAACCACATATGCAGAAGGACGTCTTTCATCTCACAGAAGCGCGAACGTCTTGGCGTTCAAGCACATGGCAGAAACAAGGTGTGAACAGATGAGCTGCTGCTATTTTCTCCGTTCGGCATGCTTCGTTGTAGCTCTCTTGCCGGTCGCCGGCTTAGCGGCTTGCTTTGCGCGACTAGGTCTGCGGAGAGAAGGAGATAGCGCCGGAAACCTTGCCTTTTGCCTTCTTCGGCGCTGGAACCCGGTTGCTGCGCCTTCTCTTTGTCCATGTGCACACACACGATTCCTCAGCGAAAACCATGCAGAAACCTTTCCACGAGCACCCAGGGATGTGCACCCAGCACCACGTGCACGCACACGCAGCTAGAGAAAAGCACCTACCTTTTCACACACTGATGCCTAAGCAAACGCGTGGCCACACACACGCACACATCCGCAAGCGCGCCTACTCCCATCTATTGAGGGAAAGACGGACGAGCAACGTCCTGACAGGCTTGAGGGGAAAAACGTCCGTTGATGGTTGGCGTACTGCACGCCCGCCTACGGGGCTGCAGGGGAATCCACATTTGGAAGGTACCTGAAGATGTGTGCCTGTTCTTGGAGCTCCGCTAGTAGGGTAGCAAAGACACTCGTAGGCAGTACTGAATGCTGCTCCGTGCTACTTCTCCTCCGATGGCAAATGCTTCACAGTCGCCCTAGGAAAGACGTTTAACAATCGATCTCCAAGAGGAACGAAACACGTGATGCCATAAGGCGAAAGAATAGCAGCGCATCTCTTCACAAGCTTGTCCCTGATCTATAGCTGAGGGCAAACACTTGTGTGCTTGTGGGAGAGCGTGTGTCTTTCCTGGAAGCGTTTGGGAGTTTTGCTCAGACGCGTGTTTCCTCAAGTTCAAGAATCAAGATCTAGGATACCTGCAGACAGGTGCCTGTTTGTGTGGAGACAGTCTGTTTGAAACTGTGTTCCTCAGCGCCCGCTCTTTCTCCCCGTCGCTCCACACGCCTGGGAGTCCCTTTCTGTCTCTCCACAAGCACGTGTGTTGACTTCGTCGCACATGTGCATCTGCACAAGCGTTGAGCTCAGCAGAGCGTGTCTCTTGACACTTGATGTGCGTTGGCTGTGTCTGCGTGCTCCAGTGAAGAGAGAAACGGGAAATCATCTTGGTAGAGGCAACAAAGCAAAAGCGAGGCAGGATTGACATCTGCTCAACAGAGACGGATTCCCTGCGCTGACACAGTTCACAGTTCCACGAGAAGCAATCTGAGCGGTCCATCGACCGGAGACGTGTTTCCCAAGAGGTCGTTTAGCGAGTGAACAGCAGTGTGCGCGGCTTTCAGGAGTGTGCCTGGAAAGTGCCAGAATCACCAGAGCATCTGTGCAAAAGCTGCTGCCTCTGTGACCGCATTGAGGCACGTTCCCGTGTCTGCGAGTACATAGACGGCTCTTCGCGTTCACTCCGAGGGAAACGGTCCGCTATTGCTTCTGTGCGTACAGACGCGATTCCCTTGTCTCTTGCGAACACAGGGAACTCTGTGCATCCAAATCTACAGGCTAAGGACGCGTCTGCATATGTTTTGGTGAACAATCGAGTGTGCGTGTTCTGACAGCTGCCTCTATGCAGACGTCTCCACAGAGCCACTTCTGAATGCCCCGCAGCCCAGGACTGAAGGGATACACTAACAAGTGCACCGGTGTGAGCAACCACATATGCAGAAGGACGTCTTTCATCTCACAGAAGCGCGAACGTCTTGGCGTTCAAGCACATGGCAGAAACAAGGTGTGAACAGATGAGCTGCTGCTATTTTCTCCGTTCGGCATGCTTCGTTGTAGCTCTCTTGCCGGTCGCCGGCTTAGCGGCTTGCTTTGCGCGACTAGGTCTGCGGAGAGAAGGAGATAGCGCCGGAAACCTTGCCTTTTGCCTTCTTCGGCGCTGGAACCCGGTTGCTGCGCCTTCTCTTTGTCCATGTGCACACACACGATTTCTCAGCGAAAACCATGCAGAAACCTTTCCACGAGCACCCAGGGATGTGCACCCAGCACCACGTGCACGCACACGCAGCTAGAGAAAAGCACCTACCTTTTCACACACTGATGCCTAAGCAAACGCGTGGCCACACACACGCACACATCCGCAAGCGCGCCTACTCCCATCTATTGAGGGAAAGACGGACGAGCAACGTCCTGACAGGCTTGAGGGGAAAAACGTCCGTTGATGGTTGGCGTACTGCACGCCCGCCTACGGGGCTGCAGGGGAATCCACATTTGGAAGGTACCTGAAGATGTGTGCCTGTTCTTGGAGCTCCGCTAGTAGGGTAGCAAAGACACTCGTAGGCAGTACTGAATGCTGCTCCGTGCTACTTCTCCTCCGATGGCAAATGCTTCACAGTCGCCCTAGGAAAGACGTTTAACAATCGATCTCCAAGAGGAACGAAACACGTGATGCCATAAGGCGAAAGAATAGCAGCGCATCTCTTCACAAGCTTGTCCCTGATCTATAGCTGAGGGCAAACACTTGTGTGCTTGTGGGAGAGCGTGTGTCTTTCCTGGAAGCGTTTGGGAGTTTTGCTCAGACGCGTGTTTCCTCAAGTTCAAGAATCAAGATCTAGGATACCTGCAGACAGGTGCCTGTTTGTGTGGAGACAGTCTGTTTGAAACTGTGTTCCTCAGCGCCCGCTCTTTCTCCCCGTCGCTCCACACGCCTGGGAGTCCCTTTCTTTCTCTCCACAAGCACGTGTGTTGACTTCGTCGCACATGTGCATCTGCACAAGCGTTGAGCTCAGCAGAGCGTGTCTCTTGACACTTGATGTGCGTTGGCTGTGTCTGCCTGCTCCAGTGAAGAGAGAAACGGGAAATCATCTTGGTAGAGGCAACAAAGCAAAAGCGAGGCAGGATTGACATCTGCTCAACAGAGACGGATTCCCTGCGCTGACACAGTTCACAGTTACACGAGAAGCAATCTGAGCGGTCCATCGACCGGAGACGTGTTTCCCAAGAGGTCGTTTAGCGAGTGAACAGCAGTGTGCGCGACTTTCAGGAGTGTGCCTGGAAAGTGCCAGAATCACCAGAGCATCTGTGCAAAAGCTGCTGCCTCTGCGACCGCATTGAGGCACGTTCCCGTGTCTGCGAGTACATAGACGGCTCTTCGCGTTCACTCCGAGGGAAACGGTCCGCTATTGCTTCTGTGCGTACAGACGCGATTCCCTTGTCTCTTGCGAACACAGGGAACTCTGTGCATCCAAATCTACAGGCTAAGGACGCGTCTGCATATGTTTTGGTGAACAATCGAGTGTGCGTGTTCTGACAGCTGCCTCTATGCAGACGTCTCCACAGAGCCACTTCTGAATGCCCCGCAGCCCAGGACTGAATGGATACACTAACAAGTGCACCGGTGTGAGCAACCACATACGCAGAAGGACGTCTTTCATCTCACAGAAGCGCGAACGTCTTGGCGTTCAAGCACATGGCAGAAACAAGGTGTGAACAGATGAGCTGCTGCTATTTTCTCCGTTCGACATGCTTCGTTGTAGCTCTCTTGCCGGTCGCCGGCTTAGCGGCTTGCTTTGCGCGACTAGGTCTGCGGAGAGAAGGAGATAGCGCCGGAAACCTTGCCTTTTGCCTTCTTCGGCGCTGGAACCCGGTTGCTGCGCCTTCTCTTTGTCCATGTGCACACACACGATTCCTCAGCGAAAACCATGCAGAAACCTTTCCACGAGCACCCAGGGATGTGCACCCAGCACCACGTGCACGCACACGCAGCTAGAGAAAAGCACCTACCTTTTCACACTCTGATGCCTAAGCAAACGCGTGGCCACACACACGCACACATCCGCAAGCGCGCCTACTCCCATCTATTGAGGGAAAGACGGACGAGCAACGTCCTGACAGGCTTGAGGGGAAAAACGTCCGTTGATGGTTGGCGTACTGCACGCCCGCCTACGGGGCTGCAGGGGAATCCACATTTGGAAGGTACCTGAAGATGTGTGCCTGTTCTTGGAGCTCCGCTAGTAGGGTAGCAAAGACACTCGTAGGCAGTACTGAATGCTGCTCCGTGCTACTTCTCCTCCGCTGGCAAATGCTTCACAGTCGCCCTAGGAAAGACGTTTAACAATCGATCTCCAAGAGGAACGAAACACATGATGGCATAAGGCGAAAGAATAGCAGGGCATCTCTTCACAAGCTTGTCCCTGATCTATAGCTGAGGGCAAACACTTGTGTGCTTGTGGGAGAGCGTGTGTCTTTCCTGGAAGCGTTTGGGAGTTTTGCTCAGACGCGTGTTTCCTCAAGTTCAAGAATCAAGATCTAGGATACCTGCAGACAGGTGCCTGTTTGTGTGGAGACAGTCTGTTTGAAACTGTGTTCCTCAGCGCCCGCTCTTTCTCCCCGTCGCTCCACACGCCTGGGAGTCCCTTTCTTTCTCTCCACAAGCACGTGTGTTGACTTCGTCGCACATGTGCATCTGCACAAGCGTTGAGCTCAGCAGAGCGTGTCTCTTGACACTTGATGTGCGTTGGCTGTGTCTGCCTGCTCCAGTGAAGAGAGAAACGGGAAATCATCTTGGTAGAGGCAACAAAGCAAAAGCGAGGCAGGATTGACATCTGCTCAACAGAGACGGATTCCCTGCGCTGACACAGTTCACAGTTACACGAGAAGCAATCTGAGCGGTCCATCGACCGGAGACGTGTTTCCCAAGAGGTCGTTTAGCGAGTGAACAGCAGTGTGCGCGACTTTCAGGAGTGTGCCTGGAAAGTGCCAGAATCACCAGAGCATCTGTGCAAAAGCTGCTGCCTCTGTGACCGCATTGAGGCACGTTCCCGTGTCTGCGAGTACATAGACGGCTCTTCGCGTTCACTCCGAGGGAAACGGTCCGCTATTGCTTCTGTGCGTACAGACGCGATTCCCTTGTCTCTTGCGAACACAGGGAACTCTGTGCATCCAAATCTACAGGCTAAGGACGCGTCTGCATATGTTTTGGTGAACAATCGAGTGTGCGTGTTCTGACAGCTGCCTCTATGCAGACGTCTCCACAGAGCCACTTCTGAATGCCCCGCAGCCCAGGACTGAAGGGATACACTAACAAGTGCACCGGTGTGAGCAACCACATATGCAGAAGGACGTCTTTCATCTCACAGAAGCGCGAACGTCTTGGCGTTCAAGCACATGGCAGAAACAAGGTGTGAACAGATGAGCTGCTGCTATTTTCTCCGTTCGACATGCTTCGTTGTAGCTCTCTTGCCGGTCGCCGGCTTAGCGGCTTGCTTTGCGCGACTAGGTCTGCGGAGAGAAGGAGATAGCGCCGGAAACCTTGCCTTTTGCCTTCTTCGGCGCTGGAACCCGGTTGCTGCGCCTTCTCTTTGTCCATGTGCACACACACGATTTCTCAGCGAAAACCATGCAGAAACCTTTCCACGAGCACCCAGGGATGTGCACCCAGCACCACGTGCACGCACACGCAGCTAGAGAAAAGCACCTACCTTTTCACACTCTGATGCCTAAGCAAACGCGTGGCCACACACACGCACACATCCGCAAGCGCGCCTACTCCCATCTATTGAGGGAAAGACGGACGAGCAACGTCCTGACAGGCTTGAGGGGAAAAACGTCCGTTGATGGTTGGCGTACTGCACGCCCGCCTACGGGGCTGCAGGGGAATCCACATTTGGAAGGTACCTGAAGATGTGTGCCTGTTCTTGGAGCTCCGCTAGTAGGGTAGCAAAGACACTCGTAGGCAGTACTGAATGCTGCTCCGTGCTACTTCTCCTCCGCTGGCAAATGCTTCACAGTCGCCCTAGGAAAGACGTTTAACAATCGATCTCCAAGAGGAACGAAACACATGATGGCATAAGGCGAAAGAATAGCAGGGCATCTCTTCACAAGCTTGTCCCTGATCTATAGCTGAGGGCAAACACTTGTGTGCTTGTGGGAGAGCGTGTGTCTTTCCTGGAAGCGTTTGGGAGTTTTGCTCAGACGCGTGTTTCCTCAAGTTCAAGAATCAAGATCTAGGATACCTGCAGACAGGTGCCTGTTTGTGTGGAGACAGTCTGTTTGAAACTGTGTTCCTCAGCGCCCGCTCTTTCTCCCCGTCGCTCCACACGCCTGGGAGTCCCTTTCTTTCTCTCCACAAGCACGTGTGTTGACTTCGTCGCACATGTGCATCTGCACAAGCGTTGAGCTCAGCAGAGCGTGTCTCTTGACACTTGATGTGCGTTGGCTGTGTCTGCCTGCTCCAGTGAAGAGAGAAACGGGAAATCATCTTGGTAGAGGCAACAAAGCAAAAGCGAGGCAGGATTGACATCTGCTCAACAGAGACGGATTCCCTGCGCTGACACAGTTCACAGTTACACGAGAAGCAATCTGAGCGGTCCATCGACCGGAGACGTGTTTCCCAAGAGGTCGTTTAGCGAGTGAACAGCAGTGTGCGCGGCTTTCAGGAGTGTGCCTGGAAAGTGCCAGAATCACCACAGCATCTGTGCAAAAGCTGCTGCCTCTGTGACCGCATTGAGGCACGTTCCCGTGTCTGCGAGTACATAGACGGCTCTTCGCGTTCACTCCGAGGGAAACGGTCCGCTATTGCTTCTGTGCGTACAGACGCGATTCCCTTGTCTCTTGCGAACACAGGGAACTCTGTGCATCCAAATCTACAGGCTAAGGACGCGTCTGCATATGTTTTGGTGAACAATCGAGTGTGCGTGTTCTGACAGCTGCCTCTATGCAGACGTCTCCACAGAGCCACTTCTGAATGCCCCGCAGCCCAGGACTGAAGGGATACACTAACAAGTGCACCGGTGTGAGCAACCACATATGCAGAAGGACGTCTTTCATCTCACAGAAGCGCGAACGTCTTGGCGTTCAAGCACATGGCAGAAACAAGGTGTGAACAGATGAGCTGCTGCTATTTTCTCCGTTCGACATGCTTCGTTGTAGCTCTCTTGCCGGTCGCCGGCTTAGCGGCTTGCTTTGCGCGACTAGGTCTGCGGAGAGAAGGAGATAGCGCCGGAAACCTTGCCTTTTGCCTTCTTCGGCGCTGGAACCCGGTTGCTGCGCCTTCTCTTTGTCCATGTGCACACACACGATTTCTCAGCGAAAACCATGCAGAAACCTTTCCACGAGCACCCAGGGATGTGCACCCAGCACCACGTGCACGCACACGCAGCTAGAGAAAAGCACCTACCTTTTCACACTCTGATGCCTAAGCAAACACGTGGCCACACACACGCACACATCCGCAAGCGCGCCTACTCCCATCTATTGAGGGAAAGACGGACGAGCAACGTCCTGACAGGCTTGAGGGGAAAAACGTCCGTTGATGGTTGGCGTACTGCACGCCCGCCTACGGGGCTGCAGGGGAATCCACATTTGGAAGGTACCTGAAGATGTGTGCCTGTTCTTGGAGCTCCGCTAGTAGGGTAGCAAAGACACTCTTAGGCAGTACTGAATGCTGCTCCGTGCTACTTCTCCTCCGCTGGCAAATGCTTCACAGTCGCCCTAGGAAAGACGTTTAACAATCGATCTCCAAGAGGAACGAAACACATGATGGCATAAGGCGAAAGAATAGCAGGGCATCTCTTCACAAGCTTGTCCCTGATCTATAGCTGAGGGCAAACACTTGTGTGCTTGTGGGAGAGCGTGTGTCTTTCCTGGAAGCGTTTGGGAGTTTTGCTCAGACGCGTGTTTCCTCAAGTTCAAGAATCAAGATCTAGGATACCTGCAGACAGGTGCCTGTTTGTGTGGAGACAGTCTGTTTGAAACTGTGTTCCTCAGCGCCCGCTCTTTCTCCCCGTCGCTCCACACGCCTGGGAGTCCCTTTCTTTCTCTCCACAAGCACGTGTGTTGACTTCGTCGCACATGTGCATCTGCACAAGCGTTGAGCTCAGCAGAGCGTGTCTCTTGACACTTGATGTGCGTTGGCTGTGTCTGCGTGCTCCAGTGAAGAGAGAAACGGGAAATCATCTTGGTAGAGGCAACAAAGCAAAAGCGAGGCAGGATTGACATCTGCTCAACAGAGACGGATTCCCTGCGCTGACACAGTTCACAGTTACACGAGAAGCAATCTGAGCGGTCCATCGACCGGAGACGTGTTTCCCAAGAGGTCGTTTAGCGAGTGAACAGCAGTGTGCGCGGCTTTCAGGAGTGTGCCTGGAAAGTGCCAGAATCACCACAGCATCTGTGCAAAAGCTGCTGCCTCTGTGACCGCATTGAGGCACGTTCCCGTGTCTGCGAGTACATAGACGGCTCTTCGCGTTCACTCCGAGGGAAACGGTCCGCTATTGCTTCTGTGCGTACAGACGCGATTCCCTTGTCTCTTGCGAACACAGGGAACTCTTTGCATCCAAATCTACAGGCTAAGGACGCGTCTGCATATGTTTTGGTGAACAATCGAGTGTGCGTGTTCTGACAGCTGCCTCTATGCAGACGTCTCCACAGAGCCACTTCTGAATGCCCCGCAGCCCAGGACTGAAGGGATACACTAACAAGTGCACCGGTGTGAGCAACCACATATGCAGAAGGACGTCTTTCATCTCACAGAAGCGCGAACGTCTTGGCGTTCAAGCACATGGCAGAAACAAGGTGTGAACAGATGAGCTGCTGCTATTTTCTCCGTTCGGCATGCTTCGTTGTAGCTCTCTTGCCGGTCGCCGGCTTAGCGGCTTGCTTTGCGCGACTAGGTCTGCGGAGAGAAGGAGATAGCGCCGGAAACCTTGCCTTTTGCCTTCTTCGGCGCTGGAACCCGGTTGCTGCGCCTTCTCTTTGTCCATGTGCACACACACGATTCCTCAGCGAAAACCATGCAGAAACCTTTCCACGAGCACCCAGGGATGTGCACCCAGCACCACGTGCACGCACACGCAGCTAGAGAAAAGCACCTACCTTTTCACACACTGATGCCTAAGCAAACGCGTGGCCACACACACGCACACATCCGCAAGCGCGCCTACTCCCATCTATTGAGGGAAAGACGGACGAGCAACGTCCTGACAGGCTCCTAACCCCAAATCTAAACCTAACCCCAACCCCTAAACCCCAACCCCTAACCCCAAACCCTACCCCCAACCCCTAACCCCAAATCTAAACCTAACCCCAATCCCTAACCCCAACCCCTAACCCCAACCCCTAAACCCAAATCTAAACCTAACCCCAACCCCTAAACCCCAACCCCTAACCCCAAATCTAAACCTAACCCCAACCCCTAACCCCAAATCTAAACCTAACCCCAATCCCTAACCGCAAACCCTAACCACAACCCCTAACCCCAAATCTAAACCTAACCCGAATCCCTAACCCCAAACCCTAACCCCAATCCCTAACCCCAACCCCTAAACCCAAATCTAAACCTAACCCCAACCCCTAAACCCCAACTCCTAACCCCAAATCTAAACCTAACCCCAACCCCTAAACCCAAATCTACACCTAACCCCAACCCCTAACCCCAACCCCTAACCACAAATCTAAACGTAACCCCAACCCCTAAACCCAAACCCTAACCCCAAATCTAAACCTAACCCCAAATCTAAGCCTAACCCCAATCCCTAACCCCAAACCCTAACCCCAACCCCCAACCCCAAATCTAAACCTAACCCCAATCCCTAACCCCAAACCCTAACCCCAAATCTAAACCTAACCCCAACCCCTAAACCCCAACTCCTAACCCCAAATCTAAACCGAACCCCAACCCCTAACCCCAACCCCCAACCGAAAATCTAAACCTAACCCCAAATCTAAACATAACCCCAATCCCTAACCCCAAACCCTAACCCCAAATCTAAACCTAACCTGGACCCGTAACCCCAACCCCTAACCCCAACCCCTAACCCCAACCCCTAACCCCAAATCTAAACCTAACGCCAAATCTAAACCGAACCCCAACCCCTAACCCCAAATCTAAACCTAACCCCAATCCATAACCCCAAACCCTAACCCCAAATCTAAACCTAACCCCAACCCCTAACCCCAACCCCTAACCCCAAATCTAAACCTAACCCCAACCCCTAAACCCCAACCCCTAACCTCAAATCTAAACCTAACCCCAACCCCTAACCCCAACCCCTAACCCGAAATCTAAACCTAACCTCAACCCCTAACCCCAACCCCTAACCCCAAATCTAAACCTAACCCCAAATCTAAACCTAACCCCAACCCCTAACTCCAAATCTAAACCTAACTCCAATCCCTAACCCCAAACCCTAACCCCAACCCCTAACCCCAAATCTAAACCTAACCCCAATCCCTAACCCCAAACCCTAACCCCAAATCTAAACCTAACCCCAACCCCTAAACCCCAACCCCTAACCCCAAATCTAAATCTAACCCCAATCCCTAACCCCAAACCCTAACCCCAACCCCTAACCCCAAATCTAAACCTAACCCCAATCCCTAACCCCAACCCCTAACCCCAAATCTAAACCTAACCCCAACCCCTAAACCCCAACCCCTAACCCCAAACCCTAACCCCAACCCCTAACCCCAAATCTAAACCTAACCCCAATCCCTAACCCCAAACCCTAACCCCAACCCCTAACCCCAAATCTAAACCTAACCCCAACCCCTAACCCCAACCCCTAACCCCAACCCCTAACCCCAACCCCTAACCCCAAATCTAAACCTAACCCCAAATCTAAACCTAACCCCAATCCCTAACCCCAAACCCTAACCCCAAATCTAAACCTAACCCTAACCCCTAAACCCCAACTCCTAACCCCAAATCTAAACCTAACCTCAACCCCTAACCCCTAAACCCCTACCCCAAATCTAAACCTAACCCCAATCCCTAACCCCAACCCCTAACCCCAAATCTAAACCTAACCCCAACCCCTAAACCCCAACCCCTAACCCCAAATCTAAACCTAACCCCAATCCCTAACATCAAACCCTAACCCCAACCCCTAACCCCAAATCTAAACCTAACCCCAATCCCTAACCTCAACCCCTAACCCCAACCCCTAAACCCAAATCTAAACCTAACCCCAACCCCTAAACCCCAACCCCTAACCCCAAATCTAAACCTAACCCCAACCCCTAACCCCAAATCTAAACCTAACCCCAATCCCTAACCCCAAACCCTAACCCCAACCCCTAACCCCAAATCTAAACCTAACCCCAACCCCTAAACCCCAACCCCTAACCCCAAATCTAAACCTAACCCCAAACCCTAACCCCAAATCTAAACCTAACCCCAATCCCTAACCCCAAACCCTACCCCCAACCCCTAACCCCAAATCTAAACCTAACCCCAATCCCTAACCCCAAACCCTAACCCCAACCCCTAACCCCAAATCTAAACCTAACCCCAACCCCTAAATCCCAACCCCTAACCCCAAATCTAAACCTAACCCCAACCCCTAACCCCAAACCCTAACCCCAAATCTAAACCTAACCCCAAATCTAAGCCTAACCCCAATCCCTAACCCCAACCCCTAACCCCAACCCCCAACCCCAAATCTAAACCTAACCCCAAATCTAAACCTAACCCCAATCCCTAACCCCAAACCCTAACCCCAAATCTAAACCTAACCCCAACCCCTAAACCCCAACCCCTAACCCCAAATCTAAAACTAACCCCAATCCCTAACCCCAAACCCTAACCCCAAATCTAAACCTAACCCCAACCCCTAAACCCCAACCCCTAACCCCAAATCTAAATCTAACCCCAATCCCTAACCCCAAACCCTAACCCCAACCCCTAACCCCAAATCTAAACCTAACCCCAATCCCTAACCCCAACCCCTAACCCCAAATCTAAACCTAACCCCAACCCCTAAACCCCAACCCCTAACCCCAAACCCTAACCCCAACCCCTAACCCCAAATCTAAACCTAACCCCAATCCCTAACCCCAAACCCTAACCCCAACCCCTAACCCCAAATCTAAACCTAACCCCAACCCCTAACCCCAACCCCTAACCCCAACCCCTAACCCCAACCCCTAACCCCAAATCTAAACCTAACCCCAAATCTAAACCTAACCCCAATCCCTAACCCCAAACCCTAACCCCAAATCTAAACCTAACCCTAACCCCTAAACCCCAACTCCTAACCCCAAATCTAAACCTAACCCCAATCCCTAACCCCAACCCCTAACCCCAAATCTAAACCTAACCCCAACCCCTAAACCCCAACCCCTAACCCCAAATCTAAACCTAACCCCAATCCCTAACCGCAAACCCTAACCCCAACCCCTAACCCCAAATCTAAACCTAACCCCAATCCCTAACCTCAACCCCTAACCCCAACCCCTAAACCCAAATCTAAACCTAACCCCAACCCCTAAACCCCAACCCCTAACCCCAAATCTAAACCTAACCCCAACCCCTAACCCCAAATCTAAACCTAACCCCAATCCCTAACCCCAAACCCTAACCCCAACCCCTAACCCCAAATCTAAACCTAACCCCAACCCCTAAACCCCAACCCCTAACCCCAAATCTAAACCTAACCCCAAACCCTAACCCCAAATCTAAACTTAACCCCAATCCCTAACCCCAAACCCTAACCCCAACCCCTAACCCCAAATCTAAACCTAACCCCAATCCCTAACCCCAAACCCTAACCCCAACCCCTAACCCCAAATCTAAACCTAACCCCAACCCCTAAATCCCAACCCCTAACCCCAAATCTAAACCTAACCCCAACCCCTAACCCCAAACCCTAACCCCAAATCTAAACCTAACCCCAAATCTAAGCCTAACCCCAATCCCTAACCCCAACCCCTAACCCCAACCCCCAACCCCAAATCTAAACCTAACCCCAACCCCTAAACCCCAACCCCTAACCCCAAATCTAAAACTAACCCCAATCCCTAACCCCAAACCCTAACCCCAAATCTAAACCTAACCCCAACCCCTAAACCCCAACCCCTAACCCCAAATCTAAAACTAACCCCAATCCCTAACCCCAAACCCTAACCCCAACCCCTAAACCCAAATCTAAACCTAACCCCAACCCCTAAACCCCAACCCCTAACCACAAATCTAAACCTAACCCCAACCCCTAACCCCAAATCTAAACCTAACCCCAATCCCTAACCCCAACCCCTAACCCCAAATCTAAACCTAACCCCAACCCCTAAACCCCAACCCCTAACCCCAAACCCTAACCCCAACCCCTAACCCCAAATCTAAACCTAACCCCAATCCCTAACCCCAAACCCTAACCCCAACCCCTAACCCCAAATCTAAACCTAACCCCAACCCCTAACCCCAACCCCTAATCCCAACCCCTAACCCCAAATCTAAACCTAACCCCAAATCTAAACCTAACCCCAATCCCTAACCCCAAACCCTAACCCCAAATCTAAACCTAAACCCAACCCCTAAACCCCAACTCCTAACCCCAAATCTAAACCTAACCCCAACCCCTAACCCCTAAACCCCTACCCCAAATCTAAACCTAACCCCAATCCCTAACCCCAACCCCTAACCCCAAATCTAAACCTAACCCCAACCCCTAAACCCCAACCCCTAACCCCAAATCTAAACCTAACCCCAATCCCTAACCGCAAACCCTAACCCCAACCCCTAACCCCAAATCTAAAACTAACCCCAATCCCTAACCTCAACCCCTAACCCCAACCCCTGAACCCAAATCTAAACCTAACCCCAACCCCTAAACCCCAACCCCTAACCCCAAATCTAAACCTAACCCCAACCCCTAACCCCAAATCTAAACCTAACCCCAATCCCTAACCCCAAACCCTAACTCCAACCCCTAACCCCAAATCTAAACCTAACCCCAACCCCTAAACCCCAACCCCTAACCCCAAATCTAAACCTAACCCCAACCCCTAACCCCAAATCTAAACCTAACCCCAATCCCTAACCCCAAACCCTAACCCCAACCCCTAACCCCAAATCTAAACCTAACCCCAATCCCTAACCCCAAACCCTAACCCCAACCCCTAACCCCAAATCTAAACCTAACCCCAACCCCTAAATCCAAACCCCTAACCCCAAATCTAAACCTAACCCCAACCCCTAACCCCAAACCCTAACCCCAAATCTAAACCTAACCCCAAATCTAAGCCTAACCCCAATCCCTAACCCCAACCCCTAACCCCAACCCCCAACCCCAAATCTAAACCTAACCCCAAATCTAAACCTAACCCCAATCCCTAACCCCAAACCCTAACCCCAAATCTAAACCTAACCCCAACCCCTAAACCCCAACCCCTAACCCCAAATCTAAAACTAACCCCAATCCCTAACCCCAAACCCTAACCCCAACCCCTAAACCCAAATCTAAACCTAACCCCAACCCCTAACCCCAAACCCTAACCCCAAATCTAAACCTAACCCCAAATCTAAGCCTAACCCCAATCCCTAACCCCAACCCCTAACCCCAACCCCCAACCCCAAATCTAAACCTAACCCCAAATCTAAACCTAACCCCAATCCCTAACCCCAAACCCTAACCCCAAATCTAAACCTAACCCCAACCCCTAAACCCCAACCCCTAACCCCAAATCTAAAACTAACCCCAATCCCTAACCCCAAACCCTAACCCCAACCCCTAACCCCAAATCTAAGCCTAACCCCAATCCCTAACCCCAACCCCTAACCCCAACCCCCAACCCCAAATCTAAACCTAACCCCAAATCTAAACCTAACCCCAATCCCTAACCCCAAACCCTAACCCCAAATCTAAACCTAACCCCAACCCCTAAACCCCAACCCCTAACCCCAAATCTAAAACTAACCCCAATCCCTAACCCCAAACCCTAACCCCAACCCCTAAACCCAAATCTAAACCTAACCCCAACCCCTAAACCCCAACCCCTATCCCCAAATCTAAACCTAACCCCAATCCCTAACCCCAAACCCTAACCCCAACCCCTAACCCCAAATCTAAACCTAACCCCAATCCCTAACCCCAACCCCTAACCCCAACCCCTAACCCCAAATCTAAACCTAACTCCAACCCCTAAACCCCAACCCCTAACCCCAAATCTAAACCTAACCCCAATCCCTAACCCCAATCCCTAACCCCAAACCCTAACCCCAACCCCTAAACCCAAATCTAAACCTAACCCCAACCCCTAAACCCCAACCCCTAATCCCAAATCAAAACCTAACCCCAATCCCTAACCCCAAACCCTAACCCCAACCCCTAACCCCAAATCTAAGCCTAACCCCACTCCCTAACCCCAACCCCTAACCCCAACCCCTAAACCCAAATCTAAACCTAACCCCAACCCCTAAACCCCAGCCCCTAAACCCAAATCTACACCTAACCCCAACCCCTAACCCAAACCCCTAACCCCATCCCCTAAACCCAAATCTAAACCTAACCCCAATCCCTAACCCTAAACCCTAACCCCAAATCTAAACCTAACCCCAACCCCTAAACCCCAACCCCTAACCCCAAATCTAAACCTAACCCCAATCCCTAACCCCAAACCCTAACCCCAACCCCTAACCCCAAATATAAACCTAACCCCAATCCCTAACCCCAACCCCTAACCCCAACCCCTAACCCCAAATCTAAACCTAACCCCAACCCCTAAACCCCAACCCCTAACCCCAAATATAAACCTAACCCCAATCCCTAACCCCAAACCCTAACCCCAACCCCTAACCCCAAATCTAAACCTAACCCCAATCCCTAACCCCAAACCCTAACCCCAAATCTAAACCTAACCCCAACCCCTAAACCCCAAACCCTAACCAAAAGCTAAACCTAACCCCAAGCCCTAACCCCAACCCCTATCCCCAAATCTAAACCTAACCTCAACCCCTAACCCCAACCCCTAACCCCAAATCTAAACCTAACTCCAAATCTAAACCTAACCCCAACCCCTAACTCCAAATCTAAACCAAACCCCAATCCCTAACCCCAAACCCTAACCCGAACCCCTTACCCCAAATCTAAACTTAACCCCAATCCCTAACCCCAAACCCTAACTCCAAATCTAAACCTAACCCCAACCCCTAAACCCCAACCCCTAACGCCAAATCTAAACCTAACCCCAATCCCGAACCCCAAACCCTAACCCCAACCCCTAACCCCAAATCTAAACCTAACCCCAATCCCTAACCCCAAACCTAACCTCAAATCTAAACCTAACCCCAACCCCTAAACCCCAAACCCTAACCCCAAATCTAAACCTAACCCCAATCCCTAACCCCAAACCCTAACCCCAACCCCTAACCCCAAATCTAAACCTAACCCCAATCCCTAACCCCAACCCCTAACCCCAAACCCTAAACCCAAATCTAAACCTAACCCCAAACCCTAACCCCAACCCCTAACCCCAAATCTAAACCTAACCCCAATCCCTAACCCCAACCCCTAACCCCAAATCTAAACCTAACCCCAACCCCTAAACCCCAACCCCTAAACCCAAATCTAAACCTAACCACAATCCCTAACCCCAAACCCTAACCCCAAATCTAAACCTAACCCCAACCCCTAAACCCCAACCCCTAACCCCAAATCTAAACCTAACCCAAATCCCTAACCCCAACCCCTAACCGCAACCCCTAAACCCAAATCTAAACCTAACCCCAACCCCTAAACCCCAACCCCTAACCCCAAATCTAAACCTAACCCCAACCCCTAACCCCAAATCTAAACCTAACCCCAATCCCTAACCCCAAACCCTAACCCCAACCCCTAACCCCAAATCTAAACCTAACCCCAATCCCTAACCCCAAACCCTAACCCCAAATCTAAACCTAACCCCAACCCCTAAACCCCAACCCCTAACCCTAAATCTAAACCTAACCCCAACCCCTAACCCCAACCTCTAACCCCAAATCTAAACCTAACCTCAACCCCTAACCCCAACCCCTAACCCCAAATCTAAAACTAACCCCAATCCCTAACCCCAAACCCTAACCCCAACCCCTAAACCCAAATCTAAACCTAACCCCAACCCCTAAACCCCAACCCCTATCCCCAAATCTAAACCTAACCCCAATCCCTAACCCCAAACCCTAACCCCAACCCCTAACCCCAAATCTAAACCTAACCCCAATCCCTAACCCCAACCCCTAACCCCAACCCCTAACCCCAAATCTAAACCTAACTCCAACCCCTAAACCCCAACCCCTAACCCCAAATCTAAACCTAACCCCAATCCCTAACCCCAATCCCTAACCCCAAACCCTAACCCCAACCCCTAAACCCAAATCTAAACCTAACCCCAACCCCTAAACCCCAACCCCTAATCCCAAATCAAAACCTAACCCCAATCCCTAACCCCAAACCCTAACCCCAACCCCTAACCCCAAATCTAAGCCTAACCCCACTCCCTAACCCCAACCCCTAACCCCAACCCCTAAACCCAAATCTAAACCTAACCCCAACCCCTAAACCCCAGCCCCTAAACCCAAATCTACACCTAACCCCAACCCCTAACCCAAACCCCTAACCCCATCCCCTAAACCCAAATCTAAACCTAACCCCAATCCCTAACCCTAAACCCTAACCCCAAATCTAAACCTAACCCCAACCCCTAAACCCCAACCCCTAACCCCAAATCTAAACCTAACCCCAATCCCTAACCCCAAACCCTAACCCCAACCCCTAACCCCAAATATAAACCTAACCCCAATCCCTAACCCCAACCCCTAACCCCAACCCCTAACCCCAAATCTAAACCTAACCCCAACCCCTAAACCCCAACCCCTAACCCCAAATATAAACCTAACCCCAATCCCTAACCCCAAACCCTAACCCCAACCCCTAACCCCAAATCTAAACCTAACCCCAATCCCTAACCCCAAACCCTAACCCCAAATCTAAACCTAACCCCAACCCCTAAACCCCAAACCCTAACCAAAAGCTAAACCTAACCCCAAGCCCTAACCCCAACCCCTATCCCCAAATCTAAACCTAACCTCAACCCCTAACCCCAACCCCTAACCCCAACCCCTAACCCCAACCCCTAACCCCAAATCTAAACCTAACTCCAAATCTAAACCTAACCCCAACCCCTAACTCCAAATCTAAACCAAACCCCAATCCCTAACCCCAAACCCTAACCCGAACCCCTTACCCCAAATCTAAACTTAACCCCAATCCCTAACCCCAAACCCTAACTCCAAATCTAAACCTAACCCCAACCCCTAAACCCCAACCCCTAACGCCAAATCTAAACCTAACCCCAATCCCGAACCCCAAACCCTAACCCCAACCCCTAACCCCAAATCTAAACCTAACCCCAATCCCTAACCCCAAACCTAACCTCAAATCTAAACCTAACCCCAACCCCTAAACCCCAAACCCTAACCCCAAATCTAAACCTAACCCCAATCCCTAACCCCAAACCCTAACCCCAACCCCTAACCCCAAATCTAAACCTAACCCCAATCCCTAACCCCAACCCCTAACCCCAAACCCTAAACCCAAATCTAAACCTAACCCCAAACCCTAACCCCAACCCCTAACCCCAAATCTAAACCTAACCCCAATCCCTAACCCCAACCCCTAACCCCAAATCTAAACCTAACCCCAACCCCTAAACCCCAACCCCTAAACCCAAATCTAAACCTAACCACAATCCCTAACCCCAAACCCTAACCCCAAATCTAAACCTAACCCCAACCCCTAAACCCCAACCCCTAACCCCAAATCTAAACCTAACCCAAATCCCTAACCCCAACCCCTAACCGCAACCCCTAAACCCAAATCTAAACCTAACCCCAACCCCTAAACCCCAACCCCTAACCCCAAATCTAAACCTAACCCCAACCCCTAACCCCAAATCTAAACCTAACCCCAATCCCTAACCCCAAACCCTAACCCCAACCCCTAACCCCAAATCTAAACCTAACCCCAATCCCTAACCCCAAACCCTAACCCCAAATCTAAACCTAACCCCAACCCCTAAACCCCAACCCCTAACCCTAAATCTAAACCTAACCCCAACCCCTAACCCCAACCTCTAACCCCAAATCTAAACCTAACCTCAACCCCTAACCCCAACCCCTAACCCCAAATCTAAACCTAACCCCAAATCTAAACCTAACCCCAACCCATAACTCCAAATCTAAACCTAACCCCAATCCCTAACCCCAAACCCTAACCCCAACCCCTAACCCCAAATCTAAACCTAACCCCAATCCCTAACCCCAACCCCTAACCCCAAATCGAAACCTAACACCAACCCCTAAACCCCAACCCCTAACCCCAAATCTGAACCTAACCCCAATCCCTAACCCCAACCCCTAACCCCAACCCCTAACCCCAAATCTAAACCTAACCCCAATCCCTAACCCCAAACCCTAACCCCAAATCTAAACCTAACCCCAACCCCTAAACCCCAACCCCTAACCCCAAATCTAAACCTAACCACAATCCCTAACCCCAAACCGTAACCCCAACCCCTAACCCCAAATCTAAGCCTAACCCCAATCCCTAACCCCAACCCCTAACGCCAACCCCTAAACCCAAATCTAAACCTAACCCCAACCCCTAAACCCCAACCCCTACCCCTAATCTAAACCTAACCCCAACCCATAACCCCATATCTAAACCTAACCCCAATCCCTAACCCCAAACCCTAACCCCAACCCCTAACCCCAAATCTAAACCTAACCCCAATCCCTAACCCCAAACCCTAACCCCAAATCTAAACCTAACCACAACCCCTAAACCCCAACCCCTAACCCCAAATCTAAACCTAACCCCAACCCCTAACCCCAACCCCTAACCCCAAATCTAAACCTAACCTCAACCCCTAACCCCAACCCCTAACCCCAACCCCTAACCCCAACCCCTAACCCCAAATCTAAACCTAACCCCAAATCTAAACCTAACCCCATCCCCTAACTCCAAATCTAAACCTAACCCCAATCCCTAACCCCAAACCCTAACCCCAACCCCTAACCCCAAATCTAAACCTAACCCCAATCCCTAACCCCAAACCCTAACCCCAAATCTAAACCTAACCCCAACCCCTAAATCCCAAACCCTAACCCCAAATCTAAACCTAACCCCAACCCCTAAACCCCAACCCCTAACCCCAAATCTAAACCTAACCCCAATCCCTAACCCCAACCCCTAACCCCAAATCAAAACCTAACCCCAACCCCTAAACCCCAACTCCTAACCCCAAATCTAAACCTAACCCCAACCCCTAACCCCAACCCCTAACCCCAAATCTAAACCTAACCCCAATCCCTAACCGCAAACCCTAACCCCAACCCCTAACCCCAAATCTAAACCAAACCCCAACCCCTAAACCCCAACCCCTAACCCCAAATCTAAACCTAACCCCAATCCCTAACCCCAAACCCTAACCCCAACCCCTAACCCCAAATCTAAACCTAACCCCACTCCCTAACCCCAACCCCTAACCCCAACCCCTAAACCCAAATCTAAACCTAACCCCAACCCCTAACCCCAAATCTAAACCTAACCCCAACCCCTAACCCCAACCCCTAAACCCAAATCTAAACCTAACCCCAATCCCTAACCCCAAACCCTAACCCCAACCCCTAAACCTAAACCCAACCCCTAAACCCCAACCCCTAACCCCAAATCTAAACCTAACCCCAATCCCTAACCCCAAACCCTAACCCCAACCCCTAACCCCAAATATAAACCTAACCCCAATCCCTAACCCCAACCCCTAACCCCAACCCCTAAACCCAAATCTAAACCTAACCCCAACCCCTAAACCCCAACCCCTAACCCCAAATCTAAACCTAACCCCAATCCCTAACCCCAAACCCTAACCCCAACCCCTAACCCCAAATCTAAACCTAACCCCAATCCCTAACCCCAAACCCTAACCCCAAATCTAAACCTAACCCCAACCCCTAAACCCCAACCCCTAACCCCAAATCTAAACCTAACCCCAACCCCTAACCCCAACCCCTATCCCCAAATCTAAACCTAACCTCAACCCCTAACCCCAACCCCTAACCCCAACCCCTAACCCCAAATCTAAACCTAACCTCAAATCTAAACCTAACCCCAACCCCTAACTCCAAATCTAAACCTAACCCCAATCCCTAACCCCAAACCCTAACCCGAACCCCTAACCCCAAATCTAAACTTAACCCCAATCCCTAACCCCAAACCCTAACCCCAAATCTAAACCTAACCCCAACCCCTAAACCCCAACCCCTAACCCCAAATCTAAACCTAACCCCAATCCCGAACCACAAACCCTAACCCCAACCCCTAACCCCAAATCTAAACCTAACCCCAATCCCTAACCCCAAACCTAACCCCAAATCTAAACCTAACCCCAACCCCTAAACCCCAACCCCTAACCCCAAATCTAAACCTAACCCCAATCCCTAACCCCAAACCCTAACCCCAACCCCTAACCCCAAATCTAAACCTAACCCCAATCCCTAACCCCAAACCCTAACCCCAACCCCTAACCCCAAATCTAAACCTAACCCCAATCCCTAACCCCAAACCCTAACCCCAAATCTAAACCTAACCCCAACCCCTAAACCCCAACCCCTAACCCCAAATCTAAACCTAACCCCAATCCCTAACCCCAAACCCTAACCCCAAATCTAAACCTAACCCCAATCCCTAACCCCAAACCCTAACCCCAACCCCTAACCCCAAATCTAAACCTAACCCCAATCCCTAACCCCAAACCCTAACCCCAAATCTAAACCTAACCCCAACCCCTAAACCCCAACCCCTAACCCCAAATCTAAACCCAACCCCAACCCCTAACCCCAACCCCCAACCCCAAATCTAAACCTAACCCCAAATCTAAACCTAACCCCAATCCCTAACCCCAACCACTAACCCCAAATCTAAACTTACCCCCAACCCCTAACCCCAAATCTAAACCTAACCCCAACCCCTAACCCCAACCCCTAACCCCAAATCTAAACCTAACCCCAATCCCTAACCCCAACCTTTAACCCCAAATCTAAACCTAACCCTAACCCCTAAACCCCAACCCCATCCCCAAATCTAAACCTAACCCCAATCCATAACCCCAAACCCTAACCCCAACCCCTAACCCCAAATCTAAACCTAACCCCAATCCCTAACCCCAACCCCTAACCCCAAATCTAAACCTAACCCCAACCCCTAAACCCCAACCCCTAAACCCAAATCTAAACCTAACCCCAATCCCTAACCCCAAACCCTAACCCCAAATCTAAACCTAACCCCAACCCCTAAACCCTAACACCTAACCCCAAATCTAAACCTAACCCCAATCCCTAACCCCAAACCCTAACCCCAACCCCTAACCCCAAATATAAACCTAACCCCAATCCCTAACCCCAACCCCTAACCCCAACCCCTAAACCCAAATCTAAACCTAACCCCAATCCCTAACCCCAACCCCTAACCCCAACCCCTAAACCCAAATCTAAACCTAACCCCAACCCCTAAACCCCAACCCCTAACCCCAAATCTAAACCTAACCCCAATCCCTAACCCCAAACCCTAACCCCAACCCCTAACCCCAAATCTAAACCTAACCCCAATCCCTAACCCCAAACCCTAACCCCAACCCCTAACCCCAAATATAAACCTAACCCCAATCCCTAACCCCAACCCCTAACCCCAACCCCTAAACCCAAATCTAAACCTAACCCCAACCCCTAAACCCCAACCCCTAACCCCAAATCTAAACCTAACCCCAATCCCTAACCCCAAACCCTAACCCCAACCCCTAACCCCAAATCTAAACCTAACCCCATCCCTAACCCCAAACCCTAACCCCAAATCTAAACCTAACCCCAACCCCTAAACCCCAACCCCTAACCCCAAATCTAAACCTAACCCCAACCCCTAACCCCAACCCCTATCCCCAAATCTAAACCTAACCTCAACCCCTAACCCCAACCCCTAACCCCAACCCCTAACCCCAAATCTAAACCTAACCCCAAATCTAAACCTAACCCCAACCCCTAACTCCAAATCTAAACCTAACCCCAATGCCTAACCCCAACCCCTAACCCGAACCCCTAACCCCAAATCTAAACTTAACCCCAATCCCTAACCCCAAACCCTAACCCCAAATCTAAACCTAACCCCAACCCCTAAACCCCAACCCCTAACCCCAAATCTAAACCTAACCCCAATCCCGAACCACAAACCCTAACCCCAACCCCTAACCCCAAATCTAAACCTAACCCCAATCCCTAACCCCAAACCTAACCCCAAATCTAAACCTAACCCCAACCCCTAAACCCCAACCCCTAACCCCAAATCTAAACCTAACCCCAATCCCTAACCCCAAACCCTAACACCAACCCCTAACCCCAAATCTAAACCTAACCCCAATCACTAACCCCAACCCCTAACCCCAACCCCTAAACCCAAATCTAAACCTAACCCCAACCCCTAAACCCCAACCCCTAACCCCAAATCTAAACCTAACCCCAACCCATAACCCCAAATCTAAACCTAACCCCAATCCCTAACCCCAAACCCTAACCCCAACCCCTAACCCCAAATCTAAACCTAACCCCAATCCCTAACCCCAAACCCTAACCCCAAATCTAAACCTAACCCCAACCCCTAAACCCCAACCCCTAACCCCAAATCTAAACCTAACGCCAACCCCTAACCCCAACCCCCAACCCCAAATCTAAACCTAACCCCAAATCTAAACCTAACCCCAATCCCTAACCCCAACCACTAACCCCAAATCTAAACTTAACCCCAACCCCTAACCCCAAATCTAAACCTAACCCCAACCCCTAACCCCAACCCCTAACCCCAAATCTAAACCTAACCCCAATCCCTAACCCCAACCTTTAACCCCAAATCTAAACCTAACCCTAACCCCTAAACCCCAACCCCATCCCCAAATCTAAACCTAACCCCAATCCATAACCCCAAACCCTAACCCCAACCCCTAACCCCAAATCTAAACCTAACCCCAATCCCTAACCCCAACCCCTAACCCCAAATCTAAACCTAACCCCAACCCCTAAACCCCAACCCCTAAACCCAAATCTAAACCTAACCCCAATCCCTAACCCCAAACCCTAACCCCAAATCTAAACCTAACCCCAACCCCTAAACCCCAACACCTAACCCCAAATCTAAACCTAACCCCAATCCCTAACCCCAAACCCTAACCCCAACCCCTAACCCCAAATATAAACCTAACCCCAATCCCTAACCCCAACCCCTAACCCCAACCCCTAAACCCAAATCTAAACCTAACCCCAATCCCTAACCCCAACCCCTAACCCCAACCCCTAAACCCAAATCTAAACCTAACCCCAACCCCTAAACACCAACCCCTAACCCCAAATCTAAACCTAACCCCAATCCCTAACCCCAAACCCTAACCCCAACCCCTAACCCCAAATCTAAACCTAACCCCAATCCCTAACCCCAACCCCTAACCCCAACCCCTAAACCCAAATCTAAACCTAACCCCAACCCCTAAACCCCAACCCCTAACCCCAAATCTAAACCTAACCCCAATCCCTAACCCCAAATCTAAACCTAACCCCAATCCCTAACCGCAAACCCTAACCCAAACCCCAACCCCAAATCTAAACCTAACCCCAATCCCTAACCCCAAACCCTAACCCCAAATCTAAACCTAACCCCAACCCCTAAACCCCAACCCCTAACCCTAAATCTAAACCTAACCCCACTCCCTAACCCCAACCCCTAACCCCAACCCCTAAACCCAAATCTAAACCTAACCCCAACCCCTAAACCCCAACCCCTAACCCCAAATCTAAACCTAACCCCAACCCCTAAACCCAAATCTACACCTAACCCCAACCCCTAACCCCAACCCCTAACCCCAACCCCTAAACCCAAATCTAAACCTAACCCCAATCCCTAACCCCAAACCCTAACCCCAACCCCTAAACCTAACCCCAACCCCTAAACCCCAACCCCTAACCCCAAATATAAACCTAACCCCAATCCCTAACCCCAAACCCTAACCCCAACCCCTAACCCCAAATCTAAACCTAACCCCAATCCCTAACCCCAAACCCTAACCCCAAATCTAAACCTAACCCCAACCCCTAAACCCCAACCCCTAACCCTAAATCTAAACCTAACCCCACTCCCTAACCCCAACCCCTAACCCCAACCCCTAAACCCAAATCTAAACCTAACCCCAACCCCTAAACCCCAACCCCTAACCCCAAATCTAAACCTAACCCCAATCCCTAACCCCAAACCCTAACCCCAACCCCTAACCCCAAATCTAAACCTAACCCCAATCCCTAACCCCAAACCCTAACCCCAAATCTAAACCTAACCCCAACCCCTAAACCCCAACCCCTAACCCCAAATCTAAACCTAACCCCAACCCCTAACCCCAACCCCTAACCCCAAATCTAAACCTAACCCCAACCCCTAACCCCAACCCCTAACCCCAACCCCTAAACCCTAACACCTAACCCCAAATCTAAACCTAACCCCAATCCCTAACCCCAAACCCTAACCCCAACCCCTAACCCCAAATATAAACCTAACCCCAATCCCTAACCCCAACCCCTAAACCCAAATCTAAACCTAACCCCAATCCCTAACCCCAAACCCTAACCCCAACCCCTAAACCTAACCCCAACCCCTAAACCCCAACCCCTAACCCCAAATATAAACCTAACCCCAATCCCTAACCCCAAACCCTAACCCCAACCCCAACCCCAAATCTAAACCTAACCCCAATCCCTAACCCCAAACCCTAACCCCAACCCCTAACCCCAAATATAAACCTAACCCCAATCCCTAACCCCAACCCCTAACCCCAACCCCTAAACCCAAATCTAAACCTAACCCCAACCGCTAAACCCCAACCCCTAACCCCAAATCTAAACCTAACCCCAATCCCTAACCCCAAACCCTAACCCCAACCCCTAACCCCAAATCTAAACCTAACCCCAATCCCTAACCCCAAACCCTAACCCCAAATCTAAACCTAACCCCAACCCCTAAACCCCAACCCCTAACCCCAAATCTAAACCTAACCCCAACCCCTAACCCCAACCCCTATCCCCAAATCTAAACCTAACCTCAACCCCTAACCCCAACCCCTAACCCCAACCCCTAACCCCAAATCTAAACCTAACCCCAAATCTAAACCTAACCCCAACCCCTAACTCCAAATCTAAACCTAACCCCAATGCCTAACCCCAACCCCTAACCCGAACCCCTAACCCCAAATCTAAACTTAACCCCAATCCCTAACCCCAAACCCTAACCCCAAATCTAAACCTAACCCCAACCCCTAAACCCCAACCCCTAACCCCAAATCTAAACCTAACCCCAATCCCGAACCACAAACCCTAACCCCAACCCCTAACCCCAAATCTAAACCTAACCCCAATCCCTAACCCCAAACCTAACCCCAAATCTAAACCTAACCCCAACCCCTAAACCCCAACCCCTAACCCCAAATCTAAACCTAACCCCAATCCCTAACCCCAAACCCTAACACCAACCCCTAACCCCAAATCTAAACCTAACCCCAATCACTAACCCCAACCCCTAACCCCAACCCCTAAACCCAAATCTAAACCTAACCCCAACCCCTAAACCCCAACCCCTAACCCCAAATCTAAACCTAACCCCAACCCATAACCCCAAATCTAAACCTAACCCCAATCCCTAACCCCAAACCCTAACCCCAACCCCTAACCCCAAATCTAAACCTAACCCCAATCCCTAACCCCAACCCCTAACCCCAAATCTAAACCTAACCCCAACCCCTAAACCCCAACCCCTAACCCCAAATCTAAACCTAACGCCAACCCCTAACCCCAACCCCCAACCCCAAATCTAAACCTAACCCCAAATCTAAACCTAACCCCAATCCCTAACCCCAACCACTAACCCCAAATCTAAACTTAACCCCAACCCCTAACCCCAAATCTAAACCTAACCCCAACCCCTAACCCCAACCCCTAACCCCAAATCTAAACCTAACCCCAATCCCTAACCCCAACCTTTAACCCCAAATCTAAACCTAACCCTAACCCCTAAACCCCAACCCCATCCCCAAATCTAAACCTAACCCCAATCCATAACCCCAAACCCTAACCCCAACCCCTAACCCCAAATCTAAACCTAACCCCAATCCCTAACCCCAACCCCTAACCCCAAATCTAAACCTAACCCCAACCCCTAAACCCCAACCCCTAAACCCAAATCTAAACCTAACCCCAATCCCTAACCCCAAACCCTAACCCCAAATCTAAACCTAACCCCAACCCCTAAACCCCAACACCTAACCCCAAATCTAAACCTAACCCCAATCCCTAACCCCAAACCCTAACCCCAACACCTAACCCCAAATATAAACCTAACCCCAATCCCTAACCCCAACCCCTAACCCCAACCCCTAAACCCAAATCTAAACCTAACCCCAATCCCTAACCCCAACCCCTAACCCCAACCCCTAAACCCAAATCTAAACCTAACCCCAACCCCTAAACACCAACCCCTAACCCCAAATCTAAACCTAACCCCAATCCCTAACCCCAAACCCTAACCCCAACCCCTAACCCCAAATCTAAACCTAACCCCAATCCCTAACCCCAACCCCTAACCCCAACCCCTAAACCCAAATCTAAACCTAACCCCAACCCCTAAACCCCAACCCCTAACCCCAAATCTAAACCTAACCCCAATCCCTAACCCCAAATCTAAACCTAACCCCAATCCCTAACCGCAAACCCTAACCCCAACCCCTAACCCCAAATCTAAACCTAACCCCAATCCCTAACCCCAAACCCTAACCCCAAATCTAAACCTAACCCCAACCCATAAACCCCAACCCCTAACCCTAAATCTAAACCTAACCCCACTCCCTAACCCCAAACCCTAACCCCAACCCCTAAACCCAAATCTAAACCTAACCCCAACCCCTAAACCCCAACCCCTAACCCCAAATCTAAACCTAACCCCAACCCCTAAACCCAAATCTACACCTAACCCCAACCCCTAACCCCAACCCCTAACCCCAACCCCTAAACCCAAATCTAAACCTAACCCCAATCCCTAACCCCAAACCCTAACCCCAACCCCTAAACCTAACCCCAACCCCTAAACCCCAACCCCTAACCCCAAATATAAACCTAACCCCAATCCCTAACCCCAAACCCTAACCCCAACCCCTAACCCCAAATCTAAACCTAACCCCAATCCCTAACCCCAAACCCTAACCCCAAATCTAAACCTAACCCCAACCCCTAAACCCCAACCCCTAACCCTAAATCTAAACCTAACCCCACTCCCTAACCCCAACCCCTAACCCCAACCCCTAAACCCAAATCTAAACCTAACCCCAACCCCTAAACCCCAACCCCTAACCCCAAATCTAAACCTAACCCCAATCCCTAACCCCAAACCCTAACCCCAACCCCTAACCCCAAATCTAAACCTAACCCCAATCCCTAACCCCAAACCCTAACCCCAAATCTAAACCTAACCCCAACCCCTAAACCCCAACCCCTAACCCCAAATCTAAACCTAACCCCAACCCCTAACCCCAACCCCTATCCCCAAATCTAAACCTAACCTCAACCCCTAACCCCAACCCCTAACCCCAACCCCTAACCCCAACCCCTAACCCCAAATCTAAACCTAACCCCAAATCTAAACCTAACCCCAACCCCTAACTCCAAATCTAAACCTAACCCCAATCCCTAACCCCAAACCCTAACCCGAACCCTTAACCCCAAATCTAAACTTAACCCCAATCCCTAACCCCAAACCCTAACCCCAAATCTAAACCTAACCCCAACCCCTAAACCCCAACCCCTAACCCCAAATCTAAACCTAACCCCAATCCCGAACCACAAACCCTAACCCCAACCCCTAACCCCAAATCTAAACCTAACCCCAATCCCTAACCCCAAACCTAACCCCAAATCTAAACCTAACCCCAACCCCTAAACCCCAACCCCTAACCCCAAATCTAAACCTAACCCCAATCCCTAACCCCAAACCCTAACCCCAATCCCTAACCCCAAATCTAAACCTAACCCCAATCCCTAACCCCAACCCCTAACCCCAAATCTAAACCTAACCCCAACCCCTAAACCCCAACCCCTAAACCCAAATCTAAACCTAAGCCCAATCCCTAACCCCAAACCCTAACCCCAAATCTAAACCTAACCCCAACGCCTAAACCCCAACACCTAACCCCAAATCTAAACCTAACCCCAATCCCTAACCCCAAACCCTAACCCCAACCCCTAACCCCAAATATAAACCTAACCCCAATCCCTAACCCCAACCCCTAACCCCAACCCCTAAACCCAAATCTAAAACTAACCCCAACCCCTAAACCCCAACCCCTAACCCCAAATCTAAACCTAACCCCAACCCCTAACCCCAAATCTAAACCTAACCCCAATCCCTAACCCCAAACCCTAACCCCAACCCCTAACCCCAAATCTAAACCTAACCCCAATCCCTAACCCCAAACCCTAACCCCAAATCTAAACCTAACCCCAATCCCTAACCCCAACCCCTAACCCCAAATCTAAACCTAACCCCAACCCCTAAACCCCAACCCCTAAACCCAAATCTAAACCTAACCCCAATCCCTAACCCCAAACCCTAACCCCAAATCTAAACCTAACCCCAACCCCTAAACCCCAACACCTAACCCCAAATCTAAACCTAACCCCAATCCCTAACCCCAAACCCTAACCCCAACCCCTAACCCTAAATATAAACCTAACCCCAATCCCTAACCCCAATCCCTAACCCCAACCCCTAACCCCAAATGTAAACCTAACCTCAACCCCTAATCCCAACCCCTAACCCCAACCCCTAACCCCAACCCCTAACCCCAAATCTAAACCTAACCCCAAATCTAAACCTAACCCCAACCCATAACTCCAAATCTAAACCTAACCCCAATCCCTAACCCCAACCCCTAAACCCCAACCCCATCCCCAAATCTAAACCTAACCCCAATCCCTAACCCCAAACCCTAACCCCAACCCCTAACCCCAAATCTATACCTAACCCCAAACCCTAACCCCAATCCCTAACCCCAAATCTAAACCTAACCCCAACCCCTAAACCCCAACCCCTAAACCCAAATCTAAACCTAACCCCAATCCCTAACCCCAAACCCTAACCCCAAATCTAAACCTAACCCCAACCCCTAAACCCCAACCCCTAACCCCAAATCTAAACCTAACCCCAATCCCTAACCCCAAACCCTAACCCCAACCCCTAACCCCAAATCTAAACCTAACCCCAATCCCTAACCCCAACCCCTAACCCCAACCCCTAAACCCAAATCTAAACCTAACCCCAACCCCTAAACCCCAACCCCTAACTCCAAATCTAAACCTAACCCCAACCCCTAACCCCAAATCTAAACCTAACCCCAATCCCTAACCCCAAACCCTAACCCCAACCCCTAACCCCAAATCTAAACCTAACCCCAATCCCTAACCCCAAACCCTAACCCCAAATCTAAACCTAACCCCAATCCCTAACCCCAAACCCTAACCCCAAATCTAAACCTAACCCCAACCCCTAAACCCCAACCCCTAACCCCAAATCTAAACCTAACCCCAATCCCTAACCCCAACCCCTAACCCCAAATCAAAACCTAATCCCAACCCCTAAACCCCAACTCCTAACCCCAAATCTAAACCTAACCCCAATCCCTAACCCCAACCCCTAACCCCAAATCTAAACCAAACCCCAACCCCTAAACCCCAACCCCTAACCCCAAATCTAAACCTAACCCCAATCCCTAACCCCAACCCCTAACCCCAAATCTAAACCTAACCCCAACCCCTAAACCCCAACCCCTAAACCCAAATCTAAACCTAACCCCAATCCCTAACCCCAAACCCTAACCCCAAATCTAAACCTAACCCCAACCCCTAAACCCCAACACCTAACCCCAAATCTAAACCTAACCCCAATCCCTAACCCCAAACCCTAACCCCAACCCCTAACCCCAAATATAAACCTAACCCCAATCCCTAACCCCAACCCCTAACCCCAACCCCTAAACCCAAATCTAAACCTAACCCCAATCCCTAACCCCAACCCCTAACCCCAACCCCTAAACCCAAATCTAAACCTAACCCCAACCCCTAAACACCAACCCCTAACCCCAAATCTAAACCTAACCCCAATCCCTAACCCCAAACCCTAACCCCAACCCCTAACCCCAAATCAAAACCTAACCCCAATCCCTAACCCCAACCCCTAACCCCAACCCCTAAACCCAAATCTAAACCTAACCCCAACCCCTAAACCCCAACCCCTAACCCCAAATCTAAACCTAACCCCAATCCCTAACCCCAAATCTAAACCTAACCCCAATCCCTAACCGCAAACCCTAACCCCAACCCCTAACCCCAAATCTAAACCTAACCCCAATCCCTAACCCCAAACCCTAACCCCAAATCTAAACCTAACCCCAACCCCTAAACCCCAACCCCTAACCCTAAATCTAAACCTAACCCCACTCCCTAACCCCAACCCCTAACCCCAACCCCTAAACCCAAATCTAAACCTAACCCCAACCCCTAAACCCCAACCCCTAACCCCAAATCTAAACCTAACCCCAACCCCTAAACCCAAATCTACACCTAACCCCAACCCCTAACCCCAACCCCTAACCCCAACCCCTAAACCCAAATCTAAACCTAACCCCAATCCCTAACCCCAAACCCTAACCCCAACCCCTAAACCTAACCCCAACCCCTAAACCCCAACCCCTAACCCCAAATATAAACCTAACCCCAATCCCTAACCCCAAACCCTAACCCCAACCCCTAACCCCAAATCTAAACCTAACCCCAATCCCTAACCCCAAACCCTAACCCCAAATCTAAACCTAACCCCAACCCCTAAACCCCAACCCCTAACCCTAAATCTAAACCTAACCCCACTCCCTAACCCCAACCCCTAACCCCAACCCCTAAACCCAAATCTAAACCTAACCCCAACCCCTAAACCCCAACCCCTAACCCCAAATCTAAACCTAACCCCAATCCCTAACCCCAAACCCTAACCCCAACCCCTAACCCCAAATCTAAACCTAACCCCAATCCCTAACCCCAAACCCTAACCCCAAATCTAAACCTAACCCCAACCCCTAAACCCCAACCCCTAACCCCAAATCTAAACCTAACCCCAACCCCTAACGCCAACCCCTAACCCCAACCCCTAAACCCTAACACCTAACCCCAAATCTAAACCTAACCCCAATCCCTAACCCCAAATCTAAACCTAACCCCAATCCCTAACCGCAAACCCTAACCCCAACCCCTAACCCCAAATCTAAACCTAACCCCAATCCCTAACCCCAAACCCTAACCCCAAATCTAAACCTAACCCCAACCCCTAAACCCCAACCCCTAACCCTAAATCTAAACCTAACCCCACTCCCTAACCCCAACCCCTAACCCCAACCCCTAAACCCAAATCTAAACCTAACCCCAACCCCTAAACCCCAACCCCTAACCCCAAATCTAAACCTAACCCCAACCCCTAAACCCAAATCTACACCTAACCCCAACCCCTAACCCCAACCCCTAACCCCAACCCCTAAACCCAAATCTAAACCTAACCCCAATCCCTAACCCCAAACCCTAACCCCAACCCCTAAACCTAACCCCAACCCCTAAACCCCAACCCCTAACCCCAAATATAAACCTAACCCCAATCCCTAACCCCAAACCCTAACCCCAACCCCTAACCCCAAATCTAAACCTAACCCCAATCCCTAACCCCAAACCCTAACCCCAAATCTAAACCTAACCCCAACCCCTAAACCCCAACCCCTAACCCTAAATCTAAACCTAACCCCACTCCCTAACCCCAACCCCTAACCCCAACCCCTAAACCCAAATCTAAACCTAACCCCAACCCCTAAACCCCAACCCCTAACCCCAAATCTAAACCTAACCCCAATCCCTAACCCCAAACCCTAACCCCAACCCCTAACCCCAAATCTAAACCTAACCCCAATCCCTAACCCCAAACCCTAACCCCAAATCTAAACCTAACCCCAACCCCTAAACCCCAACCCCTAACCCCAAATCTAAACCTAACCCCAACCCCTAACCCCAACCCCTAACCCCAAATCTAAACCTAACCCCAACCCCTAACCCCAACCCCTAACCCCAACCCCTAAACCCTAACACCTAACCCCAAATCTAAACCTAACCCCAATCCCTAACCCCAAACCCTAACCCCAACCCCTAACTCCAAATCTAAACCTAACCCCAATCCCTAACCCCAACCCCTAACCCCAACCCCTAAACCCAAATCTAAACCTAACCCCAATCCCTAACCCCAACCCCTAACCCCAACCCCTAAACCCAAATCTAAACCTAACCCCAACCCCTAAACCCCAACCCCTAACCCCAAATCTAAACCTAACCCCAATCCCTAACCCCAAACCCTAACCCCAACCCCTAACCCCAAATCTAAACCTAACCCCAATCCCTAACCCCAAACCCTAACCCCAACCCCTAACCCCAAATATAAACCTAACCCCAATCCCTAACCCCAACCCCTAACCCCAACCCCTAAACCCAAATCTAAACCTAACCCCAACCCCTAAACCCCAACCCCTAACCCCAAATCTAAACCTAACCCCAATCCCTAACCCCAAACCCTAACCCCAACCCCTAACCCCAAATCTAAACCTAACCCCAATCCCTAACCCCAAACCCTAACCCCAAATCTAAACCTAACCCCAACCCCTAAACCCCAACCCCTAACCCCAAATCTAAACCTAACCCCAACCCCTAACCCCAACCCCTATCCCCAAATCTAAACCTAACCTCAACCCCTAACCCCAACCCCTAACCCCAACCCCTAACCCCAAATCTAAACCTAACCCCAAATCTAAACCTAACCCCAACCCCTAACTCCAAATCTAAACCTAACCCCAATGCCTAACCCCAACCCCTAACCCGAACCCCTAACCCCAAATCTAAACTTAACCCCAATCCCTAACCCCAAACCCTAACCCCAAATCTAAACCTAACCCCAACCCCTAAACCCCAACCCCTAACCCCAAATCTAAACCTAACCCCAATCCCGAACCACAAACCCTAACCCCAACCCCTAACCCCAAATCTAAACCTAACCCCAATCCCTAACCCCAAACCTAACCCCAAATCTAAACCTAACCCCAACCCCTAAACCCCAACCCCTAACCCCAAATCTAAACCTAACCCCAATCCCTAACCCCAAACCCTAACACCAACCCCTAACCCCAAATCTAAACCTAACCCCAATCACTAACCCCAACCCCTAACCCCAACCCCTAAACCCAAATCTAAACCTAACCCCAACCCCTAAACCCCAACCCCTAACCCCAAATCTAAACCTAACCCCAACCCATAACCCCAAATATAAACCTAACCCCAATCCCTAACCCCAAACCCTAACCCCAACCCCTAACCCCAAATCTAAACCTAACCCCAATCCCTAACCCCAAACCCTAACCCCAAATCTAAACCTAACCCCAACCCCTAAACCCCAACCCCTAACCCCAAATCTAAACCTAACGCCAACCCCTAACCCCAACCCCCAACCCCAAATCTAAACCTAACCCCAAATCTAAACCTAACCCCAATCCCTAACCCCAACCACTAACCCCAAATCTAAACTTAACCCCAACCCCTAACCCCAAATCTAAACCTAACCCCAACCCCTAACCCCAACCCCTAACCCCAAATCTAAACCTAACCCCAATCCCTAACCCCAACCTTTAACCCCAAATCTAAACCTAACCCTAACCCCTAAACCCCAACCCCATCCCCAAATCTAAACCTAACCCCAATCCATAACCCCAAACCCTAACCCCAACCCC
Source organism: Patagioenas fasciata (assembly GCF_037038585.1). Taxonomy (NCBI): domain Eukaryota; kingdom Metazoa; phylum Chordata; class Aves; order Columbiformes; family Columbidae; genus Patagioenas; species Patagioenas fasciata. The sequence continues at coordinate 50,839,852 of NC_092523.1, read as the reverse complement.
TAACCCCAAATCTAAACCTAACCCCAATCCCTAACCCCAACCCCTAACCCCAAATCTAAACCTAACCCCAACCCCTAAACCCCAACCCCTAAACCCAAATCTAAACCTAACCCCAATCCCTAACCCCAAACCCTAACCCCAAATCTAAACCTAACCCCAACCCCTAAACCCCAACACCTAACCCCAAATCTAAACCTAACCCCAATCCCTAACCCCAAACCCTAACCCCAACCCCTAACCCCAAATATAAACCTAACCCCAATCCCTAACCCCAACCCCTAACCCCAACCCCTAAACCCAAATCTAAACCTAACCCCAATCCCTAACCCCAACCCCTAACCCCAACCCCTAAACCCAAATCTAAACCTAACCCCAACCCCTAAACACCAACCCCTAACCCCAAATCTAAACCTAACCCCAATCCCTAACCCCAAACCCTAACCCCAACCCCTAACCCCAAATCTAAACCTAACCCCAATCCCTAACCCCAACCCCTAACCCCAACCCCTAAACCCAAATCTAAACCTAACCCCAACCCCTAAACCCCAACCCCTAACCCTAAATCTAAACCTAACCCCACTCCCTAACCCCAACCCCTAACCCCAACCCCTAAACCCAAATCTAAACCTAACCCCAACCCCTAAACCCCAACCCCTAACCCCAAATCTAAACCTAACCCCAACCCCTAAACCCAAATCTACACCTAACCCCAACCCCTAACCCCAACCCCTAACCCCAACCCCTAAACCCAAATCTAAACCTAACCCCAATCCCTAACCCCAAACCCTAACCCCAACCCCTAAACCTAACCCCAACCCCTAAACCCCAACCCCTAACCCCAAATATAAACCTAACCCCAATCCCTAACCCCAAACCCTAACCCCAACCCCTAACCCCAAATCTAAACCTAACCCCAATCCCTAACCCCAAACCCTAACCCCAAATCTAAACCTAACCCCAACCCCTAAACCCCAACCCCTAACCCTAAATCTAAACCTAACCCCACTCCCTAACCCCAACCCCTAACCCCAACCCCTAAACCCAAATCTAAACCTAACCCCAACCCCTAAACCCCAACCCCTAACCCCAAATCTAAACCTAACCCCAACCCCTAAACCCAAATCTACACCTAACCCCAACCCCTAACCCCAACCCCTAACCCCAACCCCTAAACCCAAATCTAAACCTAACCCCAATCCCTAACCCCAAACCCTAACCCCAACCCCTAAACCTAACCCCAACCCCTAAACCCCAACCCCTAACCCCAAATATAAACCTAACCCCAATCCCTAACCCCAAACCCTAACCCCAACCCCTAACCCCAAATCTAAACCTAACCCCAATCCCTAACCCCAAACCCTAACCCCAAATCTAAACCTAACCCCAACCCCTAAACCCCAACCCCTAACCCTAAATCTAAACCTAACCCCACTCCCTAACCCCAACCCCTAACCCCAACCCCTAAACCCAAATCTAAACCTAACCCCAACCCCTAAACCCCAACCCCTAACCCCAAATCTAAACCTAACCACAATCCCTAACCCCAAACCCTAACCCCAACCCCTAACCCCAAATCTAAACCTAACCCCAATCCCTAACCCCAAACCCTAACCCCAAATCTAAACCTAACCCCAACCCCTAAACCCCAACCCCTAACCCCAAATCTAAACCTAACCCCAACCCCTAACCCCAACCCCTATCCCCAAATCTAAACCTAACCTCAACCCCTAACCCCAACCCCTAACCCCAACCCCTAACCCCAACCCCTAACCCCAAATCTAAACCTAACCCCAAATCTAAACCTAACCCCAACCCCTAACTCCAAATCTAAACCTAACCCCAATCCCTAACCCCAAACCCTAACCCGAACCCTTAACCCCAAATCTAAACTTAACCCCAATCCCTAACCCCAAACCCTAACCCCAAATCTAAACCTAACCCCAACCCCTAAACCCCAACCCCTAACCCCAAATCTAAACCTAACCCCAATCCCGAACCACAAACCCTAACCCCAACCCCTAACCCCAAATCTAAACCTAACCCCAATCCCTAACCCCAAACCTAACCCCAAATCTAAACCTAACCCCAACCCCTAAACCCCAACCCCTAACCCCAAATCTAAACCTAACCCCAATCCCTAACCCCAAACCCTAACCCCAATCCCTAACCCCAAATCTAAACCTAACCCCAATCCCTAACCCCAACCCCTAACCCCAAATCTAAACCTAACCCCAACCCCTAAACCCCAACCCCTAAACCCAAATCTAAACCTAAGCCCAATCCCTAACCCCAAACCCTAACCCCAAATCTAAACCTAACCCCAACGCCTAAACCCCAACACCTAACCCCAAATCTAAACCTAACCCCAATCCCTAACCCCAAACCCTAACCCCAACCCCTAACCCCAAATATAAACCTAACCCCAATCCCTAACCCCAACCCCTAACCCCAACCCCTAAACCCAAATCTAAACCTAACCCCAACCCCTAAACCCCAACCCCTAACCCCAAATCTAAACCTAACCCCAACCCCTAACCCCAAATCTAAACCTAACCCCAATCCCTAACCCCAAACCCTAACCCCAACCCCTAACCCCAAATCTAAACCTAACCCCAATCCCTAACCCCAAACCCTAACCCCAAATCTAAACCTAACCCCAATCCCTAACCCCAACCCCTAACCCCAAATCTAAACCTAACCCCAACCCCTAAACCCCAACCCCTAAACCCAAATCTAAACCTAACCCCAATCCCTAACCCCAAACCCTAACCCCAAATCTAAACCTAACCCCAACCCCTAAACCCCAACACCTAACCCCAAATCTAAACCTAACCCCAATCCCTAACCCCAAACCCTAACCCCAACCCCTAACCCTAAATATAAACCTAACCCCAATCCCTAACCCCAATCCCTAACCCCAACCCCTAACCCCAAATGTAAACCTAACCTCAACCCCTAATCCCAACCCCTAACCCCAACCCCTAACCCCAACCCCTAACCCCAAATCTAAACCTAACCCCAAATCTAAACCTAACCCCAACCCATAACTCCAAATCTAAACCTAACCCCAATCCCTAACCCCAACCCCTAAACCCCAACCCCATCCCCAAATCTAAACCTAACCCCAATCCCTAACCCCAAACCCTAACCCCAACCCCTAACCCCAAATCTATACCTAACCCCAAACCCTAACCCCAATCCCTAACCCCAAATCTAAACCTAACCCCAACCCCTAAACCCCAACCCCTAAACCCAAATCTAAACCTAACCCCAATCCCTAACCCCAAACCCTAACCCCAAATCTAAACCTAACCCCAACCCCTAAACCCCAACCCCTAACCCCAAATCTAAACCTAACCCCAATCCCTAACCCCAAACCCTAACCCCAACCCCTAACCCCAAATCTAAACCTAACCCCAATCCCTAACCCCAACCCCTAACCCCAACCCCTAAACCCAAATCTAAACCTAACCCCAACCCCTAAACCCCAACCCCTAACTCCAAATCTAAACCTAACCCCAACCCCTAACCCCAAATCTAAACCTAACCCCAATCCCTAACCCCAAACCCTAACCCCAACCCCTAACCCCAAATCTAAACCTAACCCCAATCCCTAACCCCAAACCCTAACCCCAAATCTAAACCTAACCCCAATCCCTAACCCCAAACCCTAACCCCAAATCTAAACCTAACCCCAACCCCTAAACCCCAACCCCTAACCCCAAATCTAAACCTAACCCCAATCCCTAACCCCAACCCCTAACCCCAAATCAAAACCTAATCCCAACCCCTAAACCCCAACTCCTAACCCCAAATCTAAACCTAACCCCAATCCCTAACCCCAACCCCTAACCCCAAATCTAAACCAAACCCCAACCCCTAAACCCCAACCCCTAACCCCAAATCTAAACCTAACCCCAATCCCTAACCCCAAACCCTAACCCCAACCCCTAACCCCAAATCTAAACCTAACCCCAATCCCTAACCCCAACCCCTAACCCCAACACCTAAACCCAAATCTAAACCTAACCCCAACCCCTAAACCCCAACCCCTAACCCCAAATCTAAACCTAACCCCAATCCCTAACCCCAAACTCTAACCCCAACCCCTAAACCCAAATCTAAACCTAACCCCAACCCCTAAACCCCAACCCCTAACCCCAAATCTAAACCTAACCCCAACCCCTCACCCCAAATCTAAACCTAACCCCAATCCCTAACCCCAAACCCTAACCCCAACCCCTAACCCCAAATCTAAACCTAACCCCAATCCCTAACCCCAAACCCTAACCCCAACCTTTAACCCCAAATCTAAACCTAACCCCAACCCCTAAACCCCAACCCCTAACCCCAAATCTAAACCTAACCCCAACCCCTAACCCCAAACCCTAACCCCAAATCTAAACCTAACCCCAAATCTAAGCCTAACCCCAATGCCTGACCCCAAACCCTAACCCCAACCCCCAACCCCAAATCTAAACCTAACCCCGTATGCGGGCGTGCAGTACGCCAACCATCAACGGACGTTTTTCCCCTCAAGCCTGTCAGGACGTTGCTCGTCCGTCTTTCCCTCAATAGATGGGAGTAGGCGCGCTTGCGGATGTGTGCGTGTGTGTGGCCACGCGTTTGCTTAGGCATCAGTGTGTGAAAAGGTAGGTGCTTTTCTCTAGCTGCGTGTGCGTGCACGTGGTGCTGGGTGCACATCCCGGGGTGCTCGTGGAAAGGTTTCTGCATGGTTTTCGCTGAGGAATCGTGTGTGTGCACATGGACAAAGAGAAGGCGCAGCAACCAGGTTCCAGCGCCGAAGAAGGCAAAAGGCAAGGTTTCCGGCGCTATCTCCTCTCCGCAGACCTAGTCGCGCAAAGCAAGCCGCTAAGCCGGCGACCGGCAAGAGAGCTACAACGAAGCATGCCGAACGGAGAAAATAGCAGCAGCTCATCTGTTCACACCTTGTTTCTGCCATGTGCTTGAACGCCAAGACGTTCGCACTTCTGTGAGATGAAAGACGTCCTTCTGCATATGTGGTTGCTCACACCGGTGCACTTGTTAGTGTATCCCTTCAGTCCTGGGCTGCGGGGCATTCAGAAGTGGCTCTGTGGAGACGTCTGCATAGAGGCAGCTGTCAGAACACGCACACTCGATTGTTCACCAAAACATATGCAGACGCGTCCTTAGCCTGTAGATTTGGATGCACAGAGTTCCCTGTGTTCGCAAGAGACAAGGGAATCGCGTCTGTACGCACAGAAGCAATAGCGGACCGTTTCCCTCGGAGTGAACGCGAAGAGCCGTCTATGTACTCGCAGACACGGGAACGTGCCTCAATGCGGTCACAGAGGCAGCAGCTTTTGCACAGATGCTCTGGTGATTCTGGCACTTTCCAGGCACACTCCTGAAAGTCGCGCACACTGCTGTTCACTCGCTAAACGACCTCTTGGGAAACACGTCTCCGGTCGATGGACCGCTCAGATTGCTTCTCGTGTAACTGTGAACTGTGTCAGCGCAGGGAATCCGTCTCTGTTGAGCAGATGTCAATCCTGCCTCGCTTTTGCTTTGTTGCCTCTACCAAGATGATTTCCCGTTTCTCTCTTCACTGGAGCACGCAGACACAGCCAACGCACATCAAGTGTCAAGAGACACGCTCTGCTGAGCTCAACGCTTGTGCAGATGCACATGTGCGACGAAGTCAACACACGTGCTTGTGGAGAGAAAGAAAGGGACTCCCAGGCGTGTGGAGCGACGGGGAGAAAGAGCGGGCGCTGAGGAACACAGTTTCAAACAGACTGTCTCCACACAAACAGGCACCTGTCTGCAGGTATCCTAGATCTTGATTCTTGAACTTGAGGAAACACGCGTCTGAGCAAAACTCCCAAACGCTTCCAGGAAAGACACACGCTCTCCCACAAGCACACAAGTGTTTGCCCTCAGCTATAGATCAGGGACAAGCTTGTGAAGAGATGCGCTGCTATTCTTTCGCCTTATGGCATCACGTGTTTCGTTCCTCTTGGAGATCGATTGTTAAACGTCTTTCCTAGGGCGACTGTGAAGCATTTGCCAGCGGAGGAGAAGTAGCACGGAGCAGCATTCAGTACTGCCTACGAGTGTCTTTGCTACCCTACTAGCGGAGCTCCAAGAACAGGCACACATCTTCAGGTACCTTCCAAATGTGGATTCCCCTGCAGCCCCGTAGGCGGGCGTGCAGTACGCCAACCATCAACGGACGTTTTTCCCCTCAAGCCTGTCAGGACGTTGCTCGTCCGTCTTTCCCTCAATAGATGGGAGTAGGCGCGCTTGCGGATGTGTGCGTGTGTGTGGCCACGCGTTTGCTTAGGCATCAGTGTGTGAAAAGGTAGGTGCTTTTCTCTAGCTGCGTGTGCGTGCACGTGGTGCTGGGTGCACATCCCTGGGTGCTCGTGGAAAGGTTTCTGCATGGTTTTCGCTGAGGAATCGTGTGTGTGCACATGGACAAAGAGAAGGCGCAGCAACCGGGTTCCAGCGCCGAAGAAGGCAAAAGGCAAGGTTTCCGGCGCTATCTCCTTCTCTCCGCAGACCTAGTCGCGCAAAGCAAGCCGCTAAGCCGGCGACCGGCAAGAGAGCTACAACGAAGCATGCCGAACGGAGAAAATAGCAGCAGCTCATCTGTTCACACCTTGTTTCTGCCATGTGCTTGAACGCCAAGACGTTTGCGCTTCTGTGAGATGAAAGACGTCCTTCTGCATATGTGGTTGCTCACACCGGTGCACTTGTTAGTGTATCCCTTCAGTCCTGGGCTGCGGGGCATTCAGAAGTGGCTCTGTGGAGACGTCTGCATAGAGGCAGCTGTCAGAACACGCACACTCGATTGTTCACCAAAACATATGCAGACGCGTCCTTAGCCTGTAGATTTGGATGCACAGAGTTCCCTGTGTTCGCAAGAGACAAGGGAATCGCGTCTGTACGCACAGAAGCAATAGCGGACCGTTTCCCTCGGAGTGAACGCGAAGAGCCGTCTATGTACTCGCAGACACGGGAACGTGCCTCAATGCGGTCACAGAGGCAGCAGCTTTTGCACAGATGCTCTGGTGATTCTGGCACTTTCCAGGCACACTCCTGAAAGCCGCGCACACTGCTGTTCACTCGCTAAACGACCTCTTGGGAAACACGTCTCCGGTCGATGGACCGCTCAGATTGCTTCTCGTGTAACTGTGAACTGTGTCAGCGCAGGGAATTTGTCTCTGTTGAGCAGATGTCAATCCTGCCTCGCTTTTGCTTTGTTGCCTCTACCAAGATGATTTCCCGTTTCTCTCTTCACTGGAGCACGCAGACACAGCCAACGCACATCAAGTGTCAAGAGACACGCTCTGCTGAGCTCAACGCTTGTGCAGATGCACATGTGCGACGAAGTCAACACACGTGCTTGTGGAGAGAAAGAAAGGGACTCCCAGGCGTGTGGAGCGACGGGGAGAAAGAGCGGGCGCTGAGGAACACAGTTTCAAACAGACTGTCTCCACACAAACAGGCACCTGTCTGCAGGTATCCTAGATCTTGATTCTTGAACTTGAGGAAACACGCGTCTGAGCAAAACTCCCAAACGCTTCCAGGAAAGACACACGCTCTCCCACAAGCACACAAGTGTTTGCCCTCAGCTATAGATCAGGGACAAGCTTGTGAAGAGATGCCCTGCTATTCTTTCGCCTTATGGCATCATGTGTTTCGTTCCTCTTGGAGATCGATTGTTAAACGTCTTTCCTAGGGCGACTGTGAAGCATTTGCCAGCGGAGGAGAAGTAGCACGGAGCAGCATTCAGTACTGCCTACGAGTGTCTTTGCTACCCTACTAGCGGAGCTCCAAGAACAGGCACACATCTTCAGGTACCTTCCAAATGTGGATTCCCCTGCAGCCCCGTAGGCGGGCGTGCAGTACGCCAACCATCAACGGACGTTTTTCCCCTCAAGCCTGTCAGGACGTTGCTCGTCCGTCTTTCCCTCAATAGATGGGAGTAGGCGCGCTTGCGGATGTGTGCGTGTGTGTGGCCACGCGTTTGCTTAGGCATCAGAGTGTGAAAAGGTAGGTGCTTTTCTCTAGCTGCGTGTGCGTGCACGTGGTGCTGGGTGCACATCCCTGGGTGCTCGTGGAAAGGTTTCTGCATGGTTTTCGCTGAGGAATCGTGTGTGTGCACATGGACAAAGAGAAGGCGCAGCAACCGGGTTCCAGCGCCGAAGAAGGCAAAAGGCAAGGTTTCCGGCGCTATCTCCTTCTCTCCGCAGACCTAGTCGCGCAAAGCAAGCCGCTAAGCCGGCGACCGGCAAGAGAGCTACAACGAAGCATGCCGAACGGAGAAAATAGCAGCAGCTCATCTGTTCACACCTTGTTTCTGCCATGTGCTTGAACGCCAAGACGTTCGCGCTTCTGTGAGATGAAAGACGTCCTTCTGCATATGTGGTTGCTCACACCGGTGCACTTGTTAGTGTATCCCTTCAGTCCTGGGCTGCGGGGCATTCAGAAGTGGCTCTGTGGAGACGTCTGCATAGAGACAGCTGTCAGAGCACGCACACTCGATTGTTCACCAAAACATATGCAGACGCGTCCTTAGCCTGTAGATTTGGATGCACAGAGTTCCCTGTGTTCGCAAGAGACAAGGGAATCGCGTCTGTACGCACAGAAGCAATAGCGGACCGTTTCCCTCGGAGTGAACGCGAAGAGCCGTCTATGTACTCGCAGACACGGGAACGTGCCTCAATGCGGTCACAGAGGCAGCAGCTTTTGCACAGATGCTCTGGTGATTCTGGCACTTTCCAGGCACACTCCTGAAAGTCGCGCACACTGCTGTTCACTCGCTAAACGACCTCTTGGGAAACACGTCTCCGGTCGATGGACCGCTCAGATTGCTTCTCGTGTAACTGTGAACTGTGTCAGCGCAGGGAATCCGTCTCTGTTGAGCAGATGTCAATCCTGCCTCGCTTTTGCTTTGTTGCCTCTACCAAGATGATTTCCCGTTTCTCTCTTCACTGGAGCACGCAGACACAGCCAACGCACATCAAGTGTCAAGAGACACGCTCTGCTGAGCTCAACGCTTGTGCAGATGCACATGTGCGACGAAGTCAACACACGTGCTTGTGGAGAGAAAGAAAGGGACTCCCAGGCGTGTGGAGCGACGGGGAGAAAGAGCGGGCGCTGAGGAACACAGTTTCAAACAGACTGTCTCCACACAAACAGGCACCTGTCTGCAGGTATCCTAGATCTTGATTCTTGAACTTGAGGAAACACGCGTCTGAGCAAAACTCCCAAACGCTTCCAGGAAAGACACACGCTCTCCCACAAGCACACAAGTGTTTGCCCTCAGCTATAGATCAGGGACAAGCTTGTGAAGAGATGCCCTGCTATTATTTCGCCTTATGCCATCATGTGTTTCGTTCCTCTTGGAGATCGATTGTTAAACGTCTTTCCTAGGGCGACTGTGAAGCATTTGCCAGCGGAGGAGAAGTAGCACGGAGCAGCATTCAGTACTGCCTACGAGTGTCTTTGCTACCCTACTAGCGGAGCTCCAAGAACAGGCACACATCTTCAGGTACCTTCCAAATGTGGATTCCCCTGCAGCCCCGTAGGCGGGCGTGCAGTACGCCAACCATCAACGGACGTTTTTCCCCTCAAGCCTGTCAGGACGTTGCTCGTCCGTCTTTCCCTCAATAGATGGGAGTAGGCGCGCTTGCGGATGTGTGCGTGTGTGTGGCCACGCGTTTGCTTAGGCATCAGAGTGTGAAAAGGTAGGTGCTTTTCTCTAGCTGCGTGTGCGTGCACGTGGTGCTGGGTGCACATCCCTGGGTGCTCGTGGAAAGGTTTCTGCATGGTTTTCGCTGAGGAATCGTGTGTGTGCACATGGACAAAGAGAAGGCGCAGCAACCGGGTTCCAGCGCCGAAGAAGGCAAAAGGCAAGGTTTCCGGCGCTATCTCCTTCTCTCCGCAGACCTAGTCGCGCAAAGCAAGCCGCTAAGCCGGCGACCGGCAAGAGAGCTACAACGAAGCATGCCGAACGGAGAAAATAGCAGCAGCTCATCTGTTCACACCTTGTTTCTGCCATGTGCTTGAACGCCAAGACGTTCGCGCTTCTGTGAGATGAAAGACGTCCTTCTGCATATGTGGTTGCTCACACCGGTGCACTTGTTAGTGTATCCCTTCAGTCCTGGGCTGCGGGGCATTCAGAAGTGGCTCTGTGGAGACGTCTGCATAGAGGCAGCTGTCAGAACACGCACACTCGATTGTTCACCAAAACATATGCAGACGCGTCCTTAGCCTGTAGATTTGGATGCACAGAGTTCCCTGTGTTCGCAAGAGACAAGGGAATCGCGTCTGTACGCACAGAAGCAATAGCGGACCGTTTCCCTCGGAGTGAACGCGAAGAGCCGTCTATGTACTCGCAGACACGGGAACGTGCCTCAATGCGGTCACAGAGGCAGCAGCTTTTGCACAGATGCTCTGGTGATTCTGGCACTTTCCAGGCACACTCCTGAAAGCCGCGCACACTGCTGTTCACTCGCTAAACGACCTCTTGGGAAACACGTCTCCGGTCGATGGACCGCTCAGATTGCTTCTCGTGTAACTGTGAACTGTGTCAGCGCAGGGAATCCGTCTCTGTTGAGCAGATGTCAATCCTGCCTCGCTTTTGCTTTGTTGCCTCTACCAAGATGATTTCCCGTTTCTCTCTTCACTGGAGCAGGCAGACACAGCCAACGCACATCAAGTGTCAAGAGACACGCTCTGCTGAGCTCAACGCTTGTGCAGATGCACATGTGCGACGAAGTCAACACACGTGCTTGTGGAGAGAAAGAAAGGGACTCCCAGGCGTGTGGAGCGACGGGGAGAAAGAGCGGGCGCTGAGGAACACAGTTTCAAACAGACTGTCTCCACACAAACAGGCACCTGTCTGCAGGTATCCTAGATCTTGATTCTTGAACTTGAGGAAACACGCGTCTGAGCAAAACTCCCAAACGCTTCCAGGAAAGACACACGCTCTCCCACAAGCACACAAGTGTTTGCCCTCAGCTATAGATCAGGGACAAGCTTGTGAAGAGATGCCCTGCTATTCTTTCGCCTTATGCCATCATGTGTTTCGTTCCTCTTGGAGATCGATTGTTAAACATCTTTCCTAGGGCGACTGTGAAGCATTTGCCAGCGGAGGAGAAGTAGCACGGAGCAGCATTCAGTACTGCCTACGAGTGTCTTTGCTACCCTACTAGCGGAGCTCCAAGAACAGGCACACATCTTCAGGTACCTTCCAAATGTGGATTCCCCTGCAGCCCCGTAGGCGGGCGTGCAGTATGCCAACCATCAACGGACGTTTTTCCCCTCAAGCCTGTCAGGACGTTGCTCGTCCGTCTTTCCCTCAATAGATGGGAGTAGGCGCGCTTGCGGATGTGTGCGTGTGTGTGGCCACGCGTTTGCTTAGGCATCAGTGTGTGAAAAGGTAGGTGCTTTTCTCTAGCTGCGTGTGCGTGCACGTGGTGCTGGGTGCACATCCCTGGGTGCTCGTGGAAAGGTTTCTGCATGGTTTTCGCTGAGGAATCGTGTGTGTGCACATGGACAAAGAGAAGGCGCAGCAACCGGGTTCCAGCGCCGAAGAAGGCAAAAGGCAAGGTTTCCGGCGCTATCTCCTTCTCTCCACAGACCTAGTCGCGCAAAGCAAGCCGCTAAGCCGGCGACCGGCAAGAGAGCTACAACGAAGCATGCCGAACGGAGAAAATAGCAGCAGCTCATCTGTTCACACCTTGTTTCTGCCATGTGCTTGAACGCCAAGACGTTCGCGCTTCTGTGAGATGAAAGACGTCCTTCTGCATATGTGGTTGCTCACACCGGTGCACTTGTTAGTGTATCCCTTCAGTCCTGGGCTGCGGGGCATTCAGAAGTGGCTCTGTGGAGACGTCTGCATAGAGGCAGCTGTCAGAACACGCACACTCGATTGCTCACCAAAACATATGCAGACGCGTCCTTAGCCTGTAGATTTGGATGCACAGAGTTCCCTGTGTTCGCAAGAGACAAGGGAATCGCGTCTGTACGCACAGAAGCAATAGCGGACCGTTTCCCTCGGAGTGAACGCGAAGAGCCGTCTATGTACTCGCAGACACGGGAACGTGCCTCAATGCGGTCACAGAGGCAGCAGCTTTTGCACAGATGCTCTGGTGATTCTGGCACTTTCCAGGCACACTCCTGAAAGCCGCGCACACTGCTGTTCACTCGCTAAACGACCTCTTGGGAAACACGTCTCCGGTCGATGGACCGCTCAGATTGCTTCTCGTGTAACTGTGAACTGTGTCAGCGCAGGGAATCCGTCTCTGTTGAGCAGATGTCAATCCTGCCTCGCTTTTGCTTTGTTGCCTCTACCAAGATGATTTCCCGTTTCTCTCTTCACTGGAGCAGGCAGACACAGCCAACGCACATCAAGTGTCAAGAGACACGCTCTGCTGAGCTCAACGCTTGTGCAGATGCACATGTGCGACGAAGTCAACACACGTGCTTGTGGAGAGAAAGAAAGGGACTCCCAGGCGTGTGGAGCGACGGGGAGAAAGAGCGGGCGCTGAGGAACACAGTTTCAAACAGACTGTCTCCACACAAACAGGCACCTGTCTGCAGGTATCCTAGATCTTGATTCTTGAACTTGAGGAAACACGCGTCTGAGCAAAACTCCCAAACGCTTCCAGGAAAGACACACGCTCTCCCACAAGCACACAAGTGTTTGCCCTCAGCTATAGATCAGGGACAAGCTTGTGAAGAGATGCCCTGCTATTCTTTCGCCTTATGCCATCATGTGTTTCGTTCCTCTTGGAGATCGATTGTTAAACATCTTTCCTAGGGCGACTGTGAAGCATTTGCCAGCGGAGGAGAAGTAGCACGGAGCAGCATTCAGTACTGCCTACGAGTGTCTTTGCTACCCTACTAGCGGAGCTCCAAGAACAGGCACACATCTTCAGGTACCTTCCAAATGTGGATTCCCCTGCAGCCCCGTAGGCGGGCGTGCAGTATGCCAACCATCAACGGACGTTTTTCCCCTCAAGCCTGTCAGGACGTTGCTCGTCCGTCTTTCCCTCAATAGATGGGAGTAGGCGCGCTTGCGGATGTGTGCGTGTGTGTGGCCACGCGTTTGCTTAGGCATCAGTGTGTGAAAAGGTAGGTGCTTTTCTCTAGCTGCGTGTGCGTGCACGTGGTGCTGGGTGCACATCCCTGGGTGCTCGTGGAAAGGTTTCTGCATGGTTTTCGCTGAGGAATCGTGTGTGTGCACATGGACAAAGAGAAGGCGCAGCAACCGGGTTCCAGCGCCGAAGAAGGCAAAAGGCAAGGTTTCCGGCGCTATCTCCTTCTCTCCGCAGACCTAGTCGCGCAAAGCAAGCCGCTAAGCCGGCGACCGGCAAGAGAGCTACAACGAAGCATGCCGAACGGAGAAAATAGCAGCAGCTCATCTGTTCACACCTTGTTTCTGCCATGTGCTTGAACGCCAAGACGTTCGCGCTTCTGTGAGATGAAAGACGTCCTTCTGCATATGTGGTTGCTCACACCGGTGCACTTGTTAGTGTATCCCTTCAGTCCTGGGCTGCGGGGCATTCAGAAGTGGCTCTGTGGAGACGTCTGCATAGAGGCAGCTGTCAGAACACGCACACTCGATTGTTCACCAAAACATATGCAGACGCGTCCTTAGCCTGTAGATTTGGATGCACAGAGTTCCCTGTGTTCGCAAGAGACAAGGGAATCGCGTCTGTACGCACAGAAGCAATAGCGGACCGTTTCCGTCGGAGTGAACGCGAAGAGCCGTCTATGTACTCGCAGACACGGGAACGTGCCTCAATGCGGTCGCAGAGGCAGCAGCTTTTGCACAGATGCTCTGGTGATTCTGGCACTTTCCAGGCACACTCCTGAAAGTCGCGCACACTGCTGTTCACTCGCTAAACGACCTCTTGGGAAACACGTCTCCGGTCGATGGACCGCTCAGATTGCTTCTCGTGTAACTGTGAACTGTGTCAGCGCAGGGAATCCGTCTCTGTTGAGCAGATGTCAATCCTGCCTCGCTTTTGCTTTGTTGCCTCTACCAAGATGATTTCCCGTTTCTCTCTTCACTGGAGCACGCAGACACAGCCAACGCACATCAAGTGTCAAGAGACACGCTCTGCTGAGCTCAACGCTTGTGCAGATGCACATGTGCGACGAAGTCAACACACGTGCTTGTGGAGAGAAAGAAAGGGACTCCCAGGCGTGTGGAGCGACGGGGAGAAAGAGCGGGCGCTGAGGAACACAGTTTCAAACAGACTGTCTCCACACAAACAGGCACCTGTCTGCAGGTATCCTAGATCTTGATTCTTGAACTTGAGGAAACACGCGTCTGAGCAAAACTCCCAAACACTTCCAGGAAAGACACACGCTCTCCCACAAGCACACAAGTGTTTGCCCTCAGCTATAGATCAGGGACAAGCTTGTGAAGAGATGCCCTGCTATTCTTTCGCCTTATGGCATCATGTGTTTCGTTCCTCTTGGAGATCGATTGTTAAACGTCTTTCCTAGGGCGACTGTGAAGCATTTGCCAGCGGAGGAGAAGTAGCACGGAGCAGCATTCAGTACTGCCTACGAGTGTCTTTGCTACCCTACTAGCGGAGCTCCAAGAACAGGCACACATCTTCAGGTACCTTCCAAATGTGGATTCCCCTGCAGCCCCGTAGGCGGGCGTGCAGTACGCCAACCATCAACGGACGTTTTTCCCCTCAAGCCTGTCAGGACGTTGCTCGTCCGTCTTTCCCTCAATAGATGGGAGTAGGCGCGCTTGCGGATGCGTGCGTGTGTGTGGCCACGCGTTTGCTTAGGCATCAGAGTGTGAAAAGGTAGGTGCTTTTCTCTAGCTGCGTGTGCGTGCACGTGGTGCTGGGTGCACATCCCTGGGTGCTCGTGGAAAGGTTTCTGCATGGTTTTCGCTGAGGAATCGTGTGTGTGCACATGGACAAAGAGAAGGCGCAGCAATCAGGTTCCAGCGCCGAAGAAGGCAAAAGGCAAGGTTTCCGGCGCTATCTCCTTCTCTCCGCAGACCTAGTCGCGCAAAGCAAGCCGCTAAGCCGGCGACCGGCAAGAGAGCTACAACGAAGCATGCCGAACGGAGAAAATAGCAGCAGCTCATCTGTTCACACCTTGTTTCTGCCATGTGCTTGAACGCCAAGACGTTTGCGCTTCTGTGAGATGAAAGACGTCCTTCTGCATATGTGGTTGCTCACACCGGTGCACTTGTTAGTGTATCCCTTCAGTCCTGGGCTGCGGGGCATTCAGAAGTGGCTCTGTGGAGACGTCTGCATAGAGGCAGCTGTCAGAACACGCACACTCGATTGTTCACCAAAACATATGCAGACGCGTCCTTAGCCTGTAGATTTGGATGCACAGAGTTCCCTGTGTTCGCAAGAGACAAGGGAATCGCGTCTGTACGCACAGAAGCAATAGCGGACCGTTTCCCTCGGAGTGAACGCGAAGAGCCGTCTATGTACTCGCAGACACGGGAACGTGCCTCAATGCGGTCACAGAGGCAGCAGCTTTTGCACAGATGCTCTGGTGATTCTGGCACTTTCCAGGCACACTCCTGAAAGTCGCGCACACTGCTGTTCACTCGCTAAACGACCTCTTGGGAAACACGTCTCCGGTCGATGGACCGCTCAGATTGCTTCTCGTGTAACTGTGAACTGTGTCAGCGCAGGGAATTTGTCTCTGTTGAGCAGATGTCAATCCTGCCTCGCTTTTGCTTTGTTGCCTCTACCAAGATGATTTCCCGTTTCTCTCTTCACTGGAGCACGCAGACACAGCCAACGCACATCAAGTGTCAAGAGACACGCTCTGCTGAGCTCAACGCTTGTGCAGATGCACATGTGCGACGAAGTCAACACACGTGCTTGTGGAGAGAAAGAAAGGGACTCCCAGGCGTGTGGAGCGACGGGGAGAAAGAGCGGGCGCTGAGGAACACAGTTTCAAACAGACTGTCTCCACACAAACAGGCACCTGTCTGCAGGTATCCTAGATCTTGATTCTTGAACTTGAGGAAACACGCGTCTGAGCAAAACTCCCAAACGCTTCCAGGAAAGACACAGGCTCTCCCACAAGCACACAAGTGTTTGCCCTCAGCTATAGATCAGGGACAAGCTTGTGAAGAGATGCGCTGCTATTCTTTCGCCTTATGGCATCACGTGTTTCGTTCCTCTTGGAGATCGATTGTTAAACGTCTTTCCTAGGGCGACTGTGAAGCATTTGCCAGCGGAGGAGAAGTAGCACGGAGCAGCATTCAGTACTGCCTACGAGTGTCTTTGCTACCCTACTAGCGGAGCTCCAAGAACAGGCACACATCTTCAGGTACCTTCCAAATGTGGATTCCCCTGCAGCCCCGTAGGCGGGCGTGCAGTACGCCAACCATCAACGGACGTTTTTCCCCTCAAGCCTGTCAGGACGTTGCTCGTCCGTCTTTCCCTCAATAGATGGGAGTAGGCGCGCTTGCGGATGTGTGCGTGTGTGTGGCCACGCGTTTGCTTAGGCATCAGTGTGTGAAAAGGTAGGTGCTTTTCTCTAGCTGCGTGTGCGTGCACGTGGTGCTGGGTGCACATCCCTGGGTGCTCGTGGAAAGGTTTCTGCATGGTTTTCGCTGAGGAATCGTGTGTGTGCACATGGACAAAGAGAAGGCGCAGCAACCGGGTTCCAGCGCCGAAGAAGGCAAAAGGCAAGGTTTCCGGCGCTATCTCCTTCTCTCCGCAGACCTAGTCGCGCAAAGCAAGCCGCTAAGCCGGCGACCGGCAAGAGAGCTACAACGAAGCATGCCGAACGGAGAAAATAGCAGCAGCTCATCTGTTCACACCTTGTTTCTGCCATGTGCTTGAACGCCAAGACGTTCGCGCTTCTGTGAGATGAAAGACGTCCTTCTGCATATGTGGTTGCTCACACCGGTGCACTTGTTAGTGTATCCCTTCAGTCCTGGGCTGCGGGGCATTCAGAAGTGGCTCTGTGGAGACGTCTGCATAGAGACAGCTGTCAGAGCACGCACACTCGATTGTTCACTAAAACATATGCAGACGCGTCCTTAGCCTGTAGATTTGGATGCACAGAGTTCCCTGTGTTCGCAAGAGACAAGGGAATCGCGTCTGTACGCACAGAAGCAATAGCGGACCGTTTCCCTCGGAGTGAACGCGAAGAGCCGTCTATGTACTCGCAGACACGGGAACGTGCCTCAATGCGGTCACAGAGGCAGCAGCTTTTGCACAGATGCTCTGGTGATTCTGGCACTTTCCAGGCACACTCCTGAAAGTCGCGCACACTGCTGTTCACTCGCTAAACGACCTCTTGGGAAACACGTCTCCGGTCGATGGACCGCTCAGATTGCTTCTCGTGTAACTGTGAACTGTGTCAGCGCAGGGAATCCGTCTCTGTTGAGCAGATGTCAATCCTGCCTCGCTTTTGCTTTGTTGCCTCTACCAAGATGATTTCCCGTTTCTCTCTTCACTGGAGCACGCAGACACAGCCAACGCACATCAAGTGTCAAGAGACACGCTCTGCTGAGCTCAACGCTTGTGCAGATGCACATGTGCGACGAAGTCAACACACGTGCTTGTGGAGAGAAAGAAAGGGACTCCCAGGCGTGTGGAGCGACGGGGAGAAAGAGCGGGCGCTGAGGAACACAGTTTCAAACAGACTGTCTCCACACAAACAGGCACCTGTCTGCAGGTATCCTAGATCTTGATTCTTGAACTTGAGGAAACACGCGTCTGAGCAAAACTCCCAAACGCTTCCAGGAAAGACACACGCTCTCCCACAAGCACACAAGTGTTTGCCCTCAGCTATAGATCAGGGACAAGCTTGTGAAGAGATGCCCTGCTATTCTTTCGCCTTATGGCATCACGTGTTTCGTTCCTCTTGGAGATCGATTGTTAAACGTCTTTCCTAGGGCGACTGTGAAGCATTTGCCAGCGGAGGAGAAGTAGCACGGAGCAGCATTCAGTACTGCCTACGAGTGTCTTTGCTACCCTACTAGCGGAGCTCCAAGAACAGGCACACATCTTCAGGTACCTTCCAAATGTGGATTCCCCTGCAGCCCCGTAGGCGGGCGTGCAGTATGCCAACCATCAACGGACGTTTTTCCCCTCAAGCCTGTCAGGACGTTGCTCGTCCGTCTTTCCCTCAATAGATGGGAGTAGGCGCGCTTGCGGATGTGTGCGTGTGTGTGGCCACGCGTTTGCTTAGGCATCAGTGTGTGAAAAGGTAGGTGCTTTTCTCTAGCTGCGTGTGCGTGCACGTGGTGCTGGGTGCACATCCCTGGGTGCTCGTGGAAAGGTTTCTGCATGGTTTTCGCTGAGGAATCGTGTGTGTGCACATGGACAAAGAGAAGGCGCAGCAACCGGGTTCCAGCGCCGAAGAAGGCAAAAGGCAAGGTTTCCGGCGCTATCTCCTTCTCTCCGCAGACCTAGTCGCGCAAAGCAAGCCGCTAAGCCGGCGACCGGCAAGAGAGCTACAACGAAGCATGCCGAACGGAGAAAATAGCAGCAGCTCATCTGTTCACACCTTGTTTCTGCCATGTGCTTGAACGCCAAGACGTTCGCGCTTCTGTGAGATGAAAGACGTCCTTCTGCATATGTGGTTGCTCACACCGGTGCACTTGTTAGTGTATCCCTTCAGTCCTGGGCTGCGGGGCATTCAGAAGTGGCTCTGTGGAGACGTCTGCATAGAGGCAGCTGTCAGAACACGCACACTCGATTGTTCACCAAAACATATGCAGACGCGTCCTTAGCCTGTAGATTTGGATGCACAGAGTTCCCTGTGTTCGCAAGAGACAAGGGAATCGCGTCTGTACGCACAGAAGCAATAGCGGACCGTTTCCCTCGGAGTGAACGCGAAGAGCCGTCTATGTACTCGCAGACACGGGAACGTGCCTCAATGCGGTCACAGAGGCAGCAGCTTTTGCACAGATGCTCTGGTGATTCTGGCACTTTCCAGGCACACTCCTGAAAGTCGCGCACACTGCTGTTCACTCGCTAAACGACCTCTTGGGAAACACGTCTCCAGTCGACGGACCGCTCAGATTGCTTCTCGTGTAACTGTGAACTGTGTCAGCGCAGGGAATTTGTCTCTGTTGAGCAGATGTCAATCCTGCCTCGCTTTTGCTTTGTTGCCTCTACCAAGATGATTTCCCGTTTCTCTCTTCACTGGAGCAGGCAGACACAGCCAACGCACATCAAGTGTCAAGAGACACGCTCTGCTGAGCTCAACGCTTGTGCAGATGCACATGTGCGACGAAGTCAACACACGTGCTTGTGGAGAGAAAGAAAGGGACTCCCAGGCGTGTGGAGCGACGGGGAGAAAGAGCGGGCGCTGAGGAACACAGTTTCAAACAGACTGTCTCCACACAAACAGGCACCTGTCTGCAGGTATCCTAGATCTTGATTCTTGAACTTGAGGAAACACGCGTCTGAGCAAAACTCCCAAACGCTTCCAGGAAAGACACACGCTCTCCCACAAGCACACAAGTGTTTGCCCTCAGCTATAGATCAGGGACAAGCTTGTGAAGAGATGCGCTGCTATTCTTTCGCCTTATGGCATCACGTGTTTCGTTCCTCTTGGAGATCGATTGTTAAACGTCTTTCCTAGGGCGACTGTGAAGCATTTGCCAGCGGAGGAGAAGTAGCACGGAGCAGCATTCAGTACTGCCTACGAGTGTCTTTGCTACCCTACTAGCGGAGCTCCAAGAACAGGCACACATCTTCAGGTACCTTCCAAATGTGGATTCCCCTGCAGCCCCGTAGGCGGGCGTGCAGTACGCCAACCATCAACGGACGTTTTTCCCCTCAAGCCTGTCAGGACGTTGCTCGTCCGTCTTTCCCTCAATAGATGGGAGTAGGCGCGCTTGCGGATGTGTGCGTGTGTGTGGCCACGCGTTTGCTTAGGCATCAGAGTGTGAAAAGGTAGGTGCTTTTCTCTAGCTGCGTGTGCGTGCACGTGGTGCTGGGTGCACATCCCTGGGTGCTCGTGGAAAGGTTTCTGCATGGTTTTCGCTGAGGAATCGTGTGTGTGCACATGGACAAAGAGAAGGCGCAGCAACCGGGTTCCAGCGCCGAAGAAGGCAAAAGGCAAGGTTTCCGGCGCTATCTCCTTCTCTCCGCAGACCTAGTCGCGCAAAGCAAGCCGCTAAGCCGGCGACCGGCAAGAGAGCTACAACGAAGCATGTCGAACGGAGAAAATAGCAGCAGCTCATCTGTTCACACCTTGTTTCTGCCATGTGCTTGAACGCCAAGACGTTCGCGCTTCTGTGAGATGAAAGACGTCCTTCTGCGTATGTGGTTGCTCACACCGGTGCACTTGTTAGTGTATCCATTCAGTCCTGGGCTGCGGGGCATTCAGAAGTGGCTCTGTGGAGACGTCTGCATAGAGGCAGCTGTCAGAACACGCACACTCGATTGTTCACCAAAACATATGCAGACGCGTCCTTAGCCTGTAGATTTGGATGCACAGAGTTCCCTGTGTTCGCAAGAGACAAGGGAATCGCGTCTGTACGCACAGAAGCAATAGCGGACCGTTTCCCTCGGAGTGAACGCGAAGAGCCGTCTATGTACTCGCAGACACGGGAACGTGCCTCAATGCGGTCGCAGAGGCAGCAGCTTTTGCACAGATGCTCTGGTGATTCTGGCACTTTCCAGGCACACTCCTGAAAGTCGCGCACACTGCTGTTCACTCGCTAAACGACCTCTTGGGAAACACGTCTCCGGTCGATGGACCGCTCAGATTGCTTCTCGTGTAACTGTGAACTGTGTCAGCGCAGGGAATCCGTCTCTGTTGAGCAGATGTCAATCCTGCCTCGCTTTTGCTTTGTTGCCTCTACCAAGATGATTTCCCGTTTCTCTCTTCACTGGAGCAGGCAGACACAGCCAACGCACATCAAGTGTCAAGAGACAC
This sequence comes from Patagioenas fasciata, assembly GCF_037038585.1. Classification (NCBI taxonomy): domain Eukaryota; kingdom Metazoa; phylum Chordata; class Aves; order Columbiformes; family Columbidae; genus Patagioenas; species Patagioenas fasciata. Next base: position 50,818,942 of record NC_092523.1, on the reverse strand, counting down.
GCTCTGCTGAGCTCAACGCTTGTGCAGATGCACATGTGCGACGAAGTCAACACACGTGCTTGTGGAGAGAAAGAAAGGGACTCCCAGGCGTGTGGAGCGACGGGGAGAAAGAGCGGGCGCTGAGGAACACAGTTTCAAACAGACTGTCTCCACACAAACAGGCACCTGTCTGCAGGTATCCTAGATCTTGATTCTTGAACTTGAGGAAACACGCGTCTGAGCAAAACTCCCAAACGCTTCCAGGAAAGACACACGCTCTCCCACAAGCACACAAGTGTTTGCCCTCAGCTATAGATCAGGGACAAGCTTGTGAAGAGATGCGCTGCTATTCTTTCGCCTTATGGCATCACGTGTTTCGTTCCTCTTGGAGATCGATTGTTAAACGTCTTTCCTAGGGCGACTGTGAAGCATTTGCCAGCGGAGGAGAAGTAGCACGGAGCAGCATTCAGTACTGCCTACGAGTGTCTTTGCTACCCTACTAGCGGAGCTCCAAGAACAGGCACACATCTTCAGGTACCTTCCAAATGTGGATTCCCCTGCAGCCCCGTAGGCGGGCGTGCAGTACGCCAACCATCAACGGACGTTTTTCCCCTCAAGCCTGTCAGGACGTTGCTCGTCCGTCTTTCCCTCAATAGATGGGAGTAGGCGCGCTTGCGGATGTGTGCGTGTGTGTGGCCACGCGTTTGCTTAGGCATCAGAGTGTGAAAAGGTAGGTGCTTTTCTCTAGCTGCGTGTGCGTGCACGTGGTGCTGGGTGCACATCCCTGGGTGCTCGTGGAAAGGTTTCTGCATGGTTTTCGCTGAGGAATCGTGTGTGTGCACATGGACAAAGAGAAGGCGCAGCAACCGGGTTCCAGCGCCGAAGAAGGCAAAAGGCAAGGTTTCCGGCGCTATCTCCTTCTCTCCGCAGACCTAGTCGCGCAAAGCAAGCCGCTAAGCCGGCGACCGGCAAGAGAGCTACAACGAAGCATGTCGAACGGAGAAAATAGCAGCAGCTCATCTGTTCACACCTTGTTTCTGCCATGTGCTTGAACGCCAAGACGTTCGCGCTTCTGTGAGATGAAAGACGTCCTTCTGCGTATGTGGTTGCTCACACCGGTGCACTTGTTAGTGTATCCATTCAGTCCTGGGCTGCGGGGCATTCAGAAGTGGCTCTGTGGAGACGTCTGCATAGAGGCAGCTGTCAGAACACGCACACTCGATTGTTCACCAAAACATATGCAGACGCGTCCTTAGCCTGTAGATTTGGATGCACAGAGTTCCCTGTGTTCGCAAGAGACAAGGGAATCGCGTCTGTACGCACAGAAGCAATAGCGGACCGTTTCCCTCGGAGTGAACGCGAAGAGCCGTCTATGTACTCGCAGACACGGGAACGTGCCTCAATGCGGTCGCAGAGGCAGCAGCTTTTGCACAGATGCTCTGGTGATTCTGGCACTTTCCAGGCACACTCCTGAAAGTCGCGCACACTGCTGTTCACTCGCTAAACGACCTCTTGGGAAACACGTCTCCGGTCGATGGACCGCTCAGATTGCTTCTCGTGTAACTGTGAACTGTGTCAGCGCAGGGAATCCGTCTCTGTTGAGCAGATGTCAATCCTGCCTCGCTTTTGCTTTGTTGCCTCTACCAAGATGATTTCCCGTTTCTCTCTTCACTGGAGCAGGCAGACACAGCCAACGCACATCAAGTGTCAAGAGACACGCTCTGCTGAGCTCAACGCTTGTGCAGATGCACATGTGCGACGAAGTCAACACACGTGCTTGTGGAGAGAAAGAAAGGGACTCCCAGGCGTGTGGAGCGACGGGGAGAAAGAGCGGGCGCTGAGGAACACAGTTTCAAACAGACTGTCTCCACACAAACAGGCACCTGTCTGCAGGTATCCTAGATCTTGATTCTTGAACTTGAGGAAACACGCGTCTGAGCAAAACTCCCAAACGCTTCCAGGAAAGACACACGCTCTCCCACAAGCACACAAGTGTTTGCCCTCAGCTATAGATCAGGGACAAGCTTGTGAAGAGATGCGCTGCTATTCTTTCGCCTTATGGCATCACGTGTTTCGTTCCTCTTGGAGATCGATTGTTAAACGTCTTTCCTAGGGCGACTGTGAAGCATTTGCCATCGGAGGAGAAGTAGCACGGAGCAGCATTCAGTACTGCCTACGAGTGTCTTTGCTACCCTACTAGCGGAGCTCCAAGAACAGGCACACATCTTCAGGTACCTTCCAAATGTGGATTCCCCTGCAGCCCCGTAGGCGGGCGTGCAGTACGCCAACCATCCCATGTGCTTGTGGGAGAGCGTGTGTCTTTCCTGGAAGCGTTTGGGAGTTTTGCTCAGACGCGTGTTTCCTCAAGTTCAAGAATCAAGATCTAGGATACCTGCAGACAGGTGCCTGTTTGTGTGGAGATAGTCTGTTTGAAACTGTGTTCCTCAGCGCCCGCTCTTTCTCCCCGTCGCTCCACACGCCTGGGAGTCCCTTTCTTTCTCTCCACAAGCACGTGTGTTGACTTCGTCGCACATGTGCATCTGCACAAGCGTTGAGCTCAGCAGAGCGTGTCTCTTGACACTTGATGTGCGTTGGCTGTGTCTGCCTGCTCCAGTGAAGAGAGAAACGGGAAATCATCTTGGTAGAGGCAACAAAGCAAAAGCGAGGCAGGATTGACATCTGCTCAACAGAGACGGATTCCCTGCGCTGACACAGTTCACAGTTACACGAGAAGCAATCTGAGCGGTCCATCGACCGGAGACGTGTTTCCCAAGAGGTCGTTTAGCGAGTGAACAGCAGTGTGCGCGACTTTCAGGAGTGTGCCTGGAAAGTGCCAGAATCACCAGAGCATCTGTGCAAAAGCTGCTGCCTCTGTGACCGCATTGAGGCACGTTCCCGTGTCTGCGAGTACATAGACGGCTCTTCGCGTTCACTCCGAGGGAAACGGTCCGCTATTGCTTCTGTGCGTACAGACGCGATTCCCTTGTCTCTTGCGAACACAGGGAACTCTGTGCATCCAAATCTACAGGCTAAGGACGCGTCTGCATATGTTTTGGTGAACAATCGAGTGTGCGTGTTCTGACAGCTGCCTCTATGCAGACGTCTCCACAGAGCCACTTCTGAATGCCCCGCAGCCCAGGACTGAAGGGATACACTAACAAGTGCACCGGTGTGAGCAACCACATATGCAGAAGGACGTCTTTCATCTCACAGAAGCGCGAACGTCTTGGCGTTCAAGCACATGGCAGAAACAAGGTGTGAACAGATGAGCTGCTGCTATTTTCTCCGTTCGGCATGCTTCGTTGTAGCTCTCTTGCCGGTCGCCGGCTTAGCGGCTTGCTTTGCGCGACTAGGTCTGCGGAGAGAAGGAGATAGCGCCGGAAACCTTGCCTTTTGCCTTCTTCGGCGCTGGAACCCGGTTGCTGCGCCTTCTCTTTGTCCATGTGCACACACACGATTCCTCAGCGAAAACCATGCAGAAACCTTTCCACGAGCACCCAGGGATGTGCACCCAGCACCACGTGCACGCACACGCAGCTAGAGAAAAGCACCTACCTTTTCACACACTGATGCCTAAGCAAACGCGTGGCCACACACACGCACACATCCGCAAGCGCGCCTACTCCCATCTATTGAGGGAAAGACGGACGAGCAACGTCCTGACAGGCTTGAGGGGAAAAACGTCCGTTGATGGTTGGCGTACTGCACGCCCGCCTACGGGGCTGCAGGGGAATCCACATTTGGAAGGTACCTGAAGATGTGTGCCTGTTCTTGGAGCTCCGCTAGTAGGGTAGCAAAGACACTCGTAGGCAGTACTGAATGCTGCTCCGTGCTACTTCTCCTCCGCTGGCAAATGCTTCACAGTCGCCCTAGGAAAGACGTTTAACAATCGATCTCCAAGAGGAACGAAACACGTGATGCCATAAGGCGAAAGAATAGCAGCGCATCTCTTCACAAGCTTGTCCCTGATCTATAGCTGAGGGCAAACACTTGTGTGCTTGTGGGAGAGCGTGTGTCTTTCCTGGAAGCGTTTGGGAGTTTTGCTCAGACGCGTGTTTCCTCAAGTTCAAGAATCAAGATCTAGGATACCTGCAGACAGGTGCCTGTTTGTGTGGAGACAGTCTGTTTGAAACTGTGTTCCTCAGCGCCCGCTCTTTCTCCCCGTCGCTCCACACGCCTGGGAGTCCCTTTCTTTCTCTCCACAAGCACGTGTGTTGACTTCGTCGCACATGTGCATCTGCACAAGCGTTGAGCTCAGCAGAGCGTGTCTCTTGACACTTGATGTGCGTTGGCTGTGTCTGCGTGCTCCAGTGAAGAGAGAAACGGGAAATCATCTTGGTAGAGGCAACAAAGCAAAAGCGAGGCAGGATTGACATCTGCTCAACAGAGACGGATTCCCTGCGCAGTTCACAGTTACACGAGAAGCAATCTGAGCGGTCCATCGACCGGAGACGTGTTTCCCAAGAGGTCGTTTAGCGAGTGAACAGCAGTGTGCGCGACTTTCAGGAGTGTGCCTGGAAAGTGCCAGAATCACCAGAGCATCTGTGCAAAAGCTGCTGCCTCTGTGACCGCATTGAGGCACGTTCCCGTGTCTGCGAGTACATAGACGGCTCTTCGCGTTCACTCCGAGGGAAACGGTCCGCTATTGCTTCTGTGCGTACAGACGCGATTCCCTTGTCTCTTGCGAACACAGGGAACTCTGTGCATCCAAATCTACAGGCTAAGGACGCGTCTGCATATGTTTTGGTGAACAATCGAGTGTGCGTGTTCTGACAGCTGCCTCTATGCAGACGTCTCCACAGAGCCACTTCTGAATGCCCCGCAGCCCAGGACTGAAGGGATACACTAACAAGTGCACCGGTGTGAGCAACTACATACGCAAAAGGACGTCTTTCATCTCACAGAAGCGCGAACGTCTTGGCGTTCAAGCACATGGCAGAAACAAGGTGTGAACAGATGAGCTGCTGCTATTTTCTCCGTTCGACATGCTTCGTTGTAGCTCTCTTGCCGGTCGCCGGCTTAGCGGCTTGCTTTGCGCGACTAGGTCTGCGGAGAGAAGGAGATAGCGCCGGAAACCTTGCCTTTTGCCTTCTTCGGCGCTGGAACCCGGTTGCTGCGCCTTCTCTTTGTCCATGTGCACACACACGATTCCTCAGCGAAAACCATGCAGAAACCTTTCCACGAGCACCCAGGGATGTGCACCCAGCACCACGTGCACGCACACGCAGCTAGAGAAAAGCACCTACCTTTTCACACTCTGATGCCTAAGCAAACGCGTGGCCACACACACGCACACATCCGCAAGCGCGCCTACTCCCATCTATTGAGGGAAAGACGGACGAGCAACGTCCTGACAGGCTTGAGGGGAAAAACGTCCGTTGATGGTTGGCGTACTGCACGCCCGCCTACGGGGCTGCAGGGGAATCCACATTTGGAAGGTACCTGAAGATGTGTGCCTGTTCTTGGAGCTCCGCTAGTAGGGTAGCAAAGACACTCGTAGGCAGTACTGAATGCTGCTCCGTGCTACTTCTCCTCCGCTGGCAAATGCTTCACAGTCGCCCTAGGAAAGACGTTTAACAATCGATCTCCAAGAGGAACGAAACACATGATGGCATAAGGCGAAAGAATAGCAGGGCATCTCTTCACAAGCTTGTCCCTGATCTATAGCTGAGGGCAAACACTTGTGTGCTTGTGGGAGAGCGTGTGTCTTTCCTGGAAGCGTTTGGGAGTTTTGCTCAGACGCGTGTTTCCTCAAGTTCAAGAATCAAGATCTAGGATACCTGCAGACAGGTGCCTGTTTGTGTGGAGACAGTCGGTCTGAAACTGTGTTCCTCAGCGCCCGCTCTTTCTCCCCGTCGCTCCACACGCCTGGGAGTCCCTTTCTTTCTCTCCACAAGCACGTGTGTTGACTTCGTCGCACATGTGCATCTGCACAAGCGTTGAGCTCAGCAGAGCGTGTCTCTTGACACTTGATGTGCGTTGGCTGTGTCTGCCTGCTCCAGTGAAGAGAGAAACGGGAAATCATCTTGGTAGAGGCAACAAAGCAAAAGCGAGGCAGGATTGACATCTGCTCAACAGAGACGGATTCCCTGCGCTGACACAGTTCACAGTTACACGAGAAGCAATCTGAGCGGTCCATCGACCGGAGACGTGTTTCCCAAGAGGTCGTTTAGCGAGTGAACAGCAGTGTGCGCGACTTTCAGGAGTGTGCCTGGAAAGTGCCAGAATCACCAGAGCATCTGTGCAAAAGCTGCTGCCTCTGTGACCGCATTGAGGCACGTTCCCGTGTCTGCGAGTACATAGACGGCTCTTCGCGTTCACTCCGAGGGAAACGGTCCGCTATTGCTTCTGTGCGTACAGACGCGATTCCCTTGTCTCTTGCGAACACAGGGAACTCTGTGCATCCAAATCTACAGGCTAAGGACGCGTCTGCATATGTTTTGGTGAACAATCGAGTGTGCGTGTTCTGACAGCTGCCTCTATGCAGACGTCTCCACAGAGCCACTTCTGAATGCCCCGCAGCCCAGGACTGAAGGGATACACTAACAAGTGCACCGGTGTGAGCAACCACATACGCAGAAGGACGTCTTTCATCTCACAGAAGCGCGAACGTCTTGGCGTTCAAGCACATGGCAGAAACAAGGTGTGAACAGATGAGCTGCTGCTATTTTCTCCATTCGGCATGCTTCGTTGTAGCTCTCTTGCCGGTCGCCGGCTTAGCGGCTTGCTTTGCGCGACTAGGTCTGCGGAGAGAAGGAGATAGCGCCGGAAACCTTGCCTTTTGCCTTCTTCGGCGCTGGAACCCGGTTGCTGCGCCTTCTCTTTGTCCATGTGCACACACACGATTCCTCAGCGAAAACCATGCAGAAACCTTTCCACGAGCACCCAGGGATGTGCACCCAGCACCACGTGCACGCACACGCAGCTAGAGAAAAGCACCTACCTTTTCACACACTGATGCCTAAGCAAACGCGTGGCCACACACACGCACACATCCGCAAGCGCGCCTACTCCCATCTATTGAGGGAAAGACGGACGAGCAACGTCCTGACAGGCTTGAGGGGAAAAACGTCCGTTGATGGTTGGCGTACTGCACGCCCGCCTACGGGGCTGCAGGGGAATCCACATTTGGAAGGTACCTGAAGATGTGTGCCTGTTCTTGGAGCTCCGCTAGTAGGGTAGCAAAGACACTCGTAGGCAGTACTGAATGCTGCTCCGTGCTACTTCTCCTCCGCTGGCAAATGCTTCACAGTCGCCCTAGGAAAGACGTTTAACAATCGATCTCCAAGAGGAACGAAACACGTGATGCTATAAGGCGAAAGAATAGCAGGGCATCTCTTCACAAGCTTGTCCCTGATCTATAGCTGAGGGCAAACACTTGTGTGCTTGTGGGAGAGCGTGTGTCTTTCCTGGAAGCGTTTGGGAGTTTTGCTCAGACGCGTGTTTCCTCAAGTTCAAGAATCAAGATCTAGGATACCTGCAGACAGGTGCCTGTTTGTGTGGAGACAGTCTGTTTGAAACTGTGTTCCTCAGCGCCCGCTCTTTCTCCCCGTCGCTCCACACGCCTGGGAGTCCCTTTCTTTCTCTCCACAAGCACGTGTGTTGACTTCGTCGCACATGTGCATCTGCACAAGCGTTGAGCTCAGCAGAGCGTGTCTCTTGACACTTGATGTGCGTTGGCTGTGTCTGCGTGCTCCAGTGAAGAGAGAAACGGGAAATCATCTTGGTAGAGGCAACAAAGCAAAAGCGAGGCAGGATTGACATCTGCTCAACAGAGACGGATTCCCTGCGCTGACACAGTTCACAGTTACACGAGAAGCAATCTGAGCGGTCCATCGACCGGAGACGTGTTTCCCAAGAGGTCGTTTAGCGAGTGAACAGCAGTGTGCGCGACTTTCAGGAGTGTGCCTGGAAAGTGCCAGAATCACCAGGAGCATCTGTGCAAAAGCTGCTGCCTCTGTGACCGCATTGAGGCACGTTCCCGTGTCTGCGAGTACATAGACGGCTCTTCGCGTTCACTCCGAGGGAAACGGTCCGCTATTGCTTCTGTGCGTACAGACGCGATTCCCTTGTCTCTTGCGAACACAGGGAACTCTGTGCATCCAAATCTACAGGCTAAGGACGCGTCTGCATATGTTTTGGTGAACAATCGAGTGTGCGTGTTCTGACAGCTGCCTCTATGCAGACGTCTCCACAGAGCCACTTCTGAATGCCCCGCAGCCCAGGACTGAAGGGATACACTAACAAGTGCACCGGTGTGAGCAACCACATACGCAGAAGGACGTCTTTCATCTCACAGAAGCGCGAACGTCTTGGCGTTCAAGCACATGGCAGAAACAAGGTGTGAACAGATGAGCTGCTGCTATTTTCTCCGTTCGGCATGCTTCGTTGTAGCTCTCTTGCCGGTCGCCGGCTTAGCGGCTTGCTTTGCGCGACTAGGTCTGCGGAGAGAAGGAGATAGCGCCGGAAACCTTGCCTTTTGCCTTCTTCGGCGCTGGAACCCGGTTGCTGCGCCTTCTCTTTGTCCATGTGCACACACACGATTCCTCAGCGAAAACCATGCAGAAACCTTTCCACGAGCACCCAGGGATGTGCACCCAGCACCACGTGCACGCACACGCAGCTAGAGAAAAGCACCTACCTTTTCACACACTGATGCCTAAGCAAACGCGTGGCCACACACACGCACACATCCGCAAGCGCGCCTACTCCCATCTATTGAGGGAAAGACGGACGAGCAACGTCCTGACAGGCTTGAGGGGAAAAACGTCCGTTGATGGTTGGCGTACTGCACGCCCGCCTACGGGGCTGCAGGGGAATCCACATTTGGAAGGTACCTGAAGATGTGTGCCTGTTCTTGGAGCTCCGCTAGTAGGGTAGCAAAGACACTCGTAGGCAGTACTGAATGCTGCTCCGTGCTACTTCTCCTCCGCTGGCAAATGCTTCACAGTCGCCCTAGGAAAGACGTTTAACAATCGATCTCCAAGAGGAACGAAACACGTGATGCCATAAGGCGAAAGAATAGCAGCGCATCTCTTCACAAGCTTGTCCCTGATCTATAGCTGAGGGCAAACACTTGTGTGCTTGTGGGAGAGCGTGTGTCTTTCCTGGAAGCGTTTGGGAGTTTTGCTCAGACGCGTGTTTCCTCAAGTTCAAGAATCAAGATCTAGGATACCTGCAGACAGGTGCCTGTTTGTGTGGAGACAGTCTGTTTGAAACTGTGTTCCTCAGCGCCCGCTCTTTCTCCCCGTCGCTCCACACGCCTGGGAGTCCCTTTCTTTCTCTCCACAAGCACGTGTGTTGACTTCGTCGCACATGTGCATCTGCACAAGCGTTGAGCTCAGCAGAGCGTGTCTCTTGACACTTGATGTGCGTTGGCTGTGTCTGCGTGCTCCAGTGAAGAGAGAAACGGGAAATCATCTTGGTAGAGGCAACAAAGCAAAAGCGAGGCAGGATTGACATCTGCTCAACAGAGACGGATTCCCTGCGCAGTTCACAGTTACACGAGAAGCAATCTGAGCGGTCCATCGACCGGAGACGTGTTTCCCAAGAGGTCGTTTAGCGAGTGAACAGCAGTGTGCGCGACTTTCAGGAGTGTGCCTGGAAAGTGCCAGAATCACCAGAGCATCTGTGCAAAACTGCTGCCTCTGTGACCGCATTGAGGCACGTTCCCGTGTCTGCGAGTACATAGACGGCTCTTCGCGTTCACTCCGAGGGAAACGGTCCGCTATTGCTTCTGTGCGTACAGACGCGATTCCCTTGTCTCTTGCGAACACAGGGAACTCTGTGCATCCAAATCTACAGGCTAAGGACGCGTCTGCATATGTTTTGGTGAACAATCGAGTGTGCGTGTTCTGACAGCTGCCTCTATGCAGTCGTCTTCACAGAGCCACTTCTGAATGCCCCGCAGCCCAGGACTGAAGGGATACACTAACAAGTGCACCGGTGTGAGCAACCACATATGCAGAAGGACGTCTTTCATCTCACAGAAGCGCGAACGTCTTGGCGTTCAAGCACATGGCAGAAACAAGGTGTGAACAGATGAGCTGCTGCTATTTTCTCCGTTCGGCATGCTTCGTTGTAGCTCTCTTGCCGGTCGCCGGCTTAGCGGCTTGCTTTGCGCGACTAGGTCTGCGGAGAGGAGATAGCGCCGGAAACCTTGCCTTTTGCCTTCTTCGGCGCTGGAACCCGGTTGCTGCGCCTTCTCTTTGTCCATGTGCACACACACGATTCCTCAGCGAAAACCATGCAGAAACCTTTCCACGAGCACCCAGGGATGTGCACCCAGCACCACGTGCACGCACACGCAGCTAGAGAAAAGCACCTACCTTTTCACACTCTGATGCCTAAGCAAACGCGTGGCCACACACACGCACACATCCGCAAGCGCGCCTACTCCCATCTATTGAGGGAAAGACGGACGAGCAACGTCCTGACAGGCTTGAGGGGAAAAACGTCCGTTGATGGTTGGCGTACTGCACGCCCGCCTACGGGGCTGCAGGGGAATCCACATTTGGAAGGTACCTGAAGATGTGTGCCTGTTCTTGGAGCTCCGCTAGTAGGGTAGCAAAGACACTCGTAGGCAGTACTGAATGCTGCTCCGTGCTACTTCTCCTCCGCTGGCAAATGCTTCACAGTCGCCCTAGGAAAGACGTTTAACAATCGATCTCCAAGAGGAACGAAACACATGATGCCATAAGGCGAAAGAATAGCAGGGCATCTCTTCACAAGCTTGTCCCTGATCTATAGCTGAGGGCAAACACTTGTGTGCTTGTGGGAGAGCGTGTGTCTTTCCTGGAAGCGTTTGGGAGTTTTGCTCAGACGCGTGTTTCCTCAAGTTCAAGAATCAAGATCTAGGATACCTGCAGACAGGTGCCTGTTTGTGTGGAGACAGTCGGTCTGAAACTGTGTTCCTCAGCGCCCGCTCTTTCTCCCCGTCGCTCCACACGCCTGGGAGTCCCTTTCTTTCTCTCCACAAGCACGTGTGTTGACTTCGTCGCACATGTGCATCTGCACAAGCGTTGAGCTCAGCAGAGCGTGTCTCTTGACACTTGATGTGCGTTGGCTGTGTCTGCGTGCTCCAGTGAAGAGAGAAACGGGAAATCATCTTGGTAGAGGCAACAAAGCAAAAGCGAGGCAGGATTGACATCTGCTCAACAGAGACGGATTCCCTGCGCAGTTCACAGTTACACGAGAAGCAATCTGAGCGGTCCATCGACCGGAGACGTGTTTCCCAAGAGGTCGTTTAGCGAGTGAACAGCAGTGTGCGCGACTTTCAGGAGTGTGCCTGGAAAGTGCCAGAATCACCAGAGCATCTGTGCAAAACTGCTGCCTCTGTGACCGCATTGAGGCACGTTCCCGTGTCTGCGAGTACATAGACGGCTCTTCGCGTTCACTCCGAGGGAAACGGTCCGCTATTGCTTCTGTGCGTACAGACGCGATTCCCTTGTCTCTTGCGAACACAGGGAACTCTGTGCATCCAAATCTACAGGCTAAGGACGCGTCTGCATATGTTTTGGTGAACAATCGAGTGTGCGTGTTCTGACAGCTGCCTCTATGCAGTCGTCTTCACAGAGCCACTTCTGAATGCCCCGCAGCCCAGGACTGAAGGGATACACTAACAAGTGCACCGGTGTGAGCAACCACATATGCAGAAGGACGTCTTTCATCTCACAGAAGCGCGAACGTCTTGGCGTTCAAGCACATGGCAGAAACAAGGTGTGAACAGATGAGCTGCTGCTATTTTCTCCGTTCGGCATGCTTCGTTGTAGCTCTCTTGCCGGTCGCCGGCTTAGCGGCTTGCTTTGCGCGACTAGGTCTGCGGAGAGGAGATAGCGCCGGAAACCTTGCCTTTTGCCTTCTTCGGCGCTGGAACCCGGTTGCTGCGCCTTCTCTTTGTCCATGTGCACACACACGATTCCTCAGCGAAAACCATGCAGAAACCTTTCCACGAGCACCCAGGGATGTGCACCCAGCACCACGTGCACGCACACGCAGCTAGAGAAAAGCACCTACCTTTTCACACTCTGATGCCTAAGCAAACGCGTGGCCACACACACGCACACATCCGCAAGCGCGCCTACTCCCATCTATTGAGGGAAAGACGGACGAGCAACGTCCTGACAGGCTTGAGGGGAAAAACGTCCGTTGATGGTTGGCGTACTGCACGCCCGCCTACGGGGCTGCAGGGGAATCCACATTTGGAAGGTACCTGAAGATGTGTGCCTGTTCTTGGAGCTCCGCTAGTCGGGTAGCAAAGACACTCGTAGGCAGTACTGAATGCTGCTCCGTGCTACTTCTCCTCCGCTGGCAAATGCTTCACAGTCGCCCTAGGAAAGACGTTTAACAATCGATCTCCAAGAGGAACGAAACACATGATGCCATAAGGCGAAAGAATAGCAGGGCATCTCTTCACAAGCTTGTCCCTGATCTATAGCTGAGGGCAAACACTTGTGTGCTTGTGGGAGAGCGTGTGTCTTTCCTGGAAGCGTTTGGGAGTTTTGCTCAGACGCGTGTTTCCTCAAGTTCAAGAATCAAGATCTAGGATACCTGCAGACAGGTGCCTGTTTGTGTGGAGACAGTCGGTCTGAAACTGTGTTCCTCAGCGCCCGCTCTTTCTCCCCGTCGCTCCACACGCCTGGGAGTCCCTTTCTTTCTCTCCACAAGCACGTGTGTTGACTTCGTCGCACATGTGCATCTGCACAAGCGTTGAGCTCAGCAGAGCGTGTCTCTTGACACTTGATGTGCGTTGGCTGTGTCTGCGTGCTCCAGTGAAGAGAGAAACGGGAAATCATCTTGGTAGAGGCAACAAAGCAAAAGCGAGGCAGGATTGACATCTGCTCAACAGAGACGGATTCCCTGCGCTGACACAGTTCACAGTTACACGAGAAGCAATCTGAGCGGTCCGTCGACCGGAGACGTGTTTCCCAAGAGGTCGTTTAGCGAGTGAACAGCAGTGTGCGCGACTTTCAGGAGTGTGCCTGGAAAGTGCCAGAATCACCAGAGCATCTGTGCAAAAGCTGCTGCCTCTGTGACCGCATTGAGGCACGTTCCCGTGTCTGCGAGTACATAGACGGCTCTTCGCGTTCACTCCGAGGGAAACGGTCCGCTATTGCTTCTGTGCGTACAGACGCGATTCCCTTGTCTCTTGCGAACACAGGGAACTCTGTGCATCCAAATCTACAGGCTAAGGACGCGTCTGCATATGTTTTGGTGAACAATCGAGTGTGCGTGTTCTGACAGCTGCCTCTATGCAGACGTCTCCACAGAGCCACTTCTGAATGCCCCGCAGCCCAGGACTGAAGGGATACACTAACAAGTGCACCGGTGTGAGCAACCACATACGCAGAAGGACGTCTTTCATCTCACAGAAGCGCGAACGTCTTGGCGTTCAAGCACATGGCAGAAACAAGGTGTGAACAGATGAGCTGCTGCTATTTTCTCCGTTCGACATGCTTCGTTGTAGCTCTCTTGCCGGTCGCCGGCTTAGCGGCTTGCTTTGCGCGACTAGGTCTGCGGAGAGAAGGAGATAGCGCCGGAAACCTTGCCTTTTGCCTTCTTCGGCGCTGGAACCTGGTTGCTGCGCCTTCTCTTTGTCCATGTGCACACACACGATTCCTCAGCGAAAACCATGCAGAAACCTTTCCACGAGCACCCAGGGATGTGCACCCAGCACCACGTGCACGCACACGCAGCTAGAGAAAAGCACCTACCTTTTCACACTCTGATGCCTAAGCAAACGCGTGGCCACACACACGCACACATCCGCAAGCGCGCCTACTCCCATCTATTGAGGGAAAGACGGACGAGCAACGTCCTGACAGGCTTGAGGGGAAATACGTCCGTTGATGGTTGGCGTACTGCACGCCCGCCTACGGGGCTGCAGGGGAATCCACATTTGGAAGGTACCTGAAGATGTGTGCCTGTTCTTGGAGCTCCGCTAGTAGGGTAGCAAAGACACTCGTAGGCAGTACTGAATGCTGCTCCGTGCTACTTCTCCTCCGCTGGCAAATGCTTCACAGTCGCCCTAGGAAAGACGTTTAACAATCGATCTCCAAGAGGAACGAAACACATGATGCCATAAGGCGAAAGAATAGCAGGGCATCTCTTCACAAGCTTGTCCCTGATCTATAGCTGAGGGCAAACACTTGTGTGCTTGTGGGAGAGCGTGTGTCTTTCCTGGAAGCGTTTGGGAGTTTTGCTCAGACGCGTGTTTCCTCAAGTTCAAGAATCAAGATCTAGGATACCTGCAGACAGGTGCCTGTTTGTGTGGAGACAGTCTGTTTGAAACTGTGTTCCTCAGCGCCCGCTCTTTCTCCCCGTCGCTCCACACGCCTGGGAGTCCCTTTCTTTCTCTCCACAAGCACGTGTGTTGACTTCGTCGCACATGTGCATCTGCACAAGCGTTGAGCTCAGCAGAGCGTGTCTCTTGACACTTGATGTGCGTTGGCTGTGTCTGCCTGCTCCAGTGAAGAGAGAAACGGGAAATCATCTTGGTAGAGGCAACAAAGCAAAAGCGAGGCAGGATTGACATCTGCTCAACAGAGACGGATTCCCTGCGCTGACACAGTTCACAGTTACACGAGAAGCAATCTGAGCGGTCCGTCGACCGGAGACGTGTTTCCCAAGAGGTCGTTTAGCGAGTGAACAGCAGTGTGCGCGACTTTCAGGAGTGTGCCTGGAAAGTGCCAGAATCACCAGAGCATCTGTGCAAAAGCTGCTGCCTCTGTGACCGCATTGAGGCACGTTCCCGTGTCTGCGAGTACATAGACGGCTCTTCGCGTTCACTCCGAGGGAAACGGTCCGCTATTGCTTCTGTGCGTACAGACGCGATTCCCTTGTCTCTTGCGAACACAGGGAACTCTGTGCATCCAAATCTACAGGCTAAGGACGCGTCTGCATATGTTTTGGTGAACAATCGAGTGTGCGTGTTCTGACAGCTGCCTCTATGCAGACGTCTCCACAGAGCCACTTCTGAATGCCCCGCAGCCCAGGACTGAAGGGATACACTAACAAGTGCACCGGTGTGAGCAACCACATACGCAGAAGGACGTCTTTCATCTCACAGAAGCGCGAACGTCTTGGCGTTCAAGCACATGGCAGAAACAAGGTGTGAACAGATGAGCTGCTGCTATTTTCTCCGTTCGACATGCTTCGTTGTAGCTCTCTTGCCGGTCGCCGGCTTAGCGGCTTGCTTTGCGCGACTAGGTCTGCGGAGAGAAGGAGATAGCGCCGGAAACCTTGCCTTTTGCCTTCTTCGGCGCTGGAACCTGGTTGCTGCGCCTTCTCTTTGTCCATGTGCACACACACGATTCCTCAGCGAAAACCATGCAGAAACCTTTCCACGAGCACCCAGGGATGTGCACCCAGCACCACGTGCACGCACACGCAGCTAGAGAAAAGCACCTACCTTTTCACACACTGATGCCTAAGCAAACGCGTGGCCACACACACGCACACATCCGCAAGCGCGCCTACTCCCATCTATTGAGGGAAAGACGGACGAGCAACGTCCTGACAGGCTTGAGGGGAAAAACGTCCGTTGATGGTTGGCGTACTGCACGCCCGCCTACGGGGCTGCAGGGGAATCCACATTTGGAAGGTACCTGAAGATGTGTGCCTGTTCTTGGAGCTCCGCTAGTAGGGTAGCAAAGACACTCGTAGGCAGTACTGAATGCTGCTCCGTGCTACTTCTCCTCCGCTGGCAAATGCTTCACAGTCGCCCTAGGAAAGACGTTTAACAATCGATCTCCAAGAGGAACGAAACACATGATGCCATAAGGCGAAAGAATAGCAGGGCATCTCTTCACAAGCTTGTCCCTGATCTATAGCTGAGGGCAAACACTTGTGTGCTTGTGGGAGAGCGTGTGTCTTTCCTGGAAGCGTTTGGGAGTTTTGCTCAGACGCGTGTTTCCTCAAGTTCAAGAATCAAGATCTAGGATACCTGCAGACAGGTGCCTGTTTGTGTGGAGACAGTCTGTTTGAAACTGTGTTCCTCAGCGCCCGCTCTTTCTCCCCGTCGCTCCACACGCCTGGGAGTCCCTTTCTTTCTCTCCACAAGCACGTGTGTTGACTTCGTCGCACATGTGCATCTGCACAAGCGTTGAGCTCAGCAGAGCGTGTCTCTTGACACTTGATGTGCGTTGGCTGTGTCTGCGTGCTCCAGTGAAGAGAGAAACGGGAAATCATCTTGGTAGAGGCAACAAAGCAAAAGCGAGGCAGGATTGACATCTGCTCAACAGAGACGGATTCCCTGCGCTGACACAGTTCACAGTTACACGAGAAGCAATCTGAGCGGTCCATCGACCGGAGACGTGTTTCCCAAGAGGTCGTTTAGCGAGTGAACAGCAGTGTGCGCGGCTTTCAGGAGTGTGCCTGGAAAGTGCCAGAATCACCAGAGCATCTGTGCAAAAGCTGCTGCCTCTGTGACCGCATTGAGGCACGTTCCCGTGTCTGCGAGTACATAGACGGCTCTTCGCGTTCACTCCGAGGGAAACGGTCCGCTATTGCTTCTGTGCGTACAGACGCGATTCCCTTGTCTCTTGCGAACACAGGGAACTCTGTGCATCCAAATCTACAGGCTAAGGACGCGTCTGCATATGTTTTGGTGAACAATCGAGTGTGCGTGTTCTGACAGCTGCCTCTATGCAGACGTCTCCACAGAGCCACTTCTGAATGCCCCGCAGCCCAGGACTGAAGGGATACACTAACAAGTGCACCGGTGTGAGCAACCACATACGCAGAAGGACGTCTTTCATCTCACAGAAGCGCGAACGTCTTGGCGTTCAAGCACATGGCAGAAACAAGGTGTGAACAGATGAGCTGCTGCTATTTTCTCCGTTCGGCATGCTTCGTTGTAGCTCTCTTGCCGGTCGCCGGCTTAGCGGCTTGCTTTGCGCGACTAGGTCTGCGGAGAGAAGGAGATAGCGCCGGAAACCTTGCCTTTTGCCTTCTTCGGCGCTGGAACCTGGTTGCTGCGCCTTCTCTTTGTCCATGTGCACACACACGATTCCTCAGCGAAAACCATGCAGAAACCTTTCCACGAGCACCCAGGGATGTGCAGCCAGCACCACGTGCACGCACACGCAGCTAGAGAAAAGCACCTACCTTTTCACACTCTGATGCCTAAGCAAACGCGTGGCCACACACACGCACACATCCGCAAGCGCGCCTACTCCCATCTATTGAGGGAAAGACGGACGAGCAACGTCCTGACAGGCTTGAGGGGAAAAACGTCCGTTGATGGTTGGCGTACTGCACGCCCGCCTACGGGGCTGCAGGGGAATCCACATTTGGAAGGTACCTGAAGATGTGTGCCTGTTCTTGGAGCTCCGCTAGTAGGGTAGCAAAGACACTCGTAGGCATACTGAATGCTGCTCCGTGCTACTTCTCCTCCGCTGGCAAATGCTTCACAGTCGCCCTAGGAAAGACGTTTAACAATCGATCTCCAAGAGGAACGAAACACATGATGGCATAAGGCGAAAGAATAGCAGGGCATCTCTTCACAAGCTTGTCCCTGATCTATAGCTGAGGGCAAACACTTGTGTGCTTGTGGGAGAGCGTGTGTCTTTCCTGGAAGCGTTTGGGAGTTTTGCTCAGACGCGTGTTTCCTCAAGTTCAAGAATCAAGATCTAGGATACCTGCAGACAGGTGCCTGTTTGTGTGGAGACAGTCTGTTTGAAACTGTGTTCCTCAGCGCCCGCTCTTTCTCCCCGTCGCTCCACACGCCTGGGAGTCCCTTTCTTTCTCTCCACAAGCACGTGTGTTGACTTCGTCGCACATGTGCATCTGCAC
Organism: Patagioenas fasciata; assembly: GCF_037038585.1. Taxonomy (NCBI): domain Eukaryota; kingdom Metazoa; phylum Chordata; class Aves; order Columbiformes; family Columbidae; genus Patagioenas; species Patagioenas fasciata. Next base: position 50,801,170 of record NC_092523.1, on the reverse strand, counting down.
AAGCGTTGAGCTCAGCAGAGCGTGTCTCTTGACACTTGATGTGCGTTGGCTGTGTCTGCGTGCTCCAGTGAAGAGAGAAACGGGAAATCATCTTGGTAGAGGCAACAAAGCAAAAGCGAGGCAGGATTGACATCTGCTCAACAGAGACGGATTCCCTGCGCTGACACAGTTCACAGTTACACGAGAAGCAATCTGAGCGGTCCATCGACCGGAGACGTGTTTCCCAAGAGGTCGTTTAGCGAGTGAACAGCAGTGTGCGCGGCTTTCAGGAGTGTGCCTGGAAAGTGCCAGAATCACCAGAGCATCTGTGCAAAAGCTGCTGCCTCTGTGACCGCATTGAGGCACGTTCCCGTGTCTGCGAGTACATAGACGGCTCTTCGCGTTCACTCCGAGGGAAACGGTCCGCTATTGCTTCTGTGCGTACAGACGCGATTCCCTTGTCTCTTGCGAACACAGGGAACTCTGTGCATCCAAATCTACAGGCTAAGGACGCGTCTGCATATGTTTTGGTGAACAATCGAGTGTGCGTGTTCTGACAGCTGCCTCTATGCAGACGTCTCCACAGAGCCACTTCTGAATGCCCCGCAGCCCAGGACTGAAGGGATACACTAACAAGTGCACCGGTGTGAGCAAGCACATATGCAGAAGGACGTCTTTCATCTCACAGAAGCGCGAACGTCTTGGCGTTCAAGCACATGGCAGAAACAAGGTGTGAACAGATGAGCTGCTGCTATTTTCTCCGTTCGGCATGCTTCGTTGTAGCTCTCTTGCCGGTCGCCGGCTTAGCGGCTTGCTTTGCGCGACTAGGTCTGCGGAGAGAAGGAGATAGCGCCGGAAACCTTGCCTTTTGCCTTCTTCGGCGCTGGAACCTGGTTGCTGCGCCTTCTCTTTGTCCATGTGCACACACACGATTCCTCAGCGAAAACCATGCAGAAACCTTTCCACGAGCACCCAGGGATGTGCACCCAGCACCACGTGCACGCACACGCAGCTAGAGAAAAGCACCTACCTTTTCACACACTGATGCCTAAGCAAACGCGTGGCCACACACACGCACACATCCGCAAGCGCGCCTACTCCCATCTATTGAGGGAAAGACGGACGAGCAACGTCCTGACAGGCTTGAGGGGAAAAACGTCCGTTGATGGTTGGCGTACTGCACGCCCGCCTACGGGGCTGCAGGGGAATCCACATTTGGAAGGTACCTGAAGATGTGTGCCTGTTCTTGGAGCTCCGCTAGTAGGGTAGCAAAGACACTCGTAGGCAGTACTGAATGCTGCTCCGTGCTACTTCTCCTCCGCTGGCAAATGCTTCACAGTCGCCCTAGGAAAGACGTTTAACAATCGATCTCCAAGAGGAACGAAACACATGATGCCATAAGGCGAAAGAATAGCAGGGCATCTCTTCACAAGCTTGTCCCTGATCTATAGCTGAGGGCAAACACTTGTGTGCTTGTGGGAGAGCGTGTGTCTTTCCTGGAAGCGTTTGGGAGTTTTGCTCAGACGCGTGTTTCCTCAAGTTCAAGAATCAAGATCTAGGATACCTGCAGACAGGTGCCTGTTTGTGTGGAGACAGTCTGTTTGAAACTGTGTTCCTCAGCGCCCGCTCTTTCTCCCCGTCGCTCCACACGCCTGGGAGTCCCTTTCTTTCTCTCCACAAGCACGTGTGTTGACTTCGTCGCACATGTGCATCTGCACAAGCGTTGAGCTCAGCAGAGCGTGTCTCTTGACACTTGATGTGCGTTGGCTGTGTCTGCGTGCTCCAGTGAAGAGAGAAACGGGAAATCATCTTGGTAGAGGCAACAAAGCAAAAGCGAGGCAGGATTGACATCTGCTCAACAGAGACGGATTCCCTGCGCTGACACAGTTCACAGTTACACGAGAAGCAATCTGAGCGGTCCATCGACCGGAGACGTGTTTCCCAAGAGGTCGTTTAGCGAGTGAACAGCAGTGTGCGCGGCTTTCAGGAGTGTGCCTGGAAAGTGCCAGAATCACCAGAGCATCTGTGCAAAAGCTGCTGCCTCTGTGACCGCATTGAGGCACGTTCCCGTGTCTGCGAGTACATAGACGGCTCTTCGCGTTCACTCCGAGGGAAACGGTCCGCTATTGCTTCTGTGCGTACAGACGCGATTCCCTTGTCTCTTGCGAACACAGGGAACTCTGTGCATCCAAATCTACAGGCTAAGGACGCGTCTGCATATGTTTTGGTGAACAATCGAGTGTGCGTGTTCTGACAGCTGCCTCTATGCAGACGTCTCCACAGAGCCACTTCTGAATGCCCCGCAGCCCAGGACTGAAGGGATACACTAACAAGTGCACCGGTGTGAGCAACCACATACGCAGAAGGACGTCTTTCATCTCACAGAAGCGCGAACGTCTTGGCGTTCAAGCACATGGCAGAAACAAGGTGTGAACAGATGAGCTGCTGCTATTTTCTCCGTTCGGCATGCTTCGTTGTAGCTCTCTTGCCGGTCGCCGGCTTAGCGGCTTGCTTTGCGCGACTAGGTCTGCGGAGAGAAGGAGATAGCGCCGGAAACCTTGCCTTTTGCCTTCTTCGGCGCTGGAACCTGGTTGCTGCGCCTTCTCTTTGTCCATGTGCACACACACGATTCCTCAGCGAAAACCATGCAGAAACCTTTCCACGAGCACCCAGGGATGTGCACCCAGCACCACGTGCACGCACACGCAGCTAGAGAAAAGCACCTACCTTTTCACACTCTGATGCCTAAGCAAACGCGTGGCCACACACACGCACACATCCGCAAGCGCGCCTACTCCCATCTATTGAGGGAAAGACGGACGAGCAACGTCCTGACAGGCTTGAGGGGAAATACGTCCGTTGATGGTTGGCGTACTGCACGCCCGCCTACGGGGCTGCAGGGGAATCCACATTTGGAAGGTACCTGAAGATGTGTGCCTGTTCTTGGAGCTCCGCTAGTAGGGTAGCAAAGACACTCGTAGGCATACTGAATGCTGCTCCGTGCTACTTCTCCTCCGCTGGCAAATGCTTCACAGTCGCCCTAGGAAAGACGTTTAACAATCGATCTCCAAGAGGAACGAAACACATGATGGCATAAGGCGAAAGAATAGCAGGGCATCTCTTCACAAGCTTGTCCCTGATCTATAGCTGAGGGCAAACACTTGTGTGCTTGTGGGAGAGCGTGTGTCTTTCCTGGAAGCGTTTGGGAGTTTTGCTCAGACGCGTGTTTCCTCAAGTTCAAGAATCAAGATCTAGGATACCTGCAGACAGGTGCCTGTTTGTGTGGAGACAGTCTGTTTGAAACTGTGTTCCTCAGCGCCCGCTCTTTCTCCCCGTCGCTCCACACGCCTGGGAGTCCCTTTCTTTCTCTCCACAAGCACGTGTGTTGACTTCGTCGCACATGTGCATCTGCACAAGCGTTGAGCTCAGCAGAGCGTGTCTCTTGACACTTGATGTGCGTTGGCTGTGTCTGCCTGCTCCAGTGAAGAGAGAAACGGGAAATCATCTTGGTAGAGGCAACAAAGCAAAAGCGAGGCAGGATTGACATCTGCTCAACAGAGACGGATTCCCTGCGCTGACACAGTTCACAGTTACACGAGAAGCAATCTGAGCGGTCCATCGACCGGAGACGTGTTTCCCAAGAGGTCGTTTAGCGAGTGAACAGCAGTGTGCGCGGCTTTCAGGAGTGTGCCTGGAAAGTGCCAGAATCACCAGAGCATCTGTGCAAAAGCTGCTGCCTCTGTGACCGCATTGAGGCACGTTCCCGTGTCTGCGAGTACATAGACGGCTCTTCGCGTTCACTCCGAGGGAAACGGTCCGCTATTGCTTCTGTGCGTACAGACGCGATTCCCTTGTCTCTTGCGAACACAGGGAACTCTGTGCATCCAAATCTACAGGCTAAGGACGCGTCTGCATATGTTTTGGTGAACAATCGAGTGTGCGTGTTCTGACAGCTGCCTCTATGCAGACGTCTCCACAGAGCCACTTCTGAATGCCCCGCAGCCCAGGACTGAAGGGATACACTAACAAGTGCACCGGTGTGAGCAAGCACATATGCAGAAGGACGTCTTTCATCTCACAGAAGCGCGAACGTCTTGGCGTTCAAGCACATGGCAGAAACAAGGTGTGAACAGATGAGCTGCTGCTATTTTCTCCGTTCGGCATGCTTCGTTGTAGCTCTCTTGCCGGTCGCCGGCTTAGCGGCTTGCTTTGCGCGACTAGGTCTGCGGAGAGAAGGAGATAGCGCCGGAAACCTTGCCTTTTGCCTTCTTCGGCGCTGGAACCTGGTTGCTGCGCCTTCTCTTTGTCCATGTGCACACACACGATTCCTCAGCGAAAACCATGCAGAAACCTTTCCACGAGCACCCAGGGATGTGCAGCCAGCACCACGTGCACGCACACGCAGCTAGAGAAAAGCACCTACCTTTTCACACTCTGATGCCTAAGCAAACGCGTGGCCACACACACGCACACATCCGCAAGCGCGCCTACTCCCATCTATTGAGGGAAAGACGGACGAGCAACGTCCTGACAGGCTTGAGGGGAAAAACGTCCGTTGATGGTTGGCGTACTGCACGCCCGCCTACGGGGCTGCAGGGGAATCCACATTTGGAAGGTACCTGAAGATGTGTGCCTGTTCTTGGAGCTCCGCTAGTAGGGTAGCAAAGACACTCGTAGGCATACTGAATGCTGCTCCGTGCTACTTCTCCTCCGCTGGCAAATGCTTCACAGTCGCCCTAGGAAAGACGTTTAACAATCGATCTCCAAGAGGAACGAAACACATGATGGCATAAGGCGAAAGAATAGCAGGGCATCTCTTCACAAGCTTGTCCCTGATCTATAGCTGAGGGCAAACACTTGTGTGCTTGTGGGAGAGCGTGTGTCTTTCCTGGAAGCGTTTGGGAGTTTTGCTCAGACGCGTGTTTCCTCAAGTTCAAGAATCAAGATCTAGGATACCTGCAGACAGGTGCCTGTTTGTGTGGAGACAGTCTGTTTGAAACTGTGTTCCTCAGCGCCCGCTCTTTCTCCCCGTCGCTCCACACGCCTGGGAGTCCCTTTCTTTCTCTCCACAAGCACGTGTGTTGACTTCGTCGCACATGTGCATCTGCACAAGCGTTGAGCTCAGCAGAGCGTGTCTCTTGACACTTGATGTGCGTTGGCTGTGTCTGCGTGCTCCAGTGAAGAGAGAAACGGGAAATCATCTTGGTAGAGGCAACAAAGCAAAAGCGAGGCAGGATTGACATCTGCTCAACAGAGACGGATTCCCTGCGCTGACACAGTTCACAGTTACACGAGAAGCAATCTGAGCGGTCCATCGACCGGAGACGTGTTTCCCAAGAGGTCGTTTAGCGAGTGAACAGCAGTGTGCGCGGCTTTCAGGAGTGTGCCTGGAAAGTGCCAGAATCACCAGAGCATCTGTGCAAAAGCTGCTGCCTCTGTGACCGCATTGAGGCACGTTCCCGTGTCTGCGAGTACATAGACGGCTCTTCGCGTTCACTCCGAGGGAAACGGTCCGCTATTGCTTCTGTGCGTACAGACGCGATTCCCTTGTCTCTTGCGAACACAGGGAACTCTGTGCATCCAAATCTACAGGCTAAGGACGCGTCTGCATATGTTTTGGTGAACAATCGAGTGTGCGTGTTCTGACAGCTGCCTCTATGCAGACGTCTCCACAGAGCCACTTCTGAATGCCCCGCAGCCCAGGACTGAAGGGATACACTAACAAGTGCACCGGTGTGAGCAAGCACATATGCAGAAGGACGTCTTTCATCTCACAGAAGCGCGAACGTCTTGGCGTTCAAGCACATGGCAGAAACAAGGTGTGAACAGATGAGCTGCTGCTATTTTCTCCGTTCGGCATGCTTCGTTGTAGCTCTCTTGCCGGTCGCCGGCTTAGCGGCTTGCTTTGCGCGACTAGGTCTGCGGAGAGAAGGAGATAGCGCCGGAAACCTTGCCTTTTGCCTTCTTCGGCGCTGGAACCTGGTTGCTGCGCCTTCTCTTTGTCCATGTGCACACACACGATTCCTCAGCGAAAACCATGCAGAAACCTTTCCACGAGCACCCAGGGATGTGCACCCAGCACCACGTGCACGCACACGCAGCTAGAGAAAAGCACCTACCTTTTCACACACTGATGCCTAAGCAAACGCGTGGCCACACACACGCACACATCCGCAAGCGCGCCTACTCCCATCTATTGAGGGAAAGACGGACGAGCAACGTCCTGACAGGCTTGAGGGGAAAAACGTCCGTTGATGGTTGGCGTACTGCACGCCCGCCTACGGGGCTGCAGGGGAATCCACATTTGGAAGGTACCTGAAGATGTGTGCCTGTTCTTGGAGCTCCGCTAGTAGGGTAGCAAAGACACTCGTAGGCAGTACTGAATGCTGCTCCGTGCTACTTCTCCTCCGCTGGCAAATGCTTCACAGTCGCCCTAGGAAAGACGTTTAACAATCGATCTCCAAGAGGAACGAAACACATGATGGCATAAGGCGAAAGAATAGCAGGGCATCTCTTCACAAGCTTGTCCCTGATCTATAGCTGAGGGCAAACACTTGTGTGCTTGTGGGAGAGCGTGTGTCTTTCCTGGAAGCGTTTGGGAGTTTTGCTCAGACGCGTGTTTCCTCAAGTTCAAGAATCAAGATCTAGGATACCTGCAGACAGGTGCCTGTTTGTGTGGAGACAGTCTGTTTGAAACTGTGTTCCTCAGCGCCCGCTCTTTCTCCCCGTCGCTCCACACGCCTGGGAGTCCCTTTCTTTCTCTCCACAAGCACGTGTGTTGACTTCGTCGCACATGTGCATCTGCACAAGCGTTGAGCTCAGCAGAGCGTGTCTCTTGACACTTGATGTGCGTTGGCTGTGTCTGCGTGCTCCAGTGAAGAGAGAAACGGGAAATCATCTTGGTAGAGGCAACAAAGCAAAAGCGAGGCAGGATTGACATCTGCTCAACAGAGACGGATTCCCTGCGCTGACACAGTTCACAGTTACACGAGAAGCAATCTGAGCGGTCCATCGACCGGAGACGTGTTTCCCAAGAGGTCGTTTAGCGAGTGAACAGCAGTGTGCGCGGCTTTCAGGAGTGTGCCTGGAAAGTGCCAGAATCACCAGAGCATCTGTGCAAAAGCTGCTGCCTCTGTGACCGCATTGAGGCACGTTCCCGTGTCTGCGAGTACATAGACGGCTCTTCGCGTTCACTCCGAGGGAAACGGTCCGCTATTGCTTCTGTGCGTACAGACGCGATTCCCTTGTCTCTTGCGAACACAGGGAACTCTGTGCATCCAAATCTACAGGCTAAGGACGCGTCTGCATATGTTTTGGTGAACAATCGAGTGTGCGTGTTCTGACAGCTGCCTCTATGCAGACGTCTCCACAGAGCCACTTCTGAATGCCCCGCAGCCCAGGACTGAAGGGATACACTAACAAGTGCACCGGTGTGAGCAACCACATATGCAGAAGGACGTCTTTCATCTCACAGAAGCGCGAACGTCTTGGCGTTCAAGCACATGGCAGAAACAAGGTGTGAACAGATGAGCTGCTGCTATTTTCTCCGTTCGGCATGCTTCGTTGTAGCTCTCTTGCCGGTCGCCGGCTTAGCGGCTTGCTTTGCGCGACTAGGTCTGCGGAGAGAAGGAGATAGCGCCGGAAACCTTGCCTTTTGCCTTCTTCGGCGCTGGAACCTGGTTGCTGCGCCTTCTCTTTGTCCATGTGCACACACACGATTCCTCAGCGAAAACCATGCAGAAACCTTTCCACGAGCACCCAGGGATGTGCACCCAGCACCACGTGCACGCACACGCAGCTAGAGAAAAGCACCTACCTTTTCACACTCTGATGCCTAAGCAAACGCGTGGCCACACACACGCACACATCCGCAAGCGCGCCTACTCCCATCTATTGAGGGAAAGACGGACGAGCAACGTCCTGACAGGCTTGAGGGGAAAAACGTCCGTTGATGGTTGGCGTACTGCACGCCCGCCTACGGGGCTGCAGGGGAATCCACATTTGGAAGGTACCTGAAGATGTGTGCCTGTTCTTGGAGCTCCGCTAGTAGGGTAGCAAAGACACTCGTAGGCAGTACTGAATGCTGCTCCGTGCTACTTCTCCTCCGCTGGCAAATGCTTCACAGTCGCCCTAGGAAAGACGTTTAACAATCGATCTCCAAGAGGAACGAAACACATGATGCCATAAGGCGAAAGAATAGCAGGGCATCTCTTCACAAGCTTGTCCCTGATCTATAGCTGAGGGCAAACACTTGTGTGCTTGTGGGAGAGCGTGTGTCTTTCCTGGAAGCGTTTGGGAGTTTTGCTCAGACGCGTGTTTCCTCAAGTTCAAGAATCAAGATCTAGGATACCTGCAGACAGGTGCCTGTTTGTGTGGAGACAGTCTGTTTGAAACTGTGTTCCTCAGCGCCCGCTCTTTCTCCCCGTCGCTCCACACGCCTGGGAGTCCCTTTCTTTCTCTCCACAAGCACGTGTGTTGACTTCGTCGCACATGTGCATCTGCACAAGCGTTGAGCTCAGCAGAGCGTGTCTCTTGACACTTGATGTGCGTTGGCTGTGTCTGCGTGCTCCAGTGAAGAGAGAAACGGGAAATCATCTTGGTAGAGGCAACAAAGCAAAAGCGAGGCAGGATTGACATCTGCTCAACAGAGACGGATTCCCTGCGCTGACACAGTTCACAGTTACACGAGAAGCAATCTGAGCGGTCCATCGACCGGAGACGTGTTTCCCAAGAGGTCGTTTAGCGAGTGAACAGCAGTGTGCGCGGCTTTCAGGAGTGTGCCTGGAAAGTGCCAGAATCACCAGAGCATCTGTGCAAAAGCTGCTGCCTCTGTGACCGCATTGAGGCACGTTCCCGTGTCTGCGAGTACATAGACGGCTCTTCGCGTTCACTCCGAGGGAAACGGTCCGCTATTGCTTCTGTGCGTACAGACGCGATTCCCTTGTCTCTTGCGAACACAGGGAACTCTGTGCATCCAAATCTACAGGCTAAGGACGCGTCTGCATATGTTTTGGTGAACAATCGAGTGTGCGTGTTCTGACAGCTGCCTCTATGCAGACGTCTCCACAGAGCCACTTCTGAATGCCCCGCAGCCCAGGACTGAAGGGATACACTAACAAGTGCACCGGTGTGAGCAAGCACATATGCAGAAGGACGTCTTTCATCTCACAGAAGCGCGAACGTCTTGGCGTTCAAGCACATGGCAGAAACAAGGTGTGAACAGATGAGCTGCTGCTATTTTCTCCGTTCGGCATGCTTCGTTGTAGCTCTCTTGCCGGTCGCCGGCTTAGCGGCTTGCTTTGCGCGACTAGGTCTGCGGAGAGAAGGAGATAGCGCCGGAAACCTTGCCTTTTGCCTTCTTCGGCGCTGGAACCTGGTTGCTGCGCCTTCTCTTTGTCCATGTGCACACACACGATTCCTCAGCGAAAACCATGCAGAAACCTTTCCACGAGCACCCAGGGATGTGCACCCAGCACCACGTGCACGCACACGCAGCTAGAGAAAAGCACCTACCTTTTCACACACTGATGCCTAAGCAAACGCTTGGCCACACACACGCACACATCCGCAAGCGCGCCTACTCCCATCTATTGAGGGAAAGACGGACGAGCAACGTCCTGACAGGCTTGAGGGGAAAAACGTCCGTTGATGGTTGGCGTACTGCACGCCCGCCTACGGGGCTGCAGGGGAATCCACATTTGGAAGGTACCTGAAGATGTGTGCCTGTTCTTGGAGCTCCGCTAGTAGGGTAGCAAAGACACTCGTAGGCAGTACTGAATGCTGCTCCGTGCTACTTCTCCTCCGCTGGCAAATGCTTCACAGTCGCCCTAGGAAAGACGTTTAACAATCGATCTCCAAGAGGAACGAAACACATGATGGCATAAGGCGAAAGAATAGCAGGGCATCTCTTCACAAGCTTGTCCCTGATCTATAGCTGAGGGCAAACACTTGTGTGCTTGTGGGAGAGCGTGTGTCTTTCCTGGAAGCGTTTGGGAGTTTTGCTCAGACGCGTGTTTCCTCAAGTTCAAGAATCAAGATCTAGGATACCTGCAGACAGGTGCCTGTTTGTGTGGAGACAGTCTGTTTGAAACTGTGTTCCTCAGCGCCCGCTCTTTCTCCCCGTCGCTCCACACGCCTGGGAGTCCCTTTCTTTCTCTCCACAAGCACGTGTGTTGACTTCGTCGCACATGTGCATCTGCACAAGCGTTGAGCTCAGCAGAGCGTGTCTCTTGACACTTGATGTGCGTTGGCTGTGTCTGCGTGCTCCAGTGAAGAGAGAAACGGGAAATCATCTTGGTAGAGGCAACAAAGCAAAAGCGAGGCAGGATTGACATCTGCTCAACAGAGACGGATTCCCTGCGCTGACACAGTTCACAGTTACACGAGAAGCAATCTGAGCGGTCCGTCGACCGGAGACGTGTTTCCCAAGAGGTCGTTTAGCGAGTGAACAGCAGTGTGCGCGACTTTCAGGAGTGTGCCTGGAAAGTGCCAGAATCACCAGAGCATCTGTGCAAAAGCTGCTGCCTCTGTGACCGCATTGAGGCACGTTCCCGTGTCTGCGAGTACATAGACGGCTCTTCGCGTTCACTCCGAGGGAAACGGTCCGCTATTGCTTCTGTGCGTACAGACGCGATTCCCTTGTCTCTTGCGAACACAGGGAACTCTGTGCATCCAAATCTACAGGCTAAGGACGCGTCTGCATATGTTTTGGTGAACAATCGAGTGTGCGTGTTCTGACAGCTGCCTCTATGCAGACGTCTCCACAGAGCCACTTCTGAATGCCCCGCAGCCCAGGACTGAAGGGATACACTAACAAGTGCACCGGTGTGAGCAACCACATATGCAGAAGGACGTCTTTCATCTCACAGAAGCGCGAACGTCTTGGCGTTCAAGCACATGGCAGAAACAAGGTGTGAACAGATGAGCTGCTGCTATTTTCTCCGTTCGGCATGCTTCGTTGTAGCTCTCTTGCCGGTCGCCGGCTTAGCGGCTTGCTTTGCGCGACTAGGTCTGCGGAGAGAAGGAGATAGCGCCGGAAACCTTGCCTTTTGCCTTCTTCGGCGCTGGAACCTGGTTGCTGCGCCTTCTCTTTGTCCATGTGCACACACACGATTCCTCAGCGAAAACCATGCAGAAACCTTTCCACGAGCACCCAGGGATGTGCACCCAGCACCACGTGCACGCACACGCAGCTAGAGAAAAGCACCTACCTTTTCACACTCTGATGCCTAAGCAAACGCGTGGCCACACACACGCACACATCCGCAAGCGCGCCTACTCCCATCTATTGAGGGAAAGACGGACGAGCAACGTCCTGACAGGCTTGAGGGGAAAAACGTCCGTTGATGGTTGGCGTACTGCACGCCCGCCTACGGGGCTGCAGGGGAATCCACATTTGGAAGGTACCTGAAGATGTGTGCCTGTTCTTGGAGCTCCGCTAGTAGGGTAGCAAAGACACTCGTAGGCAGTACTGAATGCTGCTCCGTGCTACTTCTCCTCCGCTGGCAAATGCTTCACAGTCGCCCTAGGAAAGACGTTTAACAATCGATCTCCAAGAGGAACGAAACACATGATGCCATAAGGCGAAAGAATAGCAGGGCATCTCTTCACAAGCTTGTCCCTGATCTATAGCTGAGGGCAAACACTTGTGTGCTTGTGGGAGAGCGTGTGTCTTTCCTGGAAGCGTTTGGGAGTTTTGCTCAGACGCGTGTTTCCTCAAGTTCAAGAATCAAGATCTAGGATACCTGCAGACAGGTGCCTGTTTGTGTGGAGACAGTCTGTTTGAAACTGTGTTCCTCAGCGCCCGCTCTTTCTCCCCGTCGCTCCACACGCCTGGGAGTCCCTTTCTTTCTCTCCACAAGCACGTGTGTTGACTTCGTCGCACATGTGCATCTGCACAAGCGTTGAGCTCAGCAGAGCGTGTCTCTTGACACTTGATGTGCGTTGGCTGTGTCTGCGTGCTCCAGTGAAGAGAGAAACGGGAAATCATCTTGGTAGAGGCAACAAAGCAAAAGCGAGGCAGGATTGACATCTGCTCAACAGAGACGGATTCCCTGCGCTGACACAGTTCACAGTTACACGAGAAGCAATCTGAGCGGTCCATCGACCGGAGACGTGTTTCCCAAGAGGTCGTTTAGCGAGTGAACAGCAGTGTGCGCGGCTTTCAGGAGTGTGCCTGGAAAGTGCCAGAATCACCAGAGCATCTGTGCAAAAGCTGCTGCCTCTGTGACCGCATTGAGGCACGTTCCCGTGTCTGCGAGTACATAGACGGCTCTTCGCGTTCACTCCGAGGGAAACGGTCCGCTATTGCTTCTGTGCGTACAGACGCGATTCCCTTGTCTCTTGCGAACACAGGGAACTCTGTGCATCCAAATCTACAGGCTAAGGACGCATCTGCATATGTTTTGGTGAACAATCGAGTGTGCGTGTTCTGACAGCTGCCTCTATGCAGACGTCTCCACAGAGCCACTTCTGAATGCCCCGCAGCCCAGGACTGAAGGGATACACTAACAAGTGCACCGGTGTGAGCAAGCACATATGCAGAAGGACGTCTTTCATCTCACAGAAGCGCGAACGTCTTGGCGTTCAAGCACATGGCAGAAACAAGGTGTGAACAGATGAGCTGCTGCTATTTTCTCCGTTCGGCATGCTTCGTTGTAGCTCTCTTGCCGGTCGCCGGCTTAGCGGCTTGCTTTGCGCGACTAGGTCTGCGGAGAGAAGGAGATAGCGCCGGAAACCTTGCCTTTTGCCTTCTTCGGCGCTGGAACCTGGTTGCTGCGCCTTCTCTTTGTCCATGTGCACACACACGATTCCTCAGCGAAAATCATGCAGAAACCTTTCCACGAGCACCCAGGGATGTGCACCCAGCACCACGTGCACGCACACGCAGCTAGAGAAAAGCACCTACCTTTTCACACTCTGATGCCTAAGCAAACGCGTGGCCACACACACGCACACATCCGCAAGCGCGCCTACTCCCATCTATTGAGGGAAAGACGGACGAGCAACGTCCTGACAGGCTTGAGGGGAAAAACGTCCGTTGATGGTTGGCGTACTGCACGCCCGCCTACGGGGCTGCAGGGGAATCCACATTTGGAAGGTACCTGAAGATGTGTGCCTGTTCTTGGAGCTCCGCTAGTAGGGTAGCAAAGACACTCGTAGGCAGTACTGAATGCTGCTCCGTGCTACTTCTCCTCCGCTGGCAAATGCTTCACAGTCGCCCTAGGAAAGACGTTTAACAATCGATCTCCAAGAGGAACGAAACACATGATGGCATAAGGCGAAAGAATAGCAGGGCATCTCTTCACAAGCTTGTCCCTGATCTATAGCTGAGGGCAAACACTTGTGTGCTTGTGGGAGAGCGTGTGTCTTTCCTGGAAGCGTTTGGGAGTTTTGCTCAGACGCGTGTTTCCTCAAGTTCAAGAATCAAGATCTAGGATACCTGCAGACAGGTGCCTGTTTGTGTGGAGACAGTCTGTTTGAAACTGTGTTCCTCAGCGCCCGCTCTTTCTCCCCGTCGCTCCACACGCCTGGGAGTCCCTTTCTTTCTCTCCACAAGCACGTGTGTTGACTTCGTCGCACATGTGCATCTGCACAAGCGTTGAGCTCAGCAGAGCGTGTCTCTTGACACTTGATGTGCGTTGGCTGTGTCTGCGTGCTCCAGTGAAGAGAGAAACGGGAAATCATCTTGGTAGAGGCAACAAAGCAAAAGCGAGGCAGGATTGACATCTGCTCAACAGAGACGGATTCCCTGCGCTGACACAGTTCACAGTTACACGAGAAGCAATCTGAGCGGTCCATCGACCGGAGACGTGTTTCCCAAGAGGTCGTTTAGCGAGTGAACAGCAGTGTGCGCGGCTTTCAGGAGTGTGCCTGGAAAGTGCCAGAATCACCAGAGCATCTGTGCAAAAGCTGCTGCCTCTGTGACCGCATTGAGGCACGTTCCCGTGTCTGCGAGTACATAGACGGCTCTTCGCGTTCACTCCGAGGGAAACGGTCCGCTATTGCTTCTGTGCGTACAGACGCGATTCCCTTGTCTCTTGCGAACACAGGGAACTCTGTGCATCCAAATCTACAGGCTAAGGACGCGTCTGCATATGTTTTGGTGAACAATCGAGTGTGCGTGTTCTGACAGCTGCCTCTATGCAGACGTCTCCACAGAGCCACTTCTGAATGCCCCGCAGCCCAGGACTGAAGGGATACACTAACAAGTGCACCGGTGTGAGCAAGCACATATGCAGAAGGACGTCTTTCATCTCACAGAAGCGCGAACGTCTTGGCGTTCAAGCACATGGCAGAAACAAGGTGTGAACAGATGAGCTGCTGCTATTTTCTCCGTTCGGCATGCTTCGTTGTAGCTCTCTTGCCGGTCGCCGGCTTAGCGGCTTGCTTTGCGCGACTAGGTCTGCGGAGAGAAGGAGATAGCGCCGGAAACCTTGCCTTTTGCCTTCTTCGGCGCTGGAACCTGGTTGCTGCGCCTTCTCTTTGTCCATGTGCACACACACGATTCCTCAGCGAAAACCATGCAGAAACCTTTCCACGAGCACCCAGGGATGTGCACCCAGCACCACGTGCACGCACACGCAGCTAGAGAAAAGCACCTACCTTTTCACACTCTGATGCCTAAGCAAACGCGTGGCCACACACACGCACACATCCGCAAGCGCGCCTACTCCCATCTATTGAGGGAAAGACGGACGAGCAACGTCCTGACAGGCTTGAGGGGAAAAACGTCCGTTGATGGTTGGCGTACTGCACGCCCGCCTACGGGGCTGCAGGGGAATCCACATTTGGAAGGTACCTGAAGATGTGTGCCTGTTCTTGGAGCTCCGCTAGTAGGGTAGCAAAGACACTCGTAGGCAGTACTGAATGCTGCTCCGTGCTACTTCTCCTCCGCTGGCAAATGCTTCACAGTCGCCCTAGGAAAGACGTTTAACAATCGATCTCCAAGAGGAACGAAACACGTGATGGCATAAGGCGAAAGAATAGCAGGGCATCTCTTCACAAGCTTGTCCCTGATCTATAGCTGAGGGCAAACACTTGTGTGCTTCTGGGAGAGCGTGTGTCTTTCCTGGAAGCGTTTGGGAGTTTTGCTCAGACGCGTGTTTCCTCAAGTTCAAGAATCAAGATCTAGGATACCTGCAGACAGGTGCCTGTTTGTGTGGAGACAGTCTGTTTGAAACTGTGTTCCTCAGCGCCCGCTCTTTCTCCCCGTCGCTCCACACGCCTGGGAGTCCCTTTCTTTCTCTCCACAAGCACGTGTGTTGACTTCGTCGCACATGTGCATCTGCACAAGCGTTGAGCTCAGCAGAGCGTGTCTCTTGACACTTGATGTGCGTTGGCTGTGTCTGCGTGCTCCAGTGAAGAGAGAAACGGGAAATCATCTTGGTAGAGGCAACAAAGCAAAAGCGAGGCAGGATTGACATCTGCTCAACAGAGACGGATTCCCTGCGCTGACACAGTTCACAGTTACACGAGAAGCAATCTGAGCGGTCCATCGACCGGAGACGTGTTTCCCAAGAGGTCGTTTAGCGAGTGAACAGCAGTGTGCGCGGCTTTCAGGAGTGTGCCTGGAAAGTGCCAGAATCACCAGAGCATCTGTGCAAAAGCTGCTGCCTCTGTGACCGCATTGAGGCACGTTCCCGTGTCTGCGAGTACATAGACGGCTCTTCGCGTTCACTCCGAGGGAAACGGTCCGCTATTGCTTCTGTGCGTACAGACGCGATTCCCTTGTCTCTTGCGAACACAGGGAACTCTGTGCATCCAAATCTACAGGCTAAGGACGCGTCTGCATATGTTTTGGTGAACAATCGAGTGTGCGTGTTCTGACAGCTGCCTCTATGCAGACGTCTCCACAGAGCCACTTCTGAATGCCCCGCAGCCCAGGACTGAAGGGATACACTAACAAGTGCACCGGTGTGAGCAACCACATATGCAGAAGGACGTCTTTCATCTCACAGAAGCGCGAACGTCTTGGCGTTCAAGCACATGGCAGAAACAAGGTGTGAACAGATGAGCTGCTGCTATTTTCTCCGTTCGGCATGCTTCGTTGTAGCTCTCTTGCCGGTCGCCGGCTTAGCGGCTTGCTTTGCGCGACTAGGTCTGCGGAGAGAAGGAGATAGCGCCGGAAACCTTGCCTTTTGCCTTCTTCGGCGCTGGAACCTGGTTGCTGCGCCTTCTCTTTGTCCATGTGCACACACACGATTCCTCAGCGAAAACCATGCAGAAACCTTTCCACGAGCACCCAGGGATGTGCACCCAGCACCACGTGCACGCACACGCAGCTAGAGAAAAGCACCTACCTTTTCACACTCTGATGCCTAAGCAAACGCGTGGCCACACACACGCACACATCCGCAAGCGCGCCTACTCCCATCTATTGAGGGAAAGACGGACGAGCAACGTCCTGACAGGCTTGAGGGGAAAAACGTCCGTTGATGGTTGGCGTACTGCACGCCCGCCTACGGGGCTGCAGGGGAATCCACATTTGGAAGGTACCTGAAGATGTGTGCCTGTTCTTGGAGCTCCGCTAGTAGGGTAGCAAAGACACTCGTAGGCAGTACTGAATGCTGCTCCGTGCTACTTCTCCTCCGCTGGCAAATGCTTCACAGTCGCCCTAGGAAAGACGTTTAACAATCGATCTCCAAGAGGAACGAAACACGTGATGGCATAAGGCGAAAGAATAGCAGGGCATCTCTTCACAAGCTTGTCCCTGATCTATAGCTGAGGGCAAACACTTGTGTGCTTCTGGGAGAGCGTGTGTCTTTCCTGGAAGCGTTTGGGAGTTTTGCTCAGACGCGTGTTTCCTCAAGTTCAAGAATCAAGATCTAGGATACCTGCAGACAGGTGCCTGTTTGTGTGGAGACAGTCTGTTTGAAACTGTGTTCCTCAGCGCCCGCTCTTTCTCCCCGTCGCTCCACACGCCTGGGAGTCCCTTTCTTTCTCTCCACAAGCACGTGTGTTGACTTCGTCGCACATGTGCATCTGCACAAGCGTTGAGCTCAGCAGAGCGTGTCTCTTGACACTTGATGTGCGTTGGCTGTGTCTGCGTGCTCCAGTGAAGAGAGAAACGGGAAATCATCTTGGTAGAGGCAACAAAGCAAAAGCGAGGCAGGATTGACATCTGCTCAACAGAGACGGATTCCCTGCGCTGACACAGTTCACAGTTACACGAGAAGCAATCTGAGCGGTCCATCGACCGGAGACGTGTTTCCCAAGAGGTCGTTTAGCGAGTGAACAGCAGTGTGCGCGGCTTTCAGGAGTGTGCCTGGAAAGTGCCAGAATCACCAGAGCATCTGTGCAAAAGCTGCTGCCTCTGTGACCGCATTGAGGCACGTTCCCGTGTCTGCGAGTACATAGACGGCTCTTCGCGTTCACTCCGAGGGAAACGGTCCGCTATTGCTTCTGTGCGTACAGACGCGATTCCCTTGTCTCTTGCGAACACAGGGAACTCTGTGCATCCAAATCTACAGGCTAAGGACGCGTCTGCATATGTTTTGGTGAACAATCGAGTGTGCGTGTTCTGACAGCTGCCTCTATGCAGACGTCTCCACAGAGCCACTTCTGAATGCCCCGCAGCCCAGGACTGAAGGGATACACTAACAAGTGCACCGGTGTGAGCAACCACATATGCAGAAGGACGTCTTTCATCTCACAGAAGCGCGAACGTCTTGGCGTTCAAGCACATGGCAGAAACAAGGTGTGAACAGATGAGCTGCTGCTATTTTCTCCGTTCGGCATGCTTCGTTGTAGCTCTCTTGCCGGTCGCCGGCTTAGCGGCTTGCTTTGCGCGACTAGGTCTGCGGAGAGAAGGAGATAGCGCCGGAAACCTTGCCTTTTGCCTTCTTCGGCGCTGGAACCTGGTTGCTGCGCCTTCTCTTTGTCCATGTGCACACACACGATTCCTCAGCGAAAACCATGCAGAAACCTTTCCACGAGCACCCAGGGATGTGCACCCAGCACCACGTGCACGCACACGCAGCTAGAGAAAAGCACCTACCTTTTCACACTCTGATGCCTAAGCAAACGCGTGGCCACACACACGCACACATCCGCAAGCGCGCCTACTCCCATCTATTGAGGGAAAGACGGACGAGCAACGTCCTGACAGGCTTGAGGGGAAAAACGTCCGTTGATGGTTGGCGTACTGCACGCCCGCCTACGGGGCTGCAGGGGAATCCACATTTGGAAGGTACCTGAAGATGTGTGCCTGTTCTTGGAGCTCCGCTAGTAGGGTAGCAAAGACACTCGTAGGCAGTACTGAATGCTGCTCCGTGCTACTTCTCCTCCGCTGGCAAATGCTTCACAGTCGCCCTAGGAAAGACGTTTAACAATCGATCTCCAAGAGGAACGAAACACGTGATGGCATAAGGCGAAAGAATAGCAGGGCATCTCTTCACAAGCTTGTCCCTGATCTATAGCTGAGGGCAAACACTTGTGTGCTTGTGGGAGAGCGTGTGTCTTTCCTGGAAGCGTTTGGGAGTTTTGCTCAGACGCGTGTTTCCTCAAGTTCAAGAATCAAGATCTAGGATACCTGCAGACAGGTGCCTGTTTGTGTGGAGACAGTCTGTTTGAAACTGTGTTCCTCAGCGCCCGCTCTTTCTCCCCGTCGCTCCACACGCCTGGGAGTCCCTTTCTTTCTCTCCACAAGCACGTGTGTTGACTTCGTCGCACATGTGCATCTGCACAAGCGTTGAGCTCAGCAGAGCGTGTCTCTTGACACTTGATGTGCGTTGGCTGTGTCTGCGTGCTCCAGTGAAGAGAGAAACGGGAAATCATCTTGGTAGAGGCAACAAAGCAAAAGCGAGGCAGGATTGACATCTGCTCAACAGAGACGGATTCCCTGCGCTGACACAGTTCACAGTTACACGAGAAGCAATCTGAGCGGTCCATCGACCGGAGACGTGTTTCCCAAGAGGTCGTTTAGCGAGTGAACAGCAGTGTGCGCGACTTTCAGGAGTGTGCCTGGAAAGTGCCAGAATCACCAGAGCATCTGTGCAAAAGCTGCTGTCTCTGTGACCGCATTGAGGCACGTTCCCGTGTCTGCGAGTACATAGACGGCTCTTCGCGTTCACTCCGAGGGAAACGGTCCGCTATTGCTTCTGTGCGTACAGACGCGATTCCCTTGTCTCTTGCGAACACAGGGAACTCTGTGCATCCAAATCTACAGGCTAAGGACGCGTCTGCATATGTTTTGGTGAACAATCGAGTGTGCGTGTTCTGACAGCTGCCTCTATGCAGACGTCTCCACAGAGCCACTTCTGAATGCCCCGCAGCCCAGGACTGAAGGGATACACTAACAAGTGCACCGGTGTGAGCAACCACATATGCAGAAGGACGTCTTTCATCTCACAGAAGCGCGAACGTCTTGGCGTTCAAGCACATGGCAGAAACAAGGTGTGAACAGATGAGCTGCTGCTATTTTCTCCGTTCGGCATGCTTCGTTGTAGCTCTCTTGCCGGTCGCCGGCTTAGCGGCTTGCTTTGCGCGACTAGGTCTGCGGAGAGAAGGAGATAGCGCCGGAAACCTTGCCTTTTGCCTTCTTCGGCGCTGGAACCTGGTTGCTGCGCCTTCTCTTTGTCCATGTGCACACACACGATTCCTCAGCGAAAACCATGCAGAAACCTTTCCACGAGCACCCAGGGATGTGCACCCAGCACCACGTGCACGCACACGCAGCTAGAGAAAAGCACCTACCTTTTCACACTCTGATGCCTAAGCAAACGCGTGGCCACACACACGCACACATCCGCAAGCGCGCCTACTCCCATCTATTGAGGGAAAGACGGACGAGCAACGTCCTGACAGGCTTGAGGGGAAAAACGTCCGTTGATGGTTGGCGTACTGCACGCCCGCCTACGGGGCTGCAGGGGAATCCACATTTGGAAGGTACCTGAAGATGTGTGCCTGTTCTTGGAGCTCCGCTAGTAGGGTAGCAAAGACACTCGTAGGCAGTACTGAATGCTGCTCCGTGCTACTTCTCCTCCGCTGGCAAATGCTTCACAGTCGCCCTAGGAAAGACGTTTAACAATCGATCTCCAAGAGGAACGAAACACGTGATGGCATAAGGCGAAAGAATAGCAGGGCATCTCTTCACAAGCTTGTCCCTGATCTATAGCTGAGGGCAAACACTTGTGTGCTTGTGGGAGAGCGTGTGTCTTTCCTGGAAGCGTTTGGGAGTTTTGCTCAGACGCGTGTTTCCTCAAGTTCAAGAATCAAGATCTAGGATACCTGCAGACAGGTGCCTGTTTGTGTGGAGACAGTCTGTTTGAAACTGTGTTCCTCAGCGCCCGCTCTTTCTCCCCGTCGCTCCACACGCCTGGGAGTCCCTTTCTTTCTCTCCACAAGCACGTGTGTTGACTTCGTCGCACATGTGCATCTGCACAAGCGTTGAGCTCAGCAGAGCGTGTCTCTTGACACTTGATGTGCGTTGGCTGTGTCTGCGTGCTCCAGTGAAGAGAGAAACGGGAAATCATCTTGGTAGAGGCAACAAAGCAAAAGCGAGGCAGGATTGACATCTGCTCAACAGAGACGGATTCCCTGCGCTGACACAGTTCACAGTTACACGAGAAGCAATCTGAGCGGTCCATCGACCGGAGACGTGTTTCCCAAGAGGTCGTTTAGCGAGTGAACAGCAGTGTGCGCGACTTTCAGGAGTGTGCCTGGAAAGTGCCAGAATCACCAGAGCATCTGTGCAAAAGCTGCTGCCTCTGTGACCGCATTGAGGCACGTTCCCGTGTCTGCGAGTACATAGACGGCTCTTCGCGTTCACTCCGAGGGAAACGGTCCGCTATTGCTTCTGTGCGTACAGACGCGATTCCCTTGTCTCTTGCGAACACAGGGAACTCTGTGCATCCAAATCTACAGGCTAAGGACGCGTCTGCATATGTTTTGGTGAACAATCGAGTGTGCGTGTTCTGACAGCTGCCTCTATGCAGACGTCTCCACAGAGCCACTTCTGAATGCCCCGCAGCCCAGGACTGAAGGGATACACTAACAAGTGCACCGGTGTGAGCAACCACATATGCAGAAGGACGTCTTTCATCTCACAGAAGCGCGAACGTCTTGGCGTTCAAGCACATGGCAGAAACAAGGTGTGAACAGATGAGCTGCTGCTATTTTCTCCGTTCGGCATGCTTCGTTGTAGCTCTCTTGCCGGTCGCCGGCTTAGCGGCTTGCTTTGCGCGACTAGGTCTGCGGAGAGAAGGAGATAGCGCCGGAAACCTTGCCTTTTGCCTTCTTCGGCGCTGGAACCTGGTTGCTGCGCCTTCTCTTTGTCCATGTGCACACACACGATTCCTCAGCGAAAACCATGCAGAAACCTTTCCACGAGCACCCAGGGATGTGCACCCAGCACCACGTGCACGCACACGCAGCTAGAGAAAAGCACCTACCTTTTCACACTCTGATGCCTAAGCAAACGCGTGGCCACACACACGCACACATCCGCAAGCGCGCCTACTCCCATCTATTGAGGGAAAGACGGACGAGCAACGTCCTGACAGGCTTGAGGGGAAAAACGTCCGTTGATGGTTGGCGTACTGCACGCCCGCCTACGGGGCTGCAGGGGAATCCACATTTGGAAGGTACCTGAAGATGTGTGCCTGTTCTTGGAGCTCCGCTAGTAGGGTAGCAAAGACACTCGTAGGCAGTACTGAATGCTGCTCCGTGCTACTTCTCCTCCGCTGGCAAATGCTTCACAGTCGCCCTAGGAAAGACGTTTAACAATCGATCTCCAAGAGGAACGAAACACGTGATGGCATAAGGCGAAAGAATAGCAGGGCATCTCTTCACAAGCTTGTCCCTGATCTATAGCTGAGGGCAAACACTTGTGTGCTTGTGGGAGAGCGTGTGTCTTTCCTGGAAGCGTTTGGGAGTTTTGCTCAGACGCGTGTTTCCTCAAGTTCAAGAATCAAGATCTAGGATACCTGCAGACAGGTGCCTGTTTGTGTGGAGACAGTCTGTTTGAAACTGTGTTCCTCAGCGCCCGCTCTTTCTCCCCGTCGCTCCACACGCCTGGGAGTCCCTTTCTTTCTCTCCACAAGCACGTGTGTTGACTTCGTCGCACATGTGCATCTGCACAAGCGTTGAGCTCAGCAGAGCGTGTCTCTTGACACTTGATGTGCGTTGGCTGTGTCTGCCTGCTCCAGTGAAGAGAGAAACGGGAAATCATCTTGGTAGAGGCAACAAAGCAAAAGCGAGGCAGGATTGACATCTGCTCAACAGAGACGGATTCCCTGCGCTGACACAGTTCACAGTTACACGAGAAGCAATCTGAGCGGTCCATCGACCGGAGACGTGTTTCCCAAGAGGTCGTTTAGCGAGTGAACAGCAGTGTGCGCGACTTTCAGGAGTGTGCCTGGAAAGTGCCAGAATCACCAGAGCATCTGTGCAAAAGCTGCTGTCTCTGTGACCGCATTGAGGCACGTTCCCGTGTCTGCGAGTACATAGACGGCTCTTCGCGTTCACTCCGAGGGAAACGGTCCGCTATTGCTTCTGTGCGTACAGACGCGATTCCCTTGTCTCTTGCGAACACAGGGAACTCTGTGCATCCAAATCTACAGGCTAAGGACGCGTCTGCATATGTTTTGGTGAACAATCGAGTGTGCGTGTTCTGACAGCTGCCTCTATGCAGACGTCTCCACAGAGCCACTTCTGAATGCCCCGCAGCCCAGGACTGAAGGGATACACTAACAAGTGCACCGGTGTGAGCAACCACATATGCAGAAGGACGTCTTTCATCTCACAGAAGCGCGAACGTCTTGGCGTTCAAGCACATGGCAGAAACAAGGTGTGAACAGATGAGCTGCTGCTATTTTCTCCGTTCGGCATGCTTCGTTGTAGCTCTCTTGCCGGTCGCCGGCTTAGCGGCTTGCTTTGCGCGACTAGGTCTGCGGAGAGAAGGAGATAGCGCCGGAAACCTTGCCTTTTGCCTTCTTCGGCGCTGGAACCTGGTTGCTGCGCCTTCTCTTTGTCCATGTGCACACACACGATTCCTCAGCGAAAACCATGCAGAAACCTTTCCACGAGCACCCAGGGATGTGCACCCAGCACCACGTGCACGCACACGCAGCTAGAGAAAAGCACCTACCTTTTCACACTCTGATGCCTAAGCAAACGCGTGGCCACACACACGCACACATCCGCAAGCGCGCCTACTCCCATCTATTGAGGGAAAGACGGACGAGCAACGTCCTGACAGGCTTGAGGGGAAAAACGTCCGTTGATGGTTGGCGTACTGCACGCCCGCCTACGGGGCTGCAGGGGAATCCACATTTGGAAGGTACCTGAAGATGTGTGCCTGTTCTTGGAGCTCCGCTAGTAGGGTAGCAAAGACACTCGTAGGCAGTACTGAATGCTGCTCCGTGCTACTTCTCCTCCGCTGGCAAATGCTTCACAGTCGCCCTAGGAAAGACGTTTAACAATCGATCTCCAAGAGGAACGAAACACGTGATGGCATAAGGCGAAAGAATAGCAGGGCATCTCTTCACAAGCTTGTCCCTGATCTATAGCTGAGGGCAAACACTTGTGTGCTTGTGGGAGAGCGTGTGTCTTTCCTGGAAGCGTTTGGGAGTTTTGCTCAGACGCGTGTTTCCTCAAGTTCAAGAATCAAGATCTAGGATACCTGCAGACAGGTGCCTGTTTGTGTGGAGACAGTCTGTTTGAAACTGTGTTCCTCAGCGCCCGCTCTTTCTCCCCGTCGCTCCACACGCCTGGGAGTCCCTTTCTTTCTCTCCACAAGCACGTGTGTTGACTTCGTCGCACATGTGCATCTGCACAAGCGTTGAGCTCAGCAGAGCGTGTCTCTTGACACTTGATGTGCGTTGGCTGTGTCTGCCTGCTCCAGTGAAGAGAGAAACGGGAAATCATCTTGGTAGAGGCAACAAAGCAAAAGCGAGGCAGGATTGACATCTGCTCAACAGAGACGGATTCCCTGCGCTGACACAGTTCACAGTTACACGAGAAGCAATCTGAGCGGTCCGTCGACCGGAGACGTGTTTCCCAAGAGGTCGTTTAGCGAGTGAACAGCAGTGTGCGCGACTTTCAGGAGTGTGCCTGGAAAGTGCCAGAATCACCAGAGCATCTGTGCAAAAGCTGCTGCCTCTGTGACCGCATTGAGGCACGTTCCCGTGTCTGCGAGTACATAGACGGCTCTTCGCGTTCACTCCGAGGGAAACGGTCCGCTATTGCTTCTGTGCGTACAGACGCGATTCCCTTGTCTCTTGCGAACACAGGGAACTCTGTGCATCCAAATCTACAGGCTAAGGACGCGTCTGCATATGTTTTGGTGAACAATCGAGTGTGCGTGTTCTGACAGCTGCCTCTATGCAGACGTCTCCACAGAGCCACTTCTGAATGCCCCGCAGCCCAGGACTGAATGGATACACTAACAAGTGCACCGGTGTGAGCAACCACATATGCAGAAGGACGTCTTTCATCTCACAGAAGCGCGAACGTCTTGGCGTTCAAGCACATGGCAGAAACAAGGTGTGAACAGATGAGCTGCTGCTATTTTCTCCGTTCGGCATGCTTCGTTGTAGCTCTCTTGCCGGTCGCCGGCTTAGCGGCTTGCTTTGCGCGACTAGGTCTGCGGAGAGAAGGAGATAGCGCCGGAAACCTTGCCTTTTGCCTTCTTCGGCGCTGGAACCTGGTTGCTGCGCCTTCTCTTTGTCCATGTGCACACACACGATTCCTCAGCGAAAACCATGCAGAAACCTTTCCACGAGCACCCAGGGATGTGCACCCAGCACCACGTGCACGCACACGCAGCTAGAGAAAAGCACCTACCTTTTCACACACTGATGCCTAAGCAAACGCGTGGCCACACACACGCACACATCCGCAAGCGCGCCTACTCCCATCTATTGAGGGAAAGACGGACGAGCAACGTCCTGACAGGCTTGAGGGGAAAAACGTCCGTTGATGGTTGGCGTACTGCACGCCCGCCTACGGGGCTGCAGGGGAATCCACATTTGGAAGGTACCTGAAGATGTGTGCCTGTTCTTGGAGCTCCGCTAGTAGGGTAGCAAAGACACTCGTAGGCAGTACTGAATGCTGCTCCGTGCTACTTCTCCTCCGCTGGCAAATGCTTCACAGTCGCCCTAGGAAAGACGTTTAACAATCGATCTCCAAGAGGAACGAAACACATGATGCCATAAGGCGAAAGAATAGCAGGGCATCTCTTCACAAGCTTGTCCCTGATCTATAGCTGAGGGCAAACACTTGTGTGCTTGTGGGAGAGCCTGTGTCTTTCCTGGAAGCGTTTGGGAGTTTTGCTCAGACGCGTGTTTCCTCAAGTTCAAGAATCAAGATCTAGGATACCTGCAGACAGGTGCCTGTTTGTGTGGAGACAGTCTGTTTGAAACTGTGTTCCTCAGTGCCCGCTCTTTCTCCCCGTCGCTCCACACGCCTGGGAGTCCCTTTCTTTCTCTCCACAAGCACGTGTGTTGACTTCGTCGCACATGTGCATCTGCACAAGCGTTGAGCTCAGCAGAGCGTGTCTCTTGACACTTGATGTGCGTTGGCTGTGTCTGCGTGCTCCAGTGAAGAGAGAAACGGGAAATCATCTTGGTAGAGGCAACAAAGCAAAAGCGAGGCAGGATTGACATCTGCTCAACAGAGACGGATTCCCTGCGCTGACACAGCTCACAGTTACACGAGAAGCAATCTGAGCGGTCCGTCGACCGGAGACGTGTTTCCCAAGAGGTCGTTTAGCGAGTGAACAGCAGTGTGAGCGACTTTCAGGAGTGTGCCTGGAAAGTGCCAGAATCACCAGAGCATCTGTGCAAAAGCTGCTGCCTCTGTGACCGCATTGAGGCACGTTCCCGTGTCTGCGAGTACATAGACGGCTCTTCGCGTTCACTCCGAGGGAAACGGTCCGCTATTGCTTCTGTGCGTACAGACGCGATTCCCTTGTCTCTTGCGAACACAGGGAACTCTGTGCATCCAAATCTACAGGCTAAGGACGCGTCTGCATATGTTTTGGTGAACAATCGAGTGTGCGTGTTCTGACAGCTGCCTCTATGCAGACGTCTCCACAGAGCCACTTCTGAATGCCCCGCAGCCCAGGACTGAAGGGATACACTAACAAGTGCACCGGTGTGAGCAAGCACATATGCAGAAGGACGTCTTTCATCTCACAGAAGCGCGAACGTCTTGGCGTTCAAGCACATGGCAGAAACAAGGTGTGAACAGATGAGCTGCTGCTATTTTCTCCGTTCGGCATGCTTCGTTGTAGCTCTCTTGCCGGTCGCCGGCTTAGCGGCTTGCTTTGCGCGACTAGGTCTGCGGAGAGAAGGAGATAGCGCCGGAAACCTTGCCTTTTGCCTTCTTCGGCGCTGGAACCTGGTTGCTGCGCCTTCTCTTTGTCCATGTGCACACACACGATTCCTCAGCGAAAACCATGCAGAAACCTTTCCACGAGCACCCAGGGATGTGCACCCAGCACCACGTGCACGCACACGCAGCTAGAGAAAAGCACCTACCTTTTCACACACTGATGCCTAAGCAAACGCGTGGCCACACACACGCACACATCCGCAAGCGCGCCTACTCCCATCTATTGAGGGAAAGACGGACGAGCAACGTCCTGACAGGCTTGAGGGGAAAAACGTCCGTTGATGGTTGGCGTACTGCACGCCCGCCTACGGGGCTGCAGGGGAATCCACATTTGGAAGGTACCTGAAGATGTGTGCCTGTTCTTGGAGCTCCGCTAGTAGGGTAGCAAAGACACTCGTAGGCAGTACTGAATGCTGCTCCGTGCTACTTCTCCTCCGCTGGCAAATGCTTCACAGTCGCCCTAGGAAAGACGTTTAACAATCGATCTCCAAGAGGAACGAAACACATGATGCCATAAGGCGAAAGAATAGCAGGGCATCTCTTCACAAGCTTGTCCCTGATCTATAGCTGAGGGCAAACACTTGTGTGCTTGTGGGAGAGCGTGTGTCTTTCCTGGAAGCGTTTGGGAGTTTTGCTCAGACGCGTGTTTCCTCAAGTTCAAGAATCAAGATCTAGGATACCTGCAGACAGGTGCCTGTTTGTGTGGAGACAGTCTGTTTGAAACTGTGTTCCTCAGCGCCCGCTCTTTCTCCCCGTCGCTCCACACGCCTGGGAGTCCCTTTCTTTCTCTCCACAAGCACGTGTGTTGACTTCGTCGCACATGTGCATCTGCACAAGCGTTGAGCTCAGCAGAGCGTGTCTCTTGACACTTGATGTGCGTTGGCTGTGTCTGCGTGCTCCAGTGAAGAGAGAAACGGGAAATCATCTTGGTAGAGGCAACAAAGCAAAAGCGAGGCAGGATTGACATCTGCTCAACAGAGACGGATTCCCTGCGCTGACACAGTTCACAGTTACACGAGAAGCAATCTGAGCGGTCCATCGACCGGAGACGTGTTTCCCAAGAGGTCGTTTAGCGAGTGAACAGCAGTGTGCGCGACTTTCAGGAGTGTGCCTGGAAAGTGCCAGAATCACCAGAGCATCTGTGCAAAAGCTGCTGCCTCTGTGACCGCATTGAGGCACGTTCCCGTGTCTGCGAGTACATAGACGGCTCTTCGCGTTCACTTCGAGGGAAACGGTCCGCTATTGCTTCTGTGCGTACAGACGCGATTCCCTTGTCTCTTGCGAACACAGGGAACTCTGTGCATCCAAATCTACAGGCTAAGGACGCGTCTGCATATGTTTTGGTGAACAATCGAGTGTGCGTGTTCTGACAGCTGCCTCTATGCAGACGTCTCCACAGAGCCACTTCTGAATGCCCCGCAGCCCAGGACTGAAGGGATACACTAACAAGTGCACCGGTATGAGCAACCACATATGCAGAAGGACGTCTTTCATCTCACAGAAGCGCGAACGTCTTGGCGTTCAAGCACATGGCAGAAACAAGGTGTGAACAGATGAGCTGCTGCTATTTTCTCCGTTCGGCATGCTTCGTTGTAGCTCTCTTGCCGGTCGCCGGCTTAGCGGCTTGCTTTGCGCGACTAGGTCTGCGGAGAGGAGATAGCGCCGGAAACCTTGCCTTTTGCCTTCTTCGGCGCTGGAACCTGGTTGCTGCGCCTTCTCTTTGTCCATGTGCACACACACGATTCCTCAGCGAAAACAATGCAGAAACCTTTCCACGAGCACCCAGGGATGTGCACCCAGCACCACGTGCACGCACACGCAGCTAGAGAAAAGCACCTACCTTTTCACACACTGATGCCTAAGCAAACGCGTGGCCACACACACGCACACATCCGCAAGCGCGCCTACTCCCATCTATTGAGGGAAAGACGGACGAGCAACGTCCTGACAGGCTTGAGGGGAAAAACGTCCGTTGATGGTTGGCGTACTGCACGCCCGCCTACGGGGCTGCAGGGGAATCCACATTTGGAAGGTACCTGAAGATGTGTGCCTGTTCTTGGAGCTCCGCTAGTAGGGTAGCAAAGACACTCGTAGGCAGTACTGAATGCTGCTCCGTGCTACTTCTCCTCCGCTGGCAAATGCTTCACAGTCGCCCTAGGAAAAACGTTTAACAATCGATCTCCAAGAGGAACGAAACACATGATGCCATAAGGCGAAAGAATAGCAGGGCATCTCTTCACAAGCTTGTCCCTGATCTATAGCTGAGGGCAAACACTTGTGTGCTTGTGGGAGAGCGTGTGTCTTTCCTGGAAGCGTTTGGGAGTTTTGCTCAGACGCGTGTTTCCTCAAGTTCAAGAATCAAGATCTAGGATACCTGCAGACAGGTGCCTGTTTGTGTGGAGACAGTCTGTTTGAAACTGTGTTCCTCAGCGCCCGCTCTTTCTCCCCGTCGCTCCACACGCCTGGGAGTCCCTTTCTTTCTCTCCACAAGCACGTGTGTTGACTTCGTCGCACATGTGCATCTGCACAAGCGTTGAGCTCAGCAGAGCGTGTCTCTTGACACTAGATGTGCGTTGGCTGTGTCTGCGTGCTCCAGTGAAGAGAGAAACGGGAAATCATCTTGGTAGAGGCAACAAAGCAAAAGCGAGGCAGGATTGACATCTGCTCAACAGAGACGGATTCCCTGCGCTGACACAGTTCACAGTTACACGAGAAGCAATCTGAGCGGTCCATCGACCGGAGACGTGTTTCCCAAGAGGTCGTTTAGCGAGTGAACAGCAGTGTGCGCGACTTTCAGGAGTGTGCCTGGAAAGTGCCAGAATCACCAGAGCATCTGTGCAAAAGCTGCTGCCTCTGTGACCGCATTGAGGCACGTTCCCGTGTCTGCGAGTACATAGACGGCTCTTCGCGTTCACTCCGAGGGAAACGGTCCGCTATTGCTTCTGTGCGTACAGACGCGATTCCCTTGTCTCTTGCGAACACAGGGAACTCTGTGCATCCAAATCTACAGGCTAAGGACGCGTCTGCATATGTTTTGGTGAACAATCGAGTGTGCGTGTTCTGACAGCTGCCTCTATGCAGACGTCTCCACAGAGCCACTTCTGAATGCCCCGCAGCCCAGGACTGAAGGGATACACTAACAAGTGCACCGGTGTGAGCAAGCACATATGCAGAAGGACGTCTTTCATCTCACAGAAGCGCGAACGTCTTGGCGTTCAAGCACATGGCAGAAACAAGGTGTGAACAGATGAGCTGCTGCTATTTTCTCCGTTCGGCATGCTTCGTTGTAGCTCTCTTGCCGGTCGCCGGCTTAGCGGCTTGCTTTGCGCGACTAGGTCTGCGGAGAGAAGGAGATAGCGCCGGAAACCTTGCCTTTTGCCTTCTTCGGCGCTGGAACCTGGTTGCTGCGCCTTCTCTTTGTCCATGTGCACACACACGATTCCTCAGCGAAAACCATGCAGAAACCTTTCCACGAGCACCCAGGGATGTGCACCCAGCACCACGTGCACGCACACGCAGCTAGAGAAAAGCACCTACCTTTTCACACACTGATGCCTAAGCAAACGCGTGGCCACACACACGCACACATCCGCAAGCGCGCCTACTCCCATCTATTGAGGGAAAGACGGACGAGCAACGTCCTGACAGGCTTGAGGGGAAAAACGTCCGTTGATGGTTGGCGTACTGCACGCCCGCCTACGGGGCTGCAGGGGAATCCACATTTGGAAGGTACCTGAAGATGTGTGCCTGTTCTTGGAGCTCCGCTAGTAGGGTAGCAAAGACACTCGTAGGCAGTACTGAATGCTGCTCCGTGCTACTTCTCCTCCGCTGGCAAATGCTTCACAGTCGCCCTAGGAAAGACGTTTAACAATCGATCTCCAAGAGGAACGAAACACATGATGCCATAAGGCGAAAGAATAGCAGGGCATCTCTTCACAAGCTTGTCCCTGATCTATAGCTGAGGGCAAACACTTGTGTGCTTGTGGGAGAGCCTGTGTCTTTCCTGGAAGCGTTTGGGAGTTTTGCTCAGACGCGTGTTTCCTCAAGTTCAAGAATCAAGATCTAGGATACCTGCAGACAGGTGCCTGTTTGTGTGGAGACAGTCTGTTTGAAACTGTGTTCCTCAGCGCCCGCTCTTTCTCCCCGTCGCTCCACACGCCTGGGAGTCCCTTTCTTTCTCTCCACAAGCACGTGTGTTGACTTCGTCGCACATGTGCATCTGCACAAGCGTTGAGCTCAGCAGAGCGTGTCTCTTGACACTTGATGTGCGTTGGCTGTGTCTGCGTGCTCCAGTGAAGAGAGAAACGGGAAATCATCTTGGTAGAGGCAACAAAGCAAAAGCGAGGCAGGATTGACATCTGCTCAACAGAGACGGATTCCCTGCGCTGACACAGTTCACAGTTACACGAGAAGCAATCTGAGCGGTCCATCGACCGGAGACGTGTTTCCCAAGAGGTCGTTTAGCGAGTGAACAGCAGTGTGCGCGGCTTTCAGGAGTGTGCCTGGAAAGTGCCAGAATCACCAGAGCATCTGTGCAAAAGCTGCTGCCTCTGTGACCGCATTGAGGCACGTTCCCGTGTCTGCGAGTACATAGACGGCTCTTCGCGTTCACTCCGAGGGAAACGGTCCGCTATTGCTTCTGTGCGTACAGACGCGATTCCCTTGTCTCTTGCGAACACAGGGAACTCTGTGCATCCAAATCTACAGGCTAAGGACGCGTCTGCATATGTTTTGGTGAACAATCGAGTGTGCGTGTTCTGACAGCTGCCTCTATGCAGACGTCTCCACAGAGCCACTTCTGAATGCCCCGCAGCCCAGGACTGAAGGGATACACTAACAAGTGCACCGGTGTGAGCAAGCACATATGCAGAAGGACGTCTTTCATCTCACAGAAGCGCGAACGTCTTGGCGTTCAAGCACATGGCAGAAACAAGGTGTGAACAGATGAGCTGCTGCTATTTTCTCCGTTCGGCATGCTTCGTTGTAGCTCTCTTGCCGGTCGCCGGCTTAGCGGCTTGCTTTGCGCGACTAGGTCTGCGGAGAGAAGGAGATAGCGCCGGAAACCTTGCCTTTTGCCTTCTTCGGCGCTGGAACCTGGTTGCTGCGCCTTCTCTTTGTCCATGTGCACACACACGATTCCTCAGCGAAAACCATGCAGAAACCTTTCCACGAGCACCCAGGGATGTGCACCCAGCACCACGTGCACGCACACGCAGCTAGAGAAAAGCACCTACCTTTTCACACACTGATGCCTAAGCAAACGCTTGGCCACACACACGCACACATCCGCAAGCGCGCCTACTCCCATCTATTGAGGGAAAGACGGACGAGCAACGTCCTGACAGGCTTGAGGGGAAAAACGTCCGTTGATGGTTGGCGTACTGCACGCCCGCCTACGGGGCTGCAGGGGAATCCACATTTGGAAGGTACCTGAAGATGTGTGCCTGTTCTTGGAGCTCCGCTAGTAGGGTAGCAAAGACACTCGTAGGCAGTACTGAATGCTGCTCCGTGCTACTTCTCCTCCGCTGGCAAATGCTTCACAGTCGCCCTAGGAAAGACGTTTAACAATCGATCTCCAAGAGGAACGAAACACATGATGCCATAAGGCGAAAGAATAGCAGGGCATCTCTTCACAAGCTTGTCCCTGATCTATAGCTGAGGGCAAACACTTGTGTGCTTGTGGGAGAGCGTGTGTCTTTCCTGGAAGCGTTTGGGAGTTTTGCTCAGACGCGTGTTTCCTCAAGTTCAAGAATCAAGATCTAGGATACCTGCAGACAGGTGCCTGTTTGTGTGGAGACAGTCTGTTTGAAACTGTGTTCCTCAGCGCCCGCTCTTTCTCCCCGTCGCTCCACACGCCTGGGAGTCCCTTTCTTTCTCTCCACAAGCACGTGTGTTGACTTCGTCGCACATGTGCATCTGCACAAGCGTTGAGCTCAGCAGAGCGTGTCTCTTGACACTTGATGTGCGTTGGCTGTGTCTGCGTGCTCCAGTGAAGAGAGAAACGGGAAATCATCTTGGTAGAGGCAACAAAGCAAAAGCGAGGCAGGATTGACATCTGCTCAACAGAGACGGATTCCCTGCGCTGACACAGCTCACAGTTACACGAGAAGCAATCTGAGCGGTCCATCGACCGGAGACGTGTTTCCCAAGAGGTCGTTTAGCGAGTGAACAGCAGTGTGCGCGGCTTTCAGGAGTGTGCCTGGAAAGTGCCAGAATCACCAGAGCATCTGTGCAAAAGCTGCTGCCTCTGTGACCGCATTGAGGCACGTTCCCGTGTCTGCGAGTACATAGACGGCTCTTCGCGTTCACTCCGAGGGAAACGGTCCGCTATTGCTTCTGTGCGTACAGACGCGATTCCCTTGTCTCTTGCGAACACAGGGAACTCTGTGCATCCAAATCTACAGGCTAAGGACGCGTCTGCATATGTTTTGGTGAACAATCGAGTGTGCGTGTTCTGACAGCTGCCTCTATGCAGACGTCTCCACAGAGCCACTTCTGAATGCCCCGCAGCCCAGGACTGAATGGATACACTAACAAGTGCACCGGTATGAGCAACCACATATGCAGAAGGACGTCTTTCATCTCACAGAAGCGCGAACGTCTTGGCGTTCAAGCACATGGCAGAAACAAGGTGTGAACAGATGAGCTGCTGCTATTTTCTCCGTTCGGCATGCTTCGTTGTAGCTCTCTTGCCGGTCGCCGGCTTAGCGGCTTGCTTTGCGCGACTAGGTCTGCGGAGAGGAGATAGCGCCGGAAACCTTGCCTTTTGCCTTCTTCGGCGCTGGAATCTGGTTGCTGCGCCTTCTCTTTGTCCATGTGCACACACACAATTCCTCAGCGAAAACAATGCAGAAACCTTTCCACGAGCACCCAGGGATGTGCACCCAGCACCACGTGCACGCACACGCAGCTAGAGAAAAGCACCTACCTTTTCACACACTGATGCCTAAGCAAACGCGTGGCCACACACACGCACACATCCGCAAGCGCGCCTACTCCCATCTATTGAGGGAAAGACGGACGAGCAACGTCCTGACAGGCTTGAGGGGAAAAACGTCCGTTGATGGTTGGCGTACTGCACGCCCGCCTACGGGGCTGCAGGGGAATCCACATTTGGAAGGTACCTGAAGATGTGTGCCTGTTCTTGGAGCTCCGCTAGTAGGGTAGCAAAGACACTCGTAGGCAGTACTGAATGCTGCTCCGTGCTACTTCTCCTCCGCTGGCAAATGCTTCACAGTCGCCCTAGGAAAAACGTTTAACAATCGATCTCCAAGAGGAACGAAACACATGATGGCATAAGGCGAAAGAATAGCAGGGCATCTCTTCACAAGCTTGTCCCTGATCTATAGCTGAGGGCAAACACTTGTGTGCTTGTGGGAGAGCGTGTGTCTTTCCTGGAAGCGTTTGGGAGTTTTGCTCAGACGCGTGTTTCCTCAAGTTCAAGAATCAAGATCTAGGATACCTGCAGACAGGTGCCTGTTTGTGTGGAGACAGTCTGTTTGAAACTGTGTTCCTCAGCGCCCGCTCTTTCTCCCCGTCGCTCCACACGCCTGGGAGTCCCTTTCTTTCTCTCCACAAGCACGTGTGTTGACTTCGTCGCACATGTGCATCTGCACAAGCGTTGAGCTCAGCAGAGCGTGTCTCTTGACACTTGATGTGCGTTGGCTGTGTCTGCGTGCTCCAGTGAAGAGAGAAACGGGAAATCATCTTGGTAGAGGCAACAAAGCAAAAGCGAGGCAGGATTGACATCTGCTCAACAGAGACGGATTCCCTGCGCTGACACAGTTCACAGTTACACGAGAAGCAATCTGAGCGGTCCATCGACCGGAGACGTGTTTCCCAAGAGGTCGTTTAGCGAGTGAACAGCAGTGTGCGCGGCTTTCAGGAGTGTGCCTGGAAAGTGCCAGAATCACCAGAGCATCTGTGCAAAAGCTGCTGCCTCTGTGACCGCATTGAGGCACGTTCCCGTGTCTGCGAGTACATAGACGGCTCTTCGCGTTCACTCCGAGGGAAACGGTCCGCTATTGCTTCTGTGCGTACAGACGCGATTCCCTTGTCTCTTGCGAACACAGGGAACTCTGTGCATCCAAATCTACAGGCTAAGGACGCGTCTGCATATGTTTTGGTGAACAATCGAGTGTGCGTGTTCTGACAGCTGCCTCTATGCAGACGTCTCCACAGAGCCACTTCTGAATGCCCCGCAGCCCAGGACTGAAGGGATACACTAACAAGTGCACCGGTGTGAGCAAGCACATATGCAGAAGGACGTCTTTCATCTCACAGAAGCGCGAACGTCTTGGCGTTCAAGCACATGGCAGAAACAAGGTGTGAACAGATGAGCTGCTGCTATTTTCTCCGTTCGGCATGCTTCGTTGTAGCTCTCTTGCCGGTCGCCGGCTTAGCGGCTTGCTTTGCGCGACTAGGTCTGCGGAGAGAAGGAGATAGCGCCGGAAACCTTGCCTTTTGCCTTCTTCGGCGCTGGAACCTGGTTGCTGCGCCTTCTCTTTGTCCATGTGCACACACACGATTCCTCAGCGAAAACCATGCAGAAACCTTTCCACGAGCACCCAGGGATGTGCACCCAGCACCACGTGCACGCACACGCAGCTAGAGAAAAGCACCTACCTTTTCACACACTGATGCCTAAGCAAACGCGTGGCCACACACACGCACACATCCGCAAGCGCGCCTACTCCCATCTATTGAGGGAAAGACGGACGAGCAACGTCCTGACAGGCTTGAGGGGAAAAACGTCCGTTGATGGTTGGCGTACTGCACGCCCGCCTACGGGGCTGCAGGGGAATCCACATTTGGAAGGTACCTGAAGATGTGTGCCTGTTCTTGGAGCTCCGCTAGTAGGGTAGCAAAGACACTCGTAGGCAGTACTGAATGCTGCTCCGTGCTACTTCTCCTCCGCTGGCAAATGCTTCACAGTCGCCCTAGGAAAGACGTTTAACAATCGATCTCCAAGAGGAACGAAACACATGATGCCATAAGGCGAAAGAATAGCAGGGCATCTCTTCACAAGCTTGTCCCTGATCTATAGCTGAGGGCAAACACTTGTGTGCTTGTGGGAGAGCGTGTGTCTTTCCTGGAAGCGTTTGGGAGTTTTGCTCAGACGCGTGTTTCCTCAAGTTCAAGAATCAAGATCTAGGATACCTGCAGACAGGTGCCTGTTTGTGTGGAGACAGTCTGTTTGAAACTGTGTTCCTCAGCGCCCGCTCTTTCTCCCCGTCGCTCCACACGCCTGGGAGTCCCTTTCTTTCTCTCCACAAGCACGTGTGTTGACTTCGTCGCACATGTGCATCTGCACAAGCGTTGAGCTCAGCAGAGCGTGTCTCTTGACACTTGATGTGCGTTGGCTGTGTCTGCGTGCTCCAGTGAAGAGAGAAACGGGAAATCATCTTGGTAGAGGCAACAAAGCAAAAGCGAGGCAGGATTGACATCTGCTCAACAGAGACGGATTCCCTGCGCTGACACAGTTCACAGTTACACGAGAAGCAATCTGAGCGGTCCATCGACCGGAGACGTGTTTCCCAAGAGGTCGTTTAGCGAGTGAACAGCAGTGTGCGCGGCTTTCAGGAGTGTGCCTGGAAAGTGCCAGAATCACCAGAGCATCTGTGCAAAAGCTGCTGCCTCTGTGACCGCATTGAGGCACGTTCCCGTGTCTGCGAGTACATAGACGGCTCTTCGCGTTCACTCCGAGGGAAACGGTCCGCTATTGCTTCTGTGCGTACAGACGCGATTCCCTTGTCTCTTGCGAACACAGGGAACTCTGTGCATCCAAATCTACAGGCTAAGGACGCGTCTGCATATGTTTTGGTGAACAATCGAGTGTGCGTGTTCTGACAGCTGCCTCTATGCAGACGTCTCCACAGAGCCACTTCTGAATGCCCCGCAGCCCAGGACTGAAGGGATACACTAACAAGTGCACCGGTGTGAGCAAGCACATATGCAGAAGGACGTCTTTCATCTCACAGAAGCGCGAACGTCTTGGCGTTCAAGCACATGGCAGAAACAAGGTGTGAACAGATGAGCTGCTGCTATTTTCTCCGTTCGGCATGCTTCGTTGTAGCTCTCTTGCCGGTCGCCGGCTTAGCGGCTTGCTTTGCGCGACTAGGTCTGCGGAGAGAAGGAGATAGCGCCGGAAACCTTGCCTTTTGCCTTCTTCGGCGCTGGAACCTGGTTGCTGCGCCTTCTCTTTGTCCATGTGCACACACACGATTCCTCAGCGAAAACCATGCAGAAACCTTTCCACGAGCACCCAGGGATGTGCACCCAGCACCACGTGCACGCACACGCAGCTAGAGAAAAGCACCTACCTTTTCACACACTGATGCCTAAGCAAACGCTTGGCCACACACACGCACACATCCGCAAGCGCGCCTACTCCCATCTATTGAGGGAAAGACGGACGAGCAACGTCCTGACAGGCTTGAGGGGAAAAACGTCCGTTGATGGTTGGCGTACTGCACGCCCGCCTACGGGGCTGCAGGGGAATCCACATTTGGAAGGTACCTGAAGATGTGTGCCTGTTCTTGGAGCTCCGCTAGTAGGGTAGCAAAGACACTCGTAGGCAGTACTGAATGCTGCTCCGTGCTACTTCTCCTCCGCTGGCAAATGCTTCACAGTCGCCCTAGGAAAGACGTTTAACAATCGATCTCCAAGAGGAACGAAACACATGATGCCATAAGGCGAAAGAATAGCAGGGCATCTCTTCACAAGCTTGTCCCTGATCTATAGCTGAGGGCAAACACTTGTGTGCTTGTGGGAGAGCGTGTGTCTTTCCTGGAAGCGTTTGGGAGTTTTGCTCAGACGCGTGTTTCCTCAAGTTCAAGAATCAAGATCTAGGATACCTGCAGACAGGTGCCTGTTTGTGTGGAGACAGTCTGTTTGAAACTGTGTTCCTCAGCGCCCGCTCTTTCTCCCCGTCGCTCCACACGCCTGGGAGTCCCTTTCTTTCTCTCCACAAGCACGTGTGTTGACTTCGTCGCACATGTGCATCTGCACAAGCGTTGAGCTCAGCAGAGCGTGTCTCTTGACACTTGATGTGCGTTGGCTGTGTCTGCGTGCTCCAGTGAAGAGAGAAACGGGAAATCATCTTGGTAGAGGCAACAAAGCAAAAGCGAGGCAGGATTGACATCTGCTCAACAGAGACGGAT
This sequence comes from Patagioenas fasciata, assembly GCF_037038585.1. Taxonomy (NCBI): domain Eukaryota; kingdom Metazoa; phylum Chordata; class Aves; order Columbiformes; family Columbidae; genus Patagioenas; species Patagioenas fasciata. Next base: position 50,763,692 of record NC_092523.1, on the reverse strand, counting down.
TCCCTGCGCTGACACAGCTCACAGTTACACGAGAAGCAATCTGAGCGGTCCATCGACCGGAGACGTGTTTCCCAAGAGGTCGTTTAGCGAGTGAACAGCAGTGTGCGCGGCTTTCAGGAGTGTGCCTGGAAAGTGCCAGAATCACCAGAGCATCTGTGCAAAAGCTGCTGCCTCTGTGACCGCATTGAGGCACGTTCCCGTGTCTGCGAGTACATAGACGGCTCTTCGCGTTCACTCCGAGGGAAACGGTCCGCTATTGCTTCTGTGCGTACAGACGCGATTCCCTTGTCTCTTGCGAACACAGGGAACTCTGTGCATCCAAATCTACAGGCTAAGGACGCGTCTGCATATGTTTTGGTGAACAATCGAGTGTGCGTGTTCTGACAGCTGCCTCTATGCAGACGTCTCCACAGAGCCACTTCTGAATGCCCCGCAGCCCAGGACTGAATGGATACACTAACAAGTGCACCGGTATGAGCAACCACATATGCAGAAGGACGTCTTTCATCTCACAGAAGCGCGAACGTCTTGGCGTTCAAGCACATGGCAGAAACAAGGTGTGAACAGATGAGCTGCTGCTATTTTCTCCGTTCGGCATGCTTCGTTGTAGCTCTCTTGCCGGTCGCCGGCTTAGCGGCTTGCTTTGCGCGACTAGGTCTGCGGAGAGGAGATAGCGCCGGAAACCTTGCCTTTTGCCTTCTTCGGCGCTGGAATCTGGTTGCTGCGCCTTCTCTTTGTCCATGTGCACACACACAATTCCTCAGCGAAAACAATGCAGAAACCTTTCCACGAGCACCCAGGGATGTGCACCCAGCACCACGTGCACGCACACGCAGCTAGAGAAAAGCACCTACCTTTTCACACACTGATGCCTAAGCAAACGCGTGGCCACACACACGCACACATCCGCAAGCGCGCCTACTCCCATCTATTGAGGGAAAGACGGACGAGCAACGTCCTGACAGGCTTGAGGGGAAAAACGTCCGTTGATGGTTGGCGTACTGCACGCCCGCCTACGGGGCTGCAGGGGAATCCACATTTGGAAGGTACCTGAAGATGTGTGCCTGTTCTTGGAGCTCCGCTAGTAGGGTAGCAAAGACACTCGTAGGCAGTACTGAATGCTGCTCCGTGCTACTTCTCCTCCGCTGGCAAATGCTTCACAGTCGCCCTAGGAAAAACGTTTAACAATCGATCTCCAAGAGGAACGAAACACATGATGCCATAAGGCGAAAGAATAGCAGGGCATCTCTTCACAAGCTTGTCCCTGATCTATAGCTGAGGGCAAACACTTGTGTGCTTGTGGGAGAGCGTGTGTCTTTCCTGGAAGCGTTTGGGAGTTTTGCTCAGACGCGTGTTTCCTCAAGTTCAAGAATCAAGATCTAGGATACCTGCAGACAGGTGCCTGTTTGTGTGGAGACAGTCTGTTTGAAACTGTGTTCCTCAGCGCCCGCTCTTTCTCCCCGTCGCTCCACACGCCTGGGAGTCCCTTTCTTTCTCTCCACAAGCACGTGTGTTGACTTCGTCGCACATGTGCATCTGCACAAGCGTTGAGCTCAGCAGAGCGTGTCTCTTGACACTTGATGTGCGTTGGCTGTGTCTGCGTGCTCCAGTGAAGAGAGAAACGGGAAATCATCTTGGTAGAGGCAACAAAGCAAAAGCGAGGCAGGATTGACATCTGCTCAACAGAGACGGATTCCCTGCGCTGACACAGTTCACAGTTACACGAGAAGCAATCTGAGCGGTCCATCGACCGGAGACGTGTTTCCCAAGAGGTCGTTTAGCGAGTGAACAGCAGTGTGCGCGACTTTCAGGAGTGTGCCTGGAAAGTGCCAGAATCACCAGAGCATCTGTGCAAAAGCTGCTGCCTCTGTGACCGCATTGAGGCACGTTCCCGTGTCTGCGAGTACATAGACGGCTCTTCGCGTTCACTCCGAGGGAAACGGTCCGCTATTGCTTCTGTGCGTACAGACGCGATTCCCTTGTCTCTTGCGAACACAGGGAACTCTGTGCATCCAAATCTACAGGCTAAGGACGCGTCTGCATATGTTTTGGTGAACAATCGAGTGTGCGTGTTCTGACAGCTGCCTCTATGCAGACGTCTCCACAGAGCCACTTCTGAATGCCCCGCAGCCCAGGACTGAAGGGATACACTAACAAGTGCACCGGTGTGAGCAAGCACATATGCAGAAGGACGTCTTTCATCTCACAGAAGCGCGAACGTCTTGGCGTTCAAGCACATGGCAGAAACAAGGTGTGAACAGATGAGCTGCTGCTATTTTCTCCGTTCGGCATGCTTCGTTGTAGCTCTCTTGCCGGTCGCCGGCTTAGCGGCTTGCTTTGCGCGACTAGGTCTGCGGAGAGAAGGAGATAGCGCCGGAAACCTTGCCTTTTGCCTTCTTCGGCGCTGGAACCTGGTTGCTGCGCCTTCTCTTTGTCCATGTGCACACACACGATTCCTCAGCGAAAACCATGCAGAAACCTTTCCACGAGCACCCAGGGATGTGCACCCAGCACCACGTGCACGCACACGCAGCTAGAGAAAAGCACCTACCTTTTCACACACTGATGCCTAAGCAAACGCGTGGCCACACACACGCACACATCCGCAAGCGCGCCTACTCCCATCTATTGAGGGAAAGACGGACGAGCAACGTCCTGACAGGCTTGAGGGGAAAAACGTCCGTTGATGGTTGGCGTACTGCACGCCCGCCTACGGGGCTGCAGGGGAATCCACATTTGGAAGGTACCTGAAGATGTGTGCCTGTTCTTGGAGCTCCGCTAGTAGGGTAGCAAAGACACTCGTAGGCAGTACTGAATGCTGCTCCGTGCTACTTCTCCTCCGCTGGCAAATGCTTCACAGTCGCCCTAGGAAAGACGTTTAACAATCGATCTCCAAGAGGAACGAAACACATGATGCCATAAGGCGAAAGAATAGCAGGGCATCTCTTCACAAGCTTGTCCCTGATCTATAGCTGAGGGCAAACACTTGTGTGCTTGTGGGAGAGCGTGTGTCTTTCCTGGAAGCGTTTGGGAGTTTTGCTCAGACGCGTGTTTCCTCAAGTTCAAGAATCAAGATCTAGGATACCTGCAGACAGGTGCCTGTTTGTGTGGAGACAGTCTGTTTGAAACTGTGTTCCTCAGCGCCCGCTCTTTCTCCCCGTCGCTCCACACGCCTGGGAGTCCCTTTCTTTCTCTCCACAAGCACGTGTGTTGACTTCGTCGCACATGTGCATCTGCACAAGCGTTGAGCTCAGCAGAGCGTGTCTCTTGACACTTGATGTGCGTTGGCTGTGTCTGCGTGCTCCAGTGAAGAGAGAAACGGGAAATCATCTTGGTAGAGGCAACAAAGCAAAAGCGAGGCAGGATTGACATCTGCTCAACAGAGACGGATTCCCTGCGCTGACACAGTTCACAGTTACACGAGAAGCAATCTGAGCGGTCCGTCGACCGGAGACGTGTTTCCCAAGAGGTCGTTTAGCGAGTGAACAGCAGTGTGCGCGACTTTCAGGAGTGTGCCTGGAAAGTGCCAGAATCACCAGAGCATCTGTGCAAAAGCTGCTGCCTCTGTGACCGCATTGAGGCACGTTCCCGTGTCTGCGAGTACATAGACGGCTCTTCGCGTTCACTCCGAGGGAAACGGTCCGCTATTGCTTCTGTGCGTACAGACGCGATTCCCTTGTCTCTTGCGAACACAGGGAACTCTGTGCATCCAAATCTACAGGCTAAGGACGCGTCTGCATATGTTTTGGTGAACAATCGAGTGTGCGTGTTCTGACAGCTGCCTCTATGCAGACGTCTCCACAGAGCCACTTCTGAATGCCCCGCAGCCCAGGACTGAAGGGATACACTAACAAGTGCACCGGTGTGAGCAAGCACATATGCAGAAGGACGTCTTTCATCTCACAGAAGCGCGAACGTCTTGGCGTTCAAGCACATGGCAGAAACAAGGTGTGAACAGATGAGCTGCTGCTATTTTCTCCGTTCGGCATGCTTCGTTGTAGCTCTCTTGCCGGTCGCCGGCTTAGCGGCTTGCTTTGCGCGACTAGGTCTGCGGAGAGAAGGAGATAGCGCCGGAAACCTTGCCTTTTGCCTTCTTCGGCGCTGGAACCTGGTTGCTGCGCCTTCTCTTTGTCCATGTGCACACACACGATTCCTCAGCGAAAACCATGCAGAAACCTTTCCACGAGCACCCAGGGATGTGCACCCAGCACCACGTGCACGCACACGCAGCTAGAGAAAAGCACCTACCTTTTCACACACTGATGCCTAAGCAAACGCGTGGCCACACACACGCACACATCCGCAAGCGCGCCTACTCCCATCTATTGAGGGAAAGACGGACGAGCAACGTCCTGACAGGCTTGAGGGGAAAAACGTCCGTTGATGGTTGGCGTACTGCACGCCCGCCTACGGGGCTGCAGGGGAATCCACATTTGGAAGGTACCTGAAGATGTGTGCCTGTTCTTGGAGCTCCGCTAGTAGGGTAGCAAAGACACTCGTAGGCAGTACTGAATGCTGCTCCGTGCTACTTCTCCTCCGCTGGCAAATGCTTCACAGTCGCCCTAGGAAAGACGTTTAACAATCGATCTCCAAGAGGAACGAAACACATGATGCCATAAGGCGAAAGAATAGCAGGGCATCTCTTCACAAGCTTGTCCCTGATCTATAGCTGAGGGCAAACACTTGTGTGCTTGTGGGAGAGCCTGTGTCTTTCCTGGAAGCGTTTGGGAGTTTTGCTCAGACGCGTGTTTCCTCAAGTTCAAGAATCAAGATCTAGGATACCTGCAGACAGGTGCCTGTTTGTGTGGAGACAGTCTGTTTGAAACTGTGTTCCTCAGCGCCCGCTCTTTCTCCCCGTCGCTCCACACGCCTGGGAGTCCCTTTCTTTCTCTCCACAAGCACGTGTGTTGACTTCGTCGCACATGTGCATCTGCACAAGCGTTGAGCTCAGCAGAGCGTGTCTCTTGACACTTGATGTGCGTTGGCTGTGTCTGCGTGCTCCAGTGAAGAGAGAAACGGGAAATCATCTTGGTAGAGGCAACAAAGCAAAAGCGAGGCAGGATTGACATCTGCTCAACAGAGACGGATTCCCTGCGCTGACACAGTTCACAGTTACACGAGAAGCAATCTGAGCGGTCCGTCGACCGGAGACGTGTTTCCCAAGAGGTCGTTTAGCGAGTGAACAGCAGTGTGCGCGACTTTCAGGAGTGTGCCTGGAAAGTGCCAGAATCACCAGAGCATCTGTGCAAAAGCTGCTGCCTCTGTGACCGCATTGAGGCACGTTCCCGTGTCTGCGAGTACATAGACGGCTCTTCGCGTTCACTCCGAGGGAAACGGTCCGCTATTGCTTCTGTGCGTACAGACGCGATTCCCTTGTCTCTTGCGAACACAGGGAACTCTGTGCATCCAAATCTACAGGCTAAGGACGCGTCTGCATATGTTTTGGTGAACAATCGAGTGTGCGTGTTCTGACAGCTGCCTCTATGCAGACGTCTCCACAGAGCCACTTCTGAATGCCCCGCAGCCCAGGACTGAATGGATACACTAACAAGTGCACCGGTGTGAGCAACCACATATGCAGAAGGACGTCTTTCATCTCACAGAAGCGCGAACGTCTTGGCGTTCAAGCACATGGCAGAAACAAGGTGTGAACAGATGAGCTGCTGCTATTTTCTCCGTTCGGCATGCTTCGTTGTAGCTCTCTTGCCGGTCGCCGGCTTAGCGGCTTGCTTTGCGCGACTAGGTCTGCGGAGAGGAGATAGCGCCGGAAACCTTGCCTTTTGCCTTCTTCGGCGCTGGAACCTGGTTGCTGCGCCTTCTCTTTGTCCATGTGCACACACACAATTCCTCAGCGAAAACAATGCAGAAACCTTTCCACGAGCACCCAGGGATGTGCACCCAGCACCACGTGCACGCACACGCAGCTAGAGAAAAGCACCTACCTTTTCACACACTGATGCCTAAGCAAACGCGTGGCCACACACACGCACACATCCGCAAGCGCGCCTACTCCCATCTATTGAGGGAAAGACGGACGAGCAACGTCCTGACAGGCTTGAGGGGAAAAACGTCCGTTGATGGTTGGCGTACTGCACGCCCCCCTACGGGGCTGCAGGGGAATCCACATTTGGAAGGTACCTGAAGATGTGTGCCTGTTCTTGGAGCTCCGCTAGTAGGGTAGCAAAGACACTCGTAGGCAGTACTGAATGCTGCTCCGTGCTACTTCTCCTCCGCTGGCAAATGCTTCACAGTCGCCCTAGGAAAGACGTTTAACAATCGATCTCCAAGAGGAACGAAACACATGATGCCATAAGGCGAAAGAATAGCAGGGCATCTCTTCACAAGCTTGTCCCTGATCTATAGCTGAGGGCAAACACTTGTGTGCTTGTGGGAGAGCGTGTGTCTTTCCTGGAAGCGTTTGGGAGTTTTGCTCAGACGCGTGTTTCCTCAAGTTCAAGAATCAAGATCTAGGATACCTGCAGACAGGTGCCTGTTTGTGTGGAGACAGTCTGTTTGAAACTGTGTTCCTCAGCGCCCGCTCTTTCTCCCCGTCGCTCCACACGCCTGGGAGTCCCTTTCTTTCTCTCCACAAGCACGTGTGTTGACTTCGTCGCACATGTGCATCTGCACAAGCGTTGAGCTCAGCAGAGCGTGTCTCTTGACACTTGATGTGCGTTGGCTGTGTCTGCGTGCTCCAGTGAAGAGAGAAACGGGAAATCATCTTGGTAGAGGCAACAAAGCAAAAGCGAGGCAGGATTGACATCTGCTCAACAGAGACGGATTCCCTGCGCTGACACAGTTCACAGTTACACGAGAAGCAATCTGAGCGGTCCGTCGACCGGAGACGTGTTTCCCAAGAGGTCGTTTAGCGAGTGAACAGCAGTGTGCGCGACTTTCAGGAGTGTGCCTGGAAAGTGCCAGAATCACCAGAGCATCTGTGCAAAAGCTGCTGCCTCTGTGACCGCATTGAGGCACGTTCCCGTGTCTGCGAGTACATAGACGGCTCTTCGCGTTCACTCCGAGGGAAACGGTCCGCTATTGCTTCTGTGCGTACAGACGCGATTCCCTTGTCTCTTGCGAACACAGGGAACTCTGTGCATCCAAATCTACAGGCTAAGGACGCGTCTGCATATGTTTTGGTGAACAATCGAGTGTGCGTGTTCTGACAGCTGCCTCTATGCAGACGTCTCCACAGAGCCACTTCTGAATGCCCCGCAGCCCAGGACTGAATGGATACACTAACAAGTGCACCGGTGTGAGCAAGCACATATGCAGAAGGACGTCTTTCATCTCACAGAAGCGCGAACGTCTTGGCGTTCAAGCACATGGCAGAAACAAGGTGTGAACAGATGAGCTGCTGCTATTTTCTCCGTTCGGCATGCTTCGTTGTAGCTCTCTTGCCGGTCGCCGGCTTAGCGGCTTGCTTTGCGCGACTAGGTCTGCGGAGAGAAGGAGATAGCGCCGGAAACCTTGCCTTTTGCCTTCTTCGGCGCTGGAACCTGGTTGCTGCGCCTTCTCTTTGTCCATGTGCACACACACGATTCCTCAGCGAAAACCATGCAGAAACCTTTCCACGAGCACCCAGGGATGTGCACCCAGCACCACGTGCACGCACACGCAGCTAGAGAAAAGCACCTACCTTTTCACACACTGATGCCTAAGCAAACGCGTGGCCACACACACGCACACATCCGCAAGCGCGCCTACTCCCATCTATTGAGGGAAAGACGGACGAGCAACGTCCTGACAGGCTTGAGGGGAAAAACGTCCGTTGATGGTTGGCGTACTGCACGCCCGCCTACGGGGCTGCAGGGGAATCCGCATTTGGAAGGTACCTGAAGATGTGTGCCTGTTCTTGGAGCTCCGCTAGTAGGGTAGCAAAGACACTCGTAGGCAGTACTGAATGCTGCTCCGTGCTACTTCTCCTCCGCTGGCAAATGCTTCACAGTCGCCCTAGGAAAGACGTTTAACAATCGATCTCCAAGAGGAACGAAACACATGATGCCATAAGGCGAAAGAATAGCAGGGCATCTCTTCACAAGCTTGTCCCTGATCTATAGCTGAGGGCAAACACTTGTGTGCTTGTGGGAGAGCCTGTGTCTTTCCTGGAAGCGTTTGGGAGTTTTGCTCAGACGCGTGTTTCCTCAAGTTCAAGAATCAAGATCTAGGATACCTGCAGACAGGTGCCTGTTTGTGTGGAGACAGTCTGTTTGAAACTGTGTTCCTCAGTGCCCGCTCTTTCTCCCCGTCGCTCCACACGCCTGGGAGTCCCTTTCTTTCTCTCCACAAGCACGTGTGTTGACTTCGTCGCACATGTGCATCTGCACAAGCGTTGAGCTCAGCAGAGCGTGTCTCTTGACACTTGATGTGCGTTGGCTGTGTCTGCGTGCTCCAGTGAAGAGAGAAACGGGAAATCATCTTGGTAGAGGCAACAAAGCAAAAGCGAGGCAGGATTGACATCTGCTCAACAGAGACGGATTCCCTGCGCTGACACAGCTCACAGTTACACGAGAAGCAATCTGAGCGGTCCGTCGACCGGAGACGTGTTTCCCAAGAGGTCGTTTAGCGAGTGAACAGCAGTGTGCGCGACTTTCAGGAGTGTGCCTGGAAAGTGCCAGAATCACCAGAGCATCTGTGCAAAAGCTGCTGCCTCTGTGACCGCATTGAGGCACGTTCCCGTGTCTGCGAGTACATAGACGGCTCTTCGCGTTCACTCCGAGGGAAACGGTCCGCTATTGCTTCTGTGCGTACAGACGCGATTCCCTTGTCTCTTGCGAACACAGGGAACTCTGTGCATCCAAATCTACAGGCTAAGGACGCGTCTGCATATGTTTTGGTGAACAATCGAGTGTGCGTGTTCTGACAGCTGCCTCTATGCAGACGTCTCCACAGAGCCACTTCTGAATGCCCCGCAGCCCAGGACTGAATGGATACACTAACAAGTGCACCGGTGTGAGCAAGCACATATGCAGAAGGACGTCTTTCATCTCACAGAAGCGCGAACGTCTTGGCGTTCAAGCACATGGCAGAAACAAGGTGTGAACAGATGAGCTGCTGCTATTTTCTCCGTTCGGCATGCTTCGTTGTAGCTCTCTTGCCGGTCGCCGGCTTAGCGGCTTGCTTTGCGCGACTAGGTCTGCGGAGAGAAGGAGATAGCGCCGGAAACCTTGCCTTTTGCCTTCTTCGGCGCTGGAACCTGGTTGCTGCGCCTTCTCTTTGTCCATGTGCACACACACGATTCCTCAGCGAAAACCATGCAGAAACCTTTCCACGAGCACCCAGGGATGTGCACCCAGCACCACGTGCACGCACACGCAGCTAGAGAAAAGCACCTACCTTTTCACACTCTGATGCCCAAGCAAACGCGTGGCCACACACACGCACACATCCGCAAGCGCGCCTACTCCCATCTATTGAGGGAAAGACGGACGAGCAACGTCCTGACAGGCTTGAGGGGAAAAACGTCCGTTGATGGTTGGCGTACTGCACGCCCGCCTACGGGGCTGCAGGGGAATCCACATTTGGAAGGTACCTGAAGATGTGTGCCTGTTCTTGGAGCTCCGCTAGTAGGGTAGCAAAGACACTCGTAGGCAGTACTGAATGCTGCTCCGTGCTACTTCTCCTCCGCTGGCAAATGCTTCACAGTCGCCCTAGGAAAGACGTTTAACAATCGATCTCCAAGAGGAACGAAACACATGATGCCATAAGGCGAAAGAATAGCAGGGCATCTCTTCACAAGCTTGTCCCTGATCTATAGCTGAGGGCAAACACTTGTGTGCTTGTGGGAGAGCGTGTGTCTTTCCTGGAAGCGTTTGGGAGTTTTGCTCAGACGCGTGTTTCCTCAAGTTCAAGAATCAAGATCTAGGATACCTGCAGACAGGTGCCTGTTTGTGTGGAGACAGTCTGTTTGAAACTGTGTTCCTCAGCGCCCGCTCTTTCTCCCCGTCGCTCCACACGCCTGGGAGTCCCTTTCTTTCTCTCCACAAGCACGTGTGTTGACTTCGTCGCACATGTGCATCTGCACAAGCGTTGAGCTCAGCAGAGCGTGTCTCTTGACACTTGATGTGCGTTGGCTGTGTCTGCGTGCTCCAGTGAAGAGAGAAACGGGAAATCATCTTGGTAGAGGCAACAAAGCAAAAGCGAGGCAGGATTGACATCTGCTCAACAGAGACGGATTCCCTGCGCTGACACAGTTCACAGTTACACGAGAAGCAATCTGAGCGGTCCATCGACCGGAGACGTGTTTCCCAAGAGGTCGTTTAGCGAGTGAACAGCAGTGTGCGCGGCTTTCAGGAGTGTGCCTGGAAAGTGCCAGAATCACCAGAGCATCTGTGCAAAAGCTGCTGCCTCTGTGACCGCATTGAGGCACGTTCCCGTGTCTGCGAGTACATAGACGGCTCTTCGCGTTCACTCCGAGGGAAACGGTCCGCTATTGCTTCTGTGCGTACAGACGCGATTCCCTTGTCTCTTGCGAACACAGGGAACTCTGTGCATCCAAATCTACAGGCTAAGGACGCGTCTGCATATGTTTTGGTGAACAATCGAGTGTGCGTGTTCTGACAGCTGCCTCTATGCAGACGTCTCCACAGAGCCACTTCTGAATGCCCCGCAGCCCAGGACTGAAGGGATACACTAACAAGTGCACCGGTGTGAGCAACCACATATGCAGAAGGACGTCTTTCATCTCACAGAAGCGCGAACGTCTTGGCGTTCAAGCACATGGCAGAAACAAGGTGTGAACAGATGAGCTGCTGCTATTTTCTCCGTTCGGCATGCTTCGTTGTAGCTCTCTTGCCGGTCGCCGGCTTAGCGGCTTGCTTTGCGCGACTAGGTCTGCGGAGAGAAGGAGATAGCGCCGGAAACCTTGCCTTTTGCCTTCTTCGGCGCTGGAACCTGGTTGCTGCGCCTTCTCTTTGTCCATGTGCACACACACGATTCCTCAGCGAAAACCATGCAGAAACCTTTCCACGAGCACCCAGGGATGTGCACCCAGCACCACGTGCACGCACACGCAGCTAGAGAAAAGCACCTACCTTTTCACACACTGATGCCTAAGCAAACGCGTGGCCACACACACGCACACATCCGCAAGCGCGCCTACTCCCATCTATTGAGGGAAAGACGGACGAGCAACGTCCTGACAGGCTTGAGGGGAAAAACGTCCGTTGATGGTTGGCGTACTGCACGCCCGCCTACGGGGCTGCAGGGGAATCCACATTTGGAAGGTACCTGAAGATGTGTGCCTGTTCTTGGAGCTCCGCTAGTAGGGTAGCAAAGACACTCGTAGGCAGTACTGAATGCTGCTCCGTGCTACTTCTCCTCCGCTGGCAAATGCTTCACAGTCGCCCTAGGAAAGACGTTTAACAATCGATCTCCAAGAGGAACGAAACACATGATGCCATAAGGCGAAAGAATAGCAGGGCATCTCTTCACAAGCTTGTCCCTGATCTATAGCTGAGGGCAAACACTTGTGTGCTTGTGGGAGAGCGTGTGTCTTTCCTGGAAGCGTTTGGGAGTTTTGCTCAGACGCGTGTTTCCTCAAGTTCAAGAATCAAGATCTAGGATACCTGCAGACAGGTGCCTGTTTGTGTGGAGACAGTCTGTTTGAAACTGTGTTCCTCAGCGCCCGCTCTTTCTCCCCGTCGCTCCACACGCCTGGGAGTCCCTTTCTTTCTCTCCACAAGCACGTGTGTTGACTTCGTCGCACATGTGCATCTGCACAAGCGTTGAGCTCAGCAGAGCGTGTCTCTTGACACTTGATGTGCGTTGGCTGTGTCTGCGTGCTCCAGTGAAGAGAGAAACGGGAAATCATCTTGGTAGAGGCAACAAAGCAAAAGCGAGGCAGGATTGACATCTGCTCAACAGAGACGGATTCCCTGCGCTGACACAGCTCACAGTTACACGAGAAGCAATCTGAGCGGTCCGTCGACCGGACACGTGTTTCCCAAGAGGTCGTTTAGCGAGTGAACAGCAGTGTGCGCGACTTTCAGGAGTGTGCCTGGAAAGTGCCAGAATCACCAGAGCATCTGTGCAAAAGCTGCTGCCTCTGTGACCGCATTGAGGCACGTTCCCGTGTCTGCGAGTACATAGACGGCTCTTCGCGTTCACTCCGAGGGAAACGGTCCGCTATTGCTTCTGTGCGTACAGACGCGATTCCCTTGTCTCTTGCGAACACAGGGAACTCTGTGCATCCAAATCTACAGGCTAAGGACGCGTCTGCATATGTTTTGGTGAACAATCGAGTGTGCGTGTTCTGACAGCTGCCTCTATGCAGACGTCTCCACAGAGCCACTTCTGAATGCCCCGCAGCCCAGGACTGAATGGATACACTAACAAGTGCACCGGTGTGAGCAACCACATATGCAGAAGGACGTCTTTCATCTCACAGAAGCGCGAACGTCTTGGCGTTCAAGCACATGGCAGAAACAAGGTGTGAACAGATGAGCTGCTGCTATTTTCTCCGTTCGACATGCTTCGTTGTAGCTCTCTTGCCGGTCGCCGGCTTAGCGGCTTGCTTTGCGCGACTAGGTCTGCGGAGAGAAGGAGATAGCGCCGGAAACCTTGCCTTTTGCCTTCTTCGGCGCTGGAACCTGGTTGCTGCGCCTTCTCTTTGTCCATGTGCACACACACGATTCCTCAGCGAAAACCATGCAGAAACCTTTCCACGAGCACCCAGGGATGTGCACCCAGCACCACGTGCACGCACACGCAGCTAGAGAAAAGCACCTACCTTTTCACACTCTGATGCCCAAGCAAACGCGTGGCCACACACACGCACACATCCGCAAGCGCGCCTACTCCCATCTATTGAGGGAAAGACGGACGAGCAACGTCCTGACAGGCTTGAGGGGAAAAACGTCCGTTGATGGTTGGCGTACTGCACGCCCGCCTACGGGGCTGCAGGGGAATCCACATTTGGAAGGTACCTGAAGATGTGTGCCTGTTCTTGGAGCTCCGCTAGTAGGGTAGCAAAGACACTCGTAGGCAGTACTGAATGCTGCTCCGTGCTACTTCTCCTCCGCTGGCAAATGCTTCACAGTCGCCCTAGGAAAGACGTTTAACAATCGATCTCCAAGAGGAACGAAACACATGATGCCATAAGGCGAAAGAATAGCAGGGCATCTCTTCACAAGCTTGTCCCTGATCTATAGCTGAGGGCAAACACTTGTGTGCTTGTGGGAGAGCGTGTGTCTTTCCTGGAAGCGTTTGGGAGTTTTGCTCAGACGCGTGTTTCCTCAAGTTCAAGAATCAAGATCTAGGATACCTGCAGACAGGTGCCTGTTTGTGTGGAGACAGTCTGTTTGAAACTGTGTTCCTCAGCGCCCGCTCTTTCTCCCCGTCGCTCCACACGCCTGGGAGTCCCTTTCTTTCTCTCCACAAGCACGTGTGTTGACTTCGTCGCACATGTGCATCTGCACAAGCGTTGAGCTCAGCAGAGCGTGTCTCTTGACACTTGATGTGCGTTGGCTGTGTCTGCGTGCTCCAGTGAAGAGAGAAACGGGAAATCATCTTGGTAGAGGCAACAAAGCAAAAGCGAGGCAGGATTGACATCTGCTCAACAGAGACGGATTCCCTGCGCTGACACAGTTCACAGTTACACGAGAAGCAATCTGAGCGGTCCATCGACCGGAGACGTGTTTCCCAAGAGGTCGTTTAGCGAGTGAACAGCAGTGTGCGCGGCTTTCAGGAGTGTGCCTGGAAAGTGCCAGAATCACCAGAGCATCTGTGCAAAAGCTGCTGCCTCTGTGACCGCATTGAGGCACGTTCCCGTGTCTGCGAGTACATAGACGGCTCTTCGCGTTCACTCCGAGGGAAACGGTCCGCTATTGCTTCTGTGCGTACAGACGCGATTCCCTTGTCTCTTGCGAACACAGGGAACTCTGTGCATCCAAATCTACAGGCTAAGGACGCGTCTGCATATGTTTTGGTGAACAATCGAGTGTGCGTGTTCTGACAGCTGCCTCTATGCAGACGTCTCCACAGAGCCACTTCTGAATGCCCCGCAGCCCAGGACTGAAGGGATACACTAACAAGTGCACCGGTGTGAGCAAGCACATATGCAGAAGGACGTCTTTCATCTCACAGAAGCGCGAACGTCTTGGCGTTCAAGCACATGGCAGAAACAAGGTGTGAACAGATGAGCTGCTGCTATTTTCTCCGTTCGGCATGCTTCGTTGTAGCTCTCTTGCCGGTCGCCGGCTTAGCGGCTTGCTTTGCGCGACTAGGTCTGCGGAGAGAAGGAGATAGCGCCGGAAACCTTGCCTTTTGCCTTCTTCGGCGCTGGAACCTGGTTGCTGCGCCTTCTCTTTGTCCATGTGCACACACACGATTCCTCAGCGAAAACCATGCAGAAACCTTTCCACGAGCACCCAGGGATGTGCACCCAGCACCACGTGCACGCACACGCAGCTAGAGAAAAGCACCTACCTTTTCACACACTGATGCCTAAGCAAACGCGTGGCCACACACACGCACACATCCGCAAGCGCGCCTACTCCCATCTATTGAGGGAAAGACGGACGAGCAACGTCCTGACAGGCTTGAGGGGAAAAACGTCCGTTGATGGTTGGCGTACTGCACGCCCGCCTACGGGGCTGCAGGGGAATCCACATTTGGAAGGTACCTGAAGATGTGTGCCTGTTCTTGGAGCTCCGCTAGTAGGGTAGCAAAGACACTCGTAGGCAGTACTGAATGCTGCTCCGTGCTACTTCTCCTCCGCTGGCAAATGCTTCACAGTCGCCCTAGGAAAGACGTTTAACAATCGATCTCCAAGAGGAACGAAACACATGATGCCATAAGGCGAAAGAATAGCAGGGCATCTCTTCACAAGCTTGTCCCTGATCTATAGCTGAGGGCAAACACTTGTGTGCTTGTGGGAGAGCGTGTGTCTTTCCTGGAAGCGTTTGGGAGTTTTGCTCAGACGCGTGTTTCCTCAAGTTCAAGAATCAAGATCTAGGATACCTGCAGACAGGTGCCTGTTTGTGTGGAGACAGTCTGTTTGAAACTGTGTTCCTCAGCGCCCGCTCTTTCTCCCCGTCGCTCCACACGCCTGGGAGTCCCTTTCTTTCTCTCCACAAGCACGTGTGTTGACTTCGTCGCACATGTGCATCTGCACAAGCGTTGAGCTCAGCAGAGCGTGTCTCTTGACACTTGATGTGCGTTGGCTGTGTCTGCGTGCTCCAGTGAAGAGAGAAACGGGAAATCATCTTGGTAGAGGCAACAAAGCAAAAGCGAGGCAGGATTGACATCTGCTCAACAGAGACGGATTCCCTGCGCTGACACAGTTCACAGTTACACGAGAAGCAATCTGAGCGGTCCGTCGACCGGAGACGTGTTTCCCAAGAGGTCGTTTAGCGAGTGAACAGCAGTGTGCGCGACTTTCAGGAGTGTGCCTGGAAAGTGCCAGAATCACCAGAGCATCTGTGCAAAAGCTGCTGCCTCTGTGACCGCATTGAGGCACGTTCCCGTGTCTGCGAGTACATAGACGGCTCTTCGCGTTCACTCCGAGGGAAACGGTCCGCTATTGCTTCTGTGCGTACAGACGCGATTCCCTTGTCTCTTGCGAACACAGGGAACTCTGTGCATCCAAATCTACAGGCTAAGGACGCGTCTGCATATGTTTTGGTGAACAATCGAGTGTGCGTGTTCTGACAGCTGCCTCTATGCAGACGTCTCCACAGAGCCACTTCTGAATGCCCCGCAGCCCAGGACTGAAGGGATACACTAACAAGTGCACCGGTGTGAGCAAGCACATATGCAGAAGGACGTCTTTCATCTCACAGAAGCGCGAACGTCTTGGCGTTCAAGCACATGGCAGAAACAAGGTGTGAACAGATGAGCTGCTGCTATTTTCTCCGTTCGGCATGCTTCGTTGTAGCTCTCTTGCCGGTCGCCGGCTTAGCGGCTTGCTTTGCGCGACTAGGTCTGCGGAGAGAAGGAGATAGCGCCGGAAACCTTGCCTTTTGCCTTCTTCGGCGCTGGAACCTGGTTGCTGCGCCTTCTCTTTGTCCATGTGCACACACACGATTCCTCAGCGAAAACCATGCAGAAACCTTTCCACGAGCACCCAGGGATGTGCACCCAGCACCACGTGCACGCACACGCAGCTAGAGAAAAGCACCTACCTTTTCACACTCTGATGCCTAAGCAAACGCGTGGCCACACACACGCACACATCCGCAAGCGCGCCTACTCCCATCTATTGAGGGAAAGACGGACGAGCAACGTCCTGACAGGCTTGAGGGGAAAAACGTCCGTTGATGGTTGGCGTACTGCACGCCCGCCTACGGGGCTGCAGGGGAATCCACATTTGGAAGGTACCTGAAGATGTGTGCCTGTTCTTGGAGCTCCGCTAGTAGGGTAGCAAAGACACTCGTAGGCAGTACTGAATGCTGCTCCGTGCTACTTCTCCTCCGCTGGCAAATGCTTCACAGTCGCCCTAGGAAAGACGTTTAACAATCGATCTCCAAGAGGAACGAAACACATGATGCCATAAGGCGAAAGAATAGCAGGGCATCTCTTCACAAGCTTGTCCCTGATCTATAGCTGAGGGCAAACACTTGTGTGCTTGTGGGAGAGCGTGTGTCTTTCCTGGAAGCGTTTGGGAGTTTTGCTCAGACGCGTGTTTCCTCAAGTTCAAGAATCAAGATCTAGGATACCTGCAGACAGGTGCCTGTTTGTGTGGAGACAGTCTGTTTGAAACTGTGTTCCTCAGCGCCCGCTCTTTCTCCCCGTCGCTCCACACGCCTGGGAGTCCCTTTCTTTCTCTCCACAAGCACGTGTGTTGACTTCGTCGCACATGTGCATCTGCACAAGCGTTGAGCTCAGCAGAGCGTGTCTCTTGACACTTGATGTGCGTTGGCTGTGTCTGCGTGCTCCAGTGAAGAGAGAAACGGGAAATCATCTTGGTAGAGGCAACAAAGCAAAAGCGAGGCAGGATTGACATCTGCTCAACAGAGACGGATTCCCTGCGCTGACACAGCTCACAGTTACACGAGAAGCAATCTGAGCGGTCCGTCGACCGGACACGTGTTTCCCAAGAGGTCGTTTAGCGAGTGAACAGCAGTGTGCGCGACTTTCAGGAGTGTGCCTGGAAAGTGCCAGAATCACCAGAGCATCTGTGCAAAAGCTGCTGCCTCTGTGACCGCATTGAGGCACGTTCCCGTGTCTGCGAGTACATAGACGGCTCTTCGCGTTCACTCCGAGGGAAACGGTCCGCTATTGCTTCTGTGCGTACAGACGCGATTCCCTTGTCTCTTGCGAACACAGGGAACTCTGTGCATCCAAATCTACAGGCTAAGGACGCGTCTGCATATGTTTTGGTGAACAATCGAGTGTGCGTGTTCTGACAGCTGCCTCTATGCAGACGTCTCCACAGAGCCACTTCTGAATGCCCCGCAGCCCAGGACTGAAGGGATACACTAACAAGTGCACCGGTGTGAGCAACCACATATGCAGAAGGACGTCTTTCATCTCACAGAAGCGCGAACGTCTTGGCGTTCAAGCACATGGCAGAAACAAGGTGTGAACAGATGAGCTGCTGCTATTTTCTCCGTTCGGCATGCTTCGTTGTAGCTCTCTTGCCGGTCGCCGGCTTAGCGGCTTGCTTTGCGCGACTAGGTCTGCGGAGAGAAGGAGATAGCGCCGGAAACCTTGCCTTTTGCCTTCTTCGGCGCTGGAACCTGGTTGCTGCGCCTTCTCTTTGTCCATGTGCACACACACGATTCCTCAGCGAAAACCATGCAGAAACCTTTCCACGAGCACCCAGGGATGTGCACCCAGCACCACGTGCACGCACACGCAGCTAGAGAAAAGCACCTACCTTTTCACACACTGATGCCTAAGCAAACGCGTGGCCACACACACGCACACATCCGCAAGCGCGCCTACTCCCATCTATTGAGGGAAAGACGGACGAGCAACGTCCTGACAGGCTTGAGGGGAAAAACGTCCGTTGATGGTTGGCGTACTGCACGCCCGCCTACGGGGCTGCAGGGGAATCCACATTTGGAAGGTACCTGAAGATGTGTGCCTGTTCTTGGAGCTCCGCTAGTAGGGTAGCAAAGACACTCGTAGGCAGTACTGAATGCTGCTCCGTGCTACTTCTCCTCCGCTGGCAAATGCTTCACAGTCGCCCTAGGAAAGACGTTTAACAATCGATCTCCAAGAGGAACGAAACACATGATGCCATAAGGCGAAAGAATAGCAGGGCATCTCTTCACAAGCTTGTCCCTGATCTATAGCTGAGGGCAAACACTTGTGTGCTTGTGGGAGAGCGTGTGTCTTTCCTGGAAGCGTTTGGGAGTTTTGCTCAGACGCGTGTTTCCTCAAGTTCAAGAATCAAGATCTAGGATACCTGCAGACAGGTGCCTGTTTGTGTGGAGACAGTCTGTTTGAAACTGTGTTCCTCAGCGCCCGCTCTTTCTCCCCGTCGCTCCACACGCCTGGGAGTCCCTTTCTTTCTCTCCACAAGCACGTGTGTTGACTTCGTCGCACATGTGCATCTGCACAAGCGTTGAGCTCAGCAGAGCGTGTCTCTTGACACTTGATGTGCGTTGGCTGTGTCTGCGTGCTCCAGTGAAGAGAGAAACGGGAAATCATCTTGGTAGAGGCAACAAAGCAAAAGCGAGGCAGGATTGACATCTGCTCAACAGAGACGGATTCCCTGCGCTGACACAGCTCACAGTTACACGAGAAGCAATCTGAGCGGTCCATCGACCGGAGACGTGTTTCCCAAGAGGTCGTTTAGCGAGTGAACAGCAGTGTGCGCGGCTTTCAGGAGTGTGCCTGGAAAGTGCCAGAATCACCAGAGCATCTGTGCAAAAGCTGCTGCCTCTGTGACCGCATTGAGGCACGTTCCCGTGTCTGCGAGTACATAGACGGCTCTTCGCGTTCACGCCGAGGGAAACGGTCCGCTATTGCTTCTGTGCGTACAGACGCGATTCCCTTGTCTCTTGCGAACACAGGGAACTCTGTGCATCCAAATCTACAGGCTAAGGACGCGTCTGCATATGTTTTGGTGAACAATCGAGTGTGCGTGTTCTGACAGCTGCCTCTATGCAGACGTCTCCACAGAGCCACTTCTGAATGCCCCGCAGCCCAGGACTGAATGGATACACTAACAAGTGCACCGGTGTGAGCAACCACATATGCAGAAGGACGTCTTTCATCTCACAGAAGCGCGAACGTCTTGGCGTTCAAGCACATGGCAGAAACAAGGTGTGAACAGATGAGCTGCTGCTATTTTCTCCGTTCGGCATGCTTCGTTGTAGCTCTCTTGCCGGTCGCCGGCTTAGCGGCTTGCTTTGCGCGACTAGGTCTGCGGAGAGGAGATAGCGGCGGAAACCTTGCCTTTTGCCTTCTTCGGCGCTGGAACCTGGTTGCTGCGCCTTCTCTTTGTCCATGTGCACACACACAATTCCTCAGCGAAAACAATGCAGAAACCTTTCCACGAGCACCCAGGGATGTGCACCCAGCACCACGTGCACGCACACGCAGCTAGAGAAAAGCACCTACCTTTTCACACACTGATGCCTAAGCAAACGCGTGGCCACACACACGCACACATCCGCAAGCGCGCCTACTCCCATCTATTGAGGGAAAGACGGACGAGCAACGTCCTTACAGGCTTGAGGGGAAAAACGTCCGTTGATGGTTGGCGTACTGCACGCCCGCCTACGGGGCTGCAGGGGAATCCACATTTGGAAGGTACCTGAAGATGTGTGCCTGTTCTTGGAGCTCCGCTAGTAGGGTAGCAAAGACACTCGTAGGCAGTACTGAATGCTGCTCCGTGCTACTTCTCCTCCGCTGGCAAATGCTTCACAGTCGCCCTAGGAAAAACGTTTAACAATCGATCTCCAAGAGGAACGAAACACATGATGCCATAAGGCGAAAGAATAGCAGGGCATCTCTTCACAAGCTTGTCCCTGATCTATAGCTGAGGGCAAACACTTGTGTGCTTGTGGGAGAGCGTGTGTCTTTCCTGGAAGCGTTTGGGAGTTTTGCTCAGACGCGTGTTTCCTCAAGTTCAAGAATCAAGATCTAGGATACCTGCAGACAGGTGCCTGTTTGTGTGGAGACAGTCTGTTTGAAACTGTGTTCCTCAGCGCCCGCTCTTTCTCCCCGTCGCTCCACACGCCTGGGAGTCCCTTTCTTTCTCTCCACAAGCACGTGTGTTGACTTCGTCGCACATGTGCATCTGCACAAGCGTTGAGCTCAGCAGAGCGTGTCTCTTGACACTTGATGTGCGTTGGCTGTGTCTGCGTGCTCCAGTGAAGAGAGAAACGGGAAATCATCTTGGTAGAGGCAACAAAGCAAAAGCGAGGCAGGATTGACATCTGCTCAACAGAGACGGATTCCCTGCGCTGACACAGTTCACAGTTACACGAGAAGCAATCTGAGCGGTCCATCGACCGGAGACGTGTTTCCCAAGAGGTCGTTTAGCGAGTGAACAGCAGTGTGCGCGACTTTCAGGAGTGTGCCTGGAAAGTGCCAGAATCACCAGAGCATCTGTGCAAAAGCTGCTGCCTCTGTGACCGCATTGAGGCACGTTCCCGTGTCTGCGAGTACATAGACGGCTCTTCGCGTTCACTCCGAGGGAAACGGTCCGCTATTGCTTCTGTGCGTACAGACGCGATTCCCTTGTCTCTTGCGAACACAGGGAACTCTGTGCATCCAAATCTACAGGCTAAGGACGCGTCTGCATATGTTTTGGTGAACAATCGAGTGTGCGTGTTCTGACAGCTGCCTCTATGCAGACGTCTCCACAGAGCCACTTCTGAATGCCCCGCAGCCCAGGACTGAAGGGATACACTAACAAGTGCACCGGTGTGAGCAAGCACATATGCAGAAGGACGTCTTTCATCTCACAGAAGCGCGAACGTCTTGGCGTTCAAGCACATGGCAGAAACAAGGTGTGAACAGATGAGCTGCTGCTATTTTCTCCGTTCGGCATGCTTCGTTGTAGCTCTCTTGCCGGTCGCCGGCTTAGCGGCTTGCTTTGCGCGACTAGGTCTGCGGAGAGAAGGAGATAGCGCCGGAAACCTTGCCTTTTGCCTTCTTCGGCGCTGGAACCTGGTTGCTGCGCCTTCTCTTTGTCCATGTGCACACACACGATTCCTCAGCGAAAACCATGCAGAAACCTTTCCACGAGCACCCAGGGATGTGCACCCAGCACCACGTGCACGCACACGCAGCTAGAGAAAAGCACCTACCTTTTCACACACTGATGCCTAAGCAAACGCGTGGCCACACACACGCACACATCCGCAAGCGCGCCTACTCCCATCTATTGAGGGAAAGACGGACGAGCAACGTCCTGACAGGCTTGAGGGGAAAAACGTCCGTTGATGGTTGGCGTACTGCACGCCCGCCTACGGGGCTGCAGGGGAATCCACATTTGGAAGGTACCTGAAGATGTGTGCCTGTTCTTGGAGCTCCGCTAGTAGGGTAGCAAAGACACTCGTAGGCAGTACTGAATGCTGCTCCGTGCTACTTCTCCTCCGCTGGCAAATGCTTCACAGTCGCCCTAGGAAAGACGTTTAACAATCGATCTCCAAGAGGAACGAAACACATGATGCCATAAGGCGAAAGAATAGCAGGGCATCTCTTCACAAGCTTGTCCCTGATCTATAGCTGAGGGCAAACACTTGTGTGCTTGTGGGAGAGCGTGTGTCTTTCCTGGAAGCGTTTGGGAGTTTTGCTCAGACGCGTGTTTCCTCAAGTTCAAGAATCAAGATCTAGGATACCTGCAGACAGGTGCCTGTTTGTGTGGAGACAGTCTGTTTGAAACTGTGTTCCTCAGCGCCCGCTCTTTCTCCCCGTCGCTCCACACGCCTGGGAGTCCCTTTCTTTCTCTCCACAAGCACGTGTGTTGACTTCGTCGCACATGTGCATCTGCACAAGCGTTGAGCTCAGCAGAGCGTGTCTCTTGACACTTGATGTGCGTTGGCTGTGTCTGCCTGCTCCAGTGAAGAGAGAAACGGGAAATCATCTTGGTAGAGGCAACAAAGCAAAAGCGAGGCAGGATTGACATCTGCTCAACAGAGACGGATTCCCTGCGCTGACACAGTTCACAGTTACACGAGAAGCAATCTGAGCGGTCCGTCGACCGGAGACGTGTTTCCCAAGAGGTCGTTTAGCGAGTGAACAGCAGTGTGCGCGACTTTCAGGAGTGTGCCTGGAAAGTGCCAGAATCACCAGAGCATCTGTGCAAAAGCTGCTGCCTCTGTGACCGCATTGAGGCACGTTCCCGTGTCTGCGAGTACATAGACGGCTCTTCGCGTTCACTCCGAGGGAAACGGTCCGCTATTGCTTCTGTGCGTACAGACGCGATTCCCTTGTCTCTTGCGAACACAGGGAACTCTGTGCATCCAAATCTACAGGCTAAGGACGCGTCTGCATATGTTTTGGTGAACAATCGAGTGTGCGTGTTCTGACAGCTGCCTCTATGCAGACGTCTCCACAGAGCCACTTCTGAATGCCCCGCAGCCCAGGACTGAAGGGATACACTAACAAGTGCACCGGTGTGAGCAAGCACATATGCAGAAGGACGTCTTTCATCTCACAGAAGCGCGAACGTCTTGGCGTTCAAGCACATGGCAGAAACAAGGTGTGAACAGATGAGCTGCTGCTATTTTCTCCGTTCGGCATGCTTCGTTGTAGCTCTCTTGCCGGTCGCCGGCTTAGCGGCTTGCTTTGCGCGACTAGGTCTGCGGAGAGGAGATAGCGCCGGAAACCTTGCCTTTTGCCTTCTTCGGCGCTGGAACCTGGTTGCTGCGCCTTCTCTTTGTCCATGTGCACACACACAATTCCTCAGCGAAAACAATGCAGAAACCTTTCCACGAGCACCCAGGGATGTGCACCCAGCACCACGTGCACGCACACGCAGCTAGAGAAAAGCACCTACCTTTTCACACACTGATGCCTAAGCAAACGCGTGGCCACACACACGCACACATCCGCAAGCGCGCCTACTCCCATCTATTGAGGGAAAGACGGACGAGCAACGTCCTGACAGGCTTGAGGGGAAAAACGTCCGTTGATGGTTGGCGTACTGCACGCCCGCCTACGGGGCTGCAGGGGAATCCACATTTGGAAGGTACCTGAAGATGTGTGCCTGTTCTTGGAGCTCCGCTAGTAGGGTAGCAAAGACACTCGTAGGCAGTACTGAATGCTGCTCCGTGCTACTTCTCCTCCGCTGGCAAATGCTTCACAGTCGCCCTAGGAAAGACGTTTAACAATCGATCTCCAAGAGGAACGAAACACATGATGCCATAAGGCGAAAGAATAGCAGGGCATCTCTTCACAAGCTTGTCCCTGATCTATAGCTGAGGGCAAACACTTGTGTGCTTGTGGGAGAGCGTGTGTCTTTCCTGGAAGCGTTTGGGAGTTTTGCTCAGACGCGTGTTTCCTCAAGTTCAAGAATCAAGATCTAGGATACCTGCAGACAGGTGCCTGTTTGTGTGGAGACAGTCTGTTTGAAACTGTGTTCCTCAGCGCCCGCTCTTTCTCCCCGTCGCTCCACACGCCTGGGAGTCCCTTTCTTTCTCTCCACAAGCACGTGTGTTGACTTCGTCGCACATGTGCATCTGCACAAGCGTTGAGCTCAGCAGAGCGTGTCTCTTGACACTTGATGTGCGTTGGCTGTGTCTGCGTGCTCCAGTGAAGAGAGAAACGGGAAATCATCTTGGTAGAGGCAACAAAGCAAAAGCGAGGCAGGATTGACATCTGCTCAACAGAGACGGATTCCCTGCGCTGACACAGTTCACAGTTACACGAGAAGCAATCTGAGCGGTCCATCGACCGGAGACGTGTTTCCCAAGAGGTCGTTTAGCGAGTGAACAGCAGTGTGCGCGGCTTTCAGGAGTGTGCCTGGAAAGTGCCAGAATCACCAGAGCATCTGTGCAAAAGCTGCTGCCTCTGTGACCGCATTGAGGCACGTTCCCGTGTCTGCGAGTACATAGACGGCTCTTCGCGTTCACTCCGAGGGAAACGGTCCGCTATTGCTTCTGTGCGTACAGACGCGATTCCCTTGTCTCTTGCGAACACAGGGAACTCTGTGCATCCAAATCTACAGGCTAAGGACGCGTCTGCATATGTTTTGGTGAACAATCGAGTGTGCGTGTTCTGACAGCTGCCTCTATGCAGACGTCTCCACAGAGCCACTTCTGAATGCCCCGCAGCCCAGGACTGAAGGGATACACTAACAAGTGCACCGGTGTGAGCAACCACATATGCAGAAGGACGTCTTTCATCTCACAGAAGCGCGAACGTCTTGGCGTTCAAGCACATGGCAGAAACAAGGTGTGAACAGATGAGCTGCTGCTATTTTCTCCGTTCGGCATGCTTCGTTGTAGCTCTCTTGCCGGTCGCCGGCTTAGCGGCTTGCTTTGCGCGACTAGGTCTGCGGAGAGAAGGAGATAGCGCCGGAAACCTTGCCTTTTGCCTTCTTCGGCGCTGGAACCCGGTTGCTGCGCCTTCTCTTTGTCCATGTGCACACACACGATTCCTCAGCGAAAACCATGCAGAAACCTTTCCACGAGCACCCAGGGATGTGCACCCAGCACCACGTGCACGCACACGCAGCTAGAGAAAAGCACCTACCTTTTCACACACTGATGCCTAAGCAAACGCGTGGCCACACACACGCACACATCCGCAAGCGCGCCTACTCCCATCTATTGAGGGAAAGACGGACGAGCAACGTCCTGACAGGCTTGAGGGGAAAAACGTCCGTTGATGGTTGGCGTACTGCACGCCCGCCTACGGGGCTGCAGGGGAATCCACATTTGGAAGGTACCTGAAGATGTGTGCCTGTTCTTGGAGCTCCGCTAGTAGGGTAGCAAAGACACTCGTAGGCAGCACTGAATGCTGCTCCGTGCTACTTCTCCTCCGCTGGCAAATGCTTCACAGTCGCCCTAGGAAAGACGTTTAACAATCGATCTCCAAGAGGAACGAAACACGTGATGGCATAAGGCGAAAGAATAGCAGGGCATCTCTTCACAAGCTTGTCCCTGATCTATAGCTGAGGGCAAACACTTGTGTGCTTGTGGGAGAGCGTGTGTCTTTCCTGGAAGCGTTTGGGAGTTTTGCTCAGACGCGTGTTTCCTCAAGTTCAAGAATCAAGATCTAGGATACCTGCAGACAGGTGCCTGTTTGTGTGGAGACAGTCTGTTTGAAACTGTGTTCCTCAGCGCCCGCTCTTTCTCCCCGTCGCTCCACACGCCTGGGAGTCCCTTTCTTTCTCTCCACAAGCACGTGTGTTGACTTCGTCGCACATGTGCATCTGCACAAGCGTTGAGCTCAGCAGAGCGTGTCTCTTGACACTTGATGTGCGTTGGCTGTGTCTGCGTGCTCCAGTGAAGAGAGAAACGGGAAATCATCTTGGTAGAGGCAACAAAGCAAAAGCGAGGCAGGATTGACATCTGCTCAACAGAGACGGATTCCCTGCGCTGACACAGTTCACAGTTCCACGAGAAGCAATCTGAGCGGTCCATCGACCGGAGACGTGTTTCCCAAGAGGTCGTTTAGCGAGTGAACAGCAGTGTGCGCGGCTTTCAGGAGTGTGCCTGGAAAGTGCCAGAATCACCAGAGCATCTGTGCAAAAGCTGCTGCCTCTGTGACCGCATTGAGGCACGTTCCCGTGTCTGCGAGTACATAGACGGCTCTTCGCGTTCACTCCGAGGGAAACGGTCCGCTATTGCTTCTGTGCGTACAGACGCGATTCCCTTGTCTCTTGCGAACACAGGGAACTCTGTGCATCCAAATCTACAGGCTAAGGACGCGTCTGCATATGTTTTGGTGAACAATCGAGTGTGCGTGTTCTGACAGCTGCCTCTATGCAGACGTCTCCACAGAGCCACTTCTGAATGCCCCGCAGCCCAGGACTGAAGGGATACACTAACAAGTGCACCGGTGTGAGCAACCACATATGCAGAAGGACGTCTTTCATCTCACAGAAGCGCGAACGTCTTGGCGTTCAAGCACATGGCAGAAACAAGGTGTGAACAGATGAGCTGCTGCTATTTTCTCCGTTCGGCATGCTTCGTTGTAGCTCTCTTGCCGGTCGCCGGCTTAGCGGCTTGCTTTGCGCGACTAGGTCTGCGGAGAGAAGGAGATAGCGCCGGAAACCTTGCCTTTTGCCTTCTTCGGCGCTGGAACCCGGTTGCTGCGCCTTCTCTTTGTCCATGTGCACACACACGATTCCTCAGCGAAAACCATGCAGAAACCTTTCCACGAGCACCCAGGGATGTGCACCCAGCACCACGTGCACGCACACGCAGCTAGAGAAAAGCACCTACCTTTTCACACACTGATGCCTAAGCAAACGCGTGGCCACACACACGCACACATCCGCAAGCGCGCCTACTCCCATCTATTGAGGGAAAGACGGACGAGCAACGTCCTGACAGGCTTGAGGGGAAAAACGTCCGTTGATGGTTGGCGTATTGCACGCCCGCCTACGGGGCTGCAGGGGAATCCACATTTGGAAGGTACCTGAAGATGTGTGCCTGTTCTTGGAGCTCCGCTAGTAGGGTAGCAAAGACACTCGTAGGCAGCACTGAATGCTGCTCCGTGCTACTTCTCCTCCGCTGGCAAATGCTTCACAGTCGCCCTAGGAAAGACGTTTAACAATCGATCTCCAAGAGGAACGAAACACGTGATGCCATAAGGCGAAAGAATAGCAGGGCATCTCTTCACAAGCTTGTCCCTGATCTATAGCTGAGGGCAAACACTTGTGTGCTTGTGGGAGAGCGTGTGTCTTTCCTGGAAGCGTTTGGGAGTTTTGCTCAGACGCGTGTTTCCTCAAGTTCAAGAATCAAGATCTAGGATACCTGCAGACAGGTGCCTGTTTGTGTGGAGACAGTCTGTTTGAAACTGTGTTCCTCAGCGCCCGCTCTTTCTCCCCGTCGCTCCACACGCCTGGGAGTCCCTTTCTTTCTCTCCACAAGCACGTGTGTTGACTTCGTCGCACATGTGCATCTGCACAAGCGTTGAGCTCAGCAGAGCGTGTCTCTTGACACTTGATGTGCGTTGGCTGTGTCTGCCTGCTCCAGTGAAGAGAGAAACGGGAAATCATCTTGGTAGAGGCAACAAAGCAAAAGCGAGGCAGGATTGACATCTGCTCAACAGAGACGGATTCCCTGCGCTGACACAGTTCACAGTTCCACGAGAAGCAATCTGAGCGGTCCATCGACCGGAGACGTGTTTCCCAAGAGGTCGTTTAGCGAGTGAACAGCAGTGTGCGCGGCTTTCAGGAGTGTGCCTGGAAAGTGCCAGAATCACCAGAGCATCTGTGCAAAAGCTGCTGCCTCTGTGACCGCATTGAGGCACGTTCCCGTGTCTGCGAGTACATAGACGGCTCTTCGCGTTCACTCCGAGGGAAACGGTCCGCTATTGCTTCTGTGCGTACAGACGCGATTCCCTTGTCTCTTGCGAACACAGGGAACTCTGTGCATCCAAATCTACAGGCTAAGGACGCGTCTGCATATGTTTTGGTGAACAATCGAGTGTGCGTGTTCTGACAGCTGCCTCTATGCAGACGTCTCCACAGAGCCACTTCTGAATGCCCCGCAGCCCAGGACTGAAGGGATACACTAACAAGTGCACCGGTGTGAGCAACCACATATGCAGAAGGACGTCTTTCATCTCACAGAAGCGCGAACGTCTTGGCGTTCAAGCACATGGCAGAAACAAGGTGTGAACAGATGAGCTGCTGCTATTTTCTCCGTTCGGCATGCTTCGTTGTAGCTCTCTTGCCGGTCGCCGGCTTAGCGGCTTGCTTTGCGCGACTAGGTCTGCGGAGAGAAGGAGATAGCGCCGGAAACCTTGCCTTTTGCCTTCTTCGGCGCTGGAACCCGGTTGCTGCGCCTTCTCTTTGTCCATGTGCACACACACGATTCCTCAGCGAAAACCATGCAGAAACCTTTCCACGAGCACCCAGGGATGTGCACCCAGCACCACGTGCACGCACACGCAGCTAGAGAAAAGCACCTACCTTTTCACACACTGATGCCTAAGCAAACGCGTGGCCACACACACGCACACATCCGCAAGCGCGCCTACTCCCATCTATTGAGGGAAAGACGGACGAGCAACGTCCTGACAGGCTTGAGGGGAAAAACGTCCGTTGATGGTTGGCGTACTGCACGCCCGCCTACGGGGCTGCAGGGGAATCCACATTTGGAAGGTACCTGAAGATGTGTGCCTGTTCTTGGAGCTCCGCTAGTAGGGTAGCAAAGACACTCGTAGGCAGTACTGAATGCTGCTCCGTGCTACTTCTCCTCCGCTGGCAAATGCTTCACAGTCGCCCTAGGAAAGACGTTTAACAATCGATCTCCAAGAGGAACGAAACACGTGATGCCATAAGGCGAAAGAATAGCAGGGCATCTCTTCACAAGCTTGTCCCTGATCTATAGCTGAGGGCAAACACTTGTGTGCTTGTGGGAGAGCGTGTGTCTTTCCTGGAAGCGTTTGGGAGTTTTGCTCAGACGCGTGTTTCCTCAAGTTCAAGAATCAAGATCTAGGATACCTGCAGACAGGTGCCTGTTTGTGTGGAGACAGTCTGTTTGAAACTGTGTTCCTCAGCGCCCGCTCTTTCTCCCCGTCGCTCCACACGCCTGGGAGTCCCTTTCTTTCTCTCCACAAGCACGTGTGTTGACTTCGTCGCACATGTGCATCTGCACAAGCGTTGAGCTCAGCAGAGCGTGTCTCTTGACACTTGATGTGCGTTGGCTGTGTCTGCCTGCTCCAGTGAAGAGAGAAACGGGAAATCATCTTGGTAGAGGCAACAAAGCAAAAGCGAGGCAGGATTGACATCTGCTCAACAGAGACGGATTCCCTGCGCTGACACAGTTCACAGTTCCACGAGAAGCAATCTGAGCGGTCCATCGACCGGAGACGTGTTTCCCAAGAGGTCGTTTAGCGAGTGAACAGCAGTGTGCGCGGCTTTCAGGAGTGTGCGTGGAAAGTGCCAGAATCACCAGAGCATCTGTGCAAAAGCTGCTGCCTCTGTGACCGCATTGAGGCACGTTCCCGTGTCTGCGAGTACATAGACGGCTCTTCGCGTTCACTCCGAGGGAAACGGTCCGCTATTGCTTCTGTGCGTACAGACGCGATTCCCTTGTCTCTTGCGAACACAGGGAACTCTGTGCATCCAAATCTACAGGCTAAGGACGCGTCTGCATATGTTTTGGTGAACAATCGAGTGTGCGTGTTCTGACAGCTGCCTCTATGCAGACGTCTCCACAGAGCCACTTCTGAATGCCCCGCAGCCCAGGACTGAAGGGATACACTAACAAGTGCACCGGTGTGAGCAACCACATATGCAGAAGGACGTCTTTCATCTCACAGAAGCGCGAACGTCTTGGCGTTCAAGCACATGGCAGAAACAAGGTGTGAACAGATGAGCTGCTGCTATTTTCTCCGTTCGGCATGCTTCGTTGTAGCTCTCTTGCCGGTCGCCGGCTTAGCGGCTTGCTTTGCGCGACTAGGTCTGCGGAGAGAAGGAGATAGCGCCGGAAACCTTGCCTTTTGCCTTCTTCGGCGCTGGAACCCGGTTGCTGCGCCTTCTCTTTGTCCATGTGCACACACACGATTCCTCAGCGAAAACCATGCAGAAACCTTTCCACGAGCACCCAGGGATGTGCACCCAGCACCACGTGCACGCACACGCAGCTAGAGAAAAGCACCTACCTTTTCACACACTGATGCCTAAGCAAACGCGTGGCCACACACACGCACACATCCGCAAGCGCGCCTACTCCCATCTATTGAGGGAAAGACGGACGAGCAACGTCCTGACAGGCTTGAGGGGAAAAACGTCCGTTGATGGTTGGCGTACTGCACGCCCGCCTACGGGGCTGCAGGGGAATCCACATTTGGAAGGTACCTGAAGATGTGTGCCTGTTCTTGGAGCTCCGCTAGTAGGGTAGCAAAGACACTCGTAGGCAGTACTGAATGCTGCTCCGTGCTACTTCTCCTCCGCTGGCAAATGCTTCACAGTCGCCCTAGGAAAGACGTTTAACAATCGATCTCCAAGAGGAACGAAACACGTGATGCCATAAGGCGAAAGAATAGCAGGGCATCTCTTCACAAGCTTGTCCCTGATCTATAGCTGAGGGCAAACACTTGTGTGCTTGTGGGAGAGCGTGTGTCTTTCCTGGAAGCGTTTGGGAGTTTTGCTCAGACGCGTGTTTCCTCAAGTTCAAGAATCAAGATCTAGGATACCTGCAGACAGGTGCCTGTTTGTGTGGAGACAGTCTGTTTGAAACTGTGTTCCTCAGCGCCCGCTCTTTCTCCCCGTCGCTCCACACGCCTGGGAGTCCCTTTCTTTCTCTCCACAAGCACGTGTGTTGACTTCGTCGCACATGTGCATCTGCACAAGCGTTGAGCTCAGCAGAGCGTGTCTCTTGACACTTGATGTGCGTTGGCTGTGTCTGCCTGCTCCAGTGAAGAGAGAAACGGGAAATCATCTTGGTAGAGGCAACAAAGCAAAAGCGAGGCAGGATTGACATCTGCTCAACAGAGACGGATTCCCTGCGCTGACACAGTTCACAGTTCCACGAGAAGCAATCTGAGCGGTCCATCGACCGGAGACGTGTTTCCCAAGAGGTCGTTTAGCGAGTGAACAGCAGTGTGCGCGGCTTTCAGGAGTGTGCGTGGAAAGTGCCAGAATCACCAGAGCATCTGTGCAAAAGCTGCTGCCTCTGTGACCGCATTGAGGCACGTTCCCGTGTCTGCGAGTACATAGACGGCTCTTCGCGTTCACTCCGAGGGAAACGGTCCGCTATTGCTTCTGTGCGTACAGACGCGATTCCCTTGTCTCTTGCGAACACAGGGAACTCTGTGCATCCAAATCTACAGGCTAAGGACGCGTCTGCATATGTTTTGGTGAACAATCGAGTGTGCGTGTTCTGACAGCTGCCTCTATGCAGACGTCTCCACAGAGCCACTTCTGAATGCCCCGCAGCCCAGGACTGAAGGGATACACTAACAAGTGCACCGGTGTGAGCAACCACATATGCAGAAGGACGTCTTTCATCTCACAGAAGCGCGAACGTCTTGGCGTTCAAGCACATGGCAGAAACAAGGTGTGAACAGATGAGCTGCTGCTATTTTCTCCGTTCGGCATGCTTCGTTGTAGCTCTCTTGCCGGTCGCCGGCTTAGCGGCTTGCTTTGCGCGACTAGGTCTGCGGAGAGAAGGAGATAGCGCCGGAAACCTTGCCTTTTGCCTTCTTCGGCGCTGGAACCCGGTTGCTGCGCCTTCTCTTTGTCCATGTGCACACACACGATTCCTCAGCGAAAACCATGCAGAAACCTTTCCACGAGCACCCAGGGATGTGCACCCAGCACCACGTGCACGCACACGCAGCTAGAGAAAAGCACCTACCTTTTCACACACTGATGCCTAAGCAAACGCGTGGCCACACACACGCACACATCCGCAAGCGCGCCTACTCCCATCTATTGAGGGAAAGACGGACGAGCAACGTCCTGACAGGCTTGAGGGGAAAAACGTCCGTTGATGGTTGGCGTACTGCACGCCCGCCTACGGGGCTGCAGGGGAATCCACATTTGGAAGGTACCTGAAGATGTGTGCCTGTTCTTGGAGCTCCGCTAGTAGGGTAGCAAAGACACTCGTAGGCAGTACTGAATGCTGCTCCGTGCTACTTCTCCTCCGCTGGCAAATGCTTCACAGTCGCCCTAGGAAAGACGTTTAACAATCGATCTCCAAGAGGAACGAAACACATGATGCCATAAGGCGAAAGAATAGCAGGGCATCTCTTCACAAGCTTGTCCCTGATCTATAGCTGAGGGCAAACACTTGTGTGCTTGTGGGAGAGCGTGTGTCTTTCCTGGAAGCGTTTGGGAGTTTTGCTCAGACGCGTGTTTCCTCAAGTTCAAGAATCAAGATCTAGGATACCTGCAGACAGGTGCCTGTTTGTGTGGAGACAGTCTGTTTGAAACTGTGTTCCTCAGCGCCCGCTCTTTCTCCCCGTCGCTCCACACGCCTGGGAGTCCCTTTCTTTCTCTCCACAAGCACGTGTGTTGACTTCGTCGCACATGTGCATCTGCACAAGCGTTGAGCTCAGCAGAGCGTGTCTCTTGACACTTGATGTGCGTTGGCTGTGTCTGCCTGCTCCAGTGAAGAGAGAAACGGGAAATCATCTTGGTAGAGGCAACAAAGCAAAAGCGAGGCAGGATTGACATCTGCTCAACAGAGACAAATTCCCTGCGCTGACACAGTTCACAGTTACACGAGAAGCAATCTGAGCGGTCCGTCGACCGGAGACGTGTTTCCCAAGAGGTCGTTTAGCGAGTGAACAGCAGTGTGCGCGACTTTCAGGAGTGTGCCTGGAAAGTGCCAGAATCACCAGAGCATCTGTGCAAAAGCTGCTGCCTCTGTGACCGCATTGAGGCACGTTCCCGTGTCTGCGAGTACATAGACGGCTCTTCGCGTTCACTCCGAGGGAAACGGTCCGCTATTGCTTCTGTGCGTACAGACGCGATTCCCTTGTCTCTTGCGAACACAGGGAACTCTGTGCATCCAAATCTACAGGCTAAGGACGCGTCTGCATATGTTTTGGTGAACAATCGAGTGTGCGTGTTCTGACAGCTGCCTCTATGCAGACGTCTCCACAGAGCCACTTCTGAATGCCCCGCAGCCCAGGACTGAAGGGATACACTAACAAGTGCACCGGTGTGAGCAACCACATATGCAGAAGGACGTCTTTCATCTCACAGAAGCGCGAACGTCTTGGCGTTCAAGCACATGGCAGAAACAAGGTGTGAACAGATGAGCTGCTGCTATTTTCTCCGTTCGGCATGCTTCGTTGTAGCTCTCTTGCCGGTCGCCGGCTTAGCGGCTTGCTTTGCGCGACTAGGTCTGCGGAGAGAAGGAGATAGCGCCGGAAACCTTGCCTTTTGCCTTCTTCGGCGCTGGAACCCGGTTGCTGCGCCTTCTCTTTGTCCATGTGCACACACACGATTCCTCAGCGAAAACCATGCAGAAACCTTTCCACGAGCACCCAGGGATGTGCACCCAGCACCACGTGCACGCACACGCAGCTAGAGAAAAGCACCTACCTTTTCACACACTGATGCCTAAGCAAACGCGTGGCCACACACACGCACACATCCGCAAGCGCGCCTACTCCCATCTATTGAGGGAAAGACGGACGAGCAACGTCCTGACAGGCTTGAGGGGAAAAACGTCCGTTGATGGTTGGCGTACTGCACGCCCGCCTACGGGGCTGCAGGGGAATCCACATTTGGAAGGTACCTGAAGATGTGTGCCTGTTCTTGGAGCTCCGCTAGTAGGGTAGCAAAGACACTCGTAGGCAGTACTGAATGCTGCTCCGTGCTACTTCTCCTCCGCTGGCAAATGCTTCACAGTCGCCCTAGGAAAGACGTTTAACAATCGATCTCCAAGAGGAACGAAACACGTGATGCCATAAGGCGAAAGAATAGCAGCGCATCTCTTCACAAGCTTGTCCCTGATCTATAGCTGAGGGCAAACACTTGTGTGCTTGTGGGAGAGCGTGTGTCTTTCCTGGAAGCGTTTGGGAGTTTTGCTCAGACGCGTGTTTCCTCAAGTTCAAGAATCAAGATCTAGGATACCTGCAGACAGGTGCCTGTTTGTGTGGAGACAGTCTGTTTGAAACTGTGTTCCTCAGCGCCCGCTCTTTCTCCCCGTCGCTCCACACGCCTGGGAGTCCCTTTCTTTCTCTCCACAAGCACGTGTGTTGACTTCGTCGCACATGTGCATCTGCACAAGCGTTGAGCTCAGCAGAGCGTGTCTCTTGACACTTGATGTGCGTTGGCTGTGTCTGCGTGCTCCAGTGAAGAGAGAAACGGGAAATCATCTTGGTAGAGGCAACAAAGCAAAAGCGAGGCAGGATTGACATCTGCTCAACAGAGACGGATTCCCTGCGCTGACACAGTTCACAGTTACACGAGAAGCAATCTGAGCGGTCCATCGACCGGAGACGTGTTTCCCAAGAGGTCGTTTAGCGAGTGAACAGCAGTGTGCGCGGCTTTCAGGAGTGTGCCTGGAAAGTGCCAGAATCACCAGAGCATCTGTGCAAAAGCTGCTGCCTCTGTGACCGCATTGAGGCACGTTCCCGTGTCTGCGAGTACATAGACGGCTCTTCGCGTTCACTCCGAGGGAAACGGTCCGCTATTGCTTCTGTGCGTACAGACGCGATTCCCTTGTCTCTTGCGAACACAGGGAACTCTGTGCATCCAAATCTACAGGCTAAGGACGCGTCTGCATATGTTTTGGTGAACAATCGAGTGTGCGTGTTCTGACAGCTGCCTCTATGCAGACGTCTCCACAGAGCCACTTCTGAATGCCCCGCAGCCCAGGACTGAAGGGATACACTAACAAGTGCACCGGTGTGAGCAACCACATATGCAGAAGGACGTCTTTCATCTCACAGAAGCGCGAACGTCTTGGCGTTCAAGCACATGGCAGAAACAAGGTGTGAACAGATGAGCTGCTGCTATTTTCTCCGTTCGGCATGCTTCGTTGTAGCTCTCTTGCCGGTCGCCGGCTTAGCGGCTTGCTTTGCGCGACTAGGTCTGCGGAGAGAAGGAGATAGCGCCGGAAACCTTGCCTTTTGCCTTCTTCGGCGCTGGAACCCGGTTGCTGCGCCTTCTCTTTGTCCATGTGCACACACACGATTCCTCAGCGAAAACCATGCAGAAACCTTTCCACGAGCACCCAGGGATGTGCACCCAGCACCACGTGCACGCACACGCAGCTAGAGAAAAGCACCTACCTTTTCACACACTGATGCCTAAGCAAACGCGTGGCCACACACACGCACACATCCGCAAGCGCGCCTACTCCCATCTATTGAGGGAAAGACGGACGAGCAACGTCCTGACAGGCTTGAGGGGAAAAACGTCCGTTGATGGTTGGCGTACTGCACGCCCGCCTACGGGGCTGCAGGGGAATCCACATTTGGAAGGTACCTGAAGATGTGTGCCTGTTCTTGGAGCTCCGCTAGTAGGGTAGCAAAGACACTCGTAGGCAGTACTGAATGCTGCTCCGTGCTACTTCTCCTCCGCTGCCAAATGCTTCACAGTCGCCCTAGGAAAGACGTTTAACAATCGATCTCCAAGAGGAACGAAACACGTGATGCCATAAGGCGAAAGAATAGCAGCGCATCTCTTCACAAGCTTGTCCCTGATCTATAGCTGAGGGCAAACACTTGTGTGCTTGTGGGAGAGCGTGTGTCTTTCCTGGAAGCGTTTGGGAGTTTTGCTCAGACGCGTGTTTCCTCAAGTTCAAGAATCAAGATCTAGGATACCTGCAGACAGGTGCCTGTTTGTGTGGAGACAGTCTGTTTGAAACTGTGTTCCTCAGCGCACGCTCTTTCTCCCCGTCGCTCCACACGCCTGGGAGTCCCTTTCTTTCTCTCCACAAGCACGTGTGTTGACTTCGTCGCACATGTGCATCTGCACAAGCGTTGAGCTCAGCAGAGCGTGTCTCTTGACACTTGATGTGCGTTGGCTGTGTCTGCGTGCTCCAGTGAAGAGAGAAACGGGAAATCATCTTGGTAGAGGCAACAAAGCAAAAGCGAGGCAGGATTGACATCTGCTCAACAGAGACGGATTCCCTGCGCTGACACAGTTCACAGTTACACGAGAAGCAATCTGAGCGGTCCATCGACCGGAGACGTGTTTCCCAAGAGGTCGTTTAGCGAGTGAACAGCAGTGTGCGCGACTTTCAGGAGTGTGCCTGGAAAGTGCCAGAATCACCAGAGCATCTGTGCAAAAGCTGCTGCCTCTGTGACCGCATTGAGGCACGTTCCCGTGTCTGCGAGTACATAGACGGCTCTTCGCGTTCACTCCGAGGGAAACGGTCCGCTATTGCTTCTGTGCGTACAGACGCGATTCCCTTGTCTCTTGCGAACACAGGGAACTCTGTGCATCCAAATCTACAGGCTAAGGACGCGTCTGCATATGTTTTGGTGAACAATCGAGTGTGCGTGTTCTGACAGCTGCCTCTATGCAGACGTCTCCACAGAGCCACTTCTGAATGCCCCGCAGCCCAGGACTGAAGGGATACACTAACAAGTGCACCGGTGTGAGCAACCACATATGCAGAAGGACGTCTTTCATCTCACAGAAGCGCGAACGTCTTGGCGTTCAAGCACATGGCAGAAACAAGGTGTGAACAGATGAGCTGCTGCTATTTTCTCCGTTCGGCATGCTTCGTTGTAGCTCTCTTGCCGGTCGCCGGCTTAGCGGCTTGCTTTGCGCGACTAGGTCTGCGGAGAGGAGATAGCGCCGGAAACCTTGCCTTTTGCCTTCTTCGGCGCTGGAACCTGGTTGCTGCGCCTTCTCTTTGTCCATGTGCACACACACGATTCCTCAGCGAAAACCATGCAGAAACCTTTCCACGAGCACCCAGGGATGTGCACCCAGCACCACGTGCACGCACACGCAGCTAGAGAAAAGCACCTACCTTTTCACACACTGATGCCTAAGCAAACGCGTGGCCACACACACGCACACATCCGCAAGCGCGCCTACTCCCATCTATTGAGGGAAAGACGGACGAGCAACGTCCTGACAGGCTTGAGGGGAAAAACGTCCGTTGATGGTTGGCGTACTGCACGCCCGCCTACGGGGCTGCAGGGGAATCCACATTTGGAAGGTACCTGAAGATGTGTGCCTGTTCTTGGAGCTCCGCTAGTAGGGTAGCAAAGACACTCGTAGGCAGTACTGAATGCTGCTCCGTGCTACTTCTCCTCCGCTAACAAATGCTTCACAGTCGCCCTAGGAAAGACGTTTAACAATCGATCTCCAAGAGGAACGAAACACATGATGGCATAAGGCGAAAGAATAGCAGCGCATCTCTTCACAAGCTTGTCCCTGATCTATAGCTGAGGGCAAACACTTGTGTGCTTGTGGGAGAGCGTGTGTCTTTCCTGGAAGCGTTTGGGAGTTTTGCTCAGACGCGTGTTTCCTCAAGTTCAAGAATCAAGATCTAGGATACCTGCAGACAGGTGCCTGTTTGTGTGGAGACAGTCTGTTTGAAACTGTGTTCCTCAGCGCCCGCTCTTTCTCCCCGTCGCTCCACACGCCTGGGAGTCCCTTTCTTTCTCTCCACAAGCACGTGTGTTGACTTCGTCGCACATGTGCATCTGCACAAGCGTTGAGCTCAGCAGAGCGTGTCTCTTGACACTTGATGTGCGTTGGCTGTGTCTGCGTGCTCCAGTGAAGAGAGAAACGGGAAATCATCTTGGTAGAGGCAACAAAGCAAAAGCGAGGCAGGATTGACATCTGCTCAACAGAGACGGATTCCCTGCGCTGACACAGTTCACAGTTACACGAGAAGCAATCTGAGCGGTCCATCGACCGGAGACGTGTTTCCCAAGAGGTCGTTTAGCGAGTGAACAGCAGTGTGCGCGACTTTCAGGAGTGTGCCTGGAAAGTGCCAGAATCACCAGAGCATCTGTGCAAAAGCTGCTGCCTCTGTGACCGCATTGAGGCACGTTCCCGTGTCTGCGAGTACATAGACGGCTCTTCGCTTTCACTCCGAGGGAAACGGTCCGCTATTGCTTCTGTGCGTACAGACGCGATTCCCTTGTCTCTTGCGAACACAGGGAACTCTGTGCATCCAAATCTACAGGCTAAGGACGCGTCTGCATATGTTTTGGTGAACAATCGAGTGTGCGTGTTCTGACAGCTGCCTCTATGCAGACGTCTCCACAGAGCCACTTCTGAATGCCCCGCAGCCCAGGACTGAAGGGATACACTAACAAGTGCACCGGTGTGAGCAACTACATACGCAGAAGGACGTCTTTCATCTCACAGAAGCGCGAACGTCTTGGCGTTCAAGCACATGGCAGAAACAAGGTGTGAACAGATGAGCTGCTGCTATTTTCTCCGTTCGGCATGCTTCGTTGTAGCTCTCTTGCCGGTCGCCGGCTTAGCGGCTTGCTTTGCGCGACTAGGTCTGCGGAGAGAAGGAGATAGCGCCGGAAACCTTGCCTTTTGCCTTCTTCGGCGCTGGAACCCGGTTGCTGCGCCTTCTCTTTGTCCATGTGCACACACACGATTCCTCAGCGAAAACCATGCAGAAACCTTTCCACGAGCACCCAGGGATGTGCACCCAGCACCACGTGCACGCACACGCAGCTAGAGAAAAGCACCTACCTTTTCACACACTGATGCCTAAGCAAACGCGTGGCCACACACACGCACACATCCGCAAGCGCGCCTACTCCCATCTATTGAGGGAAAGACGGACGAGCAACGTCCTGACAGGCTTGAGGGGAAAAACGTCCGTTGATGGTTGGCGTACTGCACGCCCGCCTACGGGGCTGCAGGGGAATCCACATTTGGAAGGTACCTGAAGATGTGTGCCTGTTCTTGGAGCTCCGCTAGTAGGGTAGCAAAGACACTCGTAGGCAGTACTGAATGCTGCTCCGTGCTACTTCTCCTCCGCTGGCAAATGCTTCACAGTCGCCCTAGGAAAGACGTTTAACAATCGATCTCCAAGAGGAACGAAACACGTGATGCCATAAGGCGAAAGAATAGCAGCGCATCTCTTCACAAGCTTGTCCCTGATCTATAGCTGAGGGCAAACACTTGTGTGCTTGTGGGAGAGCGTGTGTCTTTCCTGGAAGCGTTTGGGAGTTTTGCTCAGACGCGTGTTTCCTCAAGTTCAAGAATCAAGATCTAGGATACCTGCAGACAGGTGCCTGTTTGTGTGGAGACAGTCTGTTTGAAACTGTGTTCCTCAGCGCCCGCTCTTTCTCCCCGTCGCTCCACACGCCTGGGAGTCCCTTTCTTTCTCTCCACAAGCACGTGTGTTGACTTCGTCGCACATGTGCATCTGCACAAGCGTTGAGCTCAGCAGAGCGTGTCTCTTGACACTTGATGTGCGTTGGCTGTGTCTGCGTGCTCCAGTGAAGAGAGAAACGGGAAATCATCTTGGTAGAGGCAACAAAGCAAAAGCGAGGCAGGATTGACATCTGCTCAACAGAGACGGATTCCCTGCGCTGACACAGTTCACAGTTACACGAGAAGCAATCTGAGCGGTCCATCGACCGGAGACGTGTTTCCCAAGAGGTCGTTTAGCGAGTGAACAGCAGTGTGCGCGACTTTCAGGAGTGTGCCTGGAAAGTGCCAGAATCACCAGAGCATCTGTGCAAAAGCTGCTGCCTCTGTGACCGCATTGAGGCACGTTCCCGTGTCTGCGAGTACATAGACGGCTCTTCGCGTTCACTCCGAGGGAAACGGTCCGCTATTGCTTCTGTGCGTACAGACGCGATTCCCTTGTCTCTTGCGAACACAGGGAACTCTGTGCATCCAAATCTACAGGCTAAGGACGCGTCTGCATATGTTTTGGTGAACAATCGAGTGTGCGTGTTCTGACAGCTGCCTCTATGCAGACGTCTCCACAGAGCCACTTCTGAATGCCCCGCAGCCCAGGACTGAAGGGATACACTAACAAGTGCACCGGTGTGAGCAACCACATATGCAGAAGGACGTCTTTCATCTCACAGAAGCGCGAACGTCTTGGCGTTCAAGCACATGGCAGAAACAAGGTGTGAACAGATGAGCTGCTGCTATTTTCTCCGTTCGGCATGCTTCGTTGTAGCTCTCTTGCCGGTCGCCGGCTTAGCGGCTTGCTTTGCGCGACTAGGTCTGCGGAGAGGAGATAGCGCCGGAAACCTTGCCTTTTGCCTTCTTCGGCGCTGGAACCTGGTTGCTGCGCCTTCTCTTTGTCCATGTGCACACACACGATTCCTCAGCGAAAACCATGCAGAAACCTTTCCACGAGCACCCAGGGATGTGCACCCAGCACCACGTGCACGCACACGCAGCTAGAGAAAAGCACCTACCTTTTCACACACTGATGCCTAAGCAAACGCGTGGCCACACACACGCACACATCCGCAAGCGCGCCTACTCCCATCTATTGAGGGAAAGACGGACGAGCAACGTCCTGACAGGCTTGAGGGGAAAAACGTCCGTTGATGGTTGGCGTACTGCACGCCCGCCTACGGGGCTGCAGGGGAATCCACATTTGGAAGGTACCTGAAGATGTGTGCCTGTTCTTGGAGCTCCGCTAGTAGGGTAGCAAAGACACTCGTAGGCAGTACTGAATGCTGCTCCGTGCTACTTCTCCTCCGCTAACAAATGCTTCACAGTCGCCCTAGGAAAGACGTTTAACAATCGATCTCCAAGAGGAACGAAACACATGATGGCATAAGGCGAAAGAATAGCAGCGCATCTCTTCACAAGCTTGTCCCTGATCTATAGCTGAGGGCAAACACTTGTGTGCTTGTGGGAGAGCCTGTGTCTTTCCTGGAAGCGTTTGGGAGTTTTGCTCAGACGCGTGTTTCCTCAAGTTCAAGAATCAAGATCTAGGATACCTGCAGACAGGTGCCTGTTTGTGTGGAGACAGTCTGTTTGAAACTGTGTTCCTCAGCGCACGCTCTTTCTCCCCGTCGCTCCACACGCCTGGGAGTCCCTTTCTTTCTCTCCACAAGCACGTGTGTTGACTTCGTCGCACATGTGCATCTGCACAAGCGTTGAGCTCAGCAGAGCGTGTCTCTTGACACTTGATGTGCGTTGGCTGTGTCTGCGTGCTCCAGTGAAGAGAGAAACGGGAAATCATCTTGGTAGAGGCAAAAAAGCAAAAGCGAGGCAGGATTGACATCTGCTCAACAGAGACGGATTCCCTGCGCTGACACAGTTCACAGTTACACGAGAAGCAATCTGAGCGGTCCATCGACCGGAGACGTGTTTCCCAAGAGGTCGTTTAGCGAGTGAACAGCAGTGTGCGCGACTTTCAGGAGTGTGCCTGGAAAGTGCCAGAATCACCAGAGCATCTGTGCAAAAGCTGCTGCCTCTGTGACCGCATTGAGGCACGTTCCCGTGTCTGCGAGTACATAGACGGCTCTTCGCGTTCACTCCGAGGGAAACGGTCCGCTATTGCTTCTGTGCGTACAGACGCGATTCCCTTGTCTCTTGCGAACACAGGGAACTCTGTGCATCCAAATCTACAGGCTAAGGACGCGTCTGCATATGTTTTGGTGAACAATCGAGTGTGCGTGTTCTGACAGCTGCCTCTATGCAGACGTCTCCACAGAGCCACTTCTGAATGCCCCGCAGCCCAGGACTGAAGGGATACACTAACAAGTGCACCGGTGTGAGCAACTACATACGCAGAAGGACGTCTTTCATCTCACAGAAGCGCGAACGTCTTGGCGTTCAAGCACATGGCAGAAACAAGGTGTGAACAGATGAGCTGCTGCTATTTTCTCCGTTCGGCATGCTTCGTTGTAGCTCTCTTGCCGGTCGCCGGCTTAGCGGCTTGCTTTGCGCGACTAGGTCTGCGGAGAGAAGGAGATAGCGCCGGAAACCTTGCCTTTTGCCTTCTTCGGCGCTGGAACCCGGTTGCTGCGCCTTCTCTTTGTCCATGTGCACACACACGATTCCTCAGCGAAAACCATGCAGAAACCTTTCCACGAGCACCCAGGGATGTGCACCCAGCACCACGTGCACGCACACGCAGCTAGAGAAAAGCACCTACCTTTTCACACACTGATGCCTAAGCAAACGCGTGGCCACACACACGCACACATCCGCAAGCGCGCCTACTCCCATCTATTGAGGGAAAGACGGACGAGCAACGTCCTGACAGGCTTGAGGGGAAAAACGTCCGTTGATGGTTGGCGTACTGCACGCCCGCCTACGGGGCTGCAGGGGAATCCACATTTGGAAGGTACCTGAAGATGTGTGCCTGTTCTTGGAGCTCCGCTAGTAGGGTAGCAAAGACACTCGTAGGCAGTACTGAATGCTGCTCCGTGCTACTTCTCCTCCGCTGGCAAATGCTTCACAGTCGCCCTAGGAAAGACGTTTAACAATCGATCTCCAAGAGGAACGAAACACGTGATGCCATAAGGCGAAAGAATAGCAGCGCATCTCTTCACAAGCTTGTCCCTGATCTATAGCTGAGGGCAAACACTTGTGTGCTTGTGGGAGAGCGTGTGTCTTTCCTGGAAGCGTTTGGGAGTTTTGCTCAGACGCGTGTTTCCTCAAGTTCAAGAATCAAGATCTAGGATACCTGCAGACAGGTGCCTGTTTGTGTGGAGACAGTCTGTTTGAAACTGTGTTCCTCAGCGCCCGCTCTTTCTCCCCGTCGCTCCACACGCCTGGGAGTCCCTTTCTTTCTCTCCACAAGCACGTGTGTTGACTTCGTCGCACATGTGCATCTGCACAAGCGTTGAGCTCAGCAGAGCGTGTCTCTTGACACTTGATGTGCGTTGGCTGTGTCTGCGTGCTCCAGTGAAGAGAGAAACGGGAAATCATCTTGGTAGAGGCAACAAAGCAAAAGCGAGGCAGGATTGACATCTGCTCAACAGAGACGGATTCCCTGCGCTGACACAGTTCACAGTTACACGAGAAGCAATCTGAGCGGTCCATCGACCGGAGACGTGTTTCCCAAGAGGTCGTTTAGCGAGTGAACAGCAGTGTGCGCGACTTTCAGGAGTGTGCCTGGAAAGTGCCAGAATCACCAGAGCATCTGTGCAAAAGCTGCTGCCTCTGTGACCGCATTGAGGCACGTTCCCGTGTCTGCGAGTACATAGACGGCTCTTCGCGTTCACTCCGAGGGAAACGGTCCGCTATTGCTTCTGTGCGTACAGACGCGATTCCCTTGTCTCTTGCGAACACAGGGAACTCTGTGCATCCAAATCTACAGGCTAAGGACGCGTCTGCATATGTTTTGGTGAACAATCGAGTGTGCGTGTTCTGACAGCTGCCTCTATGCAGACGTCTCCACAGAGCCACTTCTGAATGCCCCGCAGCCCAGGACTGAAGGGATACACTAACAAGTGCACCGGTGTGAGCAACCACATATGCAGAAGGACGTCTTTCATCTCACAGAAGCGCGAACGTCTTGGCGTTCAAGCACATGGCAGAAACAAGGTGTGAACAGATGAGCTGCTGCTATTTTCTCCGTTCGGCATGCTTCGTTGTAGCTCTCTTGCCGGTCGCCGGCTTAGCGGCTTGCTTTGCGCGACTAGGTCTGCGGAGAGGAGATAGCGCCGGAAACCTTGCCTTTTGCCTTCTTCGGCGCTGGAACCTGGTTGCTGCGCCTTCTCTTTGTCCATGTGCACACACACGATTCCTCAGCGAAAACCATGCAGAAACCTTTCCACGAGCACCCAGGGATGTGCACCCAGCACCACGTGCACGCACACGCAGCTAGAGAAAAGCACCTACCTTTTCACACACTGATGCCTAAGCAAACGCGTGGCCACACACACGCACACATCCGCAAGCGCGCCTACTCCCATCTATTGAGGGAAAGACGGACGAGCAACGTCCTGACAGGCTTGAGGGGAAAAACGTCCGTTGATGGTTGGCGTACTGCACGCCCGCCTACGGGGCTGCAGGGGAATCCACATTTGGAAGGTACCTGAAGATGTGTGCCTGTTCTTGGAGCTCCGCTAGTAGGGTAGCAAAGACACTCGTAGGCAGTACTGAATGCTGCTCCGTGCTACTTCTCCTCCGCTAACAAATGCTTCACAGTCGCCCTAGGAAAGACGTTTAACAATCGATCTCCAAGAGGAACGAAACACATGATGGCATAAGGCGAAAGAATAGCAGCGCATCTCTTCACAAGCTTGTCCCTGATCTATAGCTGAGGGCAAACACTTGTGTGCTTGTGGGAGAGCCTGTGTCTTTCCTGGAAGCGTTTGGGAGTTTTGCTCAGACGCGTGTTTCCTCAAGTTCAAGAATCAAGATCTAGGATACCTGCAGACAGGTGCCTGTTTGTGTGGA
Source organism: Patagioenas fasciata (assembly GCF_037038585.1). Lineage (NCBI taxonomy): Eukaryota > Metazoa > Chordata > Aves > Columbiformes > Columbidae > Patagioenas > Patagioenas fasciata. The sequence continues at coordinate 50,719,870 of NC_092523.1, read as the reverse complement.
GACAGTCTGTTTGAAACTGTGTTCCTCAGCGCACGCTCTTTCTCCCCGTCGCTCCACACGCCTGGGAGTCCCTTTCTTTCTCTCCACAAGCACGTGTGTTGACTTCGTCGCACATGTGCATCTGCACAAGCGTTGAGCTCAGCAGAGCGTGTCTCTTGACACTTGATGTGCGTTGGCTGTGTCTGCGTGCTCCAGTGAAGAGAGAAACGGGAAATCATCTTGGTAGAGGCAAAAAAGCAAAAGCGAGGCAGGATTGACATCTGCTCAACAGAGACGGATTCCCTGCGCTGACACAGTTCACAGTTACACGAGAAGCAATCTGAGCGGTCCATCGACCGGAGACGTGTTTCCCAAGAGGTCGTTTAGCGAGTGAACAGCAGTGTGCGCGACTTTCAGGAGTGTGCCTGGAAAGTGCCAGAATCACCAGAGCATCTGTGCAAAAGCTGCTGCCTCTGTGACCGCATTGAGGCACGTTCCCGTGTCTGCGAGTACATAGACGGCTCTTCGCGTTCACTCCGAGGGAAACGGTCCGCTATTGCTTCTGTGCGTACAGACGCGATTCCCTTGTCTCTTGCGAACACAGGGAACTCTGTGCATCCAAATCTACAGGCTAAGGACGCGTCTGCATATGTTTTGGTGAACAATCGAGTGTGCGTGTTCTGACAGCTGCCTCTATGCAGACGTCTCCACAGAGCCACTTCTGAATGCCCCGCAGCCCAGGACTGAAGGGATACACTAACAAGTGCACCGGTGTGAGCAACTACATACGCAGAAGGACGTCTTTCATCTCACAGAAGCGCGAACGTCTTGGCGTTCAAGCACATGGCAGAAACAAGGTGTGAACAGATGAGCTGCTGCTATTTTCTCCGTTCGGCATGCTTCGTTGTAGCTCTCTTGCCGGTCGCCGGCTTAGCGGCTTGCTTTGCGCGACTAGGTCTGCGGAGAGAAGGAGATAGCGCCGGAAACCTTGCCTTTTGCCTTCTTCGGCGCTGGAACCCGGTTGCTGCGCCTTCTCTTTGTCCATGTGCACACACACGATTCCTCAGCGAAAACCATGCAGAAACCTTTCCACGAGCACCCAGGGATGTGCACCCAGCACCACGTGCACGCACACGCAGCTAAGGAAAAGCACCTACCTTTTCACACACTGATGCCTAAGCAAACGCGTGGCCACACACACGCACACATCCGCAAGCGCGCCTACTCCCATCTATTGAGGGAAAGACGGACGAGCAACGTCCTGACAGGCTTGAGGGGAAAAACGTCCGTTGATGGTTGGCGTACTGCACGCCCGCCTACGGGGCTGCAGGGGAATCCACATTTGGAAGGTACCTGAAGATGTGTGCCTGTTCTTGGAGCTCCGCTAGTAGGGTAGCAAAGACACTCGTAGGCAGTACTGAATGCTGCTCCGTGCTACTTCTCCTCCGCTAACAAATGCTTCACAGTCGCCCTAGGAAAGACGTTTAACAATCGATCTCCAAGAGGAACGAAACACATGATGGCATAAGGCGAAAGAATAGCAGCGCATCTCTTCACAAGCTTGTCCCTGATCTATAGCTGAGGGCAAACACTTGTGTGCTTGTGGGAGAGCCTGTGTCTTTCCTGGAAGCGTTTGGGAGTTTTGCTCAGACGCGTGTTTCCTCAAGTTCAAGAATCAAGATCTAGGATACCTGCAGACAGGTGCCTGTTTGTGTGGAGACAGTCTGTTTGAAACTGTGTTCCTCAGCGCCCGCTCTTTCTCCCCGTCGCTCCACACGCCTGGGAGTCCCTTTCTTTCTCTCCACAAGCACGTGTGTTGACTTCGTCGCACATGTGCATCTGCACAAGCGTTGAGCTCAGCAGAGCGTGTCTCTTGACACTTGATGTGCGTTGGCTGTGTCTGCGTGCTCCAGTGAAGAGAGAAACGGGAAATCATCTTGGTAGAGGCAAAAAAGCAAAAGCGAGGCAGGATTGACATCTGCTCAACAGAGACGGATTCCCTGCGCTGACACAGTTCACAGTTACACGAGAAGCAATCTGAGCGGTCCATCGACCGGAGACGTGTTTCCCAAGAGGTCGTTTAGCGAGTGAACAGCAGTGTGCGCGACTTTCAGGAGTGTGCCTGGAAAGTGCCAGAATCACCAGAGCATCTGTGCAAAAGCTGCTGCCTCTGTGACCGCATTGAGGCACGTTCCCGTGTCTGCGAGTACATAGACGGCTCTTCGCGTTCACTCCGAGGGAAACGGTCCGCTATTGCTTCTGTGCGTACAGACGCGATTCCCTTGTCTCTTGCGAACACAGGGAACTCTGTGCATCCAAATCTACAGGCTAAGGACGCGTCTGCATATGTTTTGGTGAACAATCGAGTGTGCGTGTTCTGACAGCTGCCTCTATGCAGACGTCTCCACAGAGCCACTTCTGAATGCCCCGCAGCCCAGGACTGAAGGGATACACTAACAAGTGCACCGGTGTGAGCAACTACATACGCAGAAGGACGTCTTTCATCTCACAGAAGCGCGAACGTCTTGGCGTTCAAGCACATGGCAGAAACAAGGTGTGAACAGATGAGCTGCTGCTATTTTCTCCGTTCGGCATGCTTCGTTGTAGCTCTCTTGCCGGTCGCCGGCTTAGCGGCTTGCTTTGCGCGACTAGGTCTGCGGAGAGAAGGAGATAGCGCCGGAAACCTTGCCTTTTGCCTTCTTCGGCGCTGGAACCCGGTTGCTGCGCCTTCTCTTTGTCCATGTGCACACACACGATTCCTCAGCGAAAACCATGCAGAAACCTTTCCACGAGCACCCAGGGATGTGCACCCAGCACCACGTGCACGCACACGCAGCTAGAGAAAAGCACCTACCTTTTCACACACTGATGCCTAAGCAAACGCGTGGCCACACACACGCACACATCCGCAAGCGCGCCTACTCCCATCTATTGAGGGAAAGACGGACGAGCAACGTCCTGACAGGCTTGAGGGGAAAAACGTCCGTTGATGGTTGGCGTACTGCACGCCCGCCTACGGGGCTGCAGGGGAATCCACATTTGGAAGGTACCTGAAGATGTGTGCCTGTTCTTGGAGCTCCGCTAGTAGGGTAGCAAAGACACTCGTAGGCAGTACTGAATGCTGCTCCGTGCTACTTCTCCTCCGCTGGCAAATGCTTCACAGTCGCCCTAGGAAAGACGTTTAACAATCGATCTCCAAGAGGAACGAAACACGTGATGCCATAAGGCGAAAGAATAGCAGCGCATCTCTTCACAAGCTTGTCCCTGATCTATAGCTGAGGGCAAACACTTGTGTGCTTGTGGGAGAGCGTGTGTCTTTCCTGGAAGCGTTTGGGAGTTTTGCTCAGACGCGTGTTTCCTCAAGTTCAAGAATCAAGATCTAGGATACCTGCAGACAGGTGCCTGTTTGTGTGGAGACAGTCTGTTTGAAACTGTGTTCCTCAGCGCCCGCTCTTTCTCCCCGTCGCTCCACACGCCTGGGAGTCCCTTTCTTTCTCTCCACAAGCACGTGTGTTGACTTCGTCGCACATGTGCATCTGCACAAGCGTTGAGCTCAGCAGAGCGTGTCTCTTGACACTTGATGTGCGTTGGCTGTGTCTGCCTGCTCCAGTGAAGAGAGAAACGGGAAATCATCTTGGTAGAGGCAACAAAGCAAAAGCGAGGCAGGATTGACATCTGCTCAACAGAGACGGATTCCCTGCGCTGACACAGTTCACAGTTACACGAGAAGCAATCTGAGCGGTCCATCGACCGGAGACGTGTTTCCCAAGAGGTCGTTTAGCGAGTGAACAGCAGTGTGCGCGACTTTCAGGAGTGTGCCTGGAAAGTGCCAGAATCACCAGAGCATCTGTGCAAAAGCTGCTGCCTCTGTGACCGCATTGAGGCACGTTCCCGTGTCTGCGAGTACATAGACGGCTCTTCGCGTTCACTCCGAGGGAAACGGTCCGCTATTGCTTCTGTGCGTACAGACGCGATTCCCTTGTCTCTTGCGAACACAGGGAACTCTGTGCATCCAAATCTACAGGCTAAGGACGCGTCTGCATATGTTTTGGTGAACAATCGAGTGTGCGTGTTCTGACAGCTGCCTCTATGCAGACGTCTCCACAGAGCCACTTCTGAATGCCCCGCAGCCCAGGACTGAAGGGATACACTAACAAGTGCACCGGTGTGAGCAACCACATACGCAGAAGGACGTCTTTCATCTCACAGAAGCGCGAACGTCTTGGCGTTCAAGCACATGGCAGAAACAAGGTGTGAACAGATGAGCTGCTGCTATTTTCTCCGTTCGGCATGCTTCGTTGTAGCTCTCTTGCCGGTCGCCGGCTTAGCGGCTTGCTTTGCGCGACTAGGTCTGCGGAGAGAAGGAGATAGCGCCGGAAACCTTGCCTTTTGCCTTCTTCGGCGCTGGAACCCGGTTGCTGCGCCTTCTCTTTGTCCATGTGCACACACACGATTCCTCAGCGAAAACCATGCAGAAACCTTTCCACGAGCACCCAGGGATGTGCACCCAGCACCACGTGCACGCACACGCAGCTAGAGAAAAGCACCTACCTTTTCACACACTGATGCCTAAGCAAACGCGTGGCCACACACACGCACACATCCGCAAGCGCGCCTACTCCCATCTATTGAGGGAAAGACGGACGAGCAACGTCCTGACAGGCTTGAGGGGAAAAACGTCCGTTGATGGTTGGCGTACTGCACGCCCGCCTACGGGGCTGCAGGGGAATCCACATTTGGAAGGTACCTGAAGATGTGTGCCTGTTCTTGGAGCTCCGCTAGTAGGGTAGCAAAGACACTCGTAGGCAGTACTGAATGCTGCTCCGTGCTACTTCTCCTCCGCTGGCAAATGCTTCACAGTCGCCCTAGGAAAGACGTTTAACAATCGATATCCAAGAGGAACGAAACACGTGATGCCATAAGGCGAAAGAATAGCAGCGCATCTCTTCACAAGCTTGTCCCTGATCTATAGCTGAGGGCAAACACTTGTGTGCTTGTGGGAGAGCGTGTGTCTTTCCTGGAAGCGTTTGGGAGTTTTGCTCAGACGCGTGTTTCCTCAAGTTCAAGAATCAAGATCTAGGATACCTGCAGACAGGTGCCTGTTTGTGTGGAGACAGTCTGTTTGAAACTGTGTTCCTCAGCGCCCGCTCTTTCTCCCCGTCGCTCCACACGCCTGGGAGTCCCTTTCTTTCTCTCCACAAGCACGTGTGTTGACTTCGTCGCACATGTGCATCTGCACAAGCGTTGAGCTCAGCAGAGCGTGTCTCTTGACACTTGATGTGCGTTGGCTGTGTCTGCGTGCTCCAGTGAAGAGAGAAACGGGAAATCATCTTGGTAGAGGCAACAAAGCAAAAGCGAGGCAGGATTGACATCTGCTCAACAGAGACGGATTCCCTGCGCTGACACAGTTCACAGTTACACGAGAAGCAATCTGAGCGGTCCATCGACCGGAGACGTGTTTCCCAAGAGGTCGTTTAGCGAGTGAACAGCAGTGTGCGCGACTTTCAGGAGTGTGCGTGGAAAGTGCCAGAATCACCAGAGCATCTGTGCAAAAGCTGCTGCCTCTGTGACCGCATTGAGGCACGTTCCCGTGTCTGCGAGTACATAGACGGCTCTTCGCGTTCACTCCGAGGGAAACGGTCCGCTATTGCTTCTGTGCGTACAGACGCGATTCCCTTGTCTCTTGCGAACACAGGGAACTCTGTGCATCCAAATCTACAGGCTAAGGACGCGTCTGCATATGTTTTGGTGAACAATCGAGTGTGCGTGTTCTGACAGCTGCCTCTATGCAGACGTCTCCACAGAGCCACTTCTGAATGCCCCGCAGCCCAGGACTGAAGGGGTACACTAACAAGTGCACCGGTGTGAGCAACCACATACGCAGAAGGACGTCTTTCATCTCACAGAAGCGCGAACGTCTTGGCGTTCAAGCACATGGCAGAAACAAGGTGTGAACAGATGAGCTGCTGCTATTTTCTCCGTTCGGCATGCTTCGTTGTAGCTCTCTTGCCGGTCGCCGGCTTAGCGGCTTGCTTTGCGCGACTAGGTCTGCGGAGAGAAGGAGATAGCGCCGGAAACCTTGCCTTTTGCCTTCTTCGGCGCTGGAACCCGGTTGCTGCGCCTTCTCTTTGTCCATGTGCACACACACGATTCCTCAGCGAAAACCATGCAGAAACCTTTCCACGAGCACCCAGGGATGTACACCCAGCACCACGTGCACGCACACGCAGCTAGAGAAAAGCACCTACCTTTTCACACACTGATGCCTAAGCAAACGCGTGGCCACACACACGCACACATCCGCAAGCGCGCCTACTCCCATCTATTGAGGGAAAGACGGACGAGCAACGTCCTGACAGGCTTGAGGGGAAAAACGTCCGTTGATGGTTGGCGTACTGCACGCCCGCCTACGGGGCTGCAGGGGAATCCACATTTGGAAGGTACCTGAAGATGTGTGCCTGTTCTTGGAGCTCCGCTAGTAGGGTAGCAAAGACACTCGTAGGCAGTACTGAATGCTGCTCCGTGCTACTTCTCCTCCGCTGGCAAATGCTTCACAGTCGCCCTAGGAAAGACGTTTAACAATCGATCTCCAAGAGGAACGAAACACGTGATGCCATAAGGCGAAAGAATAGCAGCGCATCTCTTCACAAGCTTGTCCCTGATCTATAGCTGAGGGCAAACACTTGTGTGCTTGTGGGAGAGCGTGTGTCTTTCCTGGAAGCGTTTGGGAGTTTTGCTCAGACGCGTGTTTCCTCAAGTTCAAGAATCAAGATCTAGGATACCTGCAGACAGGTGCCTGTTTGTGTGGAGACAGTCTGTTTGAAACTGTGTTCCTCAGCGCCCGCTCTTTCTCCCCGTCGCTCCACACGCCTGGGAGTCCCTTTCTTTCTCTCCACAAGCACGTGTGTTGACTTCGTCGCACATGTGCATCTGCACAAGCGTTGAGCTCAGCAGAGCGTGTCTCTTGACACTTGATGTGCGTTGGCTGTGTCTGCCTGCTCCAGTGAAGAGAGAAACGGGAAATCATCTTGGTAGAGGCAACAAAGCAAAAGCGAGGCAGGATTGACATCTGCTCAACAGAGACAAATTCCCTGCGCTGACACAGTTCACAGTTACACGAGAAGCAATCTGAGCGGTCCGTCGACTGGAGACGTGTTTCCCAAGAGGTCGTTTAGCGAGTGAACAGCAGTGTGCGCGACTTTCAGGAGTGTGCCTGGAAAGTGCCAGAATCACCAGAGCATCTGTGCAAAAGCTGCTGCCTCTGTGACCGCATTGAGGCACGTTCCCGTGTCTGCGAGTACATAGACGGCTCTTCGCGTTCACTCCGAGGGAAACGGTCCGCTATTGCTTCTGTGCGTACAGACGCGATTCCCTTGTCTCTTGCGAACACAGGGAACTCTGTGCATCCAAATCTACAGGCTAAGGACGCGTCTGCATATGTTTTGGTGAACAATCGAGTGTGCGTGTTCTGACAGCTGCCTCTATGCAGACGTCTCCACAGAGCCACTTCTGAATGCCCCGCAGCCCAGGACTGAAGGGATACACTAACAAGTGCACCGGTGTGAGCAACCACATATGCAGAAGGACGTCTTTCATCTCACAGAAGCGCGAACGTCTTGGCGTTCAAGCACATGGCAGAAACAAGGTGTGAACAGATGAGCTGCTGCTATTTTCTCCGTTCGGCATGCTTCGTTGTAGCTCTCTTGCCGGTCGCCGGCTTAGCGGCTTGCTTTGCGCGACTAGGTCTGCGGAGAGAAGGAGATAGCGCCGGAAACCTTGCCTTTTGCCTTCTTCGGCGCTGGAACCCGGTTGCTGCGCCTTCTCTTTGTCCATGTGCACACACACGATTCCTCAGCGAAAACCATGCAGAAACCTTTCCACGAGCACCCAGGGATGTGCACCCAGCACCACGTGCACGCACACGCAGCTAGAGAAAAGCACCTACCTTTTCACACACTGATGCCTAAGCAAACGCGTGGCCACACACACGCACACATCCGCAAGCGCGCCTACTCCCATCTATTGAGGGAAAGACGGACGAGCAACGTCCTGACAGGCTTGAGGGGAAAAACGTCCGTTGATGGTTGGCGTACTGCACGCCCGCCTACGGGGCTGCAGGGGAATCCACATTTGGAAGGTACCTGAAGATGTGTGCCTGTTCTTGGAGCTCCGCTAGTAGGGTAGCAAAGACACTCGTAGGCAGTACTGAATGCTGCTCCGTGCTACTTCTCCTCCGCTGGCAAATGCTTCACAGTCGCCCTAGGAAAGACGTTTAACAATCGATCTCCAAGAGGAACGAAACACGTGATGCCATAAGGCGAAAGAATAGCAGCGCATCTCTTCACAAGCTTGTCCCTGATCTATAGCTGAGGGCAAACACTTGTGTGCTTGTGGGAGAGCGTGTGTCTTTCCTGGAAGCGTTTGGGAGTTTTGCTCAGACGCGTGTTTCCTCAAGTTCAAGAATCAAGATCTAGGATACCTGCAGACAGGTGCCTGTTTGTGTGGAGACAGTCTGTTTGAAACTGTGTTCCTCAGCGCCCGCTCTTTCTCCCCGTCGCTCCACACGCCTGGGAGTCCCTTTCTTTCTCTCCACAAGCACGTGTGTTGACTTCGTCGCACATGTGCATCTGCACAAGCGTTGAGCTCAGCAGAGCGTGTCTCTTGACACTTGATGTGCGTTGGCTGTGTCTGCGTGCTCCAGTGAAGAGAGAAACGGGAAATCATCTTGGTAGAGGCAACAAAGCAAAAGCGAGGCAGGATTGACATCTGCTCAACAGAGACGGATTCCCTGCGCTGACACAGTTCACAGTTACACGAGAAGCAATCTGAGCGGTCCATCGACCGGAGACGTGTTTCCCAAGAGGTCGTTTAGCGAGTGAACAGCAGTGTGCGCGACTTTCAGGAGTGTGCCTGGAAAGTGCCAGAATCACCAGAGCATCTGTGCAAAAGCTGCTGCCTCTGTGACCGCATTGAGGCACGTTCCCGTGTCTGCGAGTACATAGACGGCTCTTCGCGTTCACTCCGAGGGAAACGGTCCGCTATTGCTTCTGTGCGTACAGACGCGATTCCCTTGTCTCTTGCGAACACAGGGAACTCTGTGCATCCAAATCTACAGGCTAAGGACGCGTCTGCATATGTTTTGGTGAACAATCGAGTGTGCGTGTTCTGACAGCTGCCTCTATGCAGACGTCTCCACAGAGCCACTTCTGAATGCCCCGCAGCCCAGGACTGAAGGGGTACACTAACAAGTGCACCGGTGTGAGCAACCACATACGCAGAAGGACGTCTTTCATCTCACAGAAGCGCGAACGTCTTGGCGTTCAAGCACATGGCAGAAACAAGGTGTGAACAGATGAGCTGCTGCTATTTTCTCCGTTCGGCATGCTTCGTTGTAGCTCTCTTGCCGGTCGCCGGCTTAGCGGCTTGCTTTGCGCGACTAGGTCTGCGGAGAGAAGGAGATAGCGCCGGAAACCTTGCCTTTTGCCTTCTTCGGCGCTGGAACCCGGTTGCTGCGCCTTCTCTTTGTCCATGTGCACACACACGATTCCTCAGCGAAAACCATGCAGAAACCTTTCCACGAGCACCCAGGGATGTGCACCCAGCACCACGTGCACGCACACGCAGCTAGAGAAAAGCACCTACCTTTTCACACACTGATGCCTAAGCAAACGCGTGGCCACACACACGCACACATCCGCAAGCGCGCCTACTCCCATCTATTGAGGGAAAGACGGACGAGCAACGTCCTGACAGGCTTGAGGGGAAAAACGTCCGTTGATGGTTGGCGTACTGCACGCCCGCCTACGGGGCTGCAGGGGAATCCACATTTGGAAGGTACCTGAAGATGTGTGCCTGTTCTTGGAGCTCCGCTAGTAGGGTAGCAAAGACACTCGTAGGCAGTACTGAATGCTGCTCCGTGCTACTTCTCCTCCGCTGGCAAATGCTTCACAGTCGCCCTAGGAAAGACGTTTAACAATCGATCTCCAAGAGGAACGAAACACGTGATGCCATAAGGCGAAAGAATAGCAGCGCATCTCTTCACAAGCTTGTCCCTGATCTATAGCTGAGGGCAAACACTTGTGTGCTTGTGGGAGAGCGTGTGTCTTTCCTGGAAGCGTTTGGGAGTTTTGCTCAGACGCGTGTTTCCTCAAGTTCAAGAATCAAGATCTAGGATACCTGCAGACAGGTGCCTGTTTGTGTGGAGACAGTCTGTTTGAAACTGTGTTCCTCAGCGCCCGCTCTTTCTCCCCGTCGCTCCACACGCCTGGGAGTCCCTTTCTTTCTCTCCACAAGCACGTGTGTTGACTTCGTCGCACATGTGCATCTGCACAAGCGTTGAGCTCAGCAGAGCGTGTCTCTTGACACTTGATGTGCGTTGGCTGTGTCTGCCTGCTCCAGTGAAGAGAGAAACGGGAAATCATCTTGGTAGAGGCAACAAAGCAAAAGCGAGGCAGGATTGACATCTGCTCAACAGAGACAAATTCCCTGCGCTGACACAGTTCACAGTTACACGAGAAGCAATCTGAGCGGTCCGTCGACTGGAGACGTGTTTCCCAAGAGGTCGTTTAGCGAGTGAACAGCAGTGTGCGCGACTTTCAGGAGTGTGCCTGGAAAGTGCCAGAATCACCAGAGCATCTGTGCAAAAGCTGCTGCCTCTGTGACCGCATTGAGGCACGTTCCCGTGTCTGCGAGTACATAGACGGCTCTTCGCGTTCACTCCGAGGGAAACGGTCCGCTATTGCTTCTGTGCGTACAGACGCGATTCCCTTGTCTCTTGCGAACACAGGGAACTCTGTGCATCCAAATCTACAGGCTAAGGACGCGTCTGCATATGTTTTGGTGAACAATCGAGTGTGCGTGTTCTGACAGCTGCCTCTATGCAGACGTCTCCACAGAGCCACTTCTGAATGCCCCGCAGCCCAGGACTGAAGGGATACACTAACAAGTGCACCGGTGTGAGCAACCACATATGCAGAAGGACGTCTTTCATCTCACAGAAGCGCGAACGTCTTGGCGTTCAAGCACATGGCAGAAACAAGGTGTGAACAGATGAGCTGCTGCTATTTTCTCCGTTCGGCATGCTTCGTTGTAGCTCTCTTGCCGGTCGCCGGCTTAGCGGCTTGCTTTGCGCGACTAGGTCTGCGGAGAGAAGGAGATAGCGCCGGAAACCTTGCCTTTTGCCTTCTTCGGCGCTGGAACCCGGTTGCTGCGCCTTCTCTTTGTCCATGTGCACACACACGATTCCTCAGCGAAAACCATGCAGAAACCTTTCCACGAGCACCCAGGGATGTGCACCCAGCACCACGTGCACGCACACGCAGCTAGAGAAAAGCACCTACCTTTTCACACACTGATGCCTAAGCAAACGCGTGGCCACACACACGCACACATCCGCAAGCGCGCCTACTCCCATCTATTGAGGGAAAGACGGACGAGCAACGTCCTGACAGGCTTGAGGGGAAAAACGTCCGTTGATGGTTGGCGTACTGCACGCCCGCCTACGGGGCTGCAGGGGAATCCACATTTGGAAGGTACCTGAAGATGTGTGCCTGTTCTTGGAGCTCCGCTAGTAGGGTAGCAAAGACACTCGTAGGCAGTACTGAATGCTGCTCCGTGCTACTTCTCCTCCGCTGGCAAATGCTTCACAGTCGCCCTAGGAAAGACGTTTAACAATCGATATCCAAGAGGAACGAAACACGTGATGCCATAAGGCGAAAGAATAGCAGCGCATCTCTTCACAAGCTTGTCCCTGATCTATAGCTGAGGGCAAACACTTGTGTGCTTGTGGGAGAGCGTGTGTCTTTCCTGGAAGCGTTTGGGAGTTTTGCTCAGACGCGTGTTTCCTCAAGTTCAAGAATCAAGATCTAGGATACCTGCAGACAGGTGCCTGTTTGTGTGGAGACAGTCTGTTTGAAACTGTGTTCCTCAGCGCCCGCTCTTTCTCCCCGTCGCTCCACACGCCTGGGAGTCCCTTTCTTTCTCTCCACAAGCACGTGTGTTGACTTCGTCGCACATGTGCATCTGCACAAGCGTTGAGCTCAGCAGAGCGTGTCTCTTGACACTTGATGTGCGTTGGCTGTGTCTGCGTGCTCCAGTGAAGAGAGAAACGGGAAATCATCTTGGTAGAGGCAACAAAGCAAAAGCGAGGCAGGATTGACATCTGCTCAACAGAGACGGATTCCCTGCGCTGACACAGTTCACAGTTACACGAGAAGCAATCTGAGCGGTCCATCGACCGGAGACGTGTTTCCCAAGAGGTCGTTTAGCGAGTGAACAGCAGTGTGCGCGACTTTCAGGAGTGTGCCTGGAAAGTGCCAGAATCACCAGAGCATCTGTGCAAAAGCTGCTGCCTCTGTGACCGCATTGAGGCACGTTCCCGTGTCTGCGAGTACATAGACGGCTCTTCGCGTTCACTCCGAGGGAAACGGTCCGCTATTGCTTCTGTGCGTACAGACGCGATTCCCTTGTCTCTTGCGAACACAGGGAACTCTGTGCATCCAAATCTACAGGCTAAGGACGCGTCTGCATATGTTTTGGTGAACAATCGAGTGTGCGTGTTCTGACAGCTGCCTCTATGCAGACGTCTCCACAGAGCCACTTCTGAATGCCCCGCAGCCCAGGACTGAAGGGGTACACTAACAAGTGCACCGGTGTGAGCAACCACATACGCAGAAGGACGTCTTTCATCTCACAGAAGCGCGAACGTCTTGGCGTTCAAGCACATGGCAGAAACAAGGTGTGAACAGATGAGCTGCTGCTATTTTCTCCGTTCGGCATGCTTCGTTGTAGCTCTCTTGCCGGTCGCCGGCTTAGCGGCTTGCTTTGCGCGACTAGGTCTGCGGAGAGAAGGAGATAGCGCCGGAAACCTTGCCTTTTGCCTTCTTCGGCGCTGGAACCCGGTTGCTGCGCCTTCTCTTTGTCCATGTGCACACACACGATTCCTCAGCGAAAACCATGCAGAAACCTTTCCACGAGCACCCAGGGATGTGCACCCAGCACCACGTGCACGCACACGCAGCTAGAGAAAAGCACCTACCTTTTCACACACTGATGCCTAAGCAAACGCGTGGCCACACACACGCACACATCCGCAAGCGCGCCTACTCCCATCTATTGAGGGAAAGACGGACGAGCAACGTCCTGACAGGCTTGAGGGGAAAAACGTCCGTTGATGGTTGGCGTACTGCACGCCCGCCTACGGGGCTGCAGGGGAATCCACATTTGGAAGGTACCTGAAGATGTGTGCCTGTTCTTGGAGCTCCGCTAGTAGGGTAGCAAAGACACTCGTAGGCAGTACTGAATGCTGCTCCGTGCTACTTCTCCTCCGCTGGCAAATGCTTCACAGTCGCCCTAGGAAAGACGTTTAACAATCGATATCCAAGAGGAACGAAACACGTGATGCCATAAGGCGAAAGAATAGCAGCGCATCTCTTCACAAGCTTGTCCCTGATCTATAGCTGAGGGCAAACACTTGTGTGCTTGTGGGAGAGCGTGTGTCTTTCCTGGAAGCGTTTGGGAGTTTTGCTCAGACGCGTGTTTCCTCAAGTTCAAGAATCAAGATCTAGGATACCTGCAGACAGGTGCCTGTTTGTGTGGAGACAGTCTGTTTGAAACTGTGTTCCTCAGCGCCCGCTCTTTCTCCCCGTCGCTCCACACGCCTGGGAGTCCCTTTCTTTCTCTCCACAAGCACGTGTGTTGACTTCGTCGCACATGTGCATCTGCACAAGCGTTGAGCTCAGCAGAGCGTGTCTCTTGACACTTGATGTGCGTTGGCTGTGTCTGCGTGCTCCAGTGAAGAGAGAAACGGGAAATCATCTTGGTAGAGGCAACAAAGCAAAAGCGAGGCAGGATTGACATCTGCTCAACAGAGACGGATTCCCTGCGCTGACACAGTTCACAGTTACACGAGAAGCAATCTGAGCGGTCCATCGACCGGAGACGTGTTTCCCAAGAGGTCGTTTAGCGAGTGAACAGCAGTGTGCGCGACTTTCAGGAGTGTGCCTGGAAAGTGCCAGAATCACCAGAGCATCTGTGCAAAAGCTGCTGCCTCTGTGACCGCATTGAGGCACGTTCCCGTGTCTGCGAGTACATAGACGGCTCTTCGCGTTCACTCCGAGGGAAACGGTCCGCTATTGCTTCTGTGCGCACAGACGCGATTCCCTTGTCTCTTGCGAACACAGGGAACTCTGTGCATCCAAATCTACAGGCTAAGGACGCGTCTGCATATGTTTTGGTGAACAATCGAGTGTGCGTGTTCTGACAGCTGCCTCTATGCAGACGTCTCCACAGAGCCACTTCTGAATGCCCCGCAGCCCAGGACTGAAGGGGTACACTAACAAGTGCACCGGTGTGAGCAACCACATACGCAGAAGGACGTCTTTCATCTCACAGAAGCGCGAACGTCTTGGCGTTCAAGCACATGGCAGAAACAAGGTGTGAACAGATGAGCTGCTGCTATTTTCTCCGTTCGGCATGCTTCGTTGTAGCTCTCTTGCCGGTCGCCGGCTTAGCGGCTTGCTTTGCGCGACTAGGTCTGCGGAGAGAAGGAGATAGCGCCGGAAACCTTGCCTTTTGCCTTCTTCGGCGCTGGAACCCGGTTGCTGCGCCTTCTCTTTGTCCATGTGCACACACACGATTCCTCAGCGAAAACCATGCAGAAACCTTTCCACGAGCACCCAGGGATGTGCACCCAGCACCACGTGCACGCACACGCAGCTAGAGAAAAGCACCTACCTTTTCACACACTGATGCCTAAGCAAACGCGTGGCCACACACACGCACACATCCGCAAGCGCGCCTACTCCCATCTATTGAGGGAAAGACGGACGAGCAACGTCCTGACAGGCTTGAGGGGAAAAACGTCCGTTGATGGTTGGCGTACTGCACGCCCGCCTACGGGGCTGCAGGGGAATCCACATTTGGAAGGTACCTGAAGATGTGTGCCTGTTCTTGGAGCTCCGCTAGTAGGGTAGCAAAGACACTCGTAGGCAGTACTGAATGCTGCTCCGTGCTACTTCTCCTCCGCTGGCAAATGCTTCACAGTCGCCCTAGGAAAGACGTTTAACAATCGATATCCAAGAGGAACGAAACACGTGATGCCATAAGGCGAAAGAATAGCAGCGCATCTCTTCACAAGCTTGTCCCTGATCTATAGCTGAGGGCAAACACTTGTGTGCTTGTGGGAGAGCGTGTGTCTTTCCTGGAAGCGTTTGGGAGTTTTGCTCAGACGCGTGTTTCCTCAAGTTCAAGAATCAAGATCTAGGATACCTGCAGACAGGTGCCTGTTTGTGTGGAGACAGTCTGTTTGAAACTGTGTTCCTCAGCGCCCGCTCTTTCTCCCCGTCGCTCCACACGCCTGGGAGTCCCTTTCTTTCTCTCCACAAGCACGTGTGTTGACTTCGTCGCACATGTGCATCTGCACAAGCGTTGAGCTCAGCAGAGCGTGTCTCTTGACACTTGATGTGCGTTGGCTGTGTCTGCGTGCTCCAGTGAAGAGAGAAACGGGAAATCATCTTGGTAGAGGCAACAAAGCAAAAGCGAGGCAGGATTGACATCTGCTCAACAGAGACGGATTCCCTGCGCTGACACAGTTCACAGTTACACGAGAAGCAATCTGAGCGGTCCATCGACCGGAGACGTGTTTCCCAAGAGGTCGTTTAGCGAGTGAACAGCAGTGTGCGCGACTTTCAGGAGTGTGCGTGGAAAGTGCCAGAATCACCAGAGCATCTGTGCAAAAGCTGCTGCCTCTGTGACCGCATTGAGGCACGTTCCCGTGTCTGCGAGTACATAGACGGCTCTTCGCGTTCACTCCGAGGGAAACGGTCCGCTATTGCTTCTGTGCGTACAGACGCGATTCCCTTGTCTCTTGCGAACACAGGGAACTCTGTGCATCCAAATCTACAGGCTAAGGACGCGTCTGCATATGTTTTGGTGAACAATCGAGTGTGCGTGTTCTGACAGCTGCCTCTATGCAGACGTCTCCACAGAGCCACTTCTGAATGCCCCGCAGCCCAGGACTGAAGGGATACACTAACAAGTGCACCGGTGTGAGCAACCACATATGCAGAAGGACGTCTTTCATCTCACAGAAGCGCGAACGTCTTGGCGTTCAAGCACATGGCAGAAACAAGGTGTGAACAGATGAGCTGCTGCTATTTTCTCCGTTCGGCATGCTTCGTTGTAGCTCTCTTGCCGGTCGCCGGCTTAGCGGCTTGCTTTGCGCGACTAGGTCTGCGGAGAGAAGGAGATAGCGCCGGAAACCTTGCCTTTTGCCTTCTTCGGCGCTGGAACCCGGTTGCTGCGCCTTCTCTTTGTCCATGTGCACACACACGATTCCTCAGCGAAAACCATGCAGAAACCTTTCCACGAGCACCCAGGGATGTGCACCCAGCACCACGTGCACGCACACGCAGCTAGAGAAAAGCACCTACCTTTTCACACACTGATGCCTAAGCAAACGCGTGGCCACACACACGCACACATCCGCAAGCGCGCCTACTCCCATCTATTGAGGGAAAGACGGACGAGCAACGTCCTGACAGGCTTGAGGGGAAAAACGTCCGTTGATGGTTGGCGTACTGCACGCCCGCCTACGGGGCTGCAGGGGAATCCACATTTGGAAGGTACCTGAAGATGTGTGCCTGTTCTTGGAGCTCCGCTAGTAGGGTAGCAAAGACACTCGTAGGCAGTACTGAATGCTGCTCCGTGCTACTTCTCCTCCGCTGGCAAATGCTTCACAGTCGCCCTAGGAAAGACGTTTAACAATCGATATCCAAGAGGAACGAAACACGTGATGCCATAAGGCGAAAGAATAGCAGCGCATCTCTTCACAAGCTTGTCCCTGATCTATAGCTGAGGGCAAACACTTGTGTGCTTGTGGGAGAGCGTGTGTCTTTCCTGGAAGCGTTTGGGAGTTTTGCTCAGACGCGTGTTTCCTCAAGTTCAAGAATCAAGATCTAGGATACCTGCAGACAGGTGCCTGTTTGTGTGGAGACAGTCTGTTTGAAACTGTGTTCCTCAGCGCCCGCTCTTTCTCCCCGTCGCTCCACACGCCTGGGAGTCCCTTTCTTTCTCTCCACAAGCACGTGTGTTGACTTCGTCGCACATGTGCATCTGCACAAGCGTTGAGCTCAGCAGAGCGTGTCTCTTGACACTTGATGTGCGTTGGCTGTGTCTGCGTGCTCCAGTGAAGAGAGAAACGGGAAATCATCTTGGTAGAGGCAACAAAGCAAAAGCGAGGCAGGATTGACATCTGCTCAACAGAGACGGATTCCCTGCGCTGACACAGTTCACAGTTACACGAGAAGCAATCTGAGCGGTCCATCGACCGGAGACGTGTTTCCCAAGAGGTCGTTTAGCGAGTGAACAGCAGTGTGCGCGACTTTCAGGAGTGTGCCTGGAAAGTGCCAGAATCACCAGAGCATCTGTGCAAAAGCTGCTGCCTCTGTGACCGCATTGAGGCACGTTCCCGTGTCTGCGAGTACATAGACGGCTCTTCGCGTTCACTCCGAGGGAAACGGTCCGCTATTGCTTCTGTGCGCACAGACGCGATTCCCTTGTCTCTTGCGAACACAGGGAACTCTGTGCATCCAAATCTACAGGCTAAGGACGCGTCTGCATATGTTTTGGTGAACAATCGAGTGTGCGTGTTCTGACAGCTGCCTCTATGCAGACGTCTCCACAGAGCCACTTCTGAATGCCCCGCAGCCCAGGACTGAAGGGGTACACTAACAAGTGCACCGGTGTGAGCAACCACATACGCAGAAGGACGTCTTTCATCTCACAGAAGCGCGAACGTCTTGGCGTTCAAGCACATGGCAGAAACAAGGTGTGAACAGATGAGCTGCTGCTATTTTCTCCGTTCGGCATGCTTCGTTGTAGCTCTCTTGCCGGTCGCCGGCTTAGCGGCTTGCTTTGCGCGACTAGGTCTGCGGAGAGAAGGAGATAGCGCCGGAAACCTTGCCTTTTGCCTTCTTCGGCGCTGGAACCCGGTTGCTGCGCCTTCTCTTTGTCCATGTGCACACACACGATTCCTCAGCGAAAACCATGCAGAAACCTTTCCACGAGCACCCAGGGATGTGCACCCAGCACCACGTGCACGCACACGCAGCTAGAGAAAAGCACCTACCTTTTCACACACTGATGCCTAAGCAAACGCGTGGCCACACACACGCACACATCCGCAAGCGCGCCTACTCCCATCTATTGAGGGAAAGACGGACGAGCAACGTCCTGACAGGCTTGAGGGGAAAAACGTCCGTTGATGGTTGGCGTACTGCACGCCCGCCTACGGGGCTGCAGGGGAATCCACATTTGGAAGGTACCTGAAGATGTGTGCCTGTTCTTGGAGCTCCGCTAGTAGGGTAGCAAAGACACTCGTAGGCAGTACTGAATGCTGCTCCGTGCTACTTCTCCTCCGCTGGCAAATGCTTCACAGTCGCCCTAGGAAAGACGTTTAACAATCGATATCCAAGAGGAACGAAACACGTGATGCCATAAGGCGAAAGAATAGCAGCGCATCTCTTCACAAGCTTGTCCCTGATCTATAGCTGAGGGCAAACACTTGTGTGCTTGTGGGAGAGCGTGTGTCTTTCCTGGAAGCGTTTGGGAGTTTTGCTCAGACGCGTGTTTCCTCAAGTTCAAGAATCAAGATCTAGGATACCTGCAGACAGGTGCCTGTTTGTGTGGAGACAGTCTGTTTGAAACTGTGTTCCTCAGCGCCCGCTCTTTCTCCCCGTCGCTCCACACGCCTGGGAGTCCCTTTCTTTCTCTCCACAAGCACGTGTGTTGACTTCGTCGCACATGTGCATCTGCACAAGCGTTGAGCTCAGCAGAGCGTGTCTCTTGACACTTGATGTGCGTTGGCTGTGTCTGCGTGCTCCAGTGAAGAGAGAAACGGGAAATCATCTTGGTAGAGGCAACAAAGCAAAAGCGAGGCAGGATTGACATCTGCTCAACAGAGACGGATTCCCTGCGCTGACACAGTTCACAGTTACACGAGAAGCAATCTGAGCGGTCCATCGACCGGAGACGTGTTTCCCAAGAGGTCGTTTAGCGAGTGAACAGCAGTGTGCGCGACTTTCAGGAGTGTGCGTGGAAAGTGCCAGAATCACCAGAGCATCTGTGCAAAAGCTGCTGCCTCTGTGACCGCATTGAGGCACGTTCCCGTGTCTGCGAGTACATAGACGGCTCTTCGCGTTCACTCCGAGGGAAACGGTCCGCTATTGCTTCTGTGCGTACAGACGCGATTCCCTTGTCTCTTGCGAACACAGGGAACTCTGTGCATCCAAATCTACAGGCTAAGGACGCGTCTGCATATGTTTTGGTGAACAATCGAGTGTGCGTGTTCTGACAGCTGCCTCTATGCAGACGTCTCCACAGAGCCACTTCTGAATGCCCCGCAGCCCAGGACTGAAGGGATACACTAACAAGTGCACCGGTGTGAGCAACCACATATGCAGAAGGACGTCTTTCATCTCACAGAAGCGCGAACGTCTTGGCGTTCAAGCACATGGCAGAAACAAGGTGTGAACAGATGAGCTGCTGCTATTTTCTCCGTTCGGCATGCTTCGTTGTAGCTCTCTTGCCGGTCGCCGGCTTAGCGGCTTGCTTTGCGCGACTAGGTCTGCGGAGAGAAGGAGATAGCGCCGGAAACCTTGCCTTTTGCCTTCTTCGGCGCTGGAACCCGGTTGCTGCGCCTTCTCTTTGTCCATGTGCACACACACGATTCCTCAGCGAAAACCATGCAGAAACCTTTCCACGAGCACCCAGGGATGTGCACCCAGCACCACGTGCACGCACACGCAGCTAGAGAAAAGCACCTACCTTTTCACACACTGATGCCTAAGCAAACGCGTGGCCACACACACGCACACATCCGCAAGCGCGCCTACTCCCATCTATTGAGGGAAAGACGGACGAGCAACGTCCTGACAGGCTTGAGGGGAAAAACGTCCGTTGATGGTTGGCGTACTGCACGCCCGCCTACGGGGCTGCAGGGGAATCCACATTTGGAAGGTACCTGAAGATGTGTGCCTGTTCTTGGAGCTCCGCTAGTAGGGTAGCAAAGACACTCGTAGGCAGTACTGAATGCTGCTCCGTGCTACTTCTCCTCCGCTGGCAAATGCTTCACAGTCGCCCTAGGAAAGACGTTTAACAATCGATATCCAAGAGGAACGAAACACGTGATGCCATAAGGCGAAAGAATAGCAGCGCATCTCTTCACAAGCTTGTCCCTGATCTATAGCTGAGGGCAAACACTTGTGTGCTTGTGGGAGAGCGTGTGTCTTTCCTGGAAGCGTTTGGGAGTTTTGCTCAGACGCGTGTTTCCTCAAGTTCAAGAATCAAGATCTAGGATACCTGCAGACAGGTGCCTGTTTGTGTGGAGACAGTCTGTTTGAAACTGTGTTCCTCAGCGCCCGCTCTTTCTCCCCGTCGCTCCACACGCCTGGGAGTCCCTTTCTTTCTCTCCACAAGCACGTGTGTTGACTTCGTCGCACATGTGCATCTGCACAAGCGTTGAGCTCAGCAGAGCGTGTCTCTTGACACTTGATGTGCGTTGGCTGTGTCTGCGTGCTCCAGTGAAGAGAGAAACGGGAAATCATCTTGGTAGAGGCAACAAAGCAAAAGCGAGGCAGGATTGACATCTGCTCAACAGAGACGGATTCCCTGCGCTGACACAGTTCACAGTTACACGAGAAGCAATCTGAGCGGTCCATCGACCGGAGACGTGTTTCCCAAGAGGTCGTTTAGCGAGTGAACAGCAGTGTGCGCGACTTTCAGGAGTGTGCCTGGAAAGTGCCAGAATCACCAGAGCATCTGTGCAAAAGCTGCTGCCTCTGTGACCGCATTGAGGCACGTTCCCGTGTCTGCGAGTACATAGACGGCTCTTCGCGTTCACTCCGAGGGAAACGGTCCGCTATTGCTTCTGTGCGTACAGACGCGATTCCCTTGTCTCTTGCGAACACAGGGAACTCTGTGCATCCAAATCTACAGGCTAAGGACGCGTCTGCATATGTTTTGGTGAACAATCGAGTGTGCGTGTTCTGACAGCTGCCTCTATGCAGACGTCTCCACAGAGCCACTTCTGAATGCCCCGCAGCCCAGGACTGAAGGGGTACACTAACAAGTGCACCGGTGTGAGCAACCACATACGCAGAAGGACGTCTTTCATCTCACAGAAGCGCGAACGTCTTGGCGTTCAAGCACATGGCAGAAACAAGGTGTGAACAGATGAGCTGCTGCTATTTTCTCCGTTCGGCATGCTTCGTTGTAGCTCTCTTGCCGGTCGCCGGCTTAGCGGCTTGCTTTGCGCGACTAGGTCTGCGGAGAGAAGGAGATAGCGCCGGAAACCTTGCCTTTTGCCTTCTTCGGCGCTGGAACCCGGTTGCTGCGCCTTCTCTTTGTCCATGTGCACACACACGATTCCTCAGCGAAAACCATGCAGAAACCTTTCCACGAGCACCCAGGGATGTGCACCCAGCACCACGTGCACGCACACGCAGCTAGAGAAAAGCACCTACCTTTTCACACACTGATGCCTAAGCAAACGCGTGGCCACACACACGCACACATCCGCAAGCGCGCCTACTCCCATCTATTGAGGGAAAGACGGACGAGCAACGTCCTGACAGGCTTGAGGGGAAAAACGTCCGTTGATGGTTGGCGTACTGCACGCCCGCCTACGGGGCTGCAGGGGAATCCACATTTGGAAGGTACCTGAAGATGTGTGCCTGTTCTTGGAGCTCCGCTAGTAGGGTAGCAAAGACACTCGTAGGCAGTACTGAATGCTGCTCCGTGCTACTTCTCCTCCGCTGGCAAATGCTTCACAGTCGCCCTAGGAAAGACGTTTAACAATCGATATCCAAGAGGAACGAAACACGTGATGCCATAAGGCGAAAGAATAGCAGCGCATCTCTTCACAAGCTTGTCCCTGATCTATAGCTGAGGGCAAACACTTGTGTGCTTGTGGGAGAGCGTGTGTCTTTCCTGGAAGCGTTTGGGAGTTTTGCTCAGACGCGTGTTTCCTCAAGTTCAAGAATCAAGATCTAGGATACCTGCAGACAGGTGCCTGTTTGTGTGGAGACAGTCTGTTTGAAACTGTGTTCCTCAGCGCCCGCTCTTTCTCCCCGTCGCTCCACACGCCTGGGAGTCCCTTTCTTTCTCTCCACAAGCACGTGTGTTGACTTCGTCGCACATGTGCATCTGCACAAGCGTTGAGCTCAGCAGAGCGTGTCTCTTGACACTTGATGTGCGTTGGCTGTGTCTGCGTGCTCCAGTGAAGAGAGAAACGGGAAATCATCTTGGTAGAGGCAACAAAGCAAAAGCGAGGCAGGATTGACATCTGCTCAACAGAGACGGATTCCCTGCGCTGACACAGTTCACAGTTACACGAGAAGCAATCTGAGCGGTCCATCGACCGGAGACGTGTTTCCCAAGAGGTCGTTTAGCGAGTGAACAGCAGTGTGCGCGACTTTCAGGAGTGTGCCTGGAAAGTGCCAGAATCACCAGAGCATCTGTGCAAAAGCTGCTGCCTCTGTGACCGCATTGAGGCACGTTCCCGTGTCTGCGAGTACATAGACGGCTCTTCGCGTTCACTCCGAGGGAAACGGTCCGCTATTGCTTCTGTGCGTACAGACGCGATTCCCTTGTCTCTTGCGAACACAGGGAACTCTGTGCATCCAAATCTACAGGCTAAGGACGCGTCTGCATATGTTTTGGTGAACAATCGAGTGTGCGTGTTCTGACAGCTGCCTCTATGCAGACGTCTCCACAGAGCCACTTCTGAATGCCCCGCAGCCCAGGACTGAAGGGGTACACTAACAAGTGCACCGGTGTGAGCAACCACATACGCAGAAGGACGTCTTTCATCTCACAGAAGCGCGAACGTCTTGGCGTTCAAGCACATGGCAGAAACAAGGTGTGAACAGATGAGCTGCTGCTATTTTCTCCGTTCGGCATGCTTCGTTGTAGCTCTCTTGCCGGTCGCCGGCTTAGCGGCTTGCTTTGCGCGACTAGGTCTGCGGAGAGAAGGAGATAGCGCCGGAAACCTTGCCTTTTGCCTTCTTCGGCGCTGGAACCCGGTTGCTGCGCCTTCTCTTTGTCCATGTGCACACACACGATTCCTCAGCGAAAACCATGCAGAAACCTTTCCACGAGCACCCAGGGATGTGCACCCAGCACCACGTGCACGCACACGCAGCTAGAGAAAAGCACCTACCTTTTCACACACTGATGCCTAAGCAAACGCGTGGCCACACACACGCACACATCCGCAAGCGCGCCTACTCCCATCTATTGAGGGAAAGACGGACGAGCAACGTCCTGACAGGCTTGAGGGGAAAAACGTCCGTTGATGGTTGGCGTACTGCACGCCCGCCTACGGGGCTGCAGGGGAATCCACATTTGGAAGGTACCTGAAGATGTGTGCCTGTTCTTGGAGCTCCGCTAGTAGGGTAGCAAAGACACTCGTAGGCAGTACTGAATGCTGCTCCGTGCTACTTCTCCTCCGCTGGCAAATGCTTCACAGTCGCCCTAGGAAAGACGTTTAACAATCGATATCCAAGAGGAACGAAACACGTGATGCCATAAGGCGAAAGAATAGCAGCGCATCTCTTCACAAGCTTGTCCCTGATCTATAGCTGAGGGCAAACACTTGTGTGCTTGTGGGAGAGCGTGTGTCTTTCCTGGAAGCGTTTGGGAGTTTTGCTCAGACGCGTGTTTCCTCAAGTTCAAGAATCAAGATCTAGGATACCTGCAGACAGGTGCCTGTTTGTGTGGAGACAGTCTGTTTGAAACTGTGTTCCTCAGCGCCCGCTCTTTCTCCCCGTCGCTCCACACGCCTGGGAGTCCCTTTCTTTCTCTCCACAAGCACGTGTGTTGACTTCGTCGCACATGTGCATCTGCACAAGCGTTGAGCTCAGCAGAGCGTGTCTCTTGACACTTGATGTGCGTTGGCTGTGTCTGCGTGCTCCAGTGAAGAGAGAAACGGGAAATCATCTTGGTAGAGGCAACAAAGCAAAAGCGAGGCAGGATTGACATCTGCTCAACAGAGACGGATTCCCTGCGCTGACACAGTTCACAGTTACACGAGAAGCAATCTGAGCGGTCCATCGACCGGAGACGTGTTTCCCAAGAGGTCGTTTAGCGAGTGAACAGCAGTGTGCGCGACTTTCAGGAGTGTGCGTGGAAAGTGCCAGAATCACCAGAGCATCTGTGCAAAAGCTGCTGCCTCTGTGACCGCATTGAGGCACGTTCCCGTGTCTGCGAGTACATAGACGGCTCTTCGCGTTCACTCCGAGGGAAACGGTCCGCTATTGCTTCTGTGCGTACAGACGCGATTCCCTTGTCTCTTGCGAACACAGGGAACTCTGTGCATCCAAATCTACAGGCTAAGGACGCGTCTGCATATGTTTTGGTGAACAATCGAGTGTGCGTGTTCTGACAGCTGCCTCTATGCAGACGTCTCCACAGAGCCACTTCTGAATGCCCCGCAGCCCAGGACTGAAGGGATACACTAACAAGTGCACCGGTGTGAGCAACCACATATGCAGAAGGACGTCTTTCATCTCACAGAAGCGCGAACGTCTTGGCGTTCAAGCACATGGCAGAAACAAGGTGTGAACAGATGAGCTGCTGCTATTTTCTCCGTTCGGCATGCTTCGTTGTAGCTCTCTTGCCGGTCGCCGGCTTAGCGGCTTGCTTTGCGCGACTAGGTCTGCGGAGAGAAGGAGATAGCGCCGGAAACCTTGCCTTTTGCCTTCTTCGGCGCTGGAACCCGGTTGCTGCGCCTTCTCTTTGTCCATGTGCACACACACGATTCCTCAGCGAAAACCATGCAGAAACCTTTCCACGAGCACCCAGGGATGTGCACCCAGCACCACGTGCACGCACACGCAGCTAGAGAAAAGCACCTACCTTTTCACACACTGATGCCTAAGCAAACGCGTGGCCACACACACGCACACATCCGCAAGCGCGCCTACTCCCATCTATTGAGGGAAAGACGGACGAGCAACGTCCTGACAGGCTTGAGGGGAAAAACGTCCGTTGATGGTTGGCGTACTGCACGCCCGCCTACGGGGCTGCAGGGGAATCCACATTTGGAAGGTACCTGAAGATGTGTGCCTGTTCTTGGAGCTCCGCTAGTAGGGTAGCAAAGACACTCGTAGGCAGTACTGAATGCTGCTCCGTGCTACTTCTCCTCCGCTGGCAAATGCTTCACAGTCGCCCTAGGAAAGACGTTTAACAATCGATATCCAAGAGGAACGAAACACGTGATGCCATAAGGCGAAAGAATAGCAGCGCATCTCTTCACAAGCTTGTCCCTGATCTATAGCTGAGGGCAAACACTTGTGTGCTTGTGGGAGAGCGTGTGTCTTTCCTGGAAGCGTTTGGGAGTTTTGCTCAGACGCGTGTTTCCTCAAGTTCAAGAATCAAGATCTAGGATACCTGCAGACAGGTGCCTGTTTGTGTGGAGACAGTCTGTTTGAAACTGTGTTCCTCAGCGCCCGCTCTTTCTCCCCGTCGCTCCACACGCCTGGGAGTCCCTTTCTTTCTCTCCACAAGCACGTGTGTTGACTTCGTCGCACATGTGCATCTGCACAAGCGTTGAGCTCAGCAGAGCGTGTCTCTTGACACTTGATGTGCGTTGGCTGTGTCTGCGTGCTCCAGTGAAGAGAGAAACGGGAAATCATCTTGGTAGAGGCAACAAAGCAAAAGCGAGGCAGGATTGACATCTGCTCAACAGAGACGGATTCCCTGCGCTGACACAGTTCACAGTTACACGAGAAGCAATCTGAGCGGTCCATCGACCGGAGACGTGTTTCCCAAGAGGTCGTTTAGCGAGTGAACAGCAGTGTGCGCGACTTTCAGGAGTGTGCCTGGAAAGTGCCAGAATCACCAGAGCATCTGTGCAAAAGCTGCTGCCTCTGTGACCGCATTGAGGCACGTTCCCGTGTCTGCGAGTACATAGACGGCTCTTCGCGTTCACTCCGAGGGAAACGGTCCGCTATTGCTTCTGTGCGTACAGACGCGATTCCCTTGTCTCTTGCGAACACAGGGAACTCTGTGCATCCAAATCTACAGGCTAAGGACGCGTCTGCATATGTTTTGGTGAACAATCGAGTGTGCGTGTTCTGACAGCTGCCTCTATGCAGACGTCTCCACAGAGCCACTTCTGAATGCCCCGCAGCCCAGGACTGAAGGGGTACACTAACAAGTGCACCGGTGTGAGCAACCACATACGCAGAAGGACGTCTTTCATCTCACAGAAGCGCGAACGTCTTGGCGTTCAAGCACATGGCAGAAACAAGGTGTGAACAGATGAGCTGCTGCTATTTTCTCCGTTCGGCATGCTTCGTTGTAGCTCTCTTGCCGGTCGCCGGCTTAGCGGCTTGCTTTGCGCGACTAGGTCTGCGGAGAGAAGGAGATAGCGCCGGAAACCTTGCCTTTTGCCTTCTTCGGCGCTGGAACCCGGTTGCTGCGCCTTCTCTTTGTCCATGTGCACACACACGATTCCTCAGCGAAAACCATGCAGAAACCTTTCCACGAGCACCCAGGGATGTGCACCCAGCACCACGTGCACGCACACGCAGCTAGAGAAAAGCACCTACCTTTTCACACACTGATGCCTAAGCAAACGCGTGGCCACACACACGCACACATCCGCAAGCGCGCCTACTCCCATCTATTGAGGGAAAGACGGACGAGCAACGTCCTGACAGGCTTGAGGGGAAAAACGTCCGTTGATGGTTGGCGTACTGCACGCCCGCCTACGGGGCTGCAGGGGAATCCACATTTGGAAGGTACCTGAAGATGTGTGCCTGTTCTTGGAGCTCCGCTAGTAGGGTAGCAAAGACACTCGTAGGCAGTACTGAATGCTGCTCCGTGCTACTTCTCCTCCGCTGGCAAATGCTTCACAGTCGCCCTAGGAAAGACGTTTAACAATCGATATCCAAGAGGAACGAAACACGTGATGCCATAAGGCGAAAGAATAGCAGCGCATCTCTTCACAAGCTTGTCCCTGATCTATAGCTGAGGGCAAACACTTGTGTGCTTGTGGGAGAGCGTGTGTCTTTCCTGGAAGCGTTTGGGAGTTTTGCTCAGACGCGTGTTTCCTCAAGTTCAAGAATCAAGATCTAGGATACCTGCAGACAGGTGCCTGTTTGTGTGGAGACAGTCTGTTTGAAACTGTGTTCCTCAGCGCCCGCTCTTTCTCCCCGTCGCTCCACACGCCTGGGAGTCCCTTTCTTTCTCTCCACAAGCACGTGTGTTGACTTCGTCGCACATGTGCATCTGCACAAGCGTTGAGCTCAGCAGAGCGTGTCTCTTGACACTTGATGTGCGTTGGCTGTGTCTGCGTGCTCCAGTGAAGAGAGAAACGGGAAATCATCTTGGTAGAGGCAACAAAGCAAAAGCGAGGCAGGATTGACATCTGCTCAACAGAGACGGATTCCCTGCGCTGACACAGTTCACAGTTACACGAGAAGCAATCTGAGCGGTCCATCGACCGGAGACGTGTTTCCCAAGAGGTCGTTTAGCGAGTGAACAGCAGTGTGCGCGACTTTCAGGAGTGTGCCTGGAAAGTGCCAGAATCACCAGAGCATCTGTGCAAAAGCTGCTGCCTCTGTGACCGCATTGAGGCACGTTCCCGTGTCTGCGAGTACATAGACGGCTCTTCGCGTTCACTCCGAGGGAAACGGTCCGCTATTGCTTCTGTGCGTACAGACGCGATTCCCTTGTCTCTTGCGAACACAGGGAACTCTGTGCATCCAAATCTACAGGCTAAGGACGCGTCTGCATATGTTTTGGTGAACAATCGAGTGTGCGTGTTCTGACAGCTGCCTCTATGCAGACGTCTCCACAGAGCCACTTCTGAATGCCCCGCAGCCCAGGACTGAAGGGGTACACTAACAAGTGCACCGGTGTGAGCAACCACATACGCAGAAGGACGTCTTTCATCTCACAGAAGCGCGAACGTCTTGGCGTTCAAGCACATGGCAGAAACAAGGTGTGAACAGATGAGCTGCTGCTATTTTCTCCGTTCGGCATGCTTCGTTGTAGCTCTCTTGCCGGTCGCCGGCTTAGCGGCTTGCTTTGCGCGACTAGGTCTGCGGAGAGAAGGAGATAGCGCCGGAAACCTTGCCTTTTGCCTTCTTCGGCGCTGGAACCCGGTTGCTGCGCCTTCTCTTTGTCCATGTGCACACACACGATTCCTCAGCGAAAACCATGCAGAAACCTTTCCACGAGCACCCAGGGATGTGCACCCAGCACCACGTGCACGCACACGCAGCTAGAGAAAAGCACCTACCTTTTCACACACTGATGCCTAAGCAAACGCGTGGCCACACACACGCACACATCCGCAAGCGCGCCTACTCCCATCTATTGAGGGAAAGACGGACGAGCAACGTCCTGACAGGCTTGAGGGGAAAAACGTCCGTTGATGGTTGGCGTACTGCACGCCCGCCTACGGGGCTGCAGGGGAATCCACATTTGGAAGGTACCTGAAGATGTGTGCCTGTTCTTGGAGCTCCGCTAGTAGGGTAGCAAAGACACTCGTAGGCAGTACTGAATGCTGCTCCGTGCTACTTCTCCTCCGCTGGCAAATGCTTCACAGTCGCCCTAGGAAAGACGTTTAACAATCGATATCCAAGAGGAACGAAACACGTGATGCCATAAGGCGAAAGAATAGCAGCGCATCTCTTCACAAGCTTGTCCCTGATCTATAGCTGAGGGCAAACACTTGTGTGCTTGTGGGAGAGCGTGTGTCTTTCCTGGAAGCGTTTGGGAGTTTTGCTCAGACGCGTGTTTCCTCAAGTTCAAGAATCAAGATCTAGGATACCTGCAGACAGGTGCCTGTTTGTGTGGAGACAGTCTGTTTGAAACTGTGTTCCTCAGCGCCCGCTCTTTCTCCCCGTCGCTCCACACGCCTGGGAGTCCCTTTCTTTCTCTCCACAAGCACGTGTGTTGACTTCGTCGCACATGTGCATCTGCACAAGCGTTGAGCTCAGCAGAGCGTGTCTCTTGACACTTGATGTGCGTTGGCTGTGTCTGCGTGCTCCAGTGAAGAGAGAAACGGGAAATCATCTTGGTAGAGGCAACAAAGCAAAAGCGAGGCAGGATTGACATCTGCTCAACAGAGACGGATTCCCTGCGCTGACACAGTTCACAGTTACACGAGAAGCAATCTGAGCGGTCCATCGACCGGAGACGTGTTTCCCAAGAGGTCGTTTAGCGAGTGAACAGCAGTGTGCGCGACTTTCAGGAGTGTGCGTGGAAAGTGCCAGAATCACCAGAGCATCTGTGCAAAAGCTGCTGCCTCTGTGACCGCATTGAGGCACGTTCCCGTGTCTGCGAGTACATAGACGGCTCTTCGCGTTCACTCCGAGGGAAACGGTCCGCTATTGCTTCTGTGCGTACAGACGCGATTCCCTTGTCTCTTGCGAACACAGGGAACTCTGTGCATCCAAATCTACAGGCTAAGGACGCGTCTGCATATGTTTTGGTGAACAATCGAGTGTGCGTGTTCTGACAGCTGCCTCTATGCAGACGTCTCCACAGAGCCACTTCTGAATGCCCCGCAGCCCAGGACTGAAGGGATACACTAACAAGTGCACCGGTGTGAGCAACCACATATGCAGAAGGACGTCTTTCATCTCACAGAAGCGCGAACGTCTTGGCGTTCAAGCACATGGCAGAAACAAGGTGT
Source organism: Patagioenas fasciata (assembly GCF_037038585.1). Classification (NCBI taxonomy): domain Eukaryota; kingdom Metazoa; phylum Chordata; class Aves; order Columbiformes; family Columbidae; genus Patagioenas; species Patagioenas fasciata. The sequence goes on along the minus strand of NC_092523.1, from coordinate 50,690,181 downwards.
GAACAGATGAGCTGCTGCTATTTTCTCCGTTCGGCATGCTTCGTTGTAGCTCTCTTGCCGGTCGCCGGCTTAGCGGCTTGCTTTGCGCGACTAGGTCTGCGGAGAGAAGGAGATAGCGCCGGAAACCTTGCCTTTTGCCTTCTTCGGCGCTGGAACCCGGTTGCTGCGCCTTCTCTTTGTCCATGTGCACACACACGATTCCTCAGCGAAAACCATGCAGAAACCTTTCCACGAGCACCCAGGGATGTGCACCCAGCACCACGTGCACGCACACGCAGCTAGAGAAAAGCACCTACCTTTTCACACACTGATGCCTAAGCAAACGCGTGGCCACACACACGCACACATCCGCAAGCGCGCCTACTCCCATCTATTGAGGGAAAGACGGACGAGCAACGTCCTGACAGGCTTGAGGGGAAAAACGTCCGTTGATGGTTGGCGTACTGCACGCCCGCCTACGGGGCTGCAGGGGAATCCACATTTGGAAGGTACCTGAAGATGTGTGCCTGTTCTTGGAGCTCCGCTAGTAGGGTAGCAAAGACACTCGTAGGCAGTACTGAATGCTGCTCCGTGCTACTTCTCCTCCGCTGGCAAATGCTTCACAGTCGCCCTAGGAAAGACGTTTAACAATCGATATCCAAGAGGAACGAAACACGTGATGCCATAAGGCGAAAGAATAGCAGCGCATCTCTTCACAAGCTTGTCCCTGATCTATAGCTGAGGGCAAACACTTGTGTGCTTGTGGGAGAGCGTGTGTCTTTCCTGGAAGCGTTTGGGAGTTTTGCTCAGACGCGTGTTTCCTCAAGTTCAAGAATCAAGATCTAGGATACCTGCAGACAGGTGCCTGTTTGTGTGGAGACAGTCTGTTTGAAACTGTGTTCCTCAGCGCCCGCTCTTTCTCCCCGTCGCTCCACACGCCTGGGAGTCCCTTTCTTTCTCTCCACAAGCACGTGTGTTGACTTCGTCGCACATGTGCATCTGCACAAGCGTTGAGCTCAGCAGAGCGTGTCTCTTGACACTTGATGTGCGTTGGCTGTGTCTGCGTGCTCCAGTGAAGAGAGAAACGGGAAATCATCTTGGTAGAGGCAACAAAGCAAAAGCGAGGCAGGATTGACATCTGCTCAACAGAGACGGATTCCCTGCGCTGACACAGTTCACAGTTACACGAGAAGCAATCTGAGCGGTCCATCGACCGGAGACGTGTTTCCCAAGAGGTCGTTTAGCGAGTGAACAGCAGTGTGCGCGACTTTCAGGAGTGTGCCTGGAAAGTGCCAGAATCACCAGAGCATCTGTGCAAAAGCTGCTGCCTCTGTGACCGCATTGAGGCACGTTCCCGTGTCTGCGAGTACATAGACGGCTCTTCGCGTTCACTCCGAGGGAAACGGTCCGCTATTGCTTCTGTGCGTACAGACGCGATTCCCTTGTCTCTTGCGAACACAGGGAACTCTGTGCATCCAAATCTACAGGCTAAGGACGCGTCTGCATATGTTTTGGTGAACAATCGAGTGTGCGTGTTCTGACAGCTGCCTCTATGCAGACGTCTCCACAGAGCCACTTCTGAATGCCCCGCAGCCCAGGACTGAAGGGGTACACTAACAAGTGCACCGGTGTGAGCAACCACATACGCAGAAGGACGTCTTTCATCTCACAGAAGCGCGAACGTCTTGGCGTTCAAGCACATGGCAGAAACAAGGTGTGAACAGATGAGCTGCTGCTATTTTCTCCGTTCGGCATGCTTCGTTGTAGCTCTCTTGCCGGTCGCCGGCTTAGCGGCTTGCTTTGCGCGACTAGGTCTGCGGAGAGAAGGAGATAGCGCCGGAAACCTTGCCTTTTGCCTTCTTCGGCGCTGGAACCCGGTTGCTGCGCCTTCTCTTTGTCCATGTGCACACACACGATTCCTCAGCGAAAACCATGCAGAAACCTTTCCACGAGCACCCAGGGATGTGCACCCAGCACCACGTGCACGCACACGCAGCTAGAGAAAAGCACCTACCTTTTCACACACTGATGCCTAAGCAAACGCGTGGCCACACACACGCACACATCCGCAAGCGCGCCTACTCCCATCTATTGAGGGAAAGACGGACGAGCAACGTCCTGACAGGCTTGAGGGGAAAAACGTCCGTTGATGGTTGGCGTACTGCACGCCCGCCTACGGGGCTGCAGGGGAATCCACATTTGGAAGGTACCTGAAGATGTGTGCCTGTTCTTGGAGCTCCGCTAGTAGGGTAGCAAAGACACTCGTAGGCAGTACTGAATGCTGCTCCGTGCTACTTCTCCTCCGCTGGCAAATGCTTCACAGTCGCCCTAGGAAAGACGTTTAACAATCGATCTCCAAGAGGAACGAAACACGTGATGCCATAAGGCGAAAGAATAGCAGCGCATCTCTTCACAAGCTTGTCCCTGATCTATAGCTGAGGGCAAACACTTGTGTGCTTGTGGGAGAGCGTGTGTCTTTCCTGGAAGCGTTTGGGAGTTTTGCTCAGACGCGTGTTTCCTCAAGTTCAAGAATCAAGATCTAGGATACCTGCAGACAGGTGCCTGTTTGTGTGGAGACAGTCTGTTTGAAACTGTGTTCCTCAGCGCCCGCTCTTTCTCCCCGTCGCTCCACACGCCTGGGAGTCCCTTTCTTTCTCTCCACAAGCACGTGTGTTGACTTCGTCGCACATGTGCATCTGCACAAGCGTTGAGCTCAGCAGAGCGTGTCTCTTGACACTTGATGTGCGTTGGCTGTGTCTGCCTGCTCCAGTGAAGAGAGAAACGGGAAATCATCTTGGTAGAGGCAACAAAGCAAAAGCGAGGCAGGATTGACATCTGCTCAACAGAGACGGATTCCCTGCGCTGACACAGTTCACAGTTACACGAGAAGCAATCTGAGCGGTCCATCGACCGGAGACGTGTTTCCCAAGAGGTCGTTTAGCGAGTGAACAGCAGTGTGCGCGACTTTCAGGAGTGTGCCTGGAAAGTGCCAGAATCACCAGAGCATCTGTGCAAAAGCTGCTGCCTCTGCGACCGCATTGAGGCACGTTCCCGTGTCTGCGAGTACATAGACGGCTCTTCGCGTTCACTCCGAGGGAAACGGTCCGCTATTGCTTCTGTGCGTACAGACGCGATTCCCTTGTCTCTTGCGAACACAGGGAACTCTGTGCATCCAAATCTACAGGCTAAGGACGCGTCTGCATATGTTTTGGTGAACAATCGAGTGTGCGTGTTCTGACAGCTGCCTCTATGCAGACGTCTCCACAGAGCCACTTCTGAATGCCCCGCAGCCCAGGACTGAATGGATACACTAACAAGTGCACCGGTGTGAGCAACCACATACGCAGAAGGACGTCTTTCATCTCACAGAAGCGCGAACGTCTTGGCGTTCAAGCACATGGCAGAAACAAGGTGTGAACAGATGAGCTGCTGCTATTTTCTCCGTTCGACATGCTTCGTTGTAGCTCTCTTGCCGGTCGCCGGCTTAGCGGCTTGCTTTGCGCGACTAGGTCTGCGGAGAGAAGGAGATAGCGCCGGAAACCTTGCCTTTTGCCTTCTTCGGCGCTGGAACCCGGTTGCTGCGCCTTCTCTTTGTCCATGTGCACACACACGATTCCTCAGCGAAAACCATGCAGAAACCTTTCCACGAGCACCCAGGGATGTGCACCCAGCACCACGTGCACGCACACGCAGCTAGAGAAAAGCACCTACCTTTTCACACTCTGATGCCTAAGCAAACGCGTGGCCACACACACGCACACATCCGCAAGCGCGCCTACTCCCATCTATTGAGGGAAAGACGGACGAGCAACGTCCTGACAGGCTTGAGGGGAAAAACGTCCGTTGATGGTTGGCGTACTGCACGCCCGCCTACGGGGCTGCAGGGGAATCCACATTTGGAAGGTACCTGAAGATGTGTGCCTGTTCTTGGAGCTCCGCTAGTAGGGTAGCAAAGACACTCGTAGGCAGTACTGAATGCTGCTCCGTGCTACTTCTCCTCCGCTGGCAAATGCTTCACAGTCGCCCTAGGAAAGACGTTTAACAATCGATCTCCAAGAGGAACGAAACACATGATGGCATAAGGCGAAAGAATAGCAGGGCATCTCTTCACAAGCTTGTCCCTGATCTATAGCTGAGGGCAAACACTTGTGTGCTTGTGGGAGAGCGTGTGTCTTTCCTGGAAGCGTTTGGGAGTTTTGCTCAGACGCGTGTTTCCTCAAGTTCAAGAATCAAGATCTAGGATACCTGCAGACAGGTGCCTGTTTGTGTGGAGACAGTCTGTTTGAAACTGTGTTCCTCAGCGCCCGCTCTTTCTCCCCGTCGCTCCACACGCCTGGGAGTCCCTTTCTTTCTCTCCACAAGCACGTGTGTTGACTTCGTCGCACATGTGCATCTGCACAAGCGTTGAGCTCAGCAGAGCGTGTCTCTTGACACTTGATGTGCGTTGGCTGTGTCTGCCTGCTCCAGTGAAGAGAGAAACGGGAAATCATCTTGGTAGAGGCAACAAAGCAAAAGCGAGGCAGGATTGACATCTGCTCAACAGAGACGGATTCCCTGCGCTGACACAGTTCACAGTTACACGAGAAGCAATCTGAGCGGTCCATCGACCGGAGACGTGTTTCCCAAGAGGTCGTTTAGCGAGTGAACAGCAGTGTGCGCGGCTTTCAGGAGTGTGCCTGGAAAGTGCCAGAATCACCACAGCATCTGTGCAAAAGCTGCTGCCTCTGTGACCGCATTGAGGCACGTTCCCGTGTCTGCGAGTACATAGACGGCTCTTCGCGTTCACTCCGAGGGAAACGGTCCGCTATTGCTTCTGTGCGTACAGACGCGATTCCCTTGTCTCTTGCGAACACAGGGAACTCTGTGCATCCAAATCTACAGGCTAAGGACGCGTCTGCATATGTTTTGGTGAACAATCGAGTGTGCGTGTTCTGACAGCTGCCTCTATGCAGACGTCTCCACAGAGCCACTTCTGAATGCCCCGCAGCCCAGGACTGAAGGGATACACTAACAAGTGCACCGGTGTGAGCAACCACATATGCAGAAGGACGTCTTTCATCTCACAGAAGCGCGAACGTCTTGGCGTTCAAGCACATGGCAGAAACAAGGTGTGAACAGATGAGCTGCTGCTATTTTCTCCGTTCGACATGCTTCGTTGTAGCTCTCTTGCCGGTCGCCGGCTTAGCGGCTTGCTTTGCGCGACTAGGTCTGCGGAGAGAAGGAGATAGCGCCGGAAACCTTGCCTTTTGCCTTCTTCGGCGCTGGAACCCGGTTGCTGCGCCTTCTCTTTGTCCATGTGCACACACACGATTTCTCAGCGAAAACCATGCAGAAACCTTTCCACGAGCACCCAGGGATGTGCACCCAGCACCACGTGCACGCACATGCAGCTAGAGAAAAGCACCTACCTTTTCACACTCTGATGCCTAAGCAAACGCGTGGCCACACACACGCACACATCCGCAAGCGCGCCTACTCCCATCTATTGAGGGAAAGACGGACGAGCAACGTCCTGACAGGCTTGAGGGGAAAAACGTCCGTTGATGGTTGGCGTACTGCACGCCCGCCTACGGGGCTGCAGGGGAATCCACATTTGGAAGGTACCTGAAGATGTGTGCCTGTTCTTGGAGCTCCGCTAGTAGGGTAGCAAAGACACTCGTAGGCAGTACTGAATGCTGCTCCGTGCTACTTCTCCTCCGCTGGCAAATGCTTCACAGTCGCCCTAGGAAAGACGTTTAACAATCGATCTCCAAGAGGAACGAAACACATGATGGCATAAGGCGAAAGAATAGCAGGGCATCTCTTCACAAGCTTGTCCCTGATCTATAGCTGAGGGCAAACACTTGTGTGCTTGTGGGAGAGCGTGTGTCTTTCCTGGAAGCGTTTGGGAGTTTTGCTCAGACGCGTGTTTCCTCAAGTTCAAGAATCAAGATCTAGGATACCTGCAGACAGGTGCCTGTTTGTGTGGAGACAGTCTGTTTGAAACTGTGTTCCTCAGCGCCCGCTCTTTCTCCCCGTCGCTCCACACGCCTGGGAGTCCCTTTCTTTCTCTCCACAAGCACGTGTGTTGACTTCGTCGCACATGTGCATCTGCACAAGCGTTGAGCTCAGCAGAGCGTGTCTCTTGACACTTGATGTGCGTTGGCTGTGTCTGCCTGCTCCAGTGAAGAGAGAAACGGGAAATCATCTTGGTAGAGGCAACAAAGCAAAAGCGAGGCAGGATTGACATCTGCTCAACAGAGACGGATTCCCTGCGCTGACACAGTTCACAGTTACACGAGAAGCAATCTGAGCGGTCCATCGACCGGAGACGTGTTTCCCAAGAGGTCGTTTAGCGAGTGAACAGCAGTGTGCGCGGCTTTCAGGAGTGTGCCTGGAAAGTGCCAGAATCACCAGAGCATCTGTGCAAAAGCTGCTGCCTCTGTGACCGCATTGAGGCACGTTCCCGTGTCTGCGAGTACATAGACGGCTCTTCGCGTTCACTCCGAGGGAAACGGTCCGCTATTGCTTCTGTGCGTACAGACGCGATTCCCTTGTCTCTTGCGAACACAGGGAACTCTGTGCATCCAAATCTACAGGCTAAGGACGCGTCTGCATATGTTTTGGTGAACAATCGAGTGTGCGTGTTCTGACAGCTGCCTCTATGCAGACGTCTCCACAGAGCCACTTCTGAATGCCCCGCAGCCCAGGACTGAAGGGATACACTAACAAGTGCACCGGTGTGAGCAACCACATATGCAGAAGGACGTCTTTCATCTCACAGAAGCGCGAACGTCTTGGCGTTCAAGCACATGGCAGAAACAAGGTGTGAACAGATGAGCTGCTGCTATTTTCTCCGTTCGGCATGCTTCGTTGTAGCTCTCTTGCCGGTCGCCGGCTTAGCGGCTTGCTTTGCGCGACTAGGTCTGCGGAGAGAAGGAGATAGCGCCGGAAACCTTGCCTTTTGCCTTCTTCGGCGCTGGAACCCGGTTGCTGCGCCTTCTCTTTGTCCATGTGCACACACACGATTCCTCAGCGAAAACCATGCAGAAACCTTTCCACGAGCACCCAGGGATGTGCACCCAGCACCACGTGCACGCACACGCAGCTAGAGAAAAGCACCTACCTTTTCACACACTGATGCCTAAGCAAACGCGTGGCCACACACACGCACACATCCGCAAGCGCGCCTACTCCCATCTATTGAGGGAAAGACGGACGAGCAACGTCCTGACAGGCTCCTAACCCCAAATCTAAACCTAACCCCAACCCCTAAACCCCAACCCCTAACCCCAAACCCTACCCCCAACCCCTAACCCCAAATCTAAACCTAACCCCAATCCCTAACCCCAACCCCTAACCCCAACCCCTAAACCCAAATCTAAACCTAACCCCAACCCCTAAACCCCAACCCCTAACCCCAAATCTAAACCTAACCCCAACCCCTAACCCCAAATCTAAACCTAACCCCAATCCCTAACCGCAAACCCTAACCACAACCCCTAACCCCAAATCTAAACCTAACCCGAATCCCTAACCCCAAACCCTAACCCCAATCCCTAACCCCAACCCCTAAACCCAAATCTAAACCTAACCCCAACCCCTAAACCCCAACTCCTAACCCCAAATCTAAACCTAACCCCAACCCCTAAACCCAAATCTACACCTAACCCCAACCCCTAACCCCAACCCCTAACCACAAATCTAAACGTAACCCCAACCCCTAAACCCAAACCCTAACCCCAAATCTAAACCTAACCCCAAATCTAAGCCTAACCCCAATCCCTAACCCCAAACCCTAACCCCAACCCCCAACCCCAAATCTAAACCTAACCCCAATCCCTAACCCCAAACCCTAACCCCAAATCTAAACCTAACCCCAACCCCTAAACCCCAACTCCTAACCCCAAATCTAAACCGAACCCCAAATCTAAACATAACCCCAATCCCTAACCCCAAACCCTAACCCCAAATCTAAACCTAACCTGGACCCGTAACCCCAACCCCTAACCCCAACCCCTAACCCCAACCCCTAACCCCAAATCTAAACCTAACGCCAAATCTAAACCGAACCCCAACCCCTAACCCCAAATCTAAACCTAACCCCAATCCATAACCCCAAACCCTAACCCCAAATCTAAACCTAACCCCAACCCCTAACCCCAACCCCTAACCCCAAATCTAAACCTAACCCCAACCCCTAAACCCCAACCCCTAACCTCAAATCTAAACCTAACCCCAACCCCTAACCCCAACCCCTAACCCGAAATCTAAACCTAACCTCAACCCCTAACCCCAACCCCTAACCCCAAATCTAAACCTAACCCCAAATCTAAACCTAACCCCAACCCCTAACTCCAAATCTAAACCTAACTCCAATCCCTAACCCCAAACCCTAACCCCAACCCCTAACCCCAAATCTAAACCTAACCCCAATCCCTAACCCCAAACCCTAACCCCAAATCTAAACCTAACCCCAACCCCTAAACCCCAACCCCTAACCCCAAATCTAAATCTAACCCCAATCCCTAACCCCAAACCCTAACCCCAACCCCTAACCCCAAATCTAAACCTAACCCCAATCCCTAACCCCAACCCCTAACCCCAAATCTAAACCTAACCCCAACCCCTAAACCCCAACCCCTAACCCCAAACCCTAACCCCAACCCCTAACCCCAAATCTAAACCTAACCCCAATCCCTAACCCCAAACCCTAACCCCAACCCCTAACCCCAAATCTAAACCTAACCCCAACCCCTAACCCCAACCCCTAACCCCAACCCCTAACCCCAACCCCTAACCCCAAATCTAAACCTAACCCCAAATCTAAACCTAACCCCAATCCCTAACCCCAAACCCTAACCCCAAATCTAAACCTAACCCTAACCCCTAAACCCCAACTCCTAACCCCAAATCTAAACCTAACCTCAACCCCTAACCCCTAAACCCCTACCCCAAATCTAAACCTAACCCCAATCCCTAACCCCAACCCCTAACCCCAAATCTAAACCTAACCCCAACCCCTAAACCCCAACCCCTAACCCCAAATCTAAACCTAACCCCAATCCCTAACATCAAACCCTAACCCCAACCCCTAACCCCAAATCTAAACCTAACCCCAATCCCTAACCTCAACCCCTAACCCCAACCCCTAAACCCAAATCTAAACCTAACCCCAACCCCTAAACCCCAACCCCTAACCCCAAATCTAAACCTAACCCCAACCCCTAACCCCAAATCTAAACCTAACCCCAATCCCTAACCCCAAACCCTAACCCCAACCCCTAACCCCAAATCTAAACCTAACCCCAACCCCTAAACCCCAACCCCTAACCCCAAATCTAAACCTAACCCCAAACCCTAACCCCAAATCTAAACCTAACCCCAATCCCTAACCCCAAACCCTAACCCCAACCCCTAACCCCAAATCTAAACCTAACCCCAATCCCTAACCCCAAACCCTAACCCCAACCCCTAACCCCAAATCTAAACCTAACCCCAACCCCTAAATCCCAACCCCTAACCCCAAATCTAAACCTAACCCCAACCCCAAACCCTAACCCCAAATCTAAACCTAACCCCAAATCTAAGCCTAACCCCAATCCCTAACCCCAACCCCTAACCCCAACCCCCAACCCCAAATCTAAACCTAACCCCAAATCTAAACCTAACCCCAATCCCTAACCCCAAACCCTAACCCCAAATCTAAACCTAACCCCAACCCCTAAACCCCAACCCCTAACCCCAAATCTAAAACTAACCCCAATCCCTAACCCCAAACCCTAACCCCAAATCTAAACCTAACCCCAACCCCTAAACCCCAACCCCTAACCCCAAATCTAAATCTAACCCCAATCCCTAACCCCAAACCCTAACCCCAACCCCTAACCCCAAATCTAAACCTAACCCCAATCCCTAACCCCAACCCCTAACCCCAAATCTAAACCTAACCCCAACCCCTAAACCCCAACCCCTAACCCCAAACCCTAACCCCAACCCCTAACCCCAAATCTAAACCTAACCCCAATCCCTAACCCCAAACCCTAACCCCAACCCCTAACCCCAAATCTAAACCTAACCCCAACCCCTAACCCCAACCCCTAACCCCAACCCCTAACCCCAACCCCTAACCCCAAATCTAAACCTAACCCCAAATCTAAACCTAACCCCAATCCCTAACCCCAAACCCTAACCCCAAATCTAAACCTAACCCTAACCCCTAAACCCCAACTCCTATCCCCAAATCTAAACCTAACCCCAATCCCTAACCCCAACCCCTAACCCCAAATCTAAACCTAACCCCAACCCCTAAACCCCAACCCCTAACCCCAAATCTAAACCTAACCCCAATCCCTAACCGCAAACCCTAACCCCAACCCCTAACCCCAAATCTAAACCTAACCCCAATCCCTAACCTCAACCCCTAACCCCAACCCCTAAACCCAAATCTAAACCTAACCCCAACCCCTAAACCCCAACCCCTAACCCCAAATCTAAACCTAACCCCAACCCCTAACCCCAAATCTAAACCTAACCCCAATCCCTAACCCCAAACCCTAACCCCAACCCCTAACCCCAAATCTAAACCTAACCCCAACCCCTAAACCCCAACCCCTAACCCCAAATCTAAACCTAACCCCAAACCCTAACCCCAAATCTAAACTTAACCCCAATCCCTAACCCCAAACCCTAACCCCAACCCCTAACCCCAAATCTAAACCTAACCCCAATCCCTAACCCCAAACCCTAACCCCAACCCCTAACCCCAAATCTAAACCTAACCCCAACCCCTAAATCCCAACCCCTAACCCCAAATCTAAACCTAACCCCAACCCCTAACCCCAAACCCTAACCCCAAATCTAAACCTAACCCCAAATCTAAGCCTAACCCCAATCCCTAACCCCAACCCCTAACCCCAACCCCCAACCCCAAATCTAAACCTAACCCCAACCCCTAAACCCCAACCCCTAACCCCAAATCTAAAACTAACCCCAATCCCTAACCCCAAACCCTAACCCCAAATCTAAACCTAACCCCAACCCCTAAACCCCAACCCCTAACCCCAAATCTAAAACTAACCCCAATCCCTAACCCCAAACCCTAACCCCAACCCCTAAACCCAAATCTAAACCTAACCCCAACCCCTAAACCCCAACCCCTAACCACAAATCTAAACCTAACCCCAACCCCTAACCCCAAATCTAAACCTAACCCCAATCCCTAACCCCAACCCCTAACCCCAAATCTAAACCTAACCCCAACCCCTAAACCCCAACCCCTAACCCCAAACCCTAACCCCAACCCCTAACCCCAAATCTAAACCTAACCCCAATCCCTAACCCCAAACCCTAACCCCAACCCCTAACCCCAAATCTAAACCTAACCCCAACCCCTAACCCCAACCCCTAACCCCAACCCCTAATCCCAACCCCTAACCTCAAATCTAAACCTAACCCCAAATCTAAACCTAACCCCAATCCCTAACCCCAAACCCTAACCCCAAATCTAAACCTAAACCCAACCCCTAAACCCCAACTCCTAACCCCAAATCTAAACCTAACCCCAACCCCTAACCCCTAAACCCCTACCCCAAATCTAAACCTAACCCCAATCCCTAACCCCAACCCCTAACCCCAAATCTAAACCTAACCCCAACCCCTAAACCCCAACCCCTAACCCCAAATCTAAACCTAACCCCAATCCCTAACCGCAAACCCTAACCCCAACCCCTAACCCCAAATCTAAAACTAACCCCAATCCCTAACCTCAACCCCTAACCCCAACCCCTGAACCCAAATCTAAACCTAACCCCAACCCCTAAACCCCAACCCCTAACCCCAAATCTAAACCTAACCCCAACCCCTAACCCCAAATCTAAACCTAACCCCAATCCCTAACCCCAAACCCTAACTCCAACCCCTAACCCCAAATCTAAACCTAACCCCAACCCCTAAACCCCAACCCCTAACCCCAAATCTAAACCTAACCCCAACCCCTAACCCCAAATCTAAACCTAACCCCAATCCCTAACCCCAAACCCTAACCCCAACCCCTAACCCCAAATCTAAACCTAACCCCAATCCCTAACCCCAAACCCTAACCCCAACCCCTAACCCCAAATCTAAACCTAACCCCAACCCCTAAATCCAAACCCCTAACCCCAAATCTAAACCTAACCCCAACCCCTAACCCCAAACCCTAACCCCAAATCTAAACCTAACCCCAAATCTAAGCCTAACCCCAATCCCTAACCCCAACCCCTAACCCCAACCCCCAACCCCAAATCTAAACCTAACCCCAAATCTAAACCTAACCCCAATCCCTAACCCCAAACCCTAACCCCAAATCTAAACCTAACCCCAACCCCTAAACCCCAACCCCTAACCCCAAATCTAAAACTAACCCCAATCCCTAACCCCAAACCCTAACCCCAACCCCTAAACCCAAATCTAAACCTAACCCCAACCCCTAACCCCAAACCCTAACCCCAAATCTAAACCTAACCCCAAATCTAAGCCTAACCCCAATCCCTAACCCCAACCCCTAACCCCAACCCCCAACCCCAAATCTAAACCTAAGCCCAAATCTAAACCTAACCCCAATCCCTAACCCCAAACCCTAACCCCAAATCTAAACCTAACCCCAACCCCTAAACCCCAACCCCTAACCCCAAATCTAAAACTAACCCCAATCCCTAACCCCAAACCCTAACCCCAACCCCTAACCCCAAATCTAAGCCTAACCCCAATCCCTAACCCCAACCCCTAACCCCAACCCCCAACCCCAAATCTAAACCTAACCCCAAATCTAAACCTAACCCCAATCCCTAACCCCAAACCCTAACCCCAAATCTAAACCTAACCCCAACCCCTAAACCCCAACCCCTAACCCCAAATCTAAAACTAACCCCAATCCCTAACCCCAAACCCTAACCCCAACCCCTAAACCCAAATCTAAACCTAACCCCAACCCCTAAACCCCAACCCCTATCCCCAAATCTAAACCTAACCCCAATCCCTAACCCCAAACCCTAACCCCAACCCCTAACCCCAAATCTAAACCTAACCCCAATCCCTAACCCCAACCCCTAACCCCAACCCCTAACCCCAAATCTAAACCTAACTCCAACCCCTAAACCCCAACCCCTAACCCCAAATCTAAACCTAACCCCAATCCCTAACCCCAATCCCTAACCCCAAACCCTAACCCCAACCCCTAAACCCAAATCTAAACCTAACCCCAACCCCTAAACCCCAACCCCTAATCCCAAATCAAAACCTAACCCCAATCCCTAACCCCAAACCCTAACCCCAACCCCTAACCCCAAATCTAAGCCTAACCCCACTCCCTAACCCCAACCCCTAACCCCAACCCCTAAACCCAAATCTAAACCTAACCCCAACCCCTAAACCCCAGCCCCTAACCCCAAATCTACACCTAACCCCAACCCCTAACCCAAACCCCTAACCCCATCCCCTAAACCCAAATCTAAACCTAACCCCAATCCCTAACCCTAAACCCTAACCCCAAATCTAAACCTAACCCCAACCCCTAAACCCCAACCCCTAACCCCAAATCTAAACCTAACCCCAATCCCTAACCCCAAACCCTAACCCCAACCCCTAACCCCAAATATAAACCTAACCCCAATCCCTAACCCCAACCCCTAACCCCAACCCCTAACCCCAAATCTAAACCTAACCCCAACCCCTAAACCCCAACCCCTAACCCCAAATATAAACCTAACCCCAATCCCTAACCCCAAACCCTAACCCCAACCCCTAACCCCAAATCTAAACCTAACCCCAATCCCTAACCCCAAACCCTAACCCCAAATCTAAACCTAACCCCAACCCCTAAACCCCAAACCCTAACCAAAAGCTAAACCTAACCCCAAGCCCTAACCCCAACCCCTATCCCCAAATCTAAACCTAACCTCAACCCCTAACCCCAACCCCTAACCCCAACCCCTAACCCCAACCCCTAACCCCAAATCTAAACCTAACTCCAAATCTAAACCTAACCCCAACCCCTAACTCCAAATCTAAACCAAACCCCAATCCCTAACCCCAAACCCTAACCCGAACCCCTTACCCCAAATCTAAACTTAACCCCAATCCCTAACCCCAAACCCTAACTCCAAATCTAAACCTAACCCCAACCCCTAAACCCCAACCCCTAACGCCAAATCTAAACCTAACCCCAATCCCGAACCCCAAACCCTAACCCCAACCCCTAACCCCAAATCTAAACCTAACCCCAATCCCTAACCCCAAACCTAACCTCAAATCTAAACCTAACCCCAACCCCTAAACCCCAAACCCTAACCCCAAATCTAAACCTAACCCCAATCCCTAACCCCAAACCCTAACCCCAACCCCTAACCCCAAATCTAAACCTAACCCCAATCCCTAACCCCAACCCCTAACCCCAAACCCTAAACCCAAATCTAAACCTAACCCCAAACCCTAACCCCAACCCCTAACCCCAAATCTAAACCTAACCCCAATCCCTAACCCCAACCCCTAACCCCAAATCTAAACCTAACCCCAACCCCTAAACCCCAACCCCTAAACCCAAATCTAAACCTAACCACAATCCCTAACCCCAAACCCTAACCCCAAATCTAAACCTAACCCCAACCCCTAAACCCCAACCCCTAACCCCAAATCTAAACCTAACCCAAATCCCTAACCCCAACCCCTAACCGCAACCCCTAAACCCAAATCTAAACCTAACCCCAACCCCTAAACCCCAACCCCTAACCCCAAATCTAAACCTAACCCCAACCCCTAACCCCAAATCTAAACCTAACCCCAATCCCTAACCCCAAACCCTAACCCCAACCCCTAACCCCAAATCTAAACCTAACCCCAATCCCTAACCCCAAACCCTAACCCCAAATCTAAACCTAACCCCAACCCCTAAACCCCAACCCCTAACCCTAAATCTAAACCTAACCCCAACCCCTAACCCCAACCTCTAACCCCAAATCTAAACCTAACCTCAACCCCTAACCCCAACCCCTAACCCCAAATCTAAACCTAACCCCAAATCTAAACCTAACCCCAACCCATAACTCCAAATCTAAACCTAACCCCAATCCCTAACCCCAAACCCTAACCCCAACCCCTAACCCCAAATCTAAACCTAACCCCAATCCCTAACCCCAACCCCTAACCCCAAATCGAAACCTAACACCAACCCCTAAACCCCAACCCCTAACCCCAAATCTGAACCTAACCCCAATCCCTAACCCCAACCCCTAACCCCAACCCCTAACCCCAAATCTAAACCTAACCCCAATCCCTAACCCCAAACCCTAACCCCAAATCTAAACCTAACCCCAACCCCTAAACCCCAACCCCTAACCCCAAATCTAAACCTAACCACAATCCCTAACCCCAAACCGTAACCCCAACCCCTAACCCCAAATCTAAGCCTAACCCCAATCCCTAACCCCAACCCCTAACGCCAACCCCTCACCCCAAATCTAAACCTAACCCCAAATCTAAACCCCAACCCCTACCCCTAATCTAAACCTAACCCCAACCCATAACCCCATATCTAAACCTAACCCCAATCCCTAACCCCAAACCCTAACCCCAACCCCTAACCCCAAATCTAAACCTAACCCCAATCCCTAACCCCAAACCCTAACCCCAAATCTAAACCTAACCACAACCCCTAAACCCCAACCCCTAACCCCAAATCTAAACCTAACCCCAACCCCTAACCCCAACCCCTAACCCCAAATCTAAACCTAACCTCAACCCCTAACCCCAACCCCTAACCCCAACCCCTAACCCCAACCCCTAACCCCAAATCTAAACCTAACCCCAAATCTAAACCTAACCCATCCCCTAACTCCAAATCTAAACCTAACCCCAATCCCTAACCCCAAACCCTAACCCCAACCCCTAACCCCAAATCTAAACCTAACCCCAATCCCTAACCCCAAACCCTAACCCCAAATCTAAACCTAACCCCAACCCCTAAATCCCAAACCCTAACCCCAAATCTAAACCTAACCCCAACCCCTAAACCCCAACCCCTAACCCCAAATCTAAACCTAACCCCAATCCCTAACCCCAACCCCTAACCCCAAATCAAAACCTAACCCCAACCCCTAAACCCCAACTCCTAACCCCAAATCTAAACCTAACCCCAACCCCTAACCCCAACCCCTAACCCCAAATCTAAACCTAACCCCAATCCCTAACCGCAAACCCTAACCCCAACCCCTAACCCCAAATCTAAACCAAACCCCAACCCCTAAACCCCAACCCCTAACCCCAAATCTAAACCTAACCCCAATCCCTAACCCCAAACCCTAACCCCAACCCCTAACCCCAAATCTAAACCTAACCCCACTCCCTAACCCCAACCCCTAACCCCAACCCCTAAACCCAAATCTAAACCTAACCCCAACCCCTAACCCCAAATCTAAACCTAACCCCAACCCCTAAACCCAAATCTACACCTAACCCCAACCCCTAACCCCAACCCCTAACCCCAACCCCTAAACCCAAATCTAAACCTAACCCCAATCCCTAACCCCAAACCCTAACCCCAACCCCTAAACCTAAACCCAACCCCTAAACCCCAACCCCTAACCCCAAATCTAAACCTAACCCCAATCCCTAACCCCAAACCCTAACCCCAACCCCTAACCCCAAATATAAACCTAACCCCAATCCCTAACCCCAACCCCTAACCCCAACCCCTAAACCCAAATCTAAACCTAACCCCAACCCCTAAACCCCAACCCCTAACCCCAAATCTAAACCTAACCCCAATCCCTAACCCCAAACCCTAACCCCAACCCCTAACCCCAAATCTAAACCTAACCCCAATCCCTAACCCCAAACCCTAACCCCAAATCTAAACCTAACCCCAACCCCTAAACCCCAACCCCTAACCCCAAATCTAAACCTAACCCCAACCCCTAACCCCAACCCCTATCCCCAAATCTAAACCTAACCTCAACCCCTAACCCCAACCCCTAACCCCAACCCCTAACCCCAAATCTAAACCTAACCTCAAATCTAAACCTAACCCCAACCCCTAACTCCAAATCTAAACCTAACCCCAATCCCTAACCCCAAACCCTAACCCGAACCCCTAACCCCAAATCTAAACTTAACCCCAATCCCTAACCCCAAACCCTAACCCCAAATCTAAACCTAACCCCAACCCCTAAACCCCAACCCCTAACCCCAAATCTAAACCTAACCCCAATCCCGAACCACAAACCCTAACCCCAACCCCTAACCCCAAATCTAAACCTAACCCCAATCCCTAACCCCAAACCTAACCCCAAATCTAAACCTAACCCCAACCCCTAAACCCCAACCCCTAACCCCAAATCTAAACCTAACCCCAATCCCTAACCCCAAACCCTAACCCCAACCCCTAACCCCAAATCTAAACCTAACCCCAATCCCTAACCCCAACCCCTAACCCCAACCCCTAAACCCAAATCTAAACCTAACCCCAACCCCTAAACCCCAACCCCTAACCCCAAATCTAAACCTAACCCCAACCCATAACCCCAAATCTAAACCTAACCCCAATCCCTAACCCCAAACCCTAACCCCAACCCCTAACCCCAAATCTAAACCTAACCCCAATCCCTAACCCCAAACCCTAACCCCAAATCTAAACCTAACCCCAACCCCTAAACCCCAACCCCTAACCCCAAATCTAAACCCAACCCCAACCCCTAACCCCAACCCCCAACCCCAAATCTAAACCTAACCCCAAATCTAAACCTAACCCCAATCCCTAACCCCAACCACTAACCCCAAATCTAAACTTACCCCCAACCCCTAACCCCAAATCTAAACCTAACCCCAACCCCTAACCCCAACCCCTAACCCCAAATCTAAACCTAACCCCAATCCCTAACCCCAACCTTTAACCCCAAATCTAAACCTAACCCTAACCCCTAAACCCCAACCCCATCCCCAAATCTAAACCTAACCCCAATCCATAACCCCAAACCCTAACCCCAACCCCTAACCCCAAATCTAAACCTAACCCCAATCCCTAACCCCAACCCCTAACCCCAAATCTAAACCTAACCCCAACCCCTAAACCCCAACCCCTAAACCCAAATCTAAACCTAACCCCAATCCCTAACCCCAAACCCTAACCCCAAATCTAAACCTAACCCCAACCCCTAAACCCTAACACCTAACCCCAAATCTAAACCTAACCCCAATCCCTAACCCCAAACCCTAACCCCAACCCCTAACCCCAAATATAAACCTAACCCCAATCCCTAACCCCAACCCCTAACCCCAACCCCTAAACCCAAATCTAAACCTAACCCCAATCCCTAACCCCAACCCCTAACCCCAACCCCTAAACCCAAATCTAAACCTAACCCCAACCCCTAAACCCCAACCCCTAACCCCAAATCTAAACCTAACCCCAATCCCTAACCCCAAACCCTAACCCCAACCCCTAACCCCAAATCTAAACCTAACCCCAATCCCTAACCCCAAACCCTAACCCCAACCCCTAACCCCAAATATAAACCTAACCCCAATCCCTAACCCCAACCCCTAACCCCAACCCCTAAACCCAAATCTAAACCTAACCCCAACCCCTAAACCCCAACCCCTAACCCCAAATCTAAACCTAACCCCAATCCCTAACCCCAAACCCTAACCCCAACCCCTAACCCCAAATCTAAACCTAACCCCAATCCCTAACCCCAAACCCTAACCCCAAATCTAAACCTAACCCCAACCCCTAAACCCCAACCCCTAACCCCAAATCTAAACCTAACCCCAACCCCTAACCCCAACCCCTATCCCCAAATCTAAACCTAACCTCAACCCCTAACCCCAACCCCTAACCCCAACCCCTAACCCCAAATCTAAACCTAACCCCAAATCTAAACCTAACCCCAACCCCTAACTCCAAATCTAAACCTAACCCCAATGCCTAACCCCAACCCCTAACCCGAACCCCTAACCCCAAATCTAAACTTAACCCCAATCCCTAACCCCAAACCCTAACCCCAAATCTAAACCTAACCCCAACCCCTAAACCCCAACCCCTAACCCCAAATCTAAACCTAACCCCAATCCCGAACCACAAACCCTAACCCCAACCCCTAACCCCAAATCTAAACCTAACCCCAATCCCTAACCCCAAACCTAACCCCAAATCTAAACCTAACCCCAACCCCTAAACCCCAACCCCTAACCCCAAATCTAAACCTAACCCCAATCCCTAACCCCAAACCCTAACACCAACCCCTAACCCCAAATCTAAACCTAACCCCAATCACTAACCCCAACCCCTAACCCCAACCCCTAAACCCAAATCTAAACCTAACCCCAACCCCTAAACCCCAACCCCTAACCCCAAATCTAAACCTAACCCCAACCCATAACCCCAAATCTAAACCTAACCCCAATCCCTAACCCCAAACCCTAACCCCAACCCCTAACCCCAAATCTAAACCTAACCCCAATCCCTAACCCCAAACCCTAACCCCAAATCTAAACCTAACCCCAACCCCTAAACCCCAACCCCTAACCCCAAATCTAAACCTAACGCCAACCCCTAACCCCAACCCCCAACCCCAAATCTAAACCTAACCCCAATCCCTAACCCTAAACCCTAACCCCAAATCTAAACCTAACCCCAACCCCTAAACCCCAACCCCTAACCCCAAATCTAAACCTAACCCCAATCCCTAACCCCAAACCCTAACCCCAACCCCTAACCCCAAATATAAACCTAACCCCAATCCCTAACCCCAACCCCTAACCCCAACCCCTAACCCCAAATCTAAACCTAACCCCAACCCCTAAACCCCAACCCCTAACCCCAAATATAAACCTAACCCCAATCCCTAACCCCAAACCCTAACCCCAACCCCTAACCCCAAATCTAAACCTAACCCCAATCCCTAACCCCAAACCCTAACCCCAAATCTAAACCTAACCCCAACCCCTAAACCCCAAACCCTAACCAAAAGCTAAACCTAACCCCAAGCCCTAACCCCAACCCCTATCCCCAAATCTAAACCTAACCTCAACCCCTAACCCCAACCCCTAACCCCAACCCCTAACCCCAACCCCTAACCCCAAATCTAAACCTAACTCCAAATCTAAACCTAACCCCAACCCCTAACTCCAAATCTAAACCAAACCCCAATCCCTAACCCCAAACCCTAACCCGAACCCCTTACCCCAAATCTAAACTTAACCCCAATCCCTAACCCCAAACCCTAACTCCAAATCTAAACCTAACCCCAACCCCTAAACCCCAACCCCTAACGCCAAATCTAAACCTAACCCCAATCCCGAACCCCAAACCCTAACCCCAACCCCTAACCCCAAATCTAAACCTAACCCCAATCCCTAACCCCAAACCTAACCTCAAATCTAAACCTAACCCCAACCCCTAAACCCCAAACCCTAACCCCAAATCTAAACCTAACCCCAATCCCTAACCCCAAACCCTAACCCCAACCCCTAACCCCAAATCTAAACCTAACCCCAATCCCTAACCCCAACCCCTAACCCCAAACCCTAAACCCAAATCTAAACCTAACCCCAAACCCTAACCCCAACCCCTAACCCCAAATCTAAACCTAACCCCAATCCCTAACCCCAACCCCTAACCCCAAATCTAAACCTAACCCCAACCCCTAAACCCCAACCCCTAAACCCAAATCTAAACCTAACCACAATCCCTAACCCCAAACCCTAACCCCAAATCTAAACCTAACCCCAACCCCTAAACCCCAACCCCTAACCCCAAATCTAAACCTAACCCAAATCCCTAACCCCAACCCCTAACCGCAACCCCTAAACCCAAATCTAAACCTAACCCCAACCCCTAAACCCCAACCCCTAACCCCAAATCTAAACCTAACCCCAACCCCTAACCCCAAATCTAAACCTAACCCCAATCCCTAACCCCAAACCCTAACCCCAACCCCTAACCCCAAATCTAAACCTAACCCCAATCCCTAACCCCAAACCCTAACCCCAAATCTAAACCTAACCCCAACCCCTAAACCCCAACCCCTAACCCTAAATCTAAACCTAACCCCAACCCCTAACCCCAACCTCTAACCCCAAATCTAAACCTAACCTCAACCCCTAACCCCAACCCCTAACCCCAAATCTAAACCTAACCCCAAATCTAAACCTAACCCCAACCCATAACTCCAAATCTAAACCTAACCCCAATCCCTAACCCCAAACCCTAACCCCAACCCCTAACCCCAAATCTAAACCTAACCCCAATCCCTAACCCCAACCCCTAACCCCAAATTGAAACCTAACACCAACCCCTAAACCCCAACCCCTAACCCCAAATCTGAACCTAACCCCAATCCCTAACCCCAACCCCTAACCCCAACCCCTAACCCCAAATCTAAACCTAACCCCAATCCCTAACCCCAAACCCTAACCCCAAATCTAAACCTAACCCCAACCCCTAAACCCCAACCCCTAACCCCAAATCTAAACCTAACCACAATCCCTAACCCCAAACCGTAACCCCAACCCCTAACCCCAAATCTAAGCCTAACCCCAATCCCTAACCCCAACCCCTAACGCCAACCCCTCACCCCAAATCTAAACCTAACCCCAAATCTAAACCCCAACCCCTACCCCTAATCTAAACCTAACCCCAACCCATAACCCCATATCTAAACCTAACCCCAATCCCTAACCCCAAACCCTAACCCCAACCCCTAACCCCAAATCTAAACCTAACCCCAATCCCTAACCCCAAACCCTAACCCCAAATCTAAACCTAACCACAACCCCTAAACCCCAACCCCTAACCCAAATCTAAACCTAACCCCAACCCCTAACCCCAACCCCTAACCCCAAATCTAAACCTAACCTCAACCCCTAACCCCAACCCCTAACCCCAAATCTAAACCTAACCCCAAATCTAAACCTAACCCCATCCCCTAACTCCAAATCTAAACCTAACCCCAATCCCTAACCCCAAACCCTAACCCCAACCCCTAACCCCAAATCTAAACCTAACCCCAATCCCTAACCCCAAACCCTAACCCCAAATCTAAACCTAACCCCAACCCCTAAATCCCAAACCCTAACCCCAAATCTAAACCTAACCCCAACCCCTAAACCCCAACCCCTAACCCCAAATCTAAACCTAACCCCAATCCCTAACCCCAACCCCTAACCCCAAATCAAAACCTAACCCCAACCCCTAAACCCCAACTCCTAACCCCAAATCTAAACCTAACCCCAACCCCTAACCCCAACCCCTAACCCCAAATCTAAACCTAACCCCAATCCCTAACCGCAAACCCTAACCCCAACCCCTAACCCCAAATCTAAACCAAACCCCAACCCCTAAACCCCAACCCCTAACCCCAAATCTAAACCTAACCCCAATCCCTAACCCCAAACCCTAACCCCAACCCCTAACCCCAAATCTAAACCTAACCCCACTCCCTAACCCCAACCCCTAACCCCAACCCCTAAACCCAAATCTAAACCTAACCCCAACCCCTAACCCCAAATCTAAACCTAACCCCAACCCCTAAACCCAAATCTACACCTAACCCCAACCCCTAACCCCAACCCCTAAACCCAAATCTAAACCTAACCCCAATCCCTAACCCCAAACCCTAACCCCAACCCCTAAACCTAAACCCAACCCCTAAACCCCAACCCCTAACCCCAAATCTAAACCTAACCCCAATCCCTAACCCCAAACCCTAACCCCAACCCCTAACCCCAAATATAAACCTAACCCCAATCCCTAACCCCAACCCCTAACCCCAACCCCTAAACCCAAATCTAAACCTAACCCCAACCCCTAAACCCCAACCCCTAACCCCAAATCTAAACCTAACCCCAATCCCTAACCCCAAACCCTAACCCCAACACCTAACCCCAAATCTAAACCTAACCCCAATCCCTAACCCCAAACCCTAACCCCAAATCTAAACCTAACCCCAACCCCTAAACCCCAACCCCTAACCCCAAATCTAAACCTAACCCCAACCCCTAACCCCAACCCCTATCCCCAAATCTAAACCTAACCTCAACCCCTAACCCCAACCCCTAACCCCAACCCCTAACCCCAAATCTAAACCTAACCTCAAATCTAAACCTAACCCCAACCCCTAACTCCAAATCTAAACCTAACCCCAATCCCTAACCCCAAACCCTAACCCCAAATCTAAACCTAACCCCAACCCCTAAACCCCAACCCCTAACCCCAAATCTAAACCTAACCCCAATCCCGAACCACAAACCCTAACCCCAACCCCTAACCCCAAATCTAAACCTAACCCCAATCCCTAACCCCAAACCTAACCCCAAATCTAAACCTAACCCCAACCCCTAAACCCCAACCCCTAACCCCAAATCTAAACCTAACCCCAATCCCTAACCCCAAACCCTAACCCGAACCCCTAACCCCAAATCTAAACTTAACCCCAATCCCTAACCCCAAACCCTAACCCCAAATCTAAACCTAACCCCAACCCCTAAACCCCAACCCCTAACCCCAAATCTAAACCTAACCCCAATCCCGAACCACAAACCCTAACCCCAACCCCTAACCCCAAATCTAAACCTAACCCCAATCCCTAACCCCAAACCTAACCCCAAATCTAAACCTAACCCCAACCCCTAAACCCCAACCCCTAACCCCAAATCTAAACCTAACCCCAATCCCTAACCCCAAACCCTAACCCCAACCCCTAACCCCAAATCTAAACCTAACCCCAATCCCTAACCCCAACCCCTAACCCCAACCCCTAAACCCAAATCTAAACCTAACCCCAACCCCTAAACCCCAACCCCTAACCCCAAATCTAAACCTAACCCCAACCCATAACCCCAAATCTAAACCTAACCCCAATCCCTAACCCCAAACCCTAACCCCAACCCCTAACCCCAAATCTAAACCTAACCCCAATCCCTAACCCCAAACCCTAACCCCAAATCTAAACCTAACCCCAACCCCTAAACCCCAACCCCTAACCCCAAATCTAAACCCAACCCCAACCCCTAACCCCAACCCCCAACCCCAAATCTAAACCTAACCCCAAATCTAAACCTAACCCCAATCCCTAACCCCAACCACTAACCCCAAATCTAAACTTACCCCCAACCCCTAACCCCAAATCTAAACCTAACCCCAACCCCTAACCCCAACCCCTAACCCCAAATCTAAACCTAACCCCAATCCCTAACCCCAACCTTTAACCCCAAATCTAAACCTAACCCTAACCCCTAAACCCCAACCCCATCCCCAAATCTAAACCTAACCCCAATCCATAACCCCAAACCCTAACCCCAACCCCTAACCCCAAATCTAAACCTAACCCCAATCCCTAACCCCAACCCCTAACCCCAAATCTAAACCTAACCCCAACCCCTAAACCCCAACCCCTAAACCCAAATCTAAACCTAACCCCAATCCCTAACCCCAAACCCTAACCCCAAATCTAAACCTAACCCCAACCCCTAAACCCTAACACCTAACCCCAAATCTAAACCTAACCCCAATCCCTAACCCCAAACCCTAACCCCAACCCCTAACCCCAAATATAAACCTAACCCCAATCCCTAACCCCAACCCCTAACCCCAACCCCTAAACCCAAATCTAAACCTAACCCCAATCCCTAACCCCAACCCCTAACCCCAACCCCTAAACCCAAATCTAAACCTAACCCCAACCCCTAAACCCCAACCCCTAACCCCAAATCTAAACCTAACCCCAATCCCTAACCCCAAACCCTAACCCCAACCCCTAACCCCAAATCTAAACCTAACCCCAATCCCTAACCCCAAACCCTAACCCCAACCCCTAACCCCAAATATAAACCTAACCCCAATCCCTAACCCCAACCCCTAACCCCAACCCCTAAACCCAAATCTAAACCTAACCCCAACCCCTAAACCCCAACCCCTAACCCCAAATCTAAACCTAACCCCAATCCCTAACCCCAAACCCTAACCCCAACCCCTAACCCCAAATCTAAACCTAACCCCAATCCCTAACCCCAAACCCTAACCCCAAATCTAAACCTAACCCCAACCCCTAAACCCCAACCCCTAACCCCAAATCTAAACCTAACCCCAACCCCTAACCCCAACCCCTATCCCCAAATCTAAACCTAACCTCAACCCCTAACCCCAACCCCTAACCCCAACCCCTAACCCCAAATCTAAACCTAACCCCAAATCTAAACCTAACCCCAACCCCTAACTCCAAATCTAAACCTAACCCCAATGCCTAACCCCAACCCCTAACCCGAACCCCTAACCCCAAATCTAAACTTAACCCCAATCCCTAACCCCAAACCCTAACCCCAAATCTAAACCTAACCCCAACCCCTAAACCCCAACCCCTAACCCCAAATCTAAACCTAACCCCAATCCCGAACCACAAACCCTAACCCCAACCCCTAACCCCAAATCTAAACCTAACCCCAATCCCTAACCCCAAACCTAACCCCAAATCTAAACCTAACCCCAACCCCTAAACCCCAACCCCTAACCCCAAATCTAAACCTAACCCCAATCCCTAACCCCAAACCCTAACACCAACCCCTAACCCCAAATCTAAACCTAACCCCAATCACTAACCCCAACCCCTAACCCCAACCCCTAAACCCAAATCTAAACCTAACCCCAACCCCTAAACCCCAACCCCTAACCCCAAATCTAAACCTAACCCCAACCCATAACCCCAAATCTAAACCTAACCCCAATCCCTAACCCCAAACCCTAACCCCAACCCCTAACCCCAAATCTAAACCTAACCCCAATCCCTAACCCAAAACCCTAACCCCAAATCTAAACCTAACCCCAACCCCTAAACCCCAACCCCTAACCCCAAATCTAAACCTAACGCCAACCCCTAACCCCAACCCCCAACCCCAAATCTAAACCTAACCCCAAATCTAAACCTAACCCCAATCCCTAACCCCAACCACTAACCCCAAATCTAAACTTAACCCCAACCCCTAACCCCAAATCTAAACCTAACCCCAACCCCTAACCCCAACCCCTAACCCCAAATCTAAACCTAACCCCAATCCCTAACCCCAACCTTTAAACCCAAATCTAAACCTAACCCTAATCCCTAAACCCCAACCCCATCCCCAAATCTAAACCTAACCCCAATCCATAACCCCAAACCCTAACCCCAACCCCTAACCCCAAATCTAAACCTAACCCCAATCCCTAACCCCAACCCCTAACCCCAAATCTAAACCTAACCCCAACCCCTAAACCCCAACCCCTAAACCCAAATCTAAACCTAACCCCAATCCCTAACCCCAAACCCTAACCCCAAATCTAAACCTAACCCCAACCCCTAAACCCCAACACCTAACCCCAAATCTAAACCTAACCCCAATCCCTAACCCCAAACCCTAACCCCAACCCCTAACCCCAAATATAAACCTAACCCCAATCCCTAACCCCAACCCCTAACCCCAACCCCTAAACCCAAATCTAAACCTAACCCCAATCCCTAACCCCAACCCCTAACCCCAACCCCTAAACCCAAATCTAAACCTAACCCCAACCCCTAAACACCAACCCCTAACCCCAAATCTAAACCTAACCCCAATCCCTAACCCCAAACCCTAACCCCAACCCCTAACCCCAAATCTAAACCTAACCCCAATCCCTAACCCCAACCCCTAACCCCAACCCCTAAACCCAAATCTAAACCTAACCCCAACCCCTAAACCCCAACCCCTAACCCCAAATCTAAACCTAACCCCAATCCCTAACCCCAAATCTAAACCTAACCCCAATCCCTAACCGCAAACCCTAACCCCAACCCCTAACCCCAAATCTAAACCTAACCCCAATCCCTAACCCCAAACCCTAACCCCAAATCTAAACCTAACCCCAACCCCTAAACCCCAACCCCTAACCCTAAATCTAAACCTAACCCCACTCCCTAACCCCAACCCCTAACCCCAACCCCTAAACCCAAATCTAAACCTAACCCCAACCCCTAAACCCCAACCCCTAACCCCAAATCTAAACCTAACCCCAACCCCTAAACCCAAATCTACACCTAACCCCAACCCCTAACCCCAACCCCTAACCCCAACCCCTAAACCCAAATCTAAACCTAACCCCAATCCCTAACCCCAAACCCTAACCCCAACCCCTAAACCTAACCCCAACCCCTAAACCCCAACCCCTAACCCCAAATCTAAACCTAACCCCAATCCCTAACCCCAAACCCTAACCCCAACCCCTAACCCCAAATCTAAACCTAACCCCAATCCCTAACCCCAAACCCTAACCCCAAATCTAAACCTAACCCCAACCCCTAAACCCCAACCCCTAACCCCAAATCTAAACCTAACCCCAACCCCTAACCCCAACCCCTATCCCCAAATCTAAACCTAACCTCAACCCCTAACCCCAACCCCTAACCCCAACCCCTAACCCCAACCCCTAACCCCAAATCTAAACCTAACCCCAAATCTAAACCTAACCCCAACCCCTAACTCCAAATCTAAACCTAACCCCAATCCCTAACCCCAAACCCTAACCCGAACCCTTAACCCCAAATCTAAACTTAACCCCAATCCCTAACCCCAAACCCTAACCCCAAATCTAAACCTAACCCCAACCCCTAAACCCCAACCCCTAACCCCAAATCTAAACCTAACCCCAATCCCGAACCACAAACCCTAACCCCAACCCCTAACCCCAAATCTAAACCTAACCCCAATCCCTAACCCCAAACCTAACCCCAAATCTAAACCTAACCCCAACCCCTAAACCCCAACCCCTAACCCCAAATCTAAACCTAACCCCAATCCCTAACCCCAAACCCTAACCCCAATCCCTAACCCCAAATCTAAACCTAACCCCAATCCCTAACCCCAACCCCTAACCCCAAATCTAAACCTAACCCCAACCCCTAAACCCCAACCCCTAAACCCAAATCTAAACCTAAGCCCAATCCCTAACCCCAAACCCTAACCCCAAATCTAAACCTAACCCCAACGCCTAAACCCCAACACCTAACCCCAAATCTAAACCTAACCCCAATCCCTAACCCCAAACCCTAACCCCAACCCCTAACCCCAAATATAAACCTAACCCCAATCCCTAACCCCAACCCCTAACCCCAACCCCTAAACCCAAATCTAAACCTAACCCCAACCCCTAAACCCCAACCCCTAACCCCAAATCTAAACCTAACCCCAACCCCTAACCCCAAATCTAAACCTAACCCCAATCCCTAACCCCAAACCCTAACCCCAACCCCTAACCCCAAATCTAAACCTAACCCCAATCCCTAACCCCAAACCCTAACCCCAAATCTAAACCTAACCACAATCCCTAACCCCAACCCCTAACCCCAAATCTAAACCTAACCCCAACCCCTAAACCCCAACCCCTAAACCCAAATCTAAACCTAACCCCAATCCCTAACCCCAAACCCTAACCCCAAATCTAAACCTAACCCCAACCCCTAAACCCCAACACCTAACCCCAAATCTAAACCTAACCCCAATCCCTAACCCCAAACCCTAACCCCAACCCCTAACCCTAAATATAAACCTAACCCCAATCCCTAACCCCAACCCCTAACCCCAACCCCTAACCCCAAATGTAAACCTAACCTCAACCCCTAATCCCAACCCCTAACCCCAACCCCTAACCCCAACCCCTAACCCCAAATCTAAACCTAACCCCAAATCTAAACCTAACCCCAACCCATAACTCCAAATCTAAACCTAACCCCAATCCCTAACCCCAACCCCTAAACCCCAACCCCATCCCCAAATCTAAACCTAACCCCAATCCCTAACCCCAAACCCTAACCCCAACCCCTAACCCCAAATCTATACCTAACCCCAAACCCTAACCCCAATCCCTAACCCCAAATCTAAACCTAACCCCAACCCCTAAACCCCAACCCCTAAACCCAAATCTAAACCTAACCCCAATCCCTAACCCCAAACCCTAACCCCAAATCTTAACCTAACCCCAACCCCTAAACCCCAACCCCTAACCCCAAATCTAAACCTAACCCCAATCCCTAACCCCAAACCCTAACCCCAACCCCTAACCCCAAATCTAAACCTAACCCCAATCCCTAACCCCAACCCCTAACCCCAACCCCTAAACCCAAATCTAAACCTAACCCCAACCCCTAAACCCCAACCCCTAACTCCAAATCTAAACCTAACCCCAACCCCTAACCCCAAATCTAAACCTAACCCCAATCCCTAACCCCAAACCCTAACCCCAACCCCTAACCCCAAATCTAAACCTAACCCCAATCCCTAACCCCAAACCCTAACCCCAAATCTAAACCTAACCCCAATCCCTAACCCCAAACCCTAACCCCAATCCCTAACCCCAAATCTAAACCTAACCCCAATCCCTAACCCCAAACCCTAACCCCAAATCTAAACCTAACCCCAACCCCTAAACCCCAACCCCTAACCCCAAATCTAAACCTAACCCCAACCCCTAACCCCAACCCCTATCCCCAAATCTAAACCTAACCTCAACCCCTAACCGCAAACCCTAACCCCAACCCCTAACCCCAAATCTAAACCTAACCCCAATCCCTAACCCCAAACCCTAACCCCAAATCTAAACCTAACCCCAACCCCTAAACCCCAACCCCTAACCCTAAATCTAAACCTAACCCCACTCCCTAACCCCAACCCCTAACCCCAACCCCTAAACCCAAATCTAAACCTAACCCCAACCCCTAAACCCCAACCCCTAACCCCAAATCTAAACCTAACCCCAACCCCTAAACCCAAATCTACACCTAACCCCAACCCCTAACCCCAACCCCTAACCCCAACCCCTAAACCCAAATCTAAACCTAACCCCAATCCCTAACCCCAAACCCTAACCCCAACCCCTAAACCTAACCCCAACCCCTAAACCCCAACCCCTAACCCCAAATATAAACCTAACCCCAATCCCTAACCCCAAACCCTAACCCCAACCCCTAACCCCAAATCTAAACCTAACCCCAATCCCTAACCCCAAACCCTAACCCCAAATCTAAACCTAACCCCAACCCCTAAACCCCAACCCCTAACCCTAAATCTAAACCTAACCCCACTCCCTAACCCCAACCCCTAACCCCAACCCCTAAACCCAAATCTAAACCTAACCCCAACCCCTAAACCCCAACCCCTAACCCCAAATCTAAACCTAACCCCAATCCCTAACCCCAAACCCTAACCCCAACCCCTAACCCCAAATCTAAACCTAACCCCAATCCCTAACCCCAAACCCTAACCCCAAATCTAAACCTAACCCCAACCCCTAAACCCCAACCCCTAACCCCAAATCTAAACCTAACCCCAACCCCTAACCCCAACCCCTATCCCCAAATCTAAACCTAACCTCAACCCCTAACCCCAACCCCTAACCCCAACCCCTAACCCCAACCCCTAACCCCAAATCTAAACCTAACCCCAAATCTAAACCTAACCCCAACCCCTAACTCCAAATCTAAACCTAACCCCAATCCCTAACCCCAAACCCTAACCCGAACCCTTAACCCCAAATCTAAACTTAACCCCAATCCCTAACCCCAAACCCTAACCCCAAATCTAAACCTAACCCCAACCCCTAAACCCCAACCCCTAACCCCAAATCTAAACCTAACCCCAATCCCGAACCACAAACCCTAACCCCAACCCCTAACCCCAAATCTAAACCTAACCCCAATCCCTAACCCCAAACCTAACCCCAAATCTAAACCTAACCCCAACCCCTAAACCCCAACCCCTAACCCCAAATCTAAACCTAACCCCAATCCCTAACCCCAAACCCTAACCCCAATCCCTAACCCCAAATCTAAACCTAACCCCAATCCCTAACCCCAACCCCTAACCCCAAATCTAAACCTAACCCCAACCCCTAAACCCCAACCCCTAAACCCAAATCTAAACCTAAGCCCAATCCCTAACCCCAAACCCTAACCCCAAATCTAAACCTAACCCCAACGCCTAAACCCCAACACCTAACCCCAAATCTAAACCTAACCCCAATCCCTAACCCCAAACCCTAACCCCAACCCCTAACCCCAAATATAAACCTAACCCCAATCCCTAACCCCAACCCCTAACCCGAACCCCTAAACCCAAATCTAAACCTAACCCCAACCCCTAAACCCCAACCCCTAACCCCAAATCTAAACCTAACCCCAACCCCTAACCCCAAATCTAAACCTAACCCCAATCCCTAACCCCAAACCCTAACCCCAACCCCTAACCCCAAATCTAAACCTAACCCCAATCCCTAACCCCAAACCCTAACCCCAAATCTAAACCTAACCCCAATCCCTAACCCCAACCCCTAACCCCAAATCTAAACCTAACCCCAACCCCTAAACCCCAACCCCTAAACCCAAATCTAAACCTAACCCCAATCCCTAACCCCAAACCCTAACCCCAAATCTAAACCTAACCCCAACCCCTAAACCCCAACACCTAACCCCAAATCTAAACCTAACCCCAATCCCTAACCCCAAACCCTAACCCCAACCCCTAACCCTAAATATAAACCTAACCCCAATCCCTAACCCCAACCCCTAACCCCAACCCCTAACCCCAAATGTAAACCTAACCTCAACCCCTAATCCCAACCCCTAACCCCAACCCCTAACCCCAACCCCTAACCCCAAATCTAAACCTAACCCCAAATCTAAACCTAACCCCAACCCATAACTCCAAATCTAAACCTAACCCCAATCCCTAACCCCAACCCCTAAACCCCAACCCCATCCCCAAATCTAAACCTAACCCCAATCCCTAACCCCAAACCCTAACCCCAACCCCTAACCCCAAATCTATACCTAACCCCAAACCCTAACCCCAATCCCTAACCCCAAATCTAAACCTAACCCCAACCCCTAAACCCCAACCCCTAAACCCAAATCTAAACCTAACCCCAATCCCTAACCCCAAACCCTAACCCCAAATCTAAACCTAACCCCAACCCCTAAACCCCAACCCCTAACCCCAAATCTAAACCTAACCCCAATCCCTAACCCCAAACCCTAACCCCAACCCCTAACCCCAAATCTAAACCTAACCCCAATCCCTAACCCCAACCCCTAACCCCAACACCTAAACCCAAATCTAAACCTAACCCCAACCCCTAAACCCCAACCCCTAACTCCAAATCTAAACCTAACCCCAACCCCTAACCCCAAATCTAAACCTAACCCCAATCCCTAACCCCAAACCCTAACCCCAACCCCTAACCCCAAATCTAAACCTAACCCCAATCCCTAACCCCAAACCCTAACCCCAAATCTAAACCTAACCCCAATCCCTAACCCCAAACCCTAACCCCAAATCTAAACCTAACCCCAACCCCTAAACCCCAACCCCTAACCCCAAATCTAAACCTAACCCCAATCCCTAACCCCAACCCCTAACCCCAAATCAAAACCTAATCCCAACCCCTAAACCCCAACTCCTAACCCCAAATCTAAACCTAACCCCAATCCCTAACCCCAACCCCTAACCCCAAATCTAAACCAAACCCCAACCCCTAAACCCCAACCCCTAACCCCAAATCTAAACCTAACCCCAATCCCTAACCCCAAACCCTAACCCCAACCCCTAACCCCAAATCTAAACCTAACCCCAATCCCTAACCCCAACCCCTAACCCCAACACCTAAACCCAAATCTAAACCTAACCCCAACCCCTAAACCCCAACCCCTAACCCCAAATCTAAACCTAACCCCAATCCCTAACCCCAAACTCTAACCCCAACCCCTAAACCCAAATCTAAACCTAACCCCAACCCCTAAACCCCAACCCCTAACCCCAAATCTAAACCTAACCCCAACCCCTCACCCCAAATCTAAACCTAACCCCAATCCCTAACCCCAAACCCTAACCCCAACCCCTAACCCCAAATCTAAACCTAACCCCAATCCCTAACCCCAAACCCTAACCCCAACCCCTAACCCCAAATCTAAACCTAACCCCAATCCCTAACCCCAATCCCTAACCCCAAACCCTAACCCCAAATCTAAACCTAACCCCAAATCTAAGCCTAACCCCAATGCCTGACCCCAAACCCTAACCCCAACCCCCAACCCCAAATCTAAACCTAACCCCGTATGCGGGCGTGCAGTACGCCAACCATCAACGGACGTTTTTCCCCTCAAGCCTGTCAGGACGTTGCTCGTCCGTCTTTCCCTCAATAGATGGGAGTAGGCGCGCTTGCGGATGTGTGCGTGTGTGTGGCCACGCGTTTGCTTAGGCATCAGTGTGTGAAAAGGTAGGTGCTTTTCTCTAGCTGCGTGTGCGTGCACGTGGTGCTGGGTGCACATCCCGGGGTGCTCGTGGAAAGGTTTCTGCATGGTTTTCGCTGAGGAATCGTGTGTGTGCACATGGACAAAGAGAAGGCGCAGCAACCAGGTTCCAGCGCCGAAGAAGGCAAAAGGCAAGGTTTCCGGCGCTATCTCCTCTCCGCAGACCTAGTCGCGCAAAGCAAGCCGCTAAGCCGGCGACCGGCAAGAGAGCTACAACGAAGCATGCCGAACGGAGAAAATAGCAGCAGCTCATCTGTTCACACCTTGTTTCTGCCATGTGCTTGAACGCCAAGACGTTCGCACTTCTGTGAGATGAAAGACGTCCTTCTGCATATGTGGTTGCTCACACCGGTGCACTTGTTAGTGTATCCCTTCAGTCCTGGGCTGCGGGGCATTCAGAAGTGGCTCTGTGGAGACGTCTGCATAGAGGCAGCTGTCAGAACACGCACACTCGATTGTTCACCAAAACATATGCAGACGCGTCCTTAGCCTGTAGATTTGGATGCACAGAGTTCCCTGTGTTCGCAAGAGACAAGGGAATCGCGTCTGTACGCACAGAAGCAATAGCGGACCGTTTCCCTCGGAGTGAACGCGAAGAGCCGTCTATGTACTCGCAGACACGGGAACGTGCCTCAATGCGGTCACAGAGGCAGCAGCTTTTGCACAGATGCTCTGGTGATTCTGGCACTTTCCAGGCACACTCCTGAAAGTCGCGCACACTGCTGTTCACTCGCTAAACGACCTCTTGGGAAACACGTCTCCGGTCGATGGACCGCTCAGATTGCTTCTCGTGTAACTGTGAACTGTGTCAGCGCAGGGAATCCGTCTCTGTTGAGCAGATGTCAATCCTGCCTCGCTTTTGCTTTGTTGCCTCTACCAAGATGATTTCCCGTTTCTCTCTTCACTGGAGCACGCAGACACAGCCAACGCACATCAAGTGTCAAGAGACACGCTCTGCTGAGCTCAACGCTTGTGCAGATGCACATGTGCGACGAAGTCAACACACGTGCTTGTGGAGAGAAAGAAAGGGACTCCCAGGCGTGTGGAGCGACGGGGAGAAAGAGCGGGCGTTGAGGAACACAGTTTCAAACAGACTGTCTCCACACAAACAGGCACCTGTCTGCAGGTATCCTAGATCTTGATTCTTGAACTTGAGGAAACACGCGTCTGAGCAAAACTCCCAAACGCTTCCAGGAAAGACACACGCTCTCCCACAAGCACACAAGTGTTTGCCCTCAGCTATAGATCAGGGACAAGCTTGTGAAGAGATGCGCTGCTATTCTTTCGCCTTATGGCATCACGTGTTTCGTTCCTCTTGGAGATCGATTGTTAAACGTCTTTCCTAGGGCGACTGTGAAGCATTTGCCAGCGGAGGAGAAGTAGCACGGAGCAGCATTCAGTACTGCCTACGAGTGTCTTTGCTACCCTACTAGCGGAGCTCCAAGAACAGGCACACATCTTCAGGTACCTTCCAAATGTGGATTCCCCTGCAGCCCCGTAGGCGGGCGTGCAGTACGCCAACCATCAACGGACGTTTTTCCCCTCAAGCCTGTCAGGACGTTGCTCGTCCGTCTTTCCCTCAATAGATGGGAGTAGGCGCGCTTGCGGATGTGTGCGTGTGTGTGGCCACGCGTTTGCTTAGGCATCAGTGTGTGAAAAGGTAGGTGCTTTTCTCTAGCTGCGTGTGCGTGCACGTGGTGCTGGGTGCACATCCCTGGGTGCTCGTGGAAAGGTTTCTGCATGGTTTTCGCTGAGGAATCGTGTGTGTGCACATGGACAAAGAGAAGGCGCAGCAACCGGGTTCCAGCGCCGAAGAAGGCAAAAGGCAAGGTTTCCGGCGCTATCTCCTTCTCTCCGCAGACCTAGTCGCGCAAAGCAAGCCGCTAAGCCGGCGACCGGCAAGAGAGCTACAACGAAGCATGCCGAACGGAGAAAATAGCAGCAGCTCATCTGTTCACACCTTGTTTCTGCCATGTGCTTGAACGCCAAGACGTTTGCGCTTCTGTGAGATGAAAGACGTCCTTCTGCATATGTGGTTGCTCACACCGGTGCACTTGTTAGTGTATCCCTTCAGTCCTGGGCTGCGGGGCATTCAGAAGTGGCTCTGTGGAGACGTCTGCATAGAGGCAGCTGTCAGAACACGCACACTCGATTGTTCACCAAAACATATGCAGACGCGTCCTTAGCCTGTAGATTTGGATGCACAGAGTTCCCTGTGTTCGCAAGAGACAAGGGAATCGCGTCTGTACGCACAGAAGCAATAGCGGACCGTTTCCCTCGGAGTGAACGCGAAGAGCCGTCTATGTACTCGCAGACACGGGAACGTGCCTCAATGCGGTCACAGAGGCAGCAGCTTTTGCACAGATGCTCTGGTGATTCTGGCACTTTCCAGGCACACTCCTGAAAGCCGCGCACACTGCTGTTCACTCGCTAAACGACCTCTTGGGAAACACGTCTCCGGTCGATGGACCGCTCAGATTGCTTCTCGTGTAACTGTGAACTGTGTCAGCGCAGGGAATTTGTCTCTGTTGAGCAGATGTCAATCCTGCCTCGCTTTTGCTTTGTTGCCTCTACCAAGATGATTTCCCGTTTCTCTCTTCACTGGAGCACGCAGACACAGCCAACGCACATCAAGTGTCAAGAGACACGCTCTGCTGAGCTCAACGCTTGTGCAGATGCACATGTGCGACGAAGTCAACACACGTGCTTGTGGAGAGAAAGAAAGGGACTCCCAGGCGTGTGGAGCGACGGGGAGAAAGAGCGGGCGCTGAGGAACACAGTTTCAAACAGACTGTCTCCACACAAACAGGCACCTGTCTGCAGGTATCCTAGATCTTGATTCTTGAACTTGAGGAAACACGCGTCTGAGCAAAACTCCCAAACGCTTCCAGGAAAGACACACGCTCTCCCACAAGCACACAAGTGTTTGCCCTCAGCTATAGATCAGGGACAAGCTTGTGAAGAGATGCGCTGCTATTCTTTCGCCTTATGGCATCACGTGTTTCGTTCCTCTTGGAGATCGATTGTTAAACGTCTTTCCTAGGGCGACTGTGAAGCATTTGCCAGCGGAGGAGAAGTAGCACGGAGCAGCATTCAGTACTGCCTACGAGTGTCTTTGCTACCCTACTAGCGGAGCTCCAAGAACAGGCACACATCTTCAGGTACCTTCCAAATGTGGATTCCCCTGCAGCCCCGTAGGCGGGCGTGCAGTACGCCAACCATCAACGGACGTTTTTCCCCTCAAGCCTGTCAGGACGTTGCTCGTCCGTCTTTCCCTCAATAGATGGGAGTAGGCGCGCTTGCGGATGTGTGCGTGTGTGTGGCCACGCGTTTGCTTAGGCATCAGTGTGTGAAAAGGTAGGTGCTTTTCTCTAGCTGCGTGTGCGTGCACGTGGTGCTGGGTGCACATCCCTGGGTGCTCGTGGAAAGGTTTCTGCATGGTTTTCGCTGAGGAATCGTGTGTGTGCACATGGACAAAGAGAAGGCGCAGCAACCGGGTTCCAGCGCCGAAGAAGGCAAAAGGCAAGGTTTCCGGCGCTATCTCCTTCTCTCCGCAGACCTAGTCGCGCAAAGCAAGCCGCTAAGCCGGCGACCGGCAAGAGAGCTACAACGAAGCATGCCGAACGGAGAAAATAGCAGCAGCTCATCTGTTCACACCTTGTTTCTGCCATGTGCTTGAACGCCAAGACGTTTGCGCTTCTGTGAGATGAAAGACGTCCTTCTGCATATGTGGTTGCTCACACCGGTGCACTTGTTAGTGTATCCATTCAGTCCTGGGCTGCGGGGCATTCAGAAGTGGCTCTGTGGAGACGTCTGCATAGAGGCAGCTGTCAGAACACGCACACTCGATTGTTCACCAAAACATATGCAGACGCGTCCTTAGCCTGTAGATTTGGATGCACAGAGTTCCCTGTGTTCGCAAGAGACAAGGGAATCGCGTCTGTACGCACAGAAGCAATAGCGGACCGTTTCCCTCGGAGTGAACACGAAGAGCCGTCTATGTACTCGCAGACACGGGAACGTGCCTCAATGCGGTCACAGAGGCAGCAGCTTTTGCACAGATGCTCTGGTGATTCTGGCACTTTCCAGGCACACTCCTGAAAGCCGCGCACACTGCTGTTCACTCGCTAAACGACCTCTTGGGAAACACGTCTCCGGTCGATGGACCGCTCAGATTGCTTCTCGTGTAACTGTGAACTGTGTCAGCGCAGGG
This sequence comes from Patagioenas fasciata, assembly GCF_037038585.1. Taxonomy (NCBI): domain Eukaryota; kingdom Metazoa; phylum Chordata; class Aves; order Columbiformes; family Columbidae; genus Patagioenas; species Patagioenas fasciata. The sequence goes on along the minus strand of NC_092523.1, from coordinate 50,652,672 downwards.
AATTTGTCTCTGTTGAGCAGATGTCAATCCTGCCTCGCTTTTGCTTTGTTGCCTCTACCAAGATGATTTCCCGTTTCTCTCTTCACTGGAGCACGCAGACACAGCCAACGCACATCAAGTGTCAAGAGACACGCTCTGCTGAGCTCAACGCTTGTGCAGATGCACATGTGCGACGAAGTCAACACACGTGCTTGTGGAGAGAAAGAAAGGGACTCCCAGGCGTGTGGAGCGACGGGGAGAAAGAGCGGGCGCTGAGGAACACAGTTTCAAACAGACTGTCTCCACACAAACAGGCACCTGTCTGCAGGTATCCTAGATCTTGATTCTTGAACTTGAGGAAACACGCGTCTGAGCAAAACTCCCAAACGCTTCCAGGAAAGACACACGCTCTCCCACAAGCACACAAGTGTTTGCCCTCAGCTATAGATCAGGGACAAGCTTGTGAAGAGATGCCCTGCTATTCTTTCGCCTTATGCCATCATGTGTTTCGTTCCTCTTGGAGATCGATTGTTAAACGTCTTTCCTAGGGCGACTGTGAAGCATTTGCCAGCGGAGGAGAAGTAGCACGGAGCAGCATTCAGTACTGCCTACGAGTGTCTTTGCTACCCTACTAGCGGAGCTCCAAGAACAGGCACACATCTTCAGGTACCTTCCAAATGTGGATTCCCCTGCAGCCCCGTAGGCGGGCGTGCAGTACGCCAACCATCAACGGACGTTTTTCCCCTCAAGCCTGTCAGGACGTTGCTCGTCCGTCTTTCCCTCAATAGATGGGAGTAGGCGCGCTTGCGGATGTGTGCGTGTGTGTGGCCACGCGTTTGCTTAGGCATCAGAGTGTGAAAAGGTAGGTGCTTTTCTCTAGCTGCGTGTGCGTGCACGTGGTGCTGGGTGCACATCCCTGGGTGCTCGTGGAAAGGTTTCTGCATGGTTTTCGCTGAGGAATCGTGTGTGTGCACATGGACAAAGAGAAGGCGCAGCAACCGGGTTCCAGCGCCGAAGAAGGCAAAAGGCAAGGTTTCCGGCGCTATCTCCTTCTCTCCGCAGACCTAGTCGCGCAAAGCAAGCCGCTAAGCCGGCGACCGGCAAGAGAGCTACAACGAAGCATGCCGAACGGAGAAAATAGCAGCAGCTCATCTGTTCACACCTTGTTTCTGCCATGTGCTTGAACGCCAAGACGTTCGCGCTTCTGTGAGATGAAAGACGTCCTTCTGCATATGTGGTTGCTCACACCGGTGCACTTGTTAGTGTATCCCTTCAGTCCTGGGCTGCGGGGCATTCAGAAGTGGCTCTGTGGAGACGTCTGCATAGAGACAGCTGTCAGAGCACGCACACTCGATTGTTCACCAAAACATATGCAGACGCGTCCTTAGCCTGTAGATTTGGATGCACAGAGTTCCCTGTGTTCGCAAGAGACAAGGGAATCGCGTCTGTACGCACAGAAGCAATAGCGGACCGTTTCCCTCGGAGTGAACGCGAAGAGCCGTCTATGTACTCGCAGACACGGGAACGTGCCTCAATGCGGTCACAGAGGCAGCAGCTTTTGCACAGATGCTCTGGTGATTCTGGCACTTTCCAGGCACACTCCTGAAAGTCGCGCACACTGCTGTTCACTCGCTAAACGACCTCTTGGGAAACACGTGTCCGGTCGATGGACCGCTCAGATTGCTTCTCGTGTAACTGTGAACTGTGTCAGCGCAGGGAATCCGTCTCTGTTGAGCAGATGTCAATCCTGCCTCGCTTTTGCTTTGTTGCCTCTACCAAGATGATTTCCCGTTTCTCTCTTCACTGGAGCACGCAGACACAGCCAACGCACATCAAGTGTCAAGAGACACGCTCTGCTGAGCTCAACGCTTGTGCAGATGCACATGTGCGACGAAGTCAACACACGTGCTTGTGGAGAGAAAGAAAGGGACTCCCAGGCGTGTGGAGCGACGGGGAGAAAGAGCGGGCGCTGAGGAACACAGTTTCAAACAGACTGTCTCCACACAAACAGGCACCTGTCTGCAGGTATCCTAGATCTTGATTCTTGAACTTGAGGAAACACGCGTCTGAGCAAAACTCCCAAACGCTTCCAGGAAAGACACAGGCTCTCCCACAAGCACACAAGTGTTTGCCCTCAGCTATAGATCAGGGACAAGCTTGTGAAGAGATGCCCTGCTATTATTTCGCCTTATGCCATCATGTGTTTCGTTCCTCTTGGAGATCGATTGTTAAACGTCTTTCCTAGGGCGACTGTGAAGCATTTGCCAGCGGAGGAGAAGTAGCACGGAGCAGCATTCAGTACTGCCTACGAGTGTCTTTGCTACCCTACTAGCGGAGCTCCAAGAACAGGCACACATCTTCAGGTACCTTCCAAATGTGGATTCCCCTGCAGCCCCGTAGGCGGGCGTGCAGTACGCCAACCATCAACGGACGTTTTTCCCCTCAAGCCTGTCAGGACGTTGCTCGTCCGTCTTTCCCTCAATAGATGGGAGTAGGCGCGCTTGCGGATGTGTGCGTGTGTGTGGCCACGCGTTTGCTTAGGCATCAGAGTGTGAAAAGGTAGGTGCTTTTCTCTAGCTGCGTGTGCGTGCACGTGGTGCTGGGTGCACATCCCTGGGTGCTCGTGGAAAGGTTTCTGCATGGTTTTCGCTGAGGAATCGTGTGTGTGCACATGGACAAAGAGAAGGCGCAGCAACCGGGTTCCAGCGCCGAAGAAGGCAAAAGGCAAGGTTTCCGGCGCTATCTCCTTCTCTCCGCAGACCTAGTCGCGCAAAGCAAGCCGCTAAGCCGGCGACCGGCAAGAGAGCTACAACGAAGCATGCCGAACGGAGAAAATAGCAGCAGCTCATCTGTTCACACCTTGTTTCTGCCATGTGCTTGAACGCCAAGACGTTCGCGCTTCTGTGAGATGAAAGACGTCCTTCTGCGTATGTGGTTGCTCACACCGGTGCACTTCTTAGTGTATCCCTTCAGTCCTGGGCTGCGGGGCATTCAGAAGTGGCTCTGTGGAGACGTCTGCATAGAGGCAGCTGTCAGAACACGCACACTCGATTGTTCACCAAAACATATGCAGACGCGTCCTTAGCCTGTAGATTTGGATGCACAGAGTTCCCTGTGTTCGCAAGAGACAAGGGAATCGCGTCTGTACGCACAGAAGCAATAGCGGACCGTTTCCCTCGGAGTGAACGCGAAGAGCCGTCTATGTACTCGCAGACACGGGAACGTGCCTCAATGCGGTCACAGAGGCAGCAGCTTTTGCACAGATGCTCTGGTGATTCTGGCACTTTCCAGGCACACTCCTGAAAGCCGCGCACACTGCTGTTCACTCGCTAAACGACCTCTTGGGAAACACGTCTCCGGTCGATGGACCGCTCAGATTGCTTCTCGTGTAACTGTGAACTGTGTCAGCGCAGGGAATCCGTCTCTGTTGAGCAGATGTCAATCCTGCCTCGCTTTTGCTTTGTTGCCTCTACCAAGATGATTTCCCGTTTCTCTCTTCACTGGAGCAGGCAGACACAGCCAACGCACATCAAGTGTCAAGAGACACGCTCTGCTGAGCTCAACGCTTGTGCAGATGCACATGTGCGACGAAGTCAACACACGTGCTTGTGGAGAGAAAGAAAGGGACTCCCAGGCGTGTGGAGCGACGGGGAGAAAGAGCGGGCGCTGAGGAACACAGTTTCAAACAGACTGTCTCCACACAAACAGGCACCTGTCTGCAGGTATCCTAGATCTTGATTCTTGAACTTGAGGAAACACGCGTCTGAGCAAAACTCCCAAACGCTTCCAGGAAAGACACACGCTCTCCCACAAGCACACAAGTGTTTGCCCTCAGCTATATATCAGGGACAAGCTTGTGAAGAGATGCCCTGCTATTCTTTCGCCTTATGCCATCATGTGTTTCGTTCCTCTTGGAGATCGATTGTTAAACATCTTTCCTAGGGCGACTGTGAAGCATTTGCCAGCGGAGGAGAAGTAGCACGGAGCAGCATTCAGTACTGCCTACGAGTGTCTTTGCTACCCTACTAGCGGAGCTCCAAGAACAGGCACACATCTTCAGGTACCTTCCAAATGTGGATTCCCCTGCAGCCCCGTAGGCGGGCGTGCAGTACGCCAACCATCAACGGACGTTTTTCCCCTCAAGCCTGTCAGGACGTTGCTCGTCCGTCTTTCCCTCAATAGATGGGAGTAGGCGCGCTTGCGGATGTGTGCGTGTGTGTGGCCACGCGTTTGCTTAGGCATCAGTGTGTGAAAAGGTAGGTGCTTTTCTCTAGCTGCGTGTGCGTGCACGTGGTGCTGGGTGCACATCCCTGGGTGCTCGTGGAAAGGTTTCTGCATGGTTTTCGCTGAGGAATCGTGTGTGTGCACATGGACAAAGAGAAGGCGCAGCAACCGGGTTCCAGCGCCGAAGAAGGCAAAAGGCAAGGTTTCCGGCGCTATCTCCTTCTCTCCGCAGACCTAGTCGCGCAAAGCAAGCCGCTAAGCCGGCGACCGGCAAGAGAGCTACAACGAAGCATGCCGAACGGAGAAAATAGCAGCAGCTCATCTGTTCACACCTTGTTTCTGCCATGTGCTTGAACGCCAAGACGTTCGCGCTTCTGTGAGATGAAAGACGTCCTTCTGCATATGTGGTTGCTCACACCGGTGCACTTGTTAGTGTATCCCTTCAGTCCTGGGCTGCGGGGCATTCAGAAGTGGCTCTGTGGAGACGTCTGCATAGAGGCAGCTGTCAGAACACGCACACTCGATTGTTCACCAAAACATATGCAGACGCGTCCTTAGCCTGTAGATTTGGATGCACAGAGTTCCCTGTGTTCGCAAGAGACAAGGGAATCGCGTCTGTACGCACAGAAGCAATAGCGGACCGTTTCCGTCGGAGTGAACGCGAAGAGCCGTCTATGTACTCGCAGACACGGGAACGTGCCTCAATGCGGTCACAGAGGCAGCAGCTTTTGCACAGATGCTCTGGTGATTCTGGCACTTTCCAGGCACACTCCTGAAAGCCGCGCACACTGCTGTTCACTCGCTAAACGACCTTTTGGGAAACACGTCTCCGGTCGATGGACCGCTCAGATTGCTTCTCGTGTAACTGTGAACTGTGTCAGCGCAGGGAATCCGTCTCTGTTGAGCAGATGTCAATCCTGCCTCGCTTTTGCTTTGTTGCCTCTACCAAGATGATTTCCCGTTTCTCTCTTCACTGGAGCACGCAGACACAGCCAACGCACATCAAGTGTCAAGAGACACGCTCTGCTGAGCTCAACGCTTGTGCAGATGCACATGTGCGACGAAGTCAACACACGTGCTTGTGGAGAGAAAGAAAGGGACTCCCAGGCGTGTGGAGCGACGGGGAGAAAGAGCGGGCGCTGAGGAACACAATTTCAAACAGACTGTCTCCACACAAACAGGCACCTGTCTGCAGGTATCCTAGATCTTGATTCTTGAACTTGAGGAAACACGCGTCTGAGCAAAACTCCCAAACGCTTCCAGGAAAGACACACGCTCTCCCACAAGCACACAAGTGTTTGCCCTCAGCTATAGATCAGGGACAAGCTTGTGAAGAGATGCCCTGCTATTCTTTCGCCTTATGGCATCATGTGTTTCGTTCCTCTTGGAGATCGATTGTTAAACGTCTTTCCTAGGGCGACTGTGAAGCATTTGCCAGCGGAGGAGAAGTAGCACGGAGCAGCATTCAGTACTGCCTACGAGTGTCTTTGCTACCCTACTAGCGGAGCTCCAAGAACAGGCACACATCTTCAGGTACCTTCCAAATGTGGATTCCCCTGCAGCCCCGTAGGCGGGCGTGCAGTACGCCAACCATCAACGGACGTTTTTCCCCTCAAGCCTGTCAGGACGTTGCTCGTCCGTCTTTCCCTCAATAGATGGGAGTAGGCGCGCTTGCGGATGTGTGCGTGTGTGTGGCCACGCGTTTGCTTAGGCATCAGTGTGTGAAAAGGTAGGTGCTTTTCTCTAGCTGCGTGTGCGTGCACGTGGTGCTGGGTGCACATCCCTGGGTGCTCGTGGAAAGGTTTCTGCATGGTTTTCGCTGAGGAATCGTGTGTGTGCACATGGACAAAGAGAAGGCGCAGCAACCGGGTTCCAGCGCCGAAGAAGGCAAAAGGCAAGGTTTCCGGCGCTATCTCCTTCTCTCCGCAGACCTAGTCGCGCAAAGCAAGCCGCTAAGCCGGCGACCGGCAAGAGAGCTACAACGAAGCATGCCGAACGGAGAAAATAGCAGCAGCTCATCTGTTCACACCTTGTTTCTGCCATGTGCTTGAACGCCAAGACGTTCGCGCTTCTGTGAGATGAAAGACGTCCTTCTGCATATGTGGTTGCTCACACCGGTGCACTTCTTAGTGTATCCCTTCAGTCCTGGGCTGCGGGGCATTCAGAAGTGGCTCTGTGGAGACGTCTGCATAGAGGCAGCTGTCAGAACACGCACACTCGATTGTTCACCAAAACATATGCAGACGCGTCCTTAGCCTGTAGATTTGGATGCACAGAGTTCCCTGTGTTCGCAAGAGACAAGGGAATCGCGTCTGTACGCACAGAAGCAATAGCGGACCGTTTCCGTCGGAGTGAACGCGAAGAGCCGTCTATGTACTCGCAGACACGGGAACGTGCCTCAATGCGGTCACAGAGGCAGCAGCTTTTGCACAGATGCTCTGGTGATTCTGGCACTTTCCAGGCACACTCCTGAAAGTCGCGCACACTGCTGTTCACTCGCTAAATGACCTCTTGGGAAACACGTCTCTGGTCGATGGACCGCTCAGATTGCTTCTCGTGTAACTGTGAACTGTGTCAGCGCAGGGAATCCGTCTCTGTTGAGCAGATGTCAATCCTGCCTCGCTTTTGCTTTGTTGCCTCTACCAAGATGATTTCCCGTTTCTCTCTTCACTGGAGCACGCAGACACAGCCAACGCACATCAAGTGTCAAGAGACACGCTCTGCTGAGCTCAACGCTTGTGCAGATGCACATGTGCGACGAAGTCAACACACGTGCTTGTGGAGAGAAAGAAAGGGACTCCCAGGCGTGTGGAGCGACGGGGAGAAAGAGCGGGCGCTGAGGAACACAGTTTCAAACAGACTGTCTCCACACAAACAGGCACCTGTCTGCAGGTATCCTAGATCTTGATTCTTGAACTTGAGGAAACACGCGTCTGAGCAAAACTCCCAAACGCTTCCAGGAAAGACACACGCTCTCCCACAAGCACACAAGTGTTTGCCCTCAGCTATAGATCAGGGACAAGCTTGTGAAGAGATGCCCTGCTATTCTTTCGCCTTATGGCATCATGTGTTTCGTTCCTCTTGGAGATCGATTGTTAAACGTCTTTCCTAGGGCGACTGTGAAGCATTTGCCAGCGGAGGAGAAGTAGCACGGAGCAGCATTCAGTACTGCCTACGAGTGTCTTTGCTACCCTACTAGCGGAGCTCCAAGAACAGGCACACATCTTCAGGTACCTTCCAAATGTGGATTCCCCTGCAGCCCCGTAGGCGGGCGTGCAGTACGCCAACCATCAACGGACGTTTTTCCCCTCAAGCCTGTCAGGACGTTGCTCGTCCGTCTTTCCCTCAATAGATGGGAGTAGGCGCGCTTGCGGATGCGTGCGTGTGTGTGGCCACGCGTTTGCTTAGGCATCAGAGTGTGAAAAGGTAGGTGCTTTTCTCTAGCTGCGTGTGCGTGCACGTGGTGCTGGGTGCACATCCCTGGGTGCTCGTGGAAAGGTTTCTGCATGGTTTTCGCTGAGGAATCGTGTGTGTGCACATGGACAAAGAGAAGGCGCAGCAATCAGGTTCCAGCGCCGAAGAAGGCAAAAGGCAAGGTTTCCGGCGCTATCTCCTTCTCTCCGCAGACCTAGTCGCGCAAAGCAAGCCGCTAAGCCGGCGACCGGCAAGAGAGCTACAACGAAGCATGCCGAACGGAGAAAATAGCAGCAGCTCATCTGTTCACACCTTGTTTCTGCCATGTGCTTGAACGCCAAGACGTTTGCGCTTCTGTGAGATGAAAGACGTCCTTCTGCATATGTGGTTGCTCACACCGGTGCACTTGTTAGTGTATCCCTTCAGTCCTGGGCTGCGGGGCATTCAGAAGTGGCTCTGTGGAGACGTCTGCATAGAGGCAGCTGTCAGAACACGCACACTCGATTGTTCACCAAAACATATGCAGACGCGTCCTTAGCCTGTAGATTTGGATGCACAGAGTTCCCTGTGTTCGCAAGAGACAAGGGAATCGCGTCTGTACGCACAGAAGCAATAGCGGACCGTTTCCCTCGGAGTGAACGCGAAGAGCCGTCTATGTACTCGCAGACACGGGAACGTGCCTCAATGCGGTCACAGAGGCAGCAGCTTTTGCACAGATGCTCTGGTGATTCTGGCACTTTCCAGGCACACTCCTGAAAGTCGCGCACACTGCTGTTCACTCGCTAAACGACCTCTTGGGAAACACGTCTCCGGTCGATGGACCGCTCAGATTGCTTCTCGTGTAACTGTGAACTGTGTCAGCGCAGGGAATCCGTCTCTGTTGAGCAGATGTCAATCCTGCCTCGCTTTTGCTTTGTTGCCTCTACCAAGATGATTTCCCGTTTCTCTCTTCACTGGAGCACGCAGACACAGCCAACGCACATCAAGTGTCAAGAGACACGCTCTGCTGAGCTCAACGCTTGTGCAGATGCACATGTGCGACGAAGTCAACACACGTGCTTGTGGAGAGAAAGAAAGGGACTCCCAGGCGTGTGGAGCGACGGGGAGAAAGAGCGGGCGCTGAGGAACACAGTTTCAAACAGACTGTCTCCACACAAACAGGCACCTGTCTGCAGGTATCCTAGATCTTGATTCTTGAACTTGAGGAAACACGCGTCTGAGCAAAACTCCCAAACGCTTCCAGGAAAGACACAGGCTCTCCCACAAGCACACAAGTGTTTGCCCTCAGCTATAGATCAGGGACAAGCTTGTGAAGAGATGCGCTGCTATTCTTTCGCCTTATGGCATCACGTGTTTCGTTCCTCTTGGAGATCGATTGTTAAACGTCTTTCCTAGGGCGACTGTGAAGCATTTGCCAGCGGAGGAGAAGTAGCACGGAGCAGCATTCAGTACTGCCTACGAGTGTCTTTGCTACCCTACTAGCGGAGCTCCAAGAACAGGCACACATCTTCAGGTACCTTCCAAATGTGGATTCCCCTGCAGCCCCGTAGGCGGGCGTGCAGTACGCCAACCATCAACGGACGTTTTTCCCCTCAAGCCTGTCAGGACGTTGCTCGTCCGTCTTTCCCTCAATAGATGGGAGTAGGCGCGCTTGCGGATGTGTGCGTGTGTGTGGCCACGCGTTTGCTTAGGCATCAGTGTGTGAAAAGGTAGGTGCTTTTCTCTAGCTGCGTGTGCGTGCACGTGGTGCTGGGTGCACATCCCTGGGTGCTCGTGGAAAGGTTTCTGCATGGTTTTCGCTGAGGAATCGTGTGTGTGCACATGGACAAAGAGAAGGCGCAGCAACCGGGTTCCAGCGCCGAAGAAGGCAAAAGGCAAGGTTTCCGGCGCTATCTCCTTCTCTCCGCAGACCTAGTCGCGCAAAGCAAGCCGCTAAGCCGGCGACCGGCAAGAGAGCTACAACGAAGCATGCCGAACGGAGAAAATAGCAGCAGCTCATCTGTTCACACCTTGTTTCTGCCATGTGCTTGAACGCCAAGACGTTCGCGCTTCTGTGAGATGAAAGACGTCCTTCTGCATATGTGGTTGCTCACACCGGTGCACTTGTTAGTGTATCCCTTCAGTCCTGGGCTGCGGGGCATTCAGAAGTGGCTCTGTGGAGACGTCTGCATAGAGACAGCTGTCAGAGCACGCACACTCGATTGTTCACTAAAACATATGCAGACGCGTCCTTAGCCTGTAGATTTGGATGCACAGAGTTCCCTGTGTTCGCAAGAGACAAGGGAATCGCGTCTGTACGCACAGAAGCAATAGCGGACCGTTTCCCTCGGAGTGAACGCGAAGAGCCGTCTATGTACTCGCAGACACGGGAACGTGCCTCAATGCGGTCACAGAGGCAGCAGCTTTTGCACAGATGCTCTGGTGATTCTGGCACTTTCCAGGCACACTCCTGAAAGTCGCGCACACTGCTGTTCACTCGCTAAACGACCTCTTGGGAAACACGTCTCCGGTCGATGGACCGCTCAGATTGCTTCTCGTGTAACTGTGAACTGTGTCAGCGCAGGGAATCCGTCTCTGTTGAGCAGATGTCAATCCTGCCTCGCTTTTGCTTTGTTGCCTCTACCAAGATGATTTCCCGTTTCTCTCTTCACTGGAGCACGCAGACACAGCCAACGCACATCAAGTGTCAAGAGACACGCTCTGCTGAGCTCAACGCTTGTGCAGATGCACATGTGCGACGAAGTCAACACACGTGCTTGTGGAGAGAAAGAAAGGGACTCCCAGGCGTGTGGAGCGACGGGGAGAAAGAGCGGGCGCTGAGGAACACAGTTTCAAACAGACTGTCTCCACACAAACAGGCACCTGTCTGCAGGTATCCTAGATCTTGATTCTTGAACTTGAGGAAACACGCGTCTGAGCAAAACTCCCAAACGCTTCCAGGAAAGACACACGCTCTCCCACAAGCACACAAGTGTTTGCCCTCAGCTATAGATCAGGGACAAGCTTGTGAAGAGATGCGCTGCTATTCTTTCGCCTTATGGCATCACGTGTTTCGTTCCTCTTGGAGATCGATTGTTAAACGTCTTTCCTAGGGCGACTGTGAAGCATTTGCCAGCGGAGGAGAAGTAGCACGGAGCAGCATTCAGTACTGCCTACGAGTGTCTTTGCTACCCTACTAGCGGAGCTCCAAGAACAGGCACACATCTTCAGGTACCTTCCAAATGTGGATTCCCCTGCAGCCCCGTAGGCGGGCGTGCAGTACGCCAACCATCAACGGACGTTTTTCCCCTCAAGCCTGTCAGGACGTTGCTCGTCCGTCTTTCCCTCAATAGATGGGAGTAGGCGCGCTTGCGGATGTGTGCGTGTGTGTGGCCACGCGTTTGCTTAGGCATCAGTGTGTGAAAAGGTAGGTGCTTTTCTCTAGCTGCGTGTGCGTGCACGTGGTGCTGGGTGCACATCCCTGGGTGCTCGTGGAAAGGTTTCTGCATGGTTTTCGCTGAGGAATCGTGTGTGTGCACATGGACAAAGAGAAGGCGCAGCAACCGGGTTCCAGCGCCGAAGAAGGCAAAAGGCAAGGTTTCCGGCGCTATCTCCTTCTCTCCGCAGACCTAGTCGCGCAAAGCAAGCCGCTAAGCCGGCGACCGGCAAGAGAGCTACAACGAAGCATGCCGAACGGAGAAAATAGCAGCAGCTCATCTGTTCACACCTTGTTTCTGCCATGTGCTTGAACGCCAAGACGTTCGCGCTTCTGTGAGATGAAAGACGTCCTTCTGCATATGTGGTTGCTCACACCGGTGCACTTGTTAGTGTATCCCTTCAGTCCTGGGCTGCGGGGCATTCAGAAGTGGCTCTGTGGAGACGTCTGCATAGAGACAGCTGTCAGAGCACGCACACTCGATTGTTCACTAAAACATATGCAGACGCGTCCTTAGCCTGTAGATTTGGATGCACAGAGTTCCCTGTGTTCGCAAGAGACAAGGGAATCGCGTCTGTACGCACAGAAGCAATAGCGGACCGTTTCCCTCGGAGTGAACGCGAAGAGCCGTCTATGTACTCGCAGACACGGGAACGTGCCTCAATGCGGTCACAGAGGCAGCAGCTTTTGCACAGATGCTCTGGTGATTCTGGCACTTTCCAGGCACACTCCTGAAAGTCGCGCACACTGCTGTTCACTCGCTAAACGACCTCTTGGGAAACACGTCTCCGGTCGATGGACCGCTCAGATTGCTTCTCGTGTAACTGTGAACTGTGTCAGCGCAGGGAATCCGTCTCTGTTGAGCAGATGTCAATCCTGCCTCGCTTTTGCTTTGTTGCCTCTACCAAGATGATTTCCCGTTTCTCTCTTCACTGGAGCACGCAGACACAGCCAACGCACATCAAGTGTCAAGAGACACGCTCTGCTGAGCTCAACGCTTGTGCAGATGCACATGTGCGACGAAGTCAACACACGTGCTTGTGGAGAGAAAGAAAGGGACTCCCAGGCGTGTGGAGCGACGGGGAGAAAGAGCGGGCGCTGAGGAACACAGTTTCAAACAGACTGTCTCCACACAAACAGGCACCTGTCTGCAGGTATCCTAGATCTTGATTCTTGAACTTGAGGAAACACGCGTCTGAGCAAAACTCCCAAACGCTTCCAGGAAAGACACACGCTCTCCCACAAGCACACAAGTGTTTGCCCTCAGCTATAGATCAGGGACAAGCTTGTGAAGAGATGCCCTGCTATTCTTTCGCCTTATGGCATCACGTGTTTCGTTCCTCTTGGAGATCGATTGTTAAACGTCTTTCCTAGGGCGACTGTGAAGCATTTGCCAGCGGAGGAGAAGTAGCACGGAGCAGCATTCAGTACTGCCTACGAGTGTCTTTGCTACCCTACTAGCGGAGCTCCAAGAACAGGCACACATCTTCAGGTACCTTCCAAATGTGGATTCCCCTGCAGCCCCGTAGGCGGGCGTGCAGTACGCCAACCATCAACGGACGTTTTTCCCCTCAAGCCTGTCAGGACGTTGCTCGTCCGTCTTTCCCTCAATAGATGGGAGTAGGCGCGCTTGCGGATGTGTGCGTGTGTGTGGCCACGCGTTTGCTTAGGCATCAGTGTGTGAAAAGGTAGGTGCTTTTCTCTAGCTGCGTGTGCGTGCACGTGGTGCTGGGTGCACATCCCTGGGTGCTCGTGGAAAGGTTTCTGCATGGTTTTCGCTGAGGAATCGTGTGTGTGCACATGGACAAAGAGAAGGCGCAGCAACCGGGTTCCAGCGCCGAAGAAGGCAAAAGGCAAGGTTTCCGGCGCTATCTCCTTCTCTCCGCAGACCTAGTCGCGCAAAGCAAGCCGCTAAGCCGGCGACCGGCAAGAGAGCTACAACGAAGCATGCCGAACGGAGAAAATAGCAGCAGCTCATCTGTTCACACCTTGTTTCTGCCATGTGCTTGAACGCCAAGACGTTCGCGCTTCTGTGAGATGAAAGACGTCCTTCTGCATATGTGGTTGCTCACACCGGTGCACTTGTTAGTGTATCCCTTCAGTCCTGGGCTGCGGGGCATTCAGAAGTGGCTCTGTGGAGACGTCTGCATAGAGGCAGCTGTCAGAACACGCACACTCGATTGTTCACCAAAACATATGCAGACGCGTCCTTAGCCTGTAGATTTGGATGCACAGAGTTCCCTGTGTTCGCAAGAGACAAGGGAATCGCGTCTGTACGCACAGAAGCAATAGCGGACCGTTTCCCTCGGAGTGAACGCGAAGAGCCGTCTATGTACTCGCAGACACGGGAACGTGCCTCAATGCGGTCACAGAGGCAGCAGCTTTTGCACAGATGCTCTGGTGATTCTGGCACTTTCCAGGCACGCTCCTGAAAGTCGCGCACACTGCTGTTCACTCGGGGCTGCAGGGGAATCCACATTTGGAAGGTACCTGAAGATGTGTGCCTGTTCTTGGAGCTCCGCTAGTAGGGTAGCAAAGACACTCGTAGGCAGTACTGAATGCTGCTCCGTGCTACTTCTCCTCCGCTGGCAAATGCTTCACAGTCGCCCTAGGAAAGACGTTTAACAATCGATCTCCAAGAGGAACGAAACACATGATGCCATAAGGCGAAAGAATAGCAGGGCATCTCTTCACAAGCTTGTCCCTGATCTATAGCTGAGGGCAAACACTTGTGTGCTTGTGGGAGAGCGTGTGTCTTTCCTGGAAGCGTTTGGGAGTTTTGCTCAGACGCGTGTTTCCTCAAGTTCAAGAATCAAGATCTAGGATACCTGCAGACAGGTGCCTGTTTGTGTGGAGATAGTCTGTTTGAAACTGTGTTCCTCAGCGCCCGCTCTTTCTCCCCGTCGCTCCACACGCCTGGGAGTCCCTTTCTTTCTCTCCACAAGCACGTGTGTTGACTTCGTCGCACATGTGCATCTGCACAAGCGTTGAGCTCAGCAGAGCGTGTCTCTTGACACTTGATGTGCGTTGGCTGTGTCTGCGTGCTCCAGTGAAGAGAGAAACGGGAAATCATCTTGGTAGAGGCAACAAAGCAAAAGCGAGGCAGGATTGACATCTGCTCAACAGAGACGGATTCCCTGCGCTGACACAGTTCACAGTTACACGAGAAGCAATCTGAGCGGTCCATCGACCGGAGACGTGTTTCCCAAGAGGTCGTTTAGCGAGTGAACAGCAGTGTGCGCGACTTTCAGGAGTGTGCCTGGAAAGTGCCAGAATCACCAGAGCATCTGTGCAAAAGCTGCTGCCTCTGTGACCGCATTGAGGCACGTTCCCGTGTCTGCGAGTACATAGACGGCTCTTCGCGTTCACTCCGAGGGAAACGGTCCGCTATTGCTTCTGTGCGTACAGACGCGATTCCCTTGTCTCTTGCGAACACAGGGAACTCTGTGCATCCAAATCTACAGGCTAAGGACGCGTCTGCATATGTTTTGGTGAACAATCGAGTGTGCGTGTTCTGACAGCTGCCTCTATGCAGACGTCTCCACAGAGCCACTTCTGAATGCCCCGCAGCCCAGGACTGAAGGGATACACTAACAAGTGCACCGGTGTGAGCAACCACATATGCAGAAGGACGTCTTTCATCTCACAGAAGCGCGAACGTCTTGGCGTTCAAGCACATGGCAGAAACAAGGTGTGAACAGATGAGCTGCTGCTATTTTCTCCGTTCGGCATGCTTCGTTGTAGCTCTCTTGCCGGTCGCCGGCTTAGCGGCTTGCTTTGCGCGACTAGGTCTGCGGAGAGAAGGAGATAGCGCCGGAAACCTTGCCTTTTGCCTTCTTCGGCGCTGGAACCCGGTTGCTGCGCCTTCTCTTTGTCCATGTGCACACACACGATTCCTCAGCGAAAACCATGCAGAAACCTTTCCACGAGCACCCAGGGATGTGCACCCAGCACCACGTGCACGCACACGCAGCTAGAGAAAAGCACCTACCTTTTCACACACTGATGCCTAAGCAAACGCGTGGCCACACACACGCACACATCCGCAAGCGCGCCTACTCCCATCTATTGAGGGAAAGACGGACGAGCAACGTCCTGACAGGCTTGAGGGGAAAAACGTCCGTTGATGGTTGGCGTACTGCACGCCCGCCTACGGGGCTGCAGGGGAATCCACATTTGGAAGGTACCTGAAGATGTGTGCCTGTTCTTGGAGCTCCGCTAGTAGGGTAGCAAAGACACTCGTAGGCAGTACTGAATGCTGCTCCGTGCTACTTCTCCTCCGCTGGCAAATGCTTCACAGTCGCCCTAGGAAAGACGTTTAACAATCGATCTCCAAGAGGAACGAAACACGTGATGCCATAAGGCGAAAGAATAGCAGCGCATCTCTTCACAAGCTTGTCCCTGATCTATAGCTGAGGGCAAACACTTGTGTGCTTGTGGGAGAGCGTGTGTCTTTCCTGGAAGCGTTTGGGAGTTTTGCTCAGACGCGTGTTTCCTCAAGTTCAAGAATCAAGATCTAGGATACCTGCAGACAGGTGCCTGTTTGTGTGGAGACAGTCTGTTTGAAACTGTGTTCCTCAGCGCCCGCTCTTTCTCCCCGTCGCTCCACACGCCTGGGAGTCCCTTTCTTTCTCTCCACAAGCACGTGTGTTGACTTCGTCGCACATGTGCATCTGCACAAGCGTTGAGCTCAGCAGAGCGTGTCTCTTGACACTTGATGTGCGTTGGCTGTGTCTGCGTGCTCCAGTGAAGAGAGAAACGGGAAATCATCTTGGTAGAGGCAACAAAGCAAAAGCGAGGCAGGATTGACATCTGCTCAACAGAGACGGATTCCCTGCGCAGTTCACAGTTACACGAGAAGCAATCTGAGCGGTCCATCGACCGGAGACGTGTTTCCCAAGAGGTCGTTTAGCGAGTGAACAGCAGTGTGCGCGACTTTCAGGAGTGTGCCTGGAAAGTGCCAGAATCACCAGAGCATCTGTGCAAAAGCTGCTGCCTCTGTGACCGCATTGAGGCACGTTCCCGTGTCTGCGAGTACATAGACGGCTCTTCGCGTTCACTCCGAGGGAAACGGTCCGCTATTGCTTCTGTGCGTACAGACGCGATTCCCTTGTCTCTTGCGAACACAGGGAACTCTGTGCATCCAAATCTACAGGCTAAGGACGCGTCTGCATATGTTTTGGTGAACAATCGAGTGTGCGTGTTCTGACAGCTGCCTCTATGCAGACGTCTCCACAGAGCCACTTCTGAATGCCCCGCAGCCCAGGACTGAAGGGATACACTAACAAGTGCACCGGTGTGAGCAACTACATACGCAAAAGGACGTCTTTCATCTCACAGAAGCGCGAACGTCTTGGCGTTCAAGCACATGGCAGAAACAAGGTGTGAACAGATGAGCTGCTGCTATTTTCTCCGTTCGACATGCTTCGTTGTAGCTCTCTTGCCGGTCGCCGGCTTAGCGGCTTGCTTTGCGCGACTAGGTCTGCGGAGAGAAGGAGATAGCGCCGGAAACCTTGCCTTTTGCCTTCTTCGGCGCTGGAACCCGGTTGCTGCGCCTTCTCTTTGTCCATGTGCACACACACGATTCCTCAGCGAAAACCATGCAGAAACCTTTCCACGAGCACCCAGGGATGTGCACCCAGCACCACGTGCACGCACACGCAGCTAGAGAAAAGCACCTACCTTTTCACACTCTGATGCCTAAGCAAACGCGTGGCCACACACACGCACACATCCGCAAGCGCGCCTACTCCCATCTATTGAGGGAAAGACGGACGAGCAACGTCCTGACAGGCTTGAGGGGAAAAACGTCCGTTGATGGTTGGCGTACTGCACGCCCGCCTACGGGGCTGCAGGGGAATCCACATTTGGAAGGTACCTGAAGATGTGTGCCTGTTCTTGGAGCTCCGCTAGTAGGGTAGCAAAGACACTCGTAGGCAGTACTGAATGCTGCTCCGTGCTACTTCTCCTCCGCTGGCAAATGCTTCACAGTCGCCCTAGGAAAGACGTTTAACAATCGATCTCCAAGAGGAACGAAACACATGATGGCATAAGGCGAAAGAATAGCAGGGCATCTCTTCACAAGCTTGTCCCTGATCTATAGCTGAGGGCAAACACTTGTGTGCTTGTGGGAGAGCGTGTGTCTTTCCTGGAAGCGTTTGGGAGTTTTGCTCAGACGCGTGTTTCCTCAAGTTCAAGAATCAAGATCTAGGATACCTGCAGACAGGTGCCTGTTTGTGTGGAGACAGTCGGTCTGAAACTGTGTTCCTCAGCGCCCGCTCTTTCTCCCCGTCGCTCCACACGCCTGGGAGTCCCTTTCTTTCTCTCCACAAGCACGTGTGTTGACTTCGTCGCACATGTGCATCTGCACAAGCGTTGAGCTCAGCAGAGCGTGTCTCTTGACACTTGATGTGCGTTGGCTGTGTCTGCGTGCTCCAGTGAAGAGAGAAACGGGAAATCATCTTGGTAGAGGCAACAAAGCAAAAGCGAGGCAGGATTGACATCTGCTCAACAGAGACGGATTCCCTGCGCTGACACAGTTCACAGTTACACGAGAAGCAATCTGAGCGGTCCATCGACCGGAGACGTGTTTCCCAAGAGGTCGTTTAGCGAGTGAACAGCAGTGTGCGCGACTTTCAGGAGTGTGCCTGGAAAGTGCCAGAATCACCAGAGCATCTGTGCAAAAGCTGCTGCCTCTGTGACCGCATTGAGGCACGTTCCCGTGTCTGCGAGTACATAGACGGCTCTTCGCGTTCACTCCGAGGGAAACGGTCCGCTATTGCTTCTGTGCGTACAGACGCGATTCCCTTGTCTCTTGCGAACACAGGGAACTCTGTGCATCCAAATCTACAGGCTAAGGACGCGTCTGCATATGTTTTGGTGAACAATCGAGTGTGCGTGTTCTGACAGCTGCCTCTATGCAGACGTCTCCACAGAGCCACTTCTGAATGCCCCGCAGCCCAGGACTGAAGGGATACACTAACAAGTGCACCGGTGTGAGCAACCACATACGCAGAAGGACGTCTTTCATCTCACAGAAGCGCGAACGTCTTGGCGTTCAAGCACATGGCAGAAACAAGGTGTGAACAGATGAGCTGCTGCTATTTTCTCCGTTCGGCATGCTTCGTTGTAGCTCTCTTGCCGGTCGCCGGCTTAGCGGCTTGCTTTGCGCGACTAGGTCTGCGGAGAGAAGGAGATAGCGCCGGAAACCTTGCCTTTTGCCTTCTTCGGCGCTGGAACCCGGTTGCTGCGCCTTCTCTTTGTCCATGTGCACACACACGATTCCTCAGCGAAAACCATGCAGAAACCTTTCCACGAGCACCCAGGGATGTGCACCCAGCACCACGTGCACGCACACGCAGCTAGAGAAAAGCACCTACCTTTTCACACACTGATGCCTAAGCAAACGCGTGGCCACACACACGCACACATCCGCAAGCGCGCCTACTCCCATCTATTGAGGGAAAGACGGACGAGCAACGTCCTGACAGGCTTGAGGGGAAAAACGTCCGTTGATGGTTGGCGTACTGCACGCCCGCCTACGGGGCTGCAGGGGAATCCACATTTGGAAGGTACCTGAAGATGTGTGCCTGTTCTTGGAGCTCCGCTAGTAGGGTAGCAAAGACACTCGTAGGCAGTACTGAATGCTGCTCCGTGCTACTTCTCCTCCGCTGGCAAATGCTTCACAGTCGCCCTAGGAAAGACGTTTAACAATCGATCTCCAAGAGGAACGAAACACGTGATGCCATAAGGCGAAAGAATAGCAGCGCATCTCTTCACAAGCTTGTCCCTGATCTATAGCTGAGGGCAAACACTTGTGTGCTTGTGGGAGAGCGTGTGTCTTTCCTGGAAGCGTTTGGGAGTTTTGCTCAGACGCGTGTTTCCTCAAGTTCAAGAATCAAGATCTAGGATACCTGCAGACAGGTGCCTGTTTGTGTGGAGACAGTCTGTTTGAAACTGTGTTCCTCAGCGCCCGCTCTTTCTCCCCGTCGCTCCACACGCCTGGGAGTCCCTTTCTTTCTCTCCACAAGCACGTGTGTTGACTTCGTCGCACATGTGCATCTGCACAAGCGTTGAGCTCAGCAGAGCGTGTCTCTTGACACTTGATGTGCGTTGGCTGTGTCTGCGTGCTCCAGTGAAGAGAGAAACGGGAAATCATCTTGGTAGAGGCAACAAAGCAAAAGCGAGGCAGGATTGACATCTGCTCAACAGAGACGGATTCCCTGCGCAGTTCACAGTTACACGAGAAGCAATCTGAGCGGTCCATCGACCGGAGACGTGTTTCCCAAGAGGTCGTTTAGCGAGTGAACAGCAGTGTGCGCGACTTTCAGGAGTGTGCCTGGAAAGTGCCAGAATCACCAGAGCATCTGTGCAAAAGCTGCTGCCTCTGTGACCGCATTGAGGCACGTTCCCGTGTCTGCGAGTACATAGACGGCTCTTCGCGTTCACTCCGAGGGAAACGGTCCGCTATTGCTTCTGTGCGTACAGACGCGATTCCCTTGTCTCTTGCGAACACAGGGAACTCTGTGCATCCAAATCTACAGGCTAAGGACGCGTCTGCATATGTTTTGGTGAACAATCGAGTGTGCGTGTTCTGACAGCTGCCTCTATGCAGACGTCTCCACAGAGCCACTTCTGAATGCCCCGCAGCCCAGGACTGAAGGGATACACTAACAAGTGCACCGGTGTGAGCAACTACATACGCAAAAGGACGTCTTTCATCTCACAGAAGCGCGAACGTCTTGGCGTTCAAGCACATGGCAGAAACAAGGTGTGAACAGATGAGCTGCTGCTATTTTCTCCGTTCGACATGCTTCGTTGTAGCTCTCTTGCCGGTCGCCGGCTTAGCGGCTTGCTTTGCGCGACTAGGTCTGCGGAGAGAAGGAGATAGCGCCGGAAACCTTGCCTTTTGCCTTCTTCGGCGCTGGAACCCGGTTGCTGCGCCTTCTCTTTGTCCATGTGCACACACACGATTCCTCAGCGAAAACCATGCAGAAACCTTTCCACGAGCACCCAGGGATGTGCACCCAGCACCACGTGCACGCACACGCAGCTAGAGAAAAGCACCTACCTTTTCACACTCTGATGCCTAAGCAAACGCGTGGCCACACACACGCACACATCCGCAAGCGCGCCTACTCCCATCTATTGAGGGAAAGACGGACGAGCAACGTCCTGACAGGCTTGAGGGGAAAAACGTCCGTTGATGGTTGGCGTACTGCACGCCCGCCTACGGGGCTGCAGGGGAATCCACATTTGGAAGGTACCTGAAGATGTGTGCCTGTTCTTGGAGCTCCGCTAGTAGGGTAGCAAAGACACTCGTAGGCAGTACTGAATGCTGCTCCGTGCTACTTCTCCTCCGCTGGCAAATGCTTCACAGTCGCCCTAGGAAAGACGTTTAACAATCGATCTCCAAGAGGAACGAAACACATGATGGCATAAGGCGAAAGAATAGCAGGGCATCTCTTCACAAGCTTGTCCCTGATCTATAGCTGAGGGCAAACACTTGTGTGCTTGTGGGAGAGCGTGTGTCTTTCCTGGAAGCGTTTGGGAGTTTTGCTCAGACGCGTGTTTCCTCAAGTTCAAGAATCAAGATCTAGGATACCTGCAGACAGGTGCCTGTTTGTGTGGAGACAGTCGGTCTGAAACTGTGTTCCTCAGCGCCCGCTCTTTCTCCCCGTCGCTCCACACGCCTGGGAGTCCCTTTCTTTCTCTCCACAAGCACGTGTGTTGACTTCGTCGCACATGTGCATCTGCACAAGCGTTGAGCTCAGCAGAGCGTGTCTCTTGACACTTGATGTGCGTTGGCTGTGTCTGCCTGCTCCAGTGAAGAGAGAAACGGGAAATCATCTTGGTAGAGGCAACAAAGCAAAAGCGAGGCAGGATTGACATCTGCTCAACAGAGACGGATTCCCTGCGCTGACACAGTTCACAGTTACACGAGAAGCAATCTGAGCGGTCCATCGACCGGAGACGTGTTTCCCAAGAGGTCGTTTAGCGAGTGAACAGCAGTGTGCGCGACTTTCAGGAGTGTGCCTGGAAAGTGCCAGAATCACCAGAGCATCTGTGCAAAAGCTGCTGCCTCTGTGACCGCATTGAGGCACGTTCCCGTGTCTGCGAGTACATAGACGGCTCTTCGCGTTCACTCCGAGGGAAACGGTCCGCTATTGCTTCTGTGCGTACAGACGCGATTCCCTTGTCTCTTGCGAACACAGGGAACTCTGTGCATCCAAATCTACAGGCTAAGGACGCGTCTGCATATGTTTTGGTGAACAATCGAGTGTGCGTGTTCTGACAGCTGCCTCTATGCAGACGTCTCCACAGAGCCACTTCTGAATGCCCCGCAGCCCAGGACTGAAGGGATACACTAACAAGTGCACCGGTGTGAGCAACCACATACGCAGAAGGACGTCTTTCATCTCACAGAAGCGCGAACGTCTTGGCGTTCAAGCACATGGCAGAAACAAGGTGTGAACAGATGAGCTGCTGCTATTTTCTCCGTTCGGCATGCTTCGTTGTAGCTCTCTTGCCGGTCGCCGGCTTAGCGGCTTGCTTTGCGCGACTAGGTCTGCGGAGAGAAGGAGATAGCGCCGGAAACCTTGCCTTTTGCCTTCTTCGGCGCTGGAACCCGGTTGCTGCGCCTTCTCTTTGTCCATGTGCACACACACGATTCCTCAGCGAAAACCATGCAGAAACCTTTCCACGAGCACCCAGGGATGTGCACCCAGCACCACGTGCACGCACACGCAGCTAGAGAAAAGCACCTACCTTTTCACACACTGATGCCTAAGCAAACGCGTGGCCACACACACGCACACATCCGCAAGCGCGCCTACTCCCATCTATTGAGGGAAAGACGGACGAGCAACGTCCTGACAGGCTTGAGGGGAAAAACGTCCGTTGATGGTTGGCGTACTGCACGCCCGCCTACGGGGCTGCAGGGGAATCCACATTTGGAAGGTACCTGAAGATGTGTGCCTGTTCTTGGAGCTCCGCTAGTAGGGTAGCAAAGACACTCGTAGGCAGTACTGAATGCTGCTCCGTGCTACTTCTCCTCCGCTGGCAAATGCTTCACAGTCGCCCTAGGAAAGACGTTTAACAATCGATCTCCAAGAGGAACGAAACACGTGATGCCATAAGGCGAAAGAATAGCAGCGCATCTCTTCACAAGCTTGTCCCTGATCTATAGCTGAGGGCAAACACTTGTGTGCTTGTGGGAGAGCGTGTGTCTTTCCTGGAAGCGTTTGGGAGTTTTGCTCAGACGCGTGTTTCCTCAAGTTCAAGAATCAAGATCTAGGATACCTGCAGACAGGTGCCTGTTTGTGTGGAGACAGTCTGTTTGAAACTGTGTTCCTCAGCGCCCGCTCTTTCTCCCCGTCGCTCCACACGCCTGGGAGTCCCTTTCTTTCTCTCCACAAGCACGTGTGTTGACTTCATCGCACATGTGCATCTGCACAAGCGTTGAGCTCAGCAGAGCGTGTCTCTTGACACTTGATGTGCGTTGGCTGTGTCTGCGTGCTCCAGTGAAGAGAGAAACGGGAAATCATCTTGGTAGAGGCAACAAAGCAAAAGCGAGGCAGGATTGACATCTGCTCAACAGAGACGGATTCCCTGCGCAGTTCACAGTTACACGAGAAGCAATCTGAGCGGTCCATCGACCGGAGACGTGTTTCCCAAGAGGTCGTTTAGCGAGTGAACAGCAGTGTGCGCGACTTTCAGGAGTGTGCCTGGAAAGTGCCAGAATCACCAGAGCATCTGTGCAAAAGCTGCTGCCTCTGTGACCGCATTGAGGCACGTTCCCGTGTCTGCGAGTACATAGACGGCTCTTCGCGTTCACTCCGAGGGAAACGGTCCGCTATTGCTTCTGTGCGTACAGACGCGATTCCCTTGTCTCTTGCGAACACAGGGAACTCTGTGCATCCAAATCTACAGGCTAAGGACGCGTCTGCATATGTTTTGGTGAACAATCGAGTGTGCGTGTTCTGACAGCTGCCTCTATGCAGACGTCTCCACAGAGCCACTTCTGAATGCCCCGCAGCCCAGGACTGAAGGGATACACTAACAAGTGCACCGGTGTGAGCAACTACATACGCAAAAGGACGTCTTTCATCTCACAGAAGCGCGAACGTCTTGGCGTTCAAGCACATGGCAGAAACAAGGTGTGAACAGATGAGCTGCTGCTATTTTCTCCGTTCGACATGCTTCGTTGTAGCTCTCTTGCCGGTCGCCGGCTTAGCGGCTTGCTTTGCGCGACTAGGTCTGCGGAGAGAAGGAGATAGCGCCGGAAACCTTGCCTTTTGCCTTCTTCGGCGCTGGAACCCGGTTGCTGCGCCTTCTCTTTGTCCATGTGCACACACACGATTCCTCAGCGAAAACCATGCAGAAACCTTTCCACGAGCACCCAGGGATGTGCACCCAGCACCACGTGCACGCACACGCAGCTAGAGAAAAGCACCTACCTTTTCACACTCTGATGCCTAAGCAAACGCGTGGCCACACACACGCACACATCCGCAAGCGCGCCTACTCCCATCTATTGAGGGAAAGACGGACGAGCAACGTCCTGACAGGCTTGAGGGGAAAAACGTCCGTTGATGGTTGGCGTACTGCACGCCCGCCTACGGGGCTGCAGGGGAATCCACATTTGGAAGGTACCTGAAGATGTGTGCCTGTTCTTGGAGCTCCGCTAGTAGGGTAGCAAAGACACTCGTAGGCAGTACTGAATGCTGCTCCGTGCTACTTCTCCTCCGCTGGCAAATGCTTCACAGTCGCCCTAGGAAAGACGTTTAACAATCGATCTCCAAGAGGAACGAAACACATGATGGCATAAGGCGAAAGAATAGCAGGGCATCTCTTCACAAGCTTGTCCCTGATCTATAGCTGAGGGCAAACACTTGTGTGCTTGTGGGAGAGCGTGTGTCTTTCCTGGAAGCGTTTGGGAGTTTTGCTCAGACGCGTGTTTCCTCAAGTTCAAGAATCAAGATCTAGGATACCTGCAGACAGGTGCCTGTTTGTGTGGAGACAGTCGGTCTGAAACTGTGTTCCTCAGCGCCCGCTCTTTCTCCCCGTCGCTCCACACGCCTGGGAGTCCCTTTCTTTCTCTCCACAAGCACGTGTGTTGACTTCGTCGCACATGTGCATCTGCACAAGCGTTGAGCTCAGCAGAGCGTGTCTCTTGACACTTGATGTGCGTTGGCTGTGTCTGCCTGCTCCAGTGAAGAGAGAAACGGGAAATCATCTTGGTAGAGGCAACAAAGCAAAAGCGAGGCAGGATTGACATCTGCTCAACAGAGACGGATTCCCTGCGCTGACACAGTTCACAGTTACACGAGAAGCAATCTGAGCGGTCCATCGACCGGAGACGTGTTTCCCAAGAGGTCGTTTAGCGAGTGAACAGCAGTGTGCGCGACTTTCAGGAGTGTGCCTGGAAAGTGCCAGAATCACCAGAGCATCTGTGCAAAAGCTGCTGCCTCTGTGACCGCATTGAGGCACGTTCCCGTGTCTGCGAGTACATAGACGGCTCTTCGCGTTCACTCCGAGGGAAACGGTCCGCTATTGCTTCTGTGCGTACAGACGCGATTCCCTTGTCTCTTGCGAACACAGGGAACTCTGTGCATCCAAATCTACAGGCTAAGGACGCGTCTGCATATGTTTTGGTGAACAATCGAGTGTGCGTGTTCTGACAGCTGCCTCTATGCAGACGTCTCCACAGAGCCACTTCTGAATGCCCCGCAGCCCAGGACTGAAGGGATACACTAACAAGTGCACCGGTGTGAGCAACCACATACGCAGAAGGACGTCTTTCATCTCACAGAAGCGCGAACGTCTTGGCGTTCAAGCACATGGCAGAAACAAGGTGTGAACAGATGAGCTGCTGCTATTTTCTCCGTTCGGCATGCTTCGTTGTAGCTCTCTTGCCGGTCGCCGGCTTAGCGGCTTGCTTTGCGCGACTAGGTCTGCGGAGAGAAGGAGATAGCGCCGGAAACCTTGCCTTTTGCCTTCTTCGGCGCTGGAACCCGGTTGCTGCGCCTTCTCTTTGTCCATGTGCACACACACGATTCCTCAGCGAAAACCATGCAGAAACCTTTCCACGAGCACCCAGGGATGTGCACCCAGCACCACGTGCACGCACACGCAGCTAGAGAAAAGCACCTACCTTTTCACACACTGATGCCTAAGCAAACGCGTGGCCACACACACGCACACATCCGCAAGCGCGCCTACTCCCATCTATTGAGGGAAAGACGGACGAGCAACGTCCTGACAGGCTTGAGGGGAAAAACGTCCGTTGATGGTTGGCGTACTGCACGCCCGCCTACGGGGCTGCAGGGGAATCCACATTTGGAAGGTACCTGAAGATGTGTGCCTGTTCTTGGAGCTCCGCTAGTAGGGTAGCAAAGACACTCGTAGGCAGTACTGAATGCTGCTCCGTGCTACTTCTCCTCCGCTGGCAAATGCTTCACAGTCGCCCTAGGAAAGACCTTTAACAATCGATCTCCAAGAGGAACGAAACACGTGATGCCATAAGGCGAAAGAATAGCAGCGCATCTCTTCACAAGCTTGTCCCTGATCTATAGCTGAGGGCAAACACTTGTGTGCTTGTGGGAGAGCCTGTGTCTTTCCTGGAAGCGTTTGGGAGTTTTGCTCAGACGCGTGTTTCCTCAAGTTCAAGAATCAAGATCTAGGATACCTGCAGACAGGTGCCTGTTTGTGTGGAGACAGTCTGTTTGAAACTGTGTTCCTCAGCGCCCGCTCTTTCTCCCCGTCGCTCCACACGCCTGGGAGTCCCTTTCTTTCTCTCCACAAGCACGTGTGTTGACTTCGTCGCACATGTGCATCTGCACAAGCGTTGAGCTCAGCAGAGCGTGTCTCTTGACACTTGATGTGCGTTGGCTGTGTCTGCGTGCTCCAGTGAAGAGAGAAACGGGAAATCATCTTGGTAGAGGCAACAAAGCAAAAGCGAGGCAGGATTGACATCTGCTCAACAGAGACGGATTCCCTGCGCTGACACAGTTCACAGTTACACGAGAAGCAATCTGAGCGGTCCATCGACCGGAGACGTGTTTCCCAAGAGGTCGTTTAGCGAGTGAACAGCAGTGTGCGCGACTTTCAGGAGTGTGCCTGGAAAGTGCCAGAATCACCAGAGCATCTGTGCAAAAGCTGCTGCCTCTGTGACCGCATTGAGGCACGTTCCCGTGTCTGCAAGTACATAGACGGCTCTTCGCGTTCACTCCGAGGGAAACGGTCCGCTATTGCTTCTGTGCGTACAGACGCGATTCCCTTGTCTCTTGCGAACACAGGGAACTCTGTGCATCCAAATCTACAGGCTAAGGACGCGTCTGCATATGTTTTGGTGAACAATCGAGTGTGCGTGTTCTGACAGCTGCCTCTATGCAGACGTCTCCACAGAGCCACTTCTGAATGCCCCGCAGCCCAGGACTGAATGGATACACTAACAAGTGCACCGGTGTGAGCAACCACATATGCAGAAGGACGTCTTTCATCTCACAGAAGCGCGAACGTCTTGGCGTTCAAGCACATGGCAGAAACAAGGTGTGAACAGATGAGCTGCTGCTATTTTCTCCGTTCGACATGCTTCGTTGTAGCTCTCTTGCCGGTCGCCGGCTTAGCGGCTTGCTTTGCGCGACTAGGTCTGCGGAGAGAAGGAGATAGCGCCGGAAACCTTGCCTTTTGCCTTCTTCGGCGCTGGAACCCGGTTGCTGCGCCTTCTCTTTGTCCATGTGCACACACACGATTCCTCAGCGAAAACCATGCAGAAACCTTTCCACGAGCACCCAGGGATGTGCACCCAGCACCACGTGCACGCACACGCAGCTAGAGAAAAGCACCTACCTTTTCACACACTGATGCCTAAGCAAACGCGTGGCCACACACACGCACACATCCGCAAGCGCGCCTACTCCCATCTATTGAGGGAAAGACGGACGAGCAACGTCCTGACAGGCTTGAGGGGAAAAACGTCCGTTGATGGTTGGCGTACTGCACGCCCGCCTACGGGGCTGCAGGGGAATCCACATTTGGAAGGTACCTGAAGATGTGTGCCTGTTCTTGGAGCTCCGCTAGTAGGGTAGCAAAGACACTCGTAGGCAGCACTGAATGCTGCTCCGTGCTACTTCTCCTCCGCTGGCAAATGCTTCACAGTCGCCCTAGGAAAGACCTTTAACAATCGATCTCCAAGAGGAACGAAACACGTGATGCCATAAGGCGAAAGAATAGCAGCGCATCTCTTCACAAGCTTGTCCCTGATCTATAGCTGAGGGCAAACACTTGTGTGCTTGTGGGAGAGCCTGTGTCTTTCCTGGAAGCGTTTGGGAGTTTTGCTCAGACGCGTGTTTCCTCAAGTTCAAGAATCAAGATCTAGGATACCTGCAGACAGGTGCCTGTTTGTGTGGAGACAGTCTGTTTGAAACTGTGTTCCTCAGCGCCCGCTCTTTCTCCCCGTCGCTCCACACGCCTGGGAGTCCCTTTCTTTCTCTCCACAAGCACGTGTGTTGACTTCGTCGCACATGTGCATCTGCACAAGCGTTGAGCTCAGCAGAGCGTGTCTCTTGACACTTGATGTGCGTTGGCTGTGTCTGCCTGCTCCAGTGAAGAGAGAAACGGGAAATCATCTTGGTAGAGGCAACAAAGCAAAAGCGAGGCAGGATTGACATCTGCTCAACAGAGACGGATTCCCTGCGCTGACACAGTTCACAGTTACACGAGAAGCAATCTGAGCGGTCCATCGACCGGAGACGTGTTTCCCAAGAGGTCGTTTAGCGAGTGAACAGCAGTGTGCGCGACTTTCAGGAGTGTGCCTGGAAAGTGCCAGAATCACCAGAGCATCTGTGCAAAAGCTGCTGCCTCTGTGACCGCATTGAGGCACGTTCCCGTGTCTGCGAGTACATAGACGGCTCTTCGCGTTCACTCCGAGGGAAACGGTCCGCTATTGCTTCTGTGCGTACAGACGCGATTCCCTTGTCTCTTGCGAACACAGGGAACTCTGTGCATCCAAATCTACAGGCTAAGGACGCGTCTGCATATGTTTTGGTGAACAATCGAGTGTGCGTGTTCTGACAGCTGCCTCTATGCAGTCGTCTCCACAGAGCCACTTCTGAATGCCACGCAGCCCAGGACTGAAGGGATACACTAACAAGTGCACCGGTGTGAGCAACCACATACGCAGAAGGACGTCTTTCATCTCACAGAAGCGCGAACGTCTTGGCGTTCAAGCACATGGCAGAAACAAGGTGTGAACAGATGAGCTGCTGCTATTTTCTCCGTTCGGCATGCTTCGTTGTAGCTCTCTTGCCGGTCGCCGGCTTAGCGGCTTGCTTTGCGCGACTAGGTCTGCGGAGAGGAGATAGCGCCGGAAACCTTGCCTTTTGCCTTCTTCGGCGCTGGAACCCGGTTGCTGCGCCTTCTCTTTGTCCATGTGCACACACACGATTCCTCAGCGAAAACCATGCAGAAACCTTTCCACGAGCACCCAGGGATGTGCACCCAGCACCACGTGCACGCACACGCAGCTAGAGAAAAGCACCTACCTTTTCACACACTGATGCCTAAGCAAACGCGTGGCCACACACACGCACACATCCGCAAGCGCGCCTACTCCCATCTATTGAGGGAAAGACGGACGAGCAACGTCCTGACAGGCTTGAGGGGAAAAACGTCCGTTGATGGTTGGCGTACTGCACGCCCGCCTACGGGGCTGCAGGGGAATCCACATTTGGAAGGTACCTGAAGATGTGTGCCTGTTCTTGGAGCTCCGCTAGTAGGGTAGCAAAGACACTCGTAGGCAGTACTGAATGCTGCTCCGTGCTACTTCTCCTCCGCTGGCAAATGCTTCACAGTCGCCCTAGGAAAGACGTTTAACAATCGATATCCAAGAGGAACGAAACACGTGATGCCATAAGGCGAAAGAATAGCAGCGCATCTCTTCACAAGCTTGTCCCTGATCTATAGCTGAGGGCAAACACTTGTGTGCTTGTGGGAGAGCGTGTGTCTTTCCTGGAAGCGTTTGGGAGTTTTGCTCAGACGCGTGTTTCCTCAAGTTCAAGAATCAAGATCTAGGATACCTGCAGACAGGTGCCTGTTTGTGTGGAGACAGTCGGTCTGAAACTGTGTTCCTCAGCGCCCGCTCTTTCTCCCCGTCGCTCCACACGCCTGGGAGTCCCTTTCTTTCTCTCCACAAGCACGTGTGTTGACTTCGTCGCACATGTGCATCTGCACAAGCGTTGAGCTCAGCAGAGCGTGTCTCTTGACACTTGATGTGCGTTGGCTGTGTCTGCCTGCTCCAGTGAAGAGAGAAACGGGAAATCATCTTGGTAGAGGCAACAAAGCAAAAGCGAGGCAGGATTGACATCTGCTCAACAGAGACGGATTCCCTGCGCTGACACAGTTCACAGTTACACGAGAAGCAATCTGAGCGGTCCATCGACCGGAGACGTGTTTCCCAAGAGGTCGTTTAGCGAGTGAACAGCAGTGTGCGCGACTTTCAGGAGTGTGCCTGGAAAGTGCCAGAATCACCAGAGCATCTGTGCAAAAGCTGCTGCCTCTGTGACCGCATTGAGGCACGTTCCCGTGTCTGCGAGTACATAGACGGCTCTTCGCGTTCACTCCGAGGGAAACGGTCCGCTATTGCTTCTGTGCGTACAGACGCGATTCCCTTGTCTCTTGCGAACACAGGGAACTCTGTGCATCCAAATCTACAGGCTAAGGACGCGTCTGCATATGTTTTGGTGAACAATCGAGTGTGCGTGTTCTGACAGCTGCCTCTATGCAGTCGTCTCCACAGAGCCACTTCTGAATGCCACGCAGCCCAGGACTGAAGGGATACACTAACAAGTGCACCGGTGTGAGCAACCACATACGCAGAAGGACGTCTTTCATCTCACAGAAGCGCGAACGTCTTGGCGTTCAAGCACATGGCAGAAACAAGGTGTGAACAGATGAGCTGCTGCTATTTTCTCCGTTCGGCATGCTTCGTTGTAGCTCTCTTGCCGGTCGCCGGCTTAGCGGCTTGCTTTGCGCGACTAGGTCTGCGGAGAGGAGATAGCGCCGGAAACCTTGCCTTTTGCCTTCTTCGGCGCTGGAACCCGGTTGCTGCGCCTTCTCTTTGTCCATGTGCACACACACGATTCCTCAGCGAAAACCATGCAGAAACCTTTCCACGAGCACCCAGGGATGTGCACCCAGCACCACGTGCACGCACACGCAGCTAGAGAAAAGCACCTACCTTTTCACACACTGATGCCTAAGCAAACGCGTGGCCACACACACGCACACATCCGCAAGCGCGCCTACTCCCATCTATTGAGGGAAAGACGGACGAGCAACGTCCTGACAGGCTTGAGGGGAAAAACGTCCGTTGATGGTTGGCGTACTGCACGCCCGCCTACGGGGCTGCAGGGGAATCCACATTTGGAAGGTACCTGAAGATGTGTGCCTGTTCTTGGAGCTCCGCTAGTAGGGTAGCAAAGACACTCGTAGGCAGTACTGAATGCTGCTCCGTGCTACTTCTCCTCCGCTGGCAAATGCTTCACAGTCGCCCTAGGAAAGACGTTTAACAATCGATATCCAAGAGGAACGAAACACGTGATGCCATAAGGCGAAAGAATAGCAGCGCATCTCTTCACAAGCTTGTCCCTGATCTATAGCTGAGGGCAAACACTTGTGTGCTTGTGGGAGAGCGTGTGTCTTTCCTGGAAGCGTTTGGGAGTTTTGCTCAGACGCGTGTTTCCTCAAGTTCAAGAATCAAGATCTAGGATACCTGCAGACAGGTGCCTGTTTGTGTGGAGACAGTCGGTCTGAAACTGTGTTCCTCAGCGCCCGCTCTTTCTCCCCGTCGCTCCACACGCCTGGGAGTCCCTTTCTTTCTCTCCACAAGCACGTGTGTTGACTTCGTCGCACATGTGCATCTGCACAAGCGTTGAGCTCAGCAGAGCGTGTCTCTTGACACTTGATGTGCGTTGGCTGTGTCTGCGTGCTCCAGTGAAGAGAGAAACGGGAAATCATCTTGGTAGAGGCAACAAAGCAAAAGCGAGGCAGGATTGACATCTGCTCAACAGAGACGGATTCCCTGCGCTGACACAGTTCACAGTTACACGAGAAGCAATCTGAGCGGTCCATCGACCGGAGACGTGTTTCCCAAGAGGTCGTTTAGC
Source organism: Patagioenas fasciata (assembly GCF_037038585.1). Taxonomy (NCBI): domain Eukaryota; kingdom Metazoa; phylum Chordata; class Aves; order Columbiformes; family Columbidae; genus Patagioenas; species Patagioenas fasciata. Next base: position 50,621,472 of record NC_092523.1, on the reverse strand, counting down.
GAGTGAACAGCAGTGTGCGCGGCTTTCAGGAGTGTGCCTGGAAAGTGCCAGAATCACCAGAGCATCTGTGCAAAAGCTGCTGCCTCTGTGACCGCATTGAGGCACGTTCCCGTGTCTGCGAGTACATAGACGGCTCTTCGCGTTCACTCCGAGGGAAACGGTCCGCTATTGCTTCTGTGCGTACAGACGCGATTCCCTTGTCTCTTGCGAACACAGGGAACTCTGTGCATCCAAATCTACAGGCTAAGGACGCGTCTGCATATGTTTTGGTGAACAATCGAGTGTGCGTGTTCTGACAGCTGCCTCTATGCAGACGTCTCCACAGAGCCACTTCTGAATGCCCCGCAGCCCAGGACTGAATGGATACACTAACAAGTGCACCGGTGTGAGCAACCACATATGCAGAAGGACGTCTTTCATCTCACAGAAGCGCGAACGTCTTGGCGTTCAAGCACATGGCAGAAACAAGGTGTGAACAGATGAGCTGCTGCTATTTTCTCCGTTCGACATGCTTCGTTGTAGCTCTCTTGCCGGTCGCCGGCTTAGCGGCTTGCTTTGCGCGACTAGGTCTGCGGAGAGAAGGAGATAGCGCCGGAAACCTTGCCTTTTGCCTTCTTCGGCGCTGGAACCCGGTTGCTGCGCCTTCTCTTTGTCCATGTGCACACACACGATTCCTCAGCGAAAACCATGCAGAAACCTTTCCACGAGCACCCAGGGATGTGCACCCAGCACCACGTGCACGCACACGCAGCTAGAGAAAAGCACCTACCTTTTCACACACTGATGCCTAAGCAAACGCGTGGCCACACACACGCACACATCCGCAAGCGCGCCTACTCCCATCTATTGAGGGAAAGACGGACGAGCAACGTCCTGACAGGCTTGAGGGGAAAAACGTCCGTTGATGGTTGGCGTACTGCACGCCCGCCTACGGGGCTGCAGGGGAATCCACATTTGGAAGGTACCTGAAGATGTGTGCCTGTTCTTGGAGCTCCGCTAGTAGGGTAGCAAAGACACTCGTAGGCAGTACTGAATGCTGCTCCGTGCTACTTCTCCTCCGCTGGCAAATGCTTCACAGTCGCCCTAGGAAAGACCTTTAACAATCGATCTCCAAGAGGAACGAAACACGTGATGCCATAAGGCGAAAGAATAGCAGGGCATCTCTTCACAAGCTTGTCCCTGATCTATAGCTGAGGGCAAACACTTGTGTGCTTGTGGGAGAGCGTGTGTCTTTCCTGGAAGCGTTTGGGAGTTTTGCTCAGACGCGTGTTTCCTCAAGTTCAAGAATCAAGATCTAGGATACCTGCAGACAGGTGCCTGTTTGTGTGGAGACAGTCTGTTTGAAACTGTGTTCCTCAGCGCCCGCTCTTTCTCCCCGTCGCTCCACACGCCTGGGAGTCCCTTTCTTTCTCTCCACAAGCACGTGTGTTGACTTCGTCGCACATGTGCATCTGCACAAGCGTTGAGCTCAGCAGAGCGTGTCTCTTGACACTTGATGTGCGTTGGCTGTGTCTGCCTGCTCCAGTGAAGAGAGAAACGGGAAATCATCTTGGTAGAGGCAACAAAGCAAAAGCGAGGCAGGATTGACATCTGCTCAACAGAGACGGATTCCCTGCGCTGACACAGTTCACAGTTACACGAGAAGCAATCTGAGCGGTCCATCGACCGGAGACGTGTTTCCCAAGAGGTCGTTTAGCGAGTGAACAGCAGTGTGCGCGACTTTCAGGAGTGTGCCTGGAAAGTGCCAGAATCACCAGAGCATCTGTGCAAAAGCTGCTGCCTCTGTGACCGCATTGAGGCACGTTCCCGTGTCTGCGAGTACATAGACGGCTCTTCGCGTTCACTCCGAGGGAAACGGTCCGCTATTGCTTCTGTGCGTACAGACGCGATTCCCTTGTCTCTTGCGAACACAGGGAACTCTGTGCATCCAAATCTACAGGCTAAGGACGCGTCTGCATATGTTTTGGTGAACAATCGAGTGTGCGTGTTCTGACAGCTGCCTCTATGCAGTCGTCTCCACAGAGCCACTTCTGAATGCCACGCAGCCCAGGACTGAAGGGATACACTAACAAGTGCACCGGTGTGAGCAACCACATACGCAGAAGGACGTCTTTCATCTCACAGAAGCGCGAACGTCTTGGCGTTCAAGCACATGGCAGAAACAAGGTGTGAACAGATGAGCTGCTGCTATTTTCTCCGTTCGGCATGCTTCGTTGTAGCTCTCTTGCCGGTCGCCGGCTTAGCGGCTTGCTTTGCGCGACTAGGTCTGCGGAGAGGAGATAGCGCCGGAAACCTTGCCTTTTGCCTTCTTCGGCGCTGGAACCCGGTTGCTGCGCCTTCTCTTTGTCCATGTGCACACACACGATTCCTCAGCGAAAACCATGCAGAAACCTTTCCACGAGCACCCAGGGATGTGCACCCAGCACCACGTGCACGCACACGCAGCTAGAGAAAAGCACCTACCTTTTCACACACTGATGCCTAAGCAAACGCGTGGCCACACACACGCACACATCCGCAAGCGCGCCTACTCCCATCTATTGAGGGAAAGACGGACGAGCAACGTCCTGACAGGCTTGAGGGGAAAAACGTCCGTTGATGGTTGGCGTACTGCACGCCCGCCTACGGGGCTGCAGGGGAATCCACATTTGGAAGGTACCTGAAGATGTGTGCCTGTTCTTGGAGCTCCGCTAGTAGGGTAGCAAAGACACTCGTAGGCAGTACTGAATGCTGCTCCGTGCTACTTCTCCTCCGCTGGCAAATGCTTCACAGTCGCCCTAGGAAAGACGTTTAACAATCGATATCCAAGAGGAACGAAACACGTGATGCCATAAGGCGAAAGAATAGCAGCGCATCTCTTCACAAGCTTGTCCCTGATCTATAGCTGAGGGCAAACACTTGTGTGCTTGTGGGAGAGCGTGTGTCTTTCCTGGAAGCGTTTGGGAGTTTTGCTCAGACGCGTGTTTCCTCAAGTTCAAGAATCAAGATCTAGGATACCTGCAGACAGGTGCCTGTTTGTGTGGAGACAGTCGGTCTGAATCTGTGTTCCTCAGCGCCCGCTCTTTCTCCCCGTCGCTCCACACGCCTGGGAGTCCCTTTCTTTCTCTCCACAAGCACGTGTGTTGACTTCGTCGCACATGTGCATCTGCACAAGCGTTGAGCTCAGCAGAGCGTGTCTCTTGACACTTGATGTGCGTTGGCTGTGTCTGCCTGCTCCAGTGAAGAGAGAAACGGGAAATCATCTTGGTAGAGGCAACAAAGCAAAAGCGAGGCAGGATTGACATCTGCTCAACAGAGACGGATTCCCTGCGCTGACACAGTTCACAGTTACACGAGAAGCAATCTGAGCGGTCCATCGACCGGAGACGTGTTTCCCAAGAGGTCGTTTAGCGAGTGAACAGCAGTGTGCGCGACTTTCAGGAGTGTGCCTGGAAAGTGCCAGAATCACCAGAGCATCTGTGCAAAAGCTGCTGCCTCTGTGACCGCATTGAGGCACGTTCCCGTGTCTGCGAGTACATAGACGGCTCTTCGCGTTCACTCCGAGGGAAACGGTCCGCTATTGCTTCTGTGCGTACAGACGCGATTCCCTTGTCTCTTGCGAACACAGGGAACTCTGTGCATCCAAATCTACAGGCTAAGGACGCGTCTGCATATGTTTTGGTGAACAATCGAGTGTGCGTGTTCTGACAGCTGCCTCTATGCAGACGTCTCCACAGAGCCACTTCTGAATGCCCCGCAGCCCAGGACTGAAGGGATACACTAACAAGTGCACCGGTGTGAGCAACCACATACGCAGAAGGACGTCTTTCATCTCACAGAAGCGCGAACGTCTTGGCGTTCAAGCACATGGCAGAAACAAGGTGTGAACAGATGAGCTGCTGCTATTTTCTCCGTTCGGCATGCTTCGTTGTAGCTCTCTTGCCGGTCGCCGGCTTAGCGGCTTGCTTTGCGCGACTAGGTCTGCGGAGAGAAGGAGATAGCGCCGGAAACCTTGCCTTTTGCCTTCTTCGGCGCTGGAACCCGGTTGCTGCGCCTTCTCTTTGTCCATGTGCACACACACGATTCCTCAGCGAAAACCATGCAGAAACCTTTCCACGAGCACCCAGGGATGTGCACCCAGCACCACGTGCACGCACACGCAGCTAGAGAAAAGCACCTACCTTTTCACACACTGATGCCTAAGCAAACGCGTGGCCACACACACGCACACATCCGCAAGCGCGCCTACTCCCATCTATTGAGGGAAAGACGGACGAGCAACGTCCTGACAGGCTTGAGGGGAAAAACGTCCGTTGATGGTTGGCGTACTGCACGCCCGCCTACGGGGCTGCAGGGGAATCCACATTTGGAAGGTACCTGAAGATGTGTGCCTGTTCTTGGAGCTCCGCTAGTAGGGTAGCAAAGACACTCGTAGGCAGTACTGAATGCTGCTCCGTGCTACTTCTCCTCCGCTGGCAAATGCTTCACAGTCGCCCTAGGAAAGACCTTTAACAATCGATCTCCAAGAGGAACGAAACACGTGATGCCATAAGGCGAAAGAATAGCAGCGCATCTCTTCACAAGCTTGTCCCTGATCTATAGCTGAGGGCAAACACTTGTGTGCTTGTGGGAGAGCGTGTGTCTTTCCTGGAAGCGTTTGGGAGTTTTGCTCAGACGCGTGTTTCCTCAAGTTCAAGAATCAAGATCTAGGATACCTGCAGACAGGTGCCTGTTTGTGTGGAGACAGTCTGTTTGAAACTGTGTTCCTCAGCGCCCGCTCTTTCTCCCCGTCGCTCCACACGCCTGGGAGTCCCTTTCTTTCTCTCCACAAGCACGTGTGTTGACTTCGTCGCACATGTGCATCTGCACAAGCGTTGAGCTCAGCAGAGCGTGTCTCTTGACACTTGATGTGCGTTGGCTGTGTCTGCCTGCTCCAGTGAAGAGAGAAACGGGAAATCATCTTGGTAGAGGCAACAAAGCAAAAGCGAGGCAGGATTGACATCTGCTCAACAGAGACGGATTCCCTGCGCTGACACAGTTCACAGTTACACGAGAAGCAATCTGAGCGGTCCATCGACCGGAGACGTGTTTCCCAAGAGGTCGTTTAGCGAGTGAACAGCAGTGTGCGCGACTTTCAGGAGTGTGCCTGGAAAGTGCCAGAATCACCAGAGCATCTGTGCAAAAGCTGCTGCCTCTGTGACCGCATTGAGGCACGTTCCCGTGTCTGCGAGTACATAGACGGCTCTTCGCGTTCACTCCGAGGGAAACGGTCCGCTATTGCTTCTGTGCGTACAGACGCGATTCCCTTGTCTCTTGCGAACACAGGGAACTCTGTGCATCCAAATCTACAGGCTAAGGACGCGTCTGCATATGTTTTGGTGAACAATCGAGTGTGCGTGTTCTGACAGCTGCCTCTATGCAGACGTCTCCACAGAGCCACTTCTGAATGCCCCGCAGCCCAGGACTGAAGGGATACACTAACAAGTGCACCGGTGTGAGCAACCACATATGCAGAAGGACGTCTTTCATCTCACAGAAGCGCGAACGTCTTGGCGTTCAAGCACATGGCAGAAACAAGGTGTGAACAGATGAGCTGCTGCTATTTTCTCCGTTCGGCATGCTTCGTTGTAGCTCTCTTGCCGGTCGCCGGCTTAGCGGCTTGCTTTGCGCGACTAGGTCTGCGGAGAGAAGGAGATAGCGCCGGAAACCTTGCCTTTTGCCTTCTTCGGCGCTGGAACCCGGTTGCTGCGCCTTCTCTTTGTCCATGTGCACACACACGATTCCTCAGCGAAAACCATGCAGAAACCTTTCCACGAGCACCCAGGGATGTGCACCCAGCACCACGTGCACGCACACGCAGCTAGAGAAAAGCACCTACCTTTTCACACACTGATGCCTAAGCAAACGCGTGGCCACACACACGCACACATCCGCAAGCGCGCCTACTCCCATCTATTGAGGGAAAGACGGACGAGCAACGTCCTGACAGGCTTGAGGGGAAAAACGTCCGTTGATGGTTGGCGTACTGCACGCCCGCCTACGGGGCTGCAGGGGAATCCACATTTGGAAGGTACCTGAAGATGTGTGCCTGTTCTTGGAGCTCCGCTAGTAGGGTAGCAAAGACACTCGTAGGCAGTACTGAATGCTGCTCCGTGCTACTTCTCCTCCGCTGGCAAATGCTTCACAGTCGCCCTAGGAAAGACCTTTAACAATCGATCTCCAAGAGGAACGAAACACGTGATGCCATAAGGCGAAAGAATAGCAGCGCATCTCTTCACAAGCTTGTCCCTGATCTATAGCTGAGGGCAAACACTTGTGTGCTTGTGGGAGAGCGTGTGTCTTTCCTGGAAGCGTTTGGGAGTTTTGCTCAGACGCGTGTTTCCTCAAGTTCAAGAATCAAGATCTAGGATACCTGCAGACAGGTGCCTGTTTGTGTGGAGACAGTCTGTTTGAAACTGTGTTCCTCAGCGCCCGCTCTTTCTCCCCGTCGCTCCACACGCCTGGGAGTCCCTTTCTTTCTCTCCACAAGCACGTGTGTTGACTTCGTCGCACATGTGCATCTGCACAAGCGTTGAGCTCAGCAGAGCGTGTCTCTTGACACTTGATGTGCGTTGGCTGTGTCTGCGTGCTCCAGTGAAGAGAGAAACGGGAAATCATCTTGGTAGAGGCAACAAAGCAAAAGCGAGGCAGGATTGACATCTGCTCAACAGAGACGGATTCCCTGCGCTGACACAGTTCACAGTTACACGAGAAGCAATCTGAGCGGTCCATCGACCGGAGACGTGTTTCCCAAGAGGTCGTTTAGCGAGTGAACAGCAGTGTGCGCGACTTTCAGGAGTGTGCCTGGAAAGTGCCAGAATCACCAGAGCATCTGTGCAAAAGCTGCTGCCTCTGTGACCGCATTGAGGCACGTTCCCGTGTCTGCGAGTACATAGACGGCTCTTCGCGTTCACTCCGAGGGAAACGGTCCGCTATTGCTTCTGTGCGTACAGACGCGATTCCCTTGTCTCTTGCGAACACAGGGAACTCTGTGCATCCAAATCTACAGGCTAAGGACGCGTCTGCATATGTTTTGGTGAACAATCGAGTGTGCGTGTTCTGACAGCTGCCTCTATGCAGACGTCTCCACAGAGCCACTTCTGAATGCCCCGCAGCCCAGGACTGAATGGATACACTAACAAGTGCACCGGTGTGAGCAACCACATATGCAGAAGGACGTCTTTCATCTCACAGAAGCGCGAACGTCTTGGCGTTCAAGCACATGGCAGAAACAAGGTGTGAACAGATGAGCTGCTGCTATTTTCTCCGTTCGACATGCTTCGTTGTAGCTCTCTTGCCGGTCGCCGGCTTAGCGGCTTGCTTTGCGCGACTAGGTCTGCGGAGAGAAGGAGATAGCGCCGGAAACCTTGCCTTTTGCCTTCTTCGGCGCTGGAACCCGGTTGCTGCGCCTTCTCTTTGTCCATGTGCACACACACGATTCCTCAGCGAAAACCATGCAGAAACCTTTCCACGAGCACCCAGGGATGTGCACCCAGCACCACGTGCACGCACACGCAGCTAGAGAAAAGCACCTACCTTTTCACACACTGATGCCTAAGCAAACGCGTGGCCACACACACGCACACATCTGCAAGCGCGCCTACTCCCATCTATTGAGGGAAAGACGGACGAGCAACGTCCTGACAGGCTTGAGGGGAAAAACGTCCGTTGATGGTTGGCGTACTGCACGCCCGCCTACGGGGCTGCAGGGGAATCCACATTTGGAAGGTACCTGAAGATGTGTGCCTGTTCTTGGAGCTCCGCTAGTAGGGTAGCAAAGACACTCGTAGGCAGTACTGAATGCTGCTCCGTGCTACTTCTCCTCCGCTGGCAAATGCTTCACAGTCGCCCTAGGAAAGACCTTTAACAATCGATCTCCAAGAGGAACGAAACACGTGATGCCATAAGGCGAAAGAATAGCAGGGCATCTCTTCACAAGCTTGTCCCTGATCTATAGCTGAGGGCAAACACTTGTGTGCTTGTGGGAGAGCGTGTGTCTTTCCTGGAAGCGTTTGGGAGTTTTGCTCAGACGCGTGTTTCCTCAAGTTCAAGAATCAAGATCTAGGATACCTGCAGACAGGTGCCTGTTTGTGTGGAGACAGTCTGTTTGAAACTGTGTTCCTCAGCGCCCGCTCTTTCTCCCCGTCGCTCCACACGCCTGGGAGTCCCTTTCTTTCTCTCCACAAGCACGTGTGTTGACTTCGTCGCACATGTGCATCTGCACAAGCGTTGAGCTCAGCAGAGCGTGTCTCTTGACACTTGATGTGCGTTGGCTGTGTCTGCCTGCTCCAGTGAAGAGAGAAACGGGAAATCATCTTGGTAGAGGCAACAAAGCAAAAGCGAGGCAGGATTGACATCTGCTCAACAGAGACGGATTCCCTGCGCTGACACAGTTCACAGTTACACGAGAAGCAATCTGAGCGGTCCATCGACCGGAGACGTGTTTCCCAAGAGGTCGTTTAGCGAGTGAACAGCAGTGTGCGCGACTTTCAGGAGTGTGCCTGGAAAGTGCCAGAATCACCAGAGCATCTGTGCAAAAGCTGCTGCCTCTGTGACCGCATTGAGGCACGTTCCCGTGTCTGCGAGTACATAGACGGCTCTTCGCGTTCACTCCGAGGGAAACGGTCCGCTATTGCTTCTGTGCGTACAGACGCGATTCCCTTGTCTCTTGCGAACACAGGGAACTCTGTGCATCCAAATCTACAGGCTAAGGACGCGTCTGCATATGTTTTGGTGAACAATCGAGTGTGCGTGTTCTGACAGCTGCCTCTATGCAGACGTCTCCACAGAGCCACTTCTGAATGCCCCGCAGCCCAGGACTGAAGGGATACACTAACAAGTGCACCGGTGTGAGCAACCACATATGCAGAAGGACGTCTTTCATCTCACAGAAGCGCGAACGTCTTGGCGTTCAAGCACATGGCAGAAACAAGGTGTGAACAGATGAGCTGCTGCTATTTTCTCCGTTCGGCATGCTTCGTTGTAGCTCTCTTGCCGGTCGCCGGCTTAGCGGCTTGCTTTGCGCGACTAGGTCTGCGGAGAGAAGGAGATAGCGCCGGAAACCTTGCCTTTTGCCTTCTTCGGCGCTGGAACCCGGTTGCTGCGCCTTCTCTTTGTCCATGTGCACACACACGATTCCTCAGCGAAAACCATGCAGAAACCTTTCCACGAGCACCCAGGGATGTGCACCCAGCACCACGTGCACGCACACGCAGCTAGAGAAAAGCACCTACCTTTTCACACACTGATGCCTAAGCAAACACGTGGCCACACACACGCACACATCCGCAAGCGCGCCTACTCCCATCTATTGAGGGAAAGACGGACGAGCAACGTCCTGACAGGCTTGAGGGGAAAAACGTCCGTTGATGGTTGGCGTACTGCACGCCCGCCTACGGGGCTGCAGGGGAATCCACATTTGGAAGGTACCTGAAGATGTGTGCCTGTTCTTGGAGCTCCGCTAGTAGGGTAGCAAAGACACTCGTAGGCAGTACTGAATGCTGCTCCGTGCTACTTCTCCTCCGCTGGCAAATGCTTCACAGTCGCCCTAGGAAAGACCTTTAACAATCGATCTCCAAGAGGAACGAAACACGTGATGCCATAAGGCGAAAGAATAGCAGCGCATCTCTTCACAAGCTTGTCCCTGATCTATAGCTGAGGGCAAACACTTGTGTGCTTGTGGGAGAGCGTGTGTCTTTCCTGGAAGCGTTTGGGAGTTTTGCTCAGACGCGTGTTTCCTCAAGTTCAAGAATCAAGATCTAGGATACCTGCAGACAGGTGCCTGTTTGTGTGGAGACAGTCTGTTTGAAACTGTGTTCCTCAGCGCCCGCTCTTTCTCCCCGTCGCTCCACACGCCTGGGAGTCCCTTTCTTTCTCTCCACAAGCACGTGTGTTGACTTCGTCGCACATGTGCATCTGCACAAGCGTTGAGCTCAGCAGAGCGTGTCTCTTGACACTTGATGTGCGTTGGCTGTGTCTGCCTGCTCCAGTGAAGAGAGAAACGGGAAATCATCTTGGTAGAGGCAACAAAGCAAAAGCGAGGCAGGATTGACATCTGCTCAACAGAGACGGATTCCCTGCGCTGACACAGTTCACAGTTACACGAGAAGCAATCTGAGCGGTCCATCGACCGGAGACGTGTTTCCCAAGAGGTCGTTTAGCGAGTGAACAGCAGTGTGCGCGACTTTCAGGAGTGTGCCTGGAAAGTGCCAGAATCACCAGAGCATCTGTGCAAAAGCTGCTGCCTCTGTGACCGCATTGAGGCACGTTCCCGTGTCTGCGAGTACATAGACGGCTCTTCGCGTTCACTCCGAGGGAAACGGTCCGCTATTGCTTCTGTGCGTACAGACGCGATTCCCTTGTCTCTTGCGAACACAGGGAACTCTGTGCATCCAAATCTACAGGCTAAGGACGCGTCTGCATATGTTTTGGTGAACAATCGAGTGTGCGTGTTCTGACAGCTGCCTCTATGCAGACGTCTCCACAGAGCCACTTCTGAATGCCCCGCAGCCCAGGACTGAATGGATACACTAACAAGTGCACCGGTGTGAGCAACCACATATGCAGAAGGACGTCTTTCATCTCACAGAAGCGCGAACGTCTTGGCGTTCAAGCACATGGCAGAAACAAGGTGTGAACAGATGAGCTGCTGCTATTTTCTCCGTTCGACATGCTTCGTTGTAGCTCTCTTGCCGGTCGCCGGCTTAGCGGCTTGCTTTGCGCGACTAGGTCTGCGGAGAGAAGGAGATAGCGCCGGAAACCTTGCCTTTTGCCTTCTTCGGCGCTGGAACCCGGTTGCTGCGCCTTCTCTTTGTCCATGTGCACACACACGATTCCTCAGCGAAAACCATGCAGAAACCTTTCCACGAGCACCCAGGGATGTGCACCCAGCACCACGTGCACGCACACGCAGCTAGAGAAAAGCACCTACCTTTTCACACACTGATGCCTAAGCAAACGCGTGGCCACACACACGCACACATCTGCAAGCGCGCCTACTCCCATCTATTGAGGGAAAGACGGACGAGCAACGTCCTGACAGGCTTGAGGGGAAAAACGTCCGTTGATGGTTGGCGTACTGCACGCCCGCCTACGGGGCTGCAGGGGAATCCACATTTGGAAGGTACCTGAAGATGTGTGCCTGTTCTTGGAGCTCCGCTAGTAGGGTAGCAAAGACACTCGTAGGCAGTACTGAATGCTGCTCCGTGCTACTTCTCCTCCGCTGGCAAATGCTTCACAGTCGCCCTAGGAAAGACCTTTAACAATCGATCTCCAAGAGGAACGAAACACGTGATGCCATAAGGCGAAAGAATAGCAGGGCATCTCTTCACAAGCTTGTCCCTGATCTATAGCTGAGGGCAAACACTTGTGTGCTTGTGGGAGAGCGTGTGTCTTTCCTGGAAGCGTTTGGGAGTTTTGCTCAGACGCGTGTTTCCTCAAGTTCAAGAATCAAGATCTAGGATACCTGCAGACAGGTGCCTGTTTGTGTGGAGACAGTCTGTTTGAAACTGTGTTCCTCAGCGCCCGCTCTTTCTCCCCGTCGCTCCACACGCCTGGGAGTCCCTTTCTTTCTCTCCACAAGCACGTGTGTTGACTTCGTCGCACATGTGCATCTGCACAAGCGTTGAGCTCAGCAGAGCGTGTCTCTTGACACTTGATGTGCGTTGGCTGTGTCTGCGTGCTCCAGTGAAGAGAGAAACGGGAAATCATCTTGGTAGAGGCAACAAAGCAAAAGCGAGGCAGGATTGACATCTGCTCAACAGAGACGGATTCCCTGCGCTGACACAGTTCACAGTTACACGAGAAGCAATCTGAGCGGTCCATCGACCGGAGACGTGTTTCCCAAGAGGTCGTTTAGCGAGTGAACAGCAGTGTGCGCGACTTTCAGGAGTGTGCCTGGAAAGTGCCAGAATCACCAGAGCATCTGTGCAAAAGCTGCTGCCTCTGTGACCGCATTGAGGCACGTTCCCGTGTCTGCGAGTACATAGACGGCTCTTCGCGTTCACTCCGAGGGAAACGGTCCGCTATTGCTTCTGTGCGTACAGACGCGATTCCCTTGTCTCTTGCGAACACAGGGAACTCTGTGCATCCAAATCTACAGGCTAAGGACGCGTCTGCATATGTTTTGGTGAACAATCGAGTGTGCGTGTTCTGACAGCTGCCTCTATGCAGTCGTCTCCACAGAGCCACTTCTGAATGCCCCGCAGCCCAGGACTGAAGGGATACACTAACAAGTGCACCGGTGTGAGCAACCACATATGCAGAAGGACGTCTTTCATCTCACAGAAGCGCGAACGTCTTGGCGTTCAAGCACATGGCAGAAACAAGGTGTGAACAGATGAGCTGCTGCTATTTTCTCCGTTCGGCATGCTTCGTTGTAGCTCTCTTGCCGGTCGCCGGCTTAGCGGCTTGCTTTGCGCGACTAGGTCTGCGGAGAGAAGGAGATAGCGCCGGAAACCTTGCCTTTTGCCTTCTTCGGCGCTGGAACCCGGTTGCTGCGCCTTCTCTTTGTCCATGTGCACACACACGATTCCTCAGCGAAAACCATGCAGAAACCTTTCCACGAGCACCCAGGGATGTGCACCCAGCACCACGTGCACGCACACGCAGCTAGAGAAAAGCACCTACCTTTTCACACACTGATGCCTAAGCAAACGCGTGGCCACACACACGCACACATCCGCAAGCGCGCCTACTCCCATCTATTGAGGGAAAGACGGACGAGCAACGTCCTGACAGGCTTGAGGGGAAAAACGTCCGTTGATGGTTGGCGTACTGCACGCCCGCCTACGGGGCTGCAGGGGAATCGACATTTGGAAGGTACCTGAAGATGTGTGCCTGTTCTTGGAGCTCCGCTAGTAGGGTAGCAAAGACACTCGTAGGCAGCACTGAATGCTGCTCCGTGCTACTTCTCCTCCGCTGGCAAATGCTTCACAGTCGCCCTAGGAAAGACGTTTAACAATCGATCTCCAAGAGGAACGAAACACGTGATGCCATAAGGCGAAAGAATAGCAGCGCATCTCTTCACAAGCTTGTCCCTGATCTATAGCTGAGGGCAAACACTTGTGTGCTTGTGGGAGAGCGTGTGTCTTTCCTGGAAGCGTTTGGGAGTTTTGCTCAGACGCGTGTTTCCTCAAGTTCAAGAATCAAGATCTAGGATACCTGCAGACAGGTGCCTGTTTGTGTGGAGACAGTCTGTTTGAAACTGTGTTCCTCAGCGCCCGCTCTTTCTCCCCGTCGCTCCACACGCCTGGGAGTCCCTTTCTTTCTCTCCACAAGCACGTGTGTTGACTTCGTCGCACATGTGCATCTGCACAAGCGTTGAGCTCAGCAGAGCGTGTCTCTTGACACTTGATGTGCGTTGGCTGTGTCTACGTGCTCCAGTGAAGAGAGAAACGGGAAATCATCTTGGTAGAGGCAACAAAGCAAAAGCGAGGCAGGATTGACATCTGCTCAACAGAGACGGATTCCCTGCGCTGACACAGTTCACAGTTACACGAGAAGCAATCTGAGCGGTCCATCGACCGGAGACGTGTTTCCCAAGAGGTCGTTTAGCGAGTGAACAGCAGTGTGCGCGACTTTCAGGAGTGTGCCTGGAAAGTGCCAGAATCACCAGAGCATCTGTGCAAAAGCTGCTGCCTCTGTGACCGCATTGAGGCACGTTCCCGTGTCTGCGAGTACATAGACGGCTCTTCGCGTTCACTCCGAGGGAAACGGTCCGCTATTGCTTCTGTGCGTACAGACGCGATTCCCTTGTCTCTTGCGAACACAGGGAACTCTGTGCATCCAAATCTACAGGCTAAGGACGCGTCTGCATATGTTTTGGTGAACAATCGAGTGTGCGTGTTCTGACAGCTGCCTCTATGCAGACGTCTCCACAGAGCCACTTCTGAATGCCACGCAGCCCAGGACTGAAGGGATACACTAACAAGTGCACCGGTGTGAGCAACCACATATGCAGAAGGACGTCTTTCATCTCACAGAAGCGCGAACGTCTTGGCGTTCAAGCACATGGCAGAAACAAGGTGTGAACAGATGAGCTGCTGCTATTTTCTCCGTTCGGCATGCTTCGTTGTAGCTCTCTTGCCGGTCGCCGGCTTAGCGGCTTGCTTTGCGCGACTAGGTCTGCGGAGAGAAGGAGATAGCGCCGGAAACCTTGCCTTTTGCCTTCTTCGGCGCTGGAACCCGGTTGCTGCGCCTTCTCTTTGTCCATGTGCACACACACGATTCCTCAGCGAAAACCATGCAGAAACCTTTCCACGAGCACCCAGGGATGTGCACCCAGCACCACGTGCACGCACACGCAGCTAGAGAAAAGCACCTACCTTTTCACACACTGATGCCTAAGCAAACGCGTGGCCACACACACGCACACATCCGCAAGCGCGCCTACTCCCATCTATTGAGGGAAAGACGGACGAGCAACGTCCTGACAGGCTTGAGGGGAAAAACGTCCGTTGATGGTTGGCGTACTGCACGCCCGCCTACGGGGCTGCAGGGGAATCCACATTTGGAAGGTACCTGAAGATGTGTGCCTGTTCTTGGAGCTCCGCTAGTAGGGTAGCAAAGACACTCGTAGGCAGTACTGAATGCTGCTCCGTGCTACTTCTCCTCCGCTGGCAAATGCTTCACAGTCGCCCTAGGAAAGACGTTTAACAATCGATCTCCAAGAGGAACGAAACACGTGATGCCATAAGGCGAAAGAATAGCAGCGCATCTCTTCACAAGCTTGTCCCTGATCTATAGCTGAGGGCAAACACTTGTGTGCTTGTGGGAGAGCGTGTGTCTTTCCTGGAAGCGTTTGGGAGTTTTGCTCAGACGCGTGTTTCCTCAAGTTCAAGAATCAAGATCTAGGATACCTGCAGACAGGTGCCTGTTTGTGTGGAGACAGTCTGTTTGAAACTGTGTTCCTCAGCGCCCGCTCTTTCTCCCCGTCGCTCCACACGCCTGGGAGTCCCTTTCTTTCTCTCCACAAGCACGTGTGTTGACTTCGTCGCACATGTGCATCTGCACAAGCGTTGAGCTCAGCAGAGCGTGTCTCTTGACACTTGATGTGCGTTGGCTGTGTCTGCCTGCTCCAGTGAAGAGAGAAACGGGAAATCATCTTGGTAGAGGCAACAAAGCAAAAGCGAGGCAGGATTGACATCTGCTCAACAGAGACGGATTCCCTGCGCTGACACAGTTCACAGTTACACGAGAAGCAATCTGAGCGGTCCATCGACCGGAGACGTGTTTCCCAAGAGGTCGTTTAGCGAGTGAACAGCAGTGTGCGCGACTTTCAGGAGTGTGCCTGGAAAGTGCCAGAATCACCAGAGCATCTGTGCAAAAGCTGCTGCCTCTGTGACCGCATTGAGGCACGTTCCCGTGTCTGCGAGTACATAGACGGCTCTTCGCGTTCACTCCGAGGGAAACGGTCCGCTATTGCTTCTGTGCGTACAGACGCGATTCCCTTGTCTCTTGCGAACACAGGGAACTCTGTGCATCCAAATCTACAGGCTAAGGACGCGTCTGCATATGTTTTGGTGAACAATCGAGTGTGCGTGTTCTGACAGCTGCCTCTATGCAGTCGTCTCCACAGAGCCACTTCTGAATGCCACGCAGCCCAGGACTGAAGGGATACACTAACAAGTGCACCGGTGTGAGCAACCACATACGCAGAAGGACGTCTTTCATCTCACAGAAGCGCGAACGTCTTGGCGTTCAAGCACATGGCAGAAACAAGGTGTGAACAGATGAGCTGCTGCTATTTTCTCCGTTCGGCATGCTTCGTTGTAGCTCTCTTGCCGGTCGCCGGCTTAGCGGCTTGCTTTGCGCGACTAGGTCTGCGGAGAGGAGATAGCGCCGGAAACCTTGCCTTTTGCCTTCTTCGGCGCTGGAACCCGGTTGCTGCGCCTTCTCTTTGTCCATGTGCACACACACGATTCCTCAGCGAAAACCATGCAGAAACCTTTCCACGAGCACCCAGGGATGTGCACCCAGCACCACGTGCACGCACACGCAGCTAGAGAAAAGCACCTACCTTTTCACACACTGATGCCTAAGCAAACGCGTGGCCACACACACGCACACATCCGCAAGCGCGCCTACTCCCATCTATTGAGGGAAAGACGGACGAGCAACGTCCTGACAGGCTTGAGGGGAAAAACGTCCGTTGATGGTTGGCGTACTGCACGCCCGCCTACGGGGCTGCAGGGGAATCCACATTTGGAAGGTACCTGAAGATGTGTGCCTGTTCTTGGAGCTCCGCTAGTAGGGTAGCAAAGACACTCGTAGGCAGTACTGAATGCTGCTCCGTGCTACTTCTCCTCCGCTGGCAAATGCTTCACAGTCGCCCTAGGAAAGACCTTTAACAATCGATCTCCAAGAGGAACGAAACACGTGATGCCATAAGGCGAAAGAATAGCAGCGCATCTCTTCACAAGCTTGTCCCTGATCTATAGCTGAGGGCAAACACTTGTGTGCTTGTGGGAGAGCGTGTGTCTTTCCTGGAAGCGTTTGGGAGTTTTGCTCAGACGCGTGTTTCCTCAAGTTCAAGAATCAAGATCTAGGATACCTGCAGACAGGTGCCTGTTTGTGTGGAGACAGTCTGTTTGAAACTGTGTTCCTCAGCGCCCGCTCTTTCTCCCCGTCGCTCCACACGCCTGGGAGTCCCTTTCTTTCTCTCCACAAGCACGTGTGTTGACTTCGTCGCACATGTGCATCTGCACAAGCGTTGAGCTCAGCAGAGCGTGTCTCTTGACACTTGATGTGCGTTGGCTGTGTCTGCGTGCTCCAGTGAAGAGAGAAACGGGAAATCATCTTGGTAGAGGCAACAAAGCAAAAGCGAGGCAGGATTGACATCTGCTCAACAGAGACGGATTCCCTGCGCTGACACAGTTCACAGTTACACGAGAAGCAATCTGAGCGGTCCATCGACCGGAGACGTGTTTCCCAAGAGGTCGTTTAGCGAGTGAACAGCAGTGTGCGCGACTTTCAGGAGTGTGCCTGGAAAGTGCCAGAATCACCAGAGCATCTGTGCAAAAGCTGCTGCCTCTGTGACCGCATTGAGGCACGTTCCCGTGTCTGCGAGTACATAGACGGCTCTTCGCGTTCACTCCGAGGGAAACGGTCCGCTATTGCTTCTGTGCGTACAGACGCGATTCCCTTGTCTCTTGCGAACACAGGGAACTCTGTGCATCCAAATCTACAGGCTAAGGACGCGTCTGCATATGTTTTGGTGAACAATCGAGTGTGCGTGTTCTGACAGCTGCCTCTATGCAGACGTCTCCACAGAGCCACTTCTGAATGCCCCGCAGCCCAGGACTGAATGGATACACTAACAAGTGCACCGGTGTGAGCAACCACATATGCAGAAGGACGTCTTTCATCTCACAGAAGCGCGAACGTCTTGGCGTTCAAGCACATGGCAGAAACAAGGTGTGAACAGATGAGCTGCTGCTATTTTCTCCGTTCGACATGCTTCGTTGTAGCTCTCTTGCCGGTCGCCGGCTTAGCGGCTTGCTTTGCGCGACTAGGTCTGCGGAGAGAAGGAGATAGCGCCGGAAACCTTGCCTTTTGCCTTCTTCGGCGCTGGAACCCGGTTGCTGCGCCTTCTCTTTGTCCATGTGCACACACACGATTCCTCAGCGAAAACCATGCAGAAACCTTTCCACGAGCACCCAGGGATGTGCACCCAGCACCACGTGCACGCACACGCAGCTAGAGAAAAGCACCTACCTTTTCACACACTGATGCCTAAGCAAACGCGTGGCCACACACACGCACACATCTGCAAGCGCGCCTACTCCCATCTATTGAGGGAAAGACGGACGAGCAACGTCCTGACAGGCTTGAGGGGAAAAACGTCCGTTGATGGTTGGCGTACTGCACGCCCGCCTACGGGGCTGCAGGGGAATCCACATTTGGAAGGTACCTGAAGATGTGTGCCTGTTCTTGGAGCTCCGCTAGTAGGGTAGCAAAGACACTCGTAGGCAGTACTGAATGCTGCTCCGTGCTACTTCTCCTCCGCTGGCAAATGCTTCACAGTCGCCCTAGGAAAGACCTTTAACAATCGATCTCCAAGAGGAACGAAACACGTGATGCCATAAGGCGAAAGAATAGCAGGGCATCTCTTCACAAGCTTGTCCCTGATCTATAGCTGAGGGCAAACACTTGTGTGCTTGTGGGAGAGCGTGTGTCTTTCCTGGAAGCGTTTGGGAGTTTTGCTCAGACGCGTGTTTCCTCAAGTTCAAGAATCAAGATCTAGGATACCTGCAGACAGGTGCCTGTTTGTGTGGAGACAGTCTGTTTGAAACTGTGTTCCTCAGCGCCCGCTCTTTCTCCCCGTCGCTCCACACGCCTGGGAGTCCCTTTCTTTCTCTCCACAAGCACGTGTGTTGACTTCGTCGCACATGTGCATCTGCACAAGCGTTGAGCTCAGCAGAGCGTGTCTCTTGACACTTGATGTGCGTTGGCTGTGTCTGCCTGCTCCAGTGAAGAGAGAAACGGGAAATCATCTTGGTAGAGGCAACAAAGCAAAAGCGAGGCAGGATTGACATCTGCTCAACAGAGACGGATTCCCTGCGCTGACACAGTTCACAGTTACACGAGAAGCAATCTGAGCGGTCCATCGACCGGAGACGTGTTTCCCAAGAGGTCGTTTAGCGAGTGAACAGCAGTGTGCGCGACTTTCAGGAGTGTGCCTGGAAAGTGCCAGAATCACCAGAGCATCTGTGCAAAAGCTGCTGCCTCTGTGACCGCATTGAGGCACGTTCCCGTGTCTGCGAGTACATAGACGGCTCTTCGCGTTCACTCCGAGGGAAACGGTCCGCTATTGCTTCTGTGCGTACAGACGCGATTCCCTTGTCTCTTGCGAACACAGGGAACTCTGTGCATCCAAATCTACAGGCTAAGGACGCGTCTGCATATGTTTTGGTGAACAATCGAGTGTGCGTGTTCTGACAGCTGCCTCTATGCAGTCGTCTCCACAGAGCCACTTCTGAATGCCCCGCAGCCCAGGACTGAAGGGATACACTAACAAGTGCACCGGTGTGAGCAACCACATATGCAGAAGGACGTCTTTCATCTCACAGAAGCGCGAACGTCTTGGCGTTCAAGCACATGGCAGAAACAAGGTGTGAACAGATGAGCTGCTGCTATTTTCTCCGTTCGGCATGCTTCGTTGTAGCTCTCTTGCCGGTCGCCGGCTTAGCGGCTTGCTTTGCGCGACTAGGTCTGCGGAGAGAAGGAGATAGCGCCGGAAACCTTGCCTTTTGCCTTCTTCGGCGCTGGAACCCGGTTGCTGCGCCTTCTCTTTGTCCATGTGCACACACACGATTCCTCAGCGAAAACCATGCAGAAACCTTTCCACGAGCACCCAGGGATGTGCACCCAGCACCACGTGCACGCACACGCAGCTAGAGAAAAGCACCTACCTTTTCACACACTGATGCCTAAGCAAACGCGTGGCCACACACACGCACACATCCGCAAGCGCGCCTACTCCCATCTATTGAGGGAAAGACGGACGAGCAACGTCCTGACAGGCTTGAGGGGAAAAACGTCCGTTGATGGTTGGCGTACTGCACGCCCGCCTACGGGGCTGCAGGGGAATCCACATTTGGAAGGTACCTGAAGATGTGTGCCTGTTCTTGGAGCTCCGCTAGTAGGGTAGCAAAGACACTCGTAGGCAGCACTGAATGCTGCTCCGTGCTACTTCTCCTCCGCTGGCAAATGCTTCACAGTCGCCCTAGGAAAGACGTTTAACAATCGATCTCCAAGAGGAACGAAACACGTGATGCCATAAGGCGAAAGAATAGCAGCGCATCTCTTCACAAGCTTGTCCCTGATCTATAGCTGAGGGCAAACACTTGTGTGCTTGTGGGAGAGCGTGTGTCTTTCCTGGAAGCGTTTGGGAGTTTTGCTCAGACGCGTGTTTCCTCAAGTTCAAGAATCAAGATCTAGGATACCTGCAGACAGGTGCCTGTTTGTGTGGAGACAGTCTGTTTGAAACTGTGTTCCTCAGCGCCCGCTCTTTCTCCCCGTCGCTCCACACGCCTGGGAGTCCCTTTCTTTCTCTCCACAAGCACGTGTGTTGACTTCGTCGCACATGTGCATCTGCACAAGCGTTGAGCTCAGCAGAGCGTGTCTCTTGACACTTGATGTGCGTTGGCTGTGTCTACGTGCTCCAGTGAAGAGAGAAACGGGAAATCATCTTGGTAGAGGCAACAAAGCAAAAGCGAGGCAGGATTGACATCTGCTCAACAGAGACGGATTCCCTGCGCTGACACAGTTCACAGTTACACGAGAAGCAATCTGAGCGGTCCATCGACCGGAGACGTGTTTCCCAAGAGGTCGTTTAGCGAGTGAACAGCAGTGTGCGCGACTTTCAGGAGTGTGCCTGGAAAGTGCCAGAATCACCAGAGCATCTGTGCAAAAGCTGCTGCCTCTGTGACCGCATTGAGGCACGTTCCCGTGTCTGCGAGTACATAGACGGCTCTTCGCGTTCACTCCGAGGGAAACGGTCCGCTATTGCTTCTGTGCGTACAGACGCGATTCCCTTGTCTCTTGCGAACACAGGGAACTCTGTGCATCCAAATCTACAGGCTAAGGACGCGTCTGCATATGTTTTGGTGAACAATCGAGTGTGCGTGTTCTGACAGCTGCCTCTATGCAGACGTCTCCACAGAGCCACTTCTGAATGCCCCGCAGCCCAGGACTGAAGGGATACACTAACAAGTGCACCGGTGTGAGCAACCACATATGCAGAAGGACGTCTTTCATCTCACAGAAGCGCGAACGTCTTGGCGTTCAAGCACATGGCAGAAACAAGGTGTGAACAGATGAGCTGCTGCTATTTTCTCCGTTCGGCATGCTTCGTTGTAGCTCTCTTGCCGGTCGCCGGCTTAGCGGCTTGCTTTGCGCGACTAGGTCTGCGGAGAGAAGGAGATAGCGCCGGAAACCTTGCCTTTTGCCTTCTTCGGCGCTGGAACCCGGTTGCTGCGCCTTCTCTTTGTCCATGTGCACACACACGATTCCTCAGCGAAAACCATGCAGAAACCTTTCCACGAGCACCCAGGGATGTGCACCCAGCACCACGTGCACGCACACGCAGCTAGAGAAAAGCACCTACCTTTTCACACACTGATGCCTAAGCAAACGCGTGGCCACACACACGCACACATCCGCAAGCGCGCCTACTCCCATCTATTGAGGGAAAGACGGACGAGCAACGTCCTGACAGGCTTGAGGGGAAAAACGTCCGTTGATGGTTGGCGTACTGCACGCCCGCCTACGGGGCTGCAGGGGAATCCACATTTGGAAGGTACCTGAAGATGTGTGCCTGTTCTTGGAGCTCCGCTAGTAGGGTAGCAAAGACACTCGTAGGCAGTACTGAATGCTGCTCCGTGCTACTTCTCCTCCGCTGGCAAATGCTTCACAGTCGCCCTAGGAAAGACGTTTAACAATCGATCTCCAAGAGGAACGAAACACGTGATGCCATAAGGCGAAAGAATAGCAGCGCATCTCTTCACAAGCTTGTCCCTGATCTATAGCTGAGGGCAAACACTTGTGTGCTTGTGGGAGAGCGTGTGTCTTTCCTGGAAGCGTTTGGGAGTTTTGCTCAGACGCGTGTTTCCTCAAGTTCAAGAATCAAGATCTAGGATACCTGCAGACAGGTGCCTGTTTGTGTGGAGACAGTCTGTTTGAAACTGTGTTCCTCAGCGCCCGCTCTTTCTCCCCGTCGCTCCACACGCCTGGGAGTCCCTTTCTTTCTCTCCACAAGCACGTGTGTTGACTTCGTCGCACATGTGCATCTGCACAAACGTTGAGCTCAGCAGAGCGTGTCTCTTGACACTTGATGTGCGTTGGCTGTGTCTGCCTGCTCCAGTGAAGAGAGAAACGGGAAATCATCTTGGTAGAGGCAACAAAGCAAAAGCGAGGCAGGATTGACATCTGCTCAACAGAGACGGATTCCCTGCGCTGACACAGTTCACAGTTACACGAGAAGCAATCTGAGCGGTCCATCGACCGGAGACGTGTTTCCCAAGAGGTCGTTTAGCGAGTGAACAGCAGTGTGCGCGACTTTCAGGAGTGTGCCTGGAAAGTGCCAGAATCACCAGAGCATCTGTGCAAAAGCTGCTGCCTCTGTGACCGCATTGAGGCACGTTCCCGTGTCTGCGAGTACATAGACGGCTCTTCGCGTTCACTCCGAGGGAAACGGTCCGCTATTGCTTCTGTGCGTACAGACGCGATTCCCTTGTCTCTTGCGAACACAGGGAACTCTGTGCATCCAAATCTACAGGCTAAGGACGCGTCTGCATATGTTTTGGTGAACAATCGAGTGTGCGTGTTCTGACAGCTGCCTCTATGCAGTCGTCTCCACAGAGCCACTTCTGAATGCCACGCAGCCCAGGACTGAAGGGATACACTAACAAGTGCACCGGTGTGAGCAACCACATACGCAGAAGGACGTCTTTCATCTCACAGAAGCGCGAACGTCTTGGCGTTCAAGCACATGGCAGAAACAAGGTGTGAACAGATGAGCTGCTGCTATTTTCTCCGTTCGGCATGCTTCGTTGTAGCTCTCTTGCCGGTCGCCGGCTTAGCGGCTTGCTTTGCGCGACTAGGTCTGCGGAGAGGAGATAGCGCCGGAAACCTTGCCTTTTGCCTTCTTCGGCGCTGGAACCCGGTTGCTGCGCCTTCTCTTTGTCCATGTGCACACACACGATTCCTCAGCGAAAACCATGCAGAAACCTTTCCACGAGCACCCAGGGATGTGCACCCAGCACCACGTGCACGCACACGCAGCTAGAGAAAAGCACCTACCTTTTCACACACTGATGCCTAAGCAAACGCGTGGCCACACACACGCACACATCCGCAAGCGCGCCTACTCCCATCTATTGAGGGAAAGACGGACGAGCAACGTCCTGACAGGCTTGAGGGGAAAAACGTCCGTTGATGGTTGGCGTACTGCACGCCCGCCTACGGGGCTGCAGGGGAATCCACATTTGGAAGGTACCTGAAGATGTGTGCCTGTTCTTGGAGCTCCGCTAGTAGGGTAGCAAAGACACTCGTAGGCAGTACTGAATGCTGCTCCGTGCTACTTCTCCTCCGCTGGCAAATGCTTCACAGTCGCCCTAGGAAAGACGTTTAACAATCGATCTCCAAGAGGAACGAAACACATGATGGCATAAGGCGAAAGAATAGCAGGGCATCTCTTCACAAGCTTGTCCCTGATCTATAGCTGAGGGCAAACACTTGTGTGCTTGTGGGAGAGCGTGTGTCTTTCCTGGAAGCGTTTGGGAGTTTTGCTCAGACGCGTGTTTCCTCAAGTTCAAGAATCAAGATCTAGGATACCTGCAGACAGGTGCCTGTTTGTGTGGAGACAGTCTGTTTGAAACTGTGTTCCTCAGCGCCCGCTCTTTCTCCCCGTCGCTCCACACGCCTGGGAGTCCCTTTCTTTCTCTCCACAAGCACGTGTGTTGACTTCGTCGCACATGTGCATCTGCACAAGCGTTGAGCTCAGCAGAGCGTGTCTCTTGACACTTGATGTGCGTTGGCTGTGTCTGCGTGCTCCAGTGAAGAGAGAAACGGGAAATCATCTTGGTAGAGGCAACAAAGCAAAAGCGAGGCAGGATTGACATCTGCTCAACAGAGACGGATTCCCTGCGCTGACACAGTTCACAGTTACACGAGAAGCAATCTGAGCGGTCCATCGACCGGAGACGTGTTTCCCAAGAGGTCGTTTAGCGAGTGAACAGCAGTGTGCGCGGCTTTCAGGAGTGTGCCTGGAAAGTGCCAGAATCACCAGAGCATCTGTGCAAAAGCTGCTGCCTCTGTGACCGCATTGAGGCACGTTCCCGTGTCTGCGAGTACATAGACGGCTCTTCGCGTTCACTCCGAGGGAAACGGTCCGCTATTGCTTCTGTGCGTACAGACGCGATTCCCTTGTCTCTTGCGAACACAGGGAACTCTGTGCATCCAAATCTACAGGCTAAGGACGCGTCTGCATATGTTTTGGTGAACAATCGAGTGTGCGTGTTCTGACAGCTGCCTCTATGCAGACGTCTCCACAGAGCCACTTCTGAATGCCCCGCAGCCCAGGACTGAATGGATACACTAACAAGTGCACCGGTGTGAGCAACCACATACGCAGAAGGACGTCTTTCATCTCACAGAAGCGCGAACGTCTTGGCGTTCAAGCACATGGCAGAAACAAGGTGTGAACAGATGAGCTGCTGCTATTTTCTCCGTTCGACATGCTTCGTTGTAGCTCTCTTGCCGGTCGCCGGCTTAGCGGCTTGCTTTGCGCGACTAGGTCTGCGGAGAGAAGGAGATAGCGCCGGAAACCTTGCCTTTTGCCTTCTTCGGCGCTGGAACCCGGTTGCTGCGCCTTCTCTTTGTCCATGTGCACACACACGATTCCTCAGCGAAAACCATGCAGAAACCTTTCCACGAGCACCCAGGGATGTGCACCCAGCACCACGTGCACGCACACGCAGCTAGAGAAAAGCACCTACCTTTTCACACACTGATGCCTAAGCAAACGCGTGGCCACACACACGCACACATCCGCAAGCGCGCCTACTCCCATCTATTGAGGGAAAGACGGACGAGCAACGTCCTGACAGGCTTGAGGGGAAAAACGTCCGTTGATGGTTGGCGTACTGCACGCCCGCCTACGGGGCTGCAGGGGAATCCACATTTGGAAGGTACCTGAAGATGTGTGCCTGTTCTTGGAGCTCCGCTAGTAGGGTAGCAAAGACACTCGTAGGCAGTACTGAATGCTGCTCCGTGCTACTTCTCCTCCGCTGGCAAATGCTTCACAGTCGCCCTAGGAAAGACGTTTAACAATCGATCTCCAAGAGGAACGAAACACATGATGGCATAAGGCGAAAGAATAGCAGGGCATCTCTTCACAAGCTTGTCCCTGATCTATAGCTGAGGGCAAACACTTGTGTGCTTGTGGGAGAGCGTGTGTCTTTCCTGGAAGCGTTTGGGAGTTTTGCTCAGACGCGTGTTTCCTCAAGTTCAAGAATCAAGATCTAGGATACCTGCAGACAGGTGCCTGTTTGTGTGGAGACAGTCTGTTTGAAACTGTGTTCCTCAGCGCCCGCTCTTTCTCCCCGTCGCTCCACACGCCTGGGAGTCCCTTTCTTTCTCTCCACAAGCACGTGTGTTGACTTCGTCGCACATGTGCATCTGCACAAGCGTTGAGCTCAGCAGAGCGTGTCTCTTGACACTTGATGTGCGTTGGCTGTGTCTGCGTGCTCCAGTGAAGAGAGAAACGGGAAATCATCTTGGTAGAGGCAACAAAGCAAAAGCGAGGCAGGATTGACATCTGCTCAACAGAGACGGATTCCCTGCGCTGACACAGTTCACAGTTACACGAGAAGCAATCTGAGCGGTCCATCGACCGGAGACGTGTTTCCCAAGAGGTCGTTTAGCGAGTGAACAGCAGTGTGCGCGGCTTTCAGGAGTGTGCCTGGAAAGTGCCAGAATCACCAGAGCATCTGTGCAAAAGCTGCTGCCTCTGTGACCGCATTGAGGCACGTTCCCGTGTCTGCGAGTACATAGACGGCTCTTCGCGTTCACTCCGAGGGAAACGGTCCGCTATTGCTTCTGTGCGTACAGACGCGATTCCCTTGTCTCTTGCGAACACAGGGAACTCTGTGCATCCAAATCTACAGGCTAAGGACGCGTCTGCATATGTTTTGGTGAACAATCGAGTGTGCGTGTTCTGACAGCTGCCTCTATGCAGACGTCTCCACAGAGCCACTTCTGAATGCCCCGCAGCCCAGGACTGAAGGGATACACTAACAAGTGCACCGGTGTGAGCAACCACATATGCAGAAGGACGTCTTTCATCTCACAGAAGCGCGAACGTCTTGGCGTTCAAGCACATGGCAGAAACAAGGTGTGAACAGATGAGCTGCTGCTATTTTCTCCGTTCGGCATGCTTCGTTGTAGCTCTCTTGCCGGTCGCCGGCTTAGCGGCTTGCTTTGCGCGACTAGGTCTGCGGAGAGAAGGAGATAGCGCCGGAAACCTTGCCTTTTGCCTTCTTCGGCGCTGGAACCTGGTTGCTGCGCCTTCTCTTTGTCCATGTGCACACACACGATTCCTCAGCGAAAACCATGCAGGAACCTTTCCACGAGCACCCAGGGATGTGCACCCAGCACCACGTGCACGCACACGCAGCTAGAGAAAAGCACCTACCTTTTCACACACTGATGCCTAAGCAAACGCGTGGCCACACACACGCACACATCCGCAAGCGCGCCTACTCCCATCTATTGAGGGAAAGACGGACGAGCAACGTCCTGACAGGCTTGAGGGGAAAAACGTCCGTTGATGGTTGGCGTACTGCACGCCCGCCTACGGGGCTGCAGGGGAATCCACATTTGGAAGGTACCTGAAGATGTGTGCCTGTTCTTGGAGCTCCGCTAGTAGGGTAGCAAAGACACTCGTAGGCAGTACTGAATGCTGCTCCGTGCTACTTCTCCTCCGCTGGCAAATGCTTCACAGTCGCCCTAGGAAAGACGTTTAACAATCGATCTCCAAGAGGAACGAAAGACGTGATGCCATAAGGCGAAAGAATAGCAGGGCATCTCTTCACAAGCTTGTCCCTGATCTATAGCTGAGGGCAAACACTTGTGTGCTTGTGGGAGAGCGTGTGTCTTTCCTGGAAGCGTTTGGGAGTTTTGCTCAGACGCGTGTTTCCTCAAGTTCAAGAATCAAGATCTAGGATACCTGCAGACAGGTGCCTGTTTGTGTGGAGACAGTCTGTTTGAAACTGTGTTCCTCAGCGCCCGCTCTTTCTCCCCGTCGCTCCACACGCCTGGGAGTCCCTTTCTTTCTCTCCACAAGCACGTGTGTTGACTTCGTCGCACATGTGCATCTGCACAAGCGTTGAGCTCAGCAGAGCGTGTCTCTTGACACTTGATGTGCGTTGGCTGTGTCTGCCTGCTCCAGTGAAGAGAGAAACGGGAAATCATCTTGGTAGAGGCAACAAAGCAAAAGCGAGGCAGGATTGACATCTGCTCAACAGAGACGGATTCCCTGCGCTGACACAGTTCACAGTTACACGAGAAGCAATCTGAGCGGTCCATCGACCGGAGACGTGTTTCCCAAGAGGTCGTTTAGCGAGTGAACAGCAGTGTGCGCGGCTTTCAGGAGTGTGCCTGGAAAGTGCCAGAATCACCAGAGCATCTGTGCAAAAGCTGCTGCCTCTGTGACCGCATTGAGGCACGTTCCCGTGTCTGCGAGTACATAGACGGCTCTTCGCGTTCACTCCGAGGGAAACGGTCCGCTATTGCTTCTGTGCGTACAGACGCGATTCCCTTGTCTCTTGCGAACACAGGGAACTCTGTGCATCCAAATCTACAGGCTAAGGACGCGTCTGCATATGTTTTGGTGAACAATCGAGTGTGCGTGTTCTGACAGCTGCCTCTATGCAGACGTCTCCACAGAGCCACTTCTGAATGCCCCGCAGCCCAGGACTGAAGGGATACACTAACAAGTGCACCGGTGTGAGCAACCACATACACAGAAGGACGTCTTTCATCTCACAGAAGCGCGAACGTCTTGGCGTTCAAGCACATGGCAGAAACAAGGTGTGAACAGATGAGCTGCTGCTATTTTCTCCGTTCGGCATGCTTCGTTGTAGCTCTCTTGCCGGTCGCCGGCTTAGCGGCTTGCTTTGCGCGACTAGGTCTGCGGAGAGAAGGAGATAGCGCCGGAAACCTTGCCTTTTGCCTTCTTCGGCGCTGGAACCCGGTTGCTGCGCCTTCTCTTTGTCCATGTGCACACACACGATTCCTCAGCGAAAACCATGCAGAAACCTTTCCACGAGCACCCAGGGATGTGCACCCAGCACCACGTGCACGCACACGCAGCTAGAGAAAAGCACCTACCTTTTCACACACTGATGCCTAAGCAAACGCGTGGCCACACACACGCACACATCCGCAAGCGCGCCTACTCCCATCTATTGAGGGAAAGACGGACGAGCAACGTCCTGACAGGCTTGAGGGGAAAAACGTCCGTTGATGGTTGGCGTACTGCACGCCCGCCTACGGGGCTGCAGGGGAATCCACATTTGGAAGGTACCTGAAGATGTGTGCCTGTTCTTGGAGCTCCGCTAGTAGGGTAGCAAAGACACTCGTAGGCAGTACTGAATGCTGCTCCGTGCTACTTCTCCTCCGCTGGCAAATGCTTCACAGTCGCCCTAGGAAAGACGTTTAACAATCGATCTCCAAGAGGAACGAAACACGTGATGCCATAAGGCGAAAGAATAGCAGCGCATCTCTTCACAAGCTTGTCCCTGATCTATAGCTGAGGGCAAACACTTGTGTGCTTGTGGGAGAGCGTGTGTCTTTCCTGGAAGCGTTTGGGAGTTTTGCTCAGACGCGTGTTTCCTCAAGTTCAAGAATCAAGATCTAGGATACCTGCAGACAGGTGCCTGTTTGTGTGGAGACAGTCTGTTTGAAACTGTGTTCCTCAGCGCCCGCTCTTTCTCCCCGTCGCTCCACACGCCTGGGAGTCCCTTTCTTTCTCTCCACAAGCACGTGTGTTGACTTCGTCACACATGTGCATCTGCACAAGCGTTGAGCTCAGCAGAGCGTGTCTCTTGACACTTGATGTGCGTTGGCTGTGTCTGCCTGCTCCAGTGAAGAGAGAAACGGGAAATCATCTTGGTAGAGGCAACAAAGCAAAAGCGAGGCAGGATTGACATCTGCTCAACAGAGACGGATTCCCTGCGCTGACACAGTTCACAGTTACACGAGAAGCAATCTGAGCGGTCCATCGACCGGAGACGTGTTTCCCAAGAGGTCGTTTAGCGAGTGAACAGCAGTGTGCGCGACTTTCAGGAGTGTGCCTGGAAAGTGCCAGAATCACCAGAGCATCTGTGCAAAAGCTGCTGCCTCTGTGACCGCATTGAGGCACGTTCCCGTGTCTGCGAGTACATAGACGGCTCTTCGCGTTCACTCCGAGGGAAACGGTCCGCTATTGCTTCTGTGCGTACAGACGCGATTCCCTTGTCTCTTGCGAACACAGGGAACTCTGTGCATCCAAATCTACAGGCTAAGGACGCGTCTGCATATGTTTTGGTGAACAATCGCGTGTGCGTGTTCTGACAGCTGCCTCTATGCAGACGTCTCCACAGAGCCACTTCTGAATGCCCCGCAGCCCAGGACTGAATGGATACACTAACAAGTGCACCGGTGTGAGCAACTACATACGCAGAAGGACGTCTTTCATCTCACAGAAGCGCGAACGTCTTGGCGTTCAAGCACATGGCAGAAACAAGGTGTGAACAGATGAGCTGCTGCTATTTTCTCCGTTCGACATGCTTCGTTGTAGCTCTCTTGCCGGTCGCCGGCTTAGCGGCTTGCTTTGCGCGACTAGGTCTGCGGAGAGAAGGAGATAGCGCCGGAAACCTTGCCTTTTGCCTTCTTCGGCGCTGGAACCTGGTTGCTGCGCCTTCTCTTTGTCCATGTGCACACACACGATTCCTCAGCGAAAACCATGCAGAAACCTTTCCACGAGCACCCAGGGATGTGCACCCAGCACCACGTGCACGCACACGCAGCTAGAGAAAAGCACCTACCTTTTCACACTCTGATGCCTAAGCAAACGCGTGGCCACACACACGCACACATCCGCAAGCGCGCCTACTCCCATCTATTGAGGGAAAGACGGACGAGCAACGTCCTGACAGGCTTGAGGGGAAAAACGTCCGTTGATGGTTGGCGTACTGCACGCCCGCCTACGGGGCTGCAGGGGAATCCACATTTGGAAGGTACCTGAAGATGTGTGCCTGTTCTTGGAGCTCCGCTAGTAGGGTAGCAAAGACACTCGTAGGCAGTACTGAATGCTGCTCCGTGCTACTTCTCCGCTGGCAAATGCTTCACAGTTGCCCTAGGAAAGACGTTTAACAATCGATCTCCAAGAGGAACGAAACACGTGATGCCATAAGGCGAAAGAATAGCAGCGCATCTCTTCACAAGCTTGTCCCTGATCTATAGCTGAGGGCAAACACTTGTGTGCTTGTGGGAGAGCGTGTGTCTTTCCTGGAAGCGTTTGGGAGTTTTGCTCAGACGCGTGTTTCCTCAAGTTCAAGAATCAAGATCTAGGATACCTGCAGACAGGTGCCTGTTTGTGTGGAGACAGTCTGTTTGAAACTGTGTTCCTCAGCGCCCGCTCTTTCTCCCCGTCGCTCCACACGCCTGGGAGTCCCTTTCTTTCTCTCCACAAGCACGTGTGTTGACTTCGTCGCACATGTGCATCTGCACAAGCGTTGAGCTCAGCAGAGCGTGTCTCTTGACACTTGATGTGCGTTGGCTGTGTCTGCCTGCTCCAGTGAAGAGAGAAACGGGAAATCATCTTGGTAGAGGCAACAAAGCAAAAGCGAGGCAGGATTGACATCTGCTCAACAGAGACGGATTCCCTGCGCTGACACAGTTCACAGTTACACGAGAAGCAATCTGAGCGGTCCATCGACCGGAGACGTGTTTCCCAAGAGGTCGTTTAGCGAGTGAACAGCAGTGTGCGCGGCTTTCAGGAGTGTGCCTGGAAAGTGACAGAATCACCAGAGCATCTGTGCAAAAGCTGCTGCCTCTGTGACCGCATTGAGGCACGTTCCCGTGTCTGCGAGTACATAGACGGCTCTTCGCGTTCACTCCGAGGGAAACGGTCCGCTATTGCTTCTGTGCGTACAGACGCGATTCCCTTGTCTCTTGCGAACACAGGGAACTCTGTGCATCCAAATCTACAGGCTAAGGACGCGTCTGCATATGTTTTGGTGAACAATCGAGTGTGCGTGTTCTGACAGCTGCCTCTATGCAGACGTCTCCACAGAGCCACTTCTGAATGCCCCGCAGCCCAGGACTGAAGGGATACACTAACAAGTGCACCGGTGTGAGCAACCACATACGCAGAAGGACGTCTTTCATCTCACAGAAGCGCGAACGTCTTGGCGTTCAAGCACATGGCAGAAACAAGGTGTGAACAGATGAGCTGCTGCTATTTTCTCCGTTCGGCATGCTTCGTTGTAGCTCTCTTGCCGGTCGCCGGCTTAGCGGCTTGCTTTGCGCGACTAGGTCTGCGGAGAGAAGGAGATAGCGCCGGAAACCTTGCCTTTTGCCTTCTTCGGCGCTGGAACCCGGTTGCTGCGCCTTCTCTTTGTCCATGTGCACACACACGATTCCTCAGCGAAAACCATGCAGAAACCTTTCCACGAGCACCCAGGGATGTGCACCCAGCACCACGTGCACGCACACGCAGCTAGAGAAAAGCACCTACCTTTTCACACACTGATGCCTAACAAACGCGTGGCCACACACACGCACACATCCGCAAGCGCGCCTACTCCCATCTATTGAGGGAAAGACGGACGAGCAACGTCCTGACAGGCTTGAGGGGAAAACCGTCCGTTGATGGTTGGCGTACTGCACGCCCGCCTACGGGGCTGCAGGGGAATCCACATTTGGAAGGTACCTGAAGATGTGTGCCTGTTCTTGGAGCTCCGCTAGTAGGGTAGCAAAGACACTCGTAGGCAGTACTGAATGCTGCTCCGTGCTACTTCTCCTCCGCTGGCAAATGCTTCACAGTCGCCCTAGGAAAGACGTTTAACAATCGATCTCCAAGAGGAACGAAACACGTGATGCCATAAGGCGAAAGAATAGCAGGGCATCTCTTCACAAGCTTGTCCCTGATCTATAGCTGAGGGCAAACACTTGTGTGCTTGTGGGAGAGCGTGTGTCTTTCCTGGAAGCGTTTGGGAGTTTTGCTCAGACGCGTGTTTCCTCAAGTTCAAGAATCAAGATCTAGGATACCTGCAGACAGGTGCCTGTTTGTGTGGAGACAGTCTGTTTGAAACTGTGTTCCTCAGCGCCCGCTCTTTCTCCCCGTCGCTCCACACGCCTGGGAGTCCCTTTCTTTCTCTCCACAAGCACGTGTGTTGACTTCGTCGCACATGTGCATCTGCACAAGCGTTGAGCTCAGCAGAGCGTGTCTCTTGACACTTGATGTGCGTTGGCTGTGTCTGCCTGCTCCAGTGAAGAGAGAAACGGGAAATCATCTTGGTAGAGGCAACAAAGCAAAAGCGAGGCAGGATTGACATCTGCTCAACAGAGACGGATTCCCTGCGCTGACACAGTTCACAGTTACACGAGAAGCAATCTGAGCGGTCCATCGACCGGAGACGTGTTTCCCAAGAGGTCGTTTAGCGAGTGAACAGCAGTGTGCGCGACTTTCAGGAGTGTGCCTGGAAAGTGCCAGAATCACCAGAGCATCTGTGCAAAAGCTGCTGCCTCTGTGACCGCATTGAGGCACGTTCCCGTGTCTGCGAGTACATAGACGGCTCTTCGCGTTCACTCCGAGGGAAACGGTCCGCTATTGCTTCTGTGCGTACAGACGCGATTCCCTTGTCTCTTGCGAACACAGGGAACTCTGTGCATCCAAATCTACAGGCTAAGGACGCGTCTGCATATGTTTTGGTGAACAATCGAGTGTGCGTGTTCTGACAGCTGCCTCTATGCAGACGTCTCCACAGAGCCACTTCTGAATGCCCCGCAGCCCAGGACTGAATGGATACACTAACAAGTGCACCGGTGTGAGCAACTACATACGCAGAAGGACGTCTTTCATCTCACAGAAGCGCGAACGTCTTGGCGTTCAAGCACATGGCAGAAACAAGGTGTGAACAGATGAGCTGCTGCTATTTTCTCCGTTCGGCATGCTTCGTTGTAGCTCTCTTGCCGGTCGCCGGCTTAGCGGCTTGCTTTGCGCGACTAGGTCTGCGGAGAGAAGGAGATAGCGCCGGAAACCTTGCCTTTTGCCTTCTTCGGCGCTGGAACCCGGTTGCTGCGCCTTCTCTTTGTCCATGTGCACACACACGATTCCTCAGCGAAAACCATGCAGAAACCTTTCCACGAGCACCCAGGGATGTGCACCCAGCACCACGTGCACGCACACGCAGCTAGAGAAAAGCACCTACCTTTTCACACACTGATGCCTAAGCAAACGCGTGGCCACACACACGCACACATCCGCAAGCGCGCCTACTCCCATCTATTGAGGGAAAGACGGACGAGCAACGTCCTGACAGGCTTGAGGGGAAAAACGTCCGTTGATGGTTGGCGTACTGCACGCCCGCCTACGGGGCTGCAGGGGAATCCACATTTGGAAGGTACCTGAAGATGTGTGCCTGTTCTTGGAGCTCCGCTAGTAGGGTAGCAAAGACACTCGTAGGCAGTACTGAATGCTGCTCCGTGCTACTTCTCCTCCGCTGGCAAATGCTTCACAGTCGCCCTAGGAAAGACGTTTAACAATCGATCTCCAAGAGGAACGAAACACGTGATGCCATAAGGCAAAAGAATAGCAGCGAATCTCTTCACAAGCTTGTCCCTGATCTATAGCTGAGGGCAAACACTTGTGTGCTTGTGGGAGAGCGTGTGTCTTTCCTGGAAGCGTTTGGGAGTTTTGCTCAGACGCGTGTTTCCTCAAGTTCAAGAATCAAGATCTAGGATACCTGCAGACAGGTGCCTGTTTGTGTGGAGACAGTCTGTTTGAAACTGTGTTCCTCAGCGCCCGCTCATTCTCCCCGTCGCTCCACACGCCTGGGAGTCCCTTTCTTTCTCTCCACAAGCACGTGTGTTGACTTCGTCGCACATGTGCATCTGCACAAGCGTTGAGCTCAGCAGAGCGTGTCTCTTGACACTTGATGTGCGTTGGCTGTGTCTGCGTGCTCCAGTGAAGAGAGAAACGGGAAATCATCTTGGTAGAGGCAACAAAGCAAAAGCGAGGCAGGATTGACATCTGCTCAACAGAGACGGATTCCCTGCGCTGACACAGTTCACAGTTACACGAGAAGCAATCTGAGCGGTCCATCGACCGGAGACGTGTTTCCCAAGAGGTCGTTTAGCGAGTGAACAGCAGTGTGCGCGGCTTTCAGGAGTGTGCCTGGAAAGTGCCAGAATCACCAGAGCATCTGTGCAAAAGCTGCTGCCTCTGTGACCGCATTGAGGCACGTTCCCGTGTCTGCGAATACATAGACGGCTCTTCGCGTTCACTCCGAGGGAAACGGTCCGCTATTGCTTCTGTGCGTACAGACGCGATTCCCTTGTCTCTTGCGAACACAGGGAACTCTGTGCATCCAAATCTACAGGCTAAGGACGCGTCTGCATATGTTTTGGTGAACAATCGAGTGTGCGTGTTCTGACAGCTGCCTCTATGCAGACGTCTCCACAGAGCCACTTCTGAATGCCCCGCAGCCCAGGACTGAAGGGATACACTAACAAGTGCACCGGTGTGAGCAACCACATACGCAGAAGGACGTCTTTCATCTCACAGAAGCGCGAACGTCTTGGCGTTCAAGCACATGGCAGAAACAAGGTGTGAACAGATGAGCTGCTGCTATTTTCTCCGTTCGGCATGCTTCGTTGTAGCTCTCTTGCCGGTCGCCGGCTTAGCGGCTTGCTTTGCGCGACTAGGTCTGCGGAGAGAAGGAGATAGCGCCGGAAACCTTGCCTTTTGCCTTCTTCGGCGCTGGAACCCGGTTGCTGCGCCTTCTCTTTGTCCATGTGCACACACACGATTCCTCAGCGAAAACCATGCAGAAACCTTTCCACGAGCACCCAGGGATGTGCACCCAGCACCACGTGCACGCACACGCAGCTAGAGAAAAGCACCTACCTTTTCACACACTGATGCCTAAGCAAACGCGTGGCCACACACACGCACACATCCGCAAGCGCGCCTACTCCCATCTATTGAGGGAAAGACGGACGAGCAACGTCCTGACAGGCTTGAGGGGAAAAACGTCCGTTGATGGTTGGCGTACTGCACGCCCGCCTACGGGGCTGCAGGGGAATCCACATTTGGAAGGTACCTGAAGATGTGTGCCTGTTCTTGGAGCTCCGCTAGTAGGGTAGCAAAGACACTCGTAGGCAGTACTGAATGCTGCTCCGTGCTACTTCTCCTCCGCTGGCAAATGCTTCACAGTCGCCCTAGGAAAGACGTTTAACAATCGATCTCCAAGAGGAACGAAACACGTGATGCCATAAGGCGAAAGAATAGCAGGGCATCTCTTCACAAGCTTGTCCCTGATCTATAGCTGAGGGCAAACACTTGTGTGCTTGTGGGAGAGCGTGTGTCTTTCCTGGAAGCGTTTGGGAGTTTTGCTCAGACGCGTGTTTCCTCAAGTTCAAGAATCAAGATCTAGGATACCTGCAGACAGGTGCCTGTTTGTGTGGAGACAGTCTGTTTGAAACTGTGTTCCTCAGCGCCCGCTCTTTCTCCCCGTCGCTCCACACGCCTGGGAGTCCCTTTCTTTCTCTCCACAAGCACGTGTGTTGACTTCGTCGCACATGTGCATCTGCACAAGCGTTGAGCTCAGCAGAGCGTGTCTCTTGACACTTGATGTGCGTTGGCTGTGTCTGCCTGCTCCAGTGAAGAGAGAAACGGGAAATCATCTTGGTAGAGGCAACAAAGCAAAAGCGAGGCAGGATTGACATCTGCTCAACAGAGACGGATTCCCTGCGCTGACACAGTTCACAGTTACACGAGAAGCAATCTGAGCGGTCCATCGACCGGAGACGTGTTTCCCAAGAGGTCGTTTAGCGAGTGAACAGCAGTGTGCGCGGCTTTCAGGAGTGTGCCTGGAAAGTGCCAGAATCACCAGAGCATCTGTGCAAAAGCTGCTGCCTCTGTGACCGCATTGAGGCACGTTCCCGTGTCTGCGAGTATATAGACGGCTCTTCGCGTTCACTCCGAGGGAAACGGTCCGCTATTGCTTCTGTGCGTACAGACGCGATTCCCTTGTCTCTTGCGAACACAGGGAACTCTGTGCATCCAAATCTACAGGCTAAGGACGCGTCTGCATATGTTTTGGTGAACAATCGAGTGTGCGTGTTCTGACAGCTGCCTCTATGCAGACGTCTCCACAGAGCCACTTCTGAATGCCCCGCAGCCCAGGACTGAAGGGATACACTAACAAGTGCACCGGTGTGAGCAAGCACATATGCAGAAGGACGTCTTTCATCTCACAGAAGCGCGAACGTCTTGGCGTTCAAGCACATGGCAGAAACAAGGTGTGAACAGATGAGCTGCTGCTATTTTCTCCGTTCGGCATGCTTCGTTGTAGCTCTCTTGCCGGTCGCCGGCTTAGCGGCTTGCTTTGCGCGACTAGGTCTGCGGAGAGAAGGAGATAGCGCCGGAAACCTTGCCTTTTGCCTTCTTCGGCGCTGGAACCCGGTTGCTGCGCCTTCTCTTTGTCCATGTGCACACACACGATTCCTCAGCGAAAACCATGCAGAAACCTTTCCACGAGCACCCAGGGATGTGCACCCAGCACCACGTGCACGCACACGCAGCTAGAGAAAAGCACCTACCTTTTCACACACTGATGCCTAACAAACGCGTGGCCACACACACGCACACATCCGCAAGCGCGCCTACTCCCATCTATTGAGGGAAAGACGGACGAGCAACGTCCTGACAGGCTTGAGGGGAAAAACGTCCGTTGATGGTTGGCGTACTGCACGCCCGCCTACGGGGCTGCAGGGGAATCCACATTTAGAAGGTACCTGAAGATGTGTGCCTGTTCTTGGAGCTCCGCTAGTAGGGTAGCAAAGACACTCGTAGGCAGTACTGAATGCTGCTCCGTGCTACTTCTCCTCCGCTGGCAAATGCTTCACAGTCGCCCTAGGAAAGACGTTTAACAATCGATCTCCAAGAGGAACGAAACACGTGATGCCATAAGGCGAAAGAATAGCAGGGCATCTCTTCACAAGCTTGTCCCTGATCTATAGCTGAGGGCAAACACTTGTGTGCTTGTGGGAGAGCGTGTGTCTTTCCTGGAAGCGTTTGGGAGTTTTGCTCAGACGCGTGTTTCCTCAAGTTCAAGAATCAAGATCTAGGATACCTGCAGACAGGTGCCTGTTTGTGTGGAGACAGTCTGTTTGAAACTGTGTTCCTCAGCGCCCGCTCTTTCTCCCCGTCGCTCCACACGCCTGGGAGTCCCTTTCTTTCTCTCCACAAGCACGTGTGTTGACTTCGTCGCACATGTGCATCTGCACAAGCGTTGAGCTCAGCAGAGCGTGTCTCTTGACACTTGATGTGCGTTGGCTGTGTCTGCCTGCTCCAGTGAAGAGAGAAACGGGAAATCATCTTGGTAGAGGCAACAAAGCAAAAGCGAGGCAGGATTGACATCTGCTCAACAGAGACGGATTCCCTGCGCTGACACAGTTCACAGTTACACGAGAAGCAATCTGAGCGGTCCATCGACCGGAGACGTGTTTCCCAAGAGGTCGTTTAGCGAGTGAACAGCAGTGTGCGCGGCTTTCAGGAGTGTGCCTGGAAAGTGCCAGAATCACCAGAGCATCTGTGCAAAAGCTGCTGCCTCTGTGACCGCATTGAGGCACGTTCCCGTGTCTGCGAGTACATAGACGGCTCTTCGCGTTCACTCCGAGGGAAACGGTCCGCTATTGCTTCTGTGCGTACAGACGCGATTCCCTTGTCTCTTGCGAACACAGGGAACTCTGTGCATCCAAATCTACAGGCTAAGGACGCGTCTGCATATGTTTTGGTGAACAATCGAGTGTGCGTGTTCTGACAGCTGCCTCTATGCAGACGTCTCCACAGAGCCACTTCTGAATGCCCCGCAGCCCAGGACTGAAGGGATTGGGGTTAGGTTTAGATTTGGGGTTAGGGGTTGGGGTTAGGTTTAGATTTGGGGTTAGGGGTTGGGGTTTAGGGGTTGGGGTTAGGTTTAGATTTGGGTTTAGGGGTTGGGGTTAGGGTTTGGGGTTAGGGATTGGGGTTAGGTTTATATTTGGGGTTAGGGGTTGGGGTTTAGGGGTTGGGGTTAGGTTTAGATTTGGGGTTAGCGTTTGGGGTTAGGGATTGGGGTTAGGTTTAGATTTGTGGTTAGGGGTTGGGGTTAGGGGTTGGGGTTAGGGATTGGGGTTAGGTTTAGATTTGGGGTTAGGGGTTGGGGTTAGGGTTTGGGGTTAGGGATTGGGGTTAGGTTTAGATTTGGAGTTATGGGTTGGGGTAGGTTTAGATTTGGAGTTATGGGTTGGGGTTAGGTTTAGATTTGGGGTTAGGTTTAGATTTGGGGTTAGGGGTTGGGGTTAGGGGTTGGGGTTAGGGGTTGGGGTTAGGGGTTGAGGTTAGGTTTAGATTTGGGGTTAGGGGTTGGGGTTAGGGGTTGGGGTTAGGTTTAGATTTAGGGTTAGGGGTTGGGGTTTAGGGGTTGGGTTTAGGTTTAGATTTGGGGTTAGGGTTTGGGGTTAGGGATTGGGGTTAGGTTTAGATTTGGGGTTAGGGGTTGGGGTTAGGGTTTGGGGATAGGGATTGGGGTTAGGTTTAGATTTGGGGTTATGGGTTGGGGTTAGGTTTAGATTTGGGGTTAGGGGTTGGGGTTTAGGGGTTGGGGTTAGGTTTAGATTTGGGTTTAGGGGTTGGGGTTAGGGGTTGGGGTTAGGTTTAGATTTGGGGTTAGGAGTTGGGGTTTAGGGGTTGGGGTTAAGTTTAGATTTGGGGTTAGGGTTTGGGGTTAGGGATTGGGGTTAGGTTTAGATTTGGGGTTAGGTTTAGATTTGGGGTTGGGGGTTGGGGTTAGGGGTTGGGGTTAGGTTTAGATTTGGGGTTAGGGGTTGGGGTTTTGGGGTTGGGGTTAGGTTTAGATTTGGGGTTAGGGTTTGGGGTTAGGGATTGGGGTTAGGTTTAGATTTGGGGTTAGGGGTTGGGGTTAGGGTTTGGGGTTAGGGATTGGGGTTAGGTTTAGATTTGGGGTTATGGGTTGGGGTTAGGTTTAGATTTGGGGTTAGGGGTTGGGGTTTAGGGGTTGGGGTTAGGTTTATATTTGGGTTTAGGGGTTGGGGTTAGGGGTTGGGGTTAGGGATTGGGGTTAGGTTTAGATTTGGGGTTCGGGGTTGGGGTTAGGGTTTGGGGTTAGGGATTAGGGTTAGGTTTAGATTTGGGGTTAGGGGTTGGGGTTTAGGGGTTGGGGTTAGGTTTAGATTTGGGGTTAGGTTTGGGGTTAGGGATTGGGGTTAGGTTTAGATTTGGGGTTAGGGGTTGGGGTTAGGGTTTGGGGTTCGGGATTGGGGTTAGGTTTAGATTTGGGGTTAGGGGTTGGGTTTTAGGGGTTGGGGTTAGGTTTAGATTTGGGGTTAGGGTTTGGGGTTAGGGATTGGGGTTAAGTTTAGATTTGGGGTTAGGGGTTCGGGTTAGGGTTTGGGGTTAGGGATTGGGGTTAGGTTTAGATTTGGAGTTAGGGCTTGGGGTTAGGTTTAGATTTGGGGTTAGGTTTAGATTTGGGGTTAGGGTTTGGGGTTAGGGGTTGGGGTTAGGGGTTGGGGTTAGGGGTTGAGGTTAGGTTTAGATTTGGGGATAGGGGTTGGGGTTAGGGATTGGGGTTAGGTTTAGATTTGGGGTTAGGGGTTGGGGTTTAGGGGTTGGGGTTAGGTTTAGATTTGGGGTTAGGGTTTGGGGTTAGGGATTGGGGTTAGGTTTAGATTTGGGGTTAGGGTTTGGGGTTAGGGTTTGGGGTTAGGGATTGGGGTTAGGTTTAGATTTGGGGTTAGGGGTTGGGGTTTAGGGGTTGGGGTTAGGTTTAGATTTGGGTTTAGGGGTTGGGGTTAGGGGTTGGGGTTAGGGATTGGGGTTAGGTTTATATTTGGGGTTAGGGGTTGGGGTTAGGGTTTGGGGTTAGGGATTGGGGTTAGGTTTAGATTTGCGGTTAGGGGTTGGGGTTTAGGGGTTGGGGTTAGGTTTAGATTTGGGGTTAGGGTTTGGGGTTAGGGATTGGGGTTAGGTTTAGATTTGGGTTTAGGGGTTGGGGTTAGGGGTTGGGGTTAGGGGTTGGAGTTAGGTGTAGATTTGGGTTTAGGGGTTGGGGTTAGGTTTAGATTTGGGGTTAGGGGTTGGGGTTTAGGGGTTGGGGTTAGGTTTAGATTTGGGTTTAGGGGTTAGGGTAGGGGTTGGGGTTAGGGAGTGGGGTTAGGTTTAGATTTGGGGTTAGGGGTTGGGGTTAGGGTTTGGGGTTAGGGATTGGGGTTAGGTTTAGATTTGGGGTTAGGGGATGGGGTTTAGGGGTTGGGGTTTGGTTTAGATTTGGGGTTACGGGATGGGGTTTAGGGGTTGGGGTTTGGTTTAGATTTGGGGTTAGGGGTTGGGGTTAGGGATTGGGGTTAGGTTTAGATTTGGGGTTAGGGGTTGGGGTTAGGGGTTGGGGTTAGGGGTTGGGGTTAGGTTTAGATTAGGGGTTAGGAGTTGGGGTTTAGGGGTTGGGGTTAGGTTTTGATTTGGGGTTAGGGGTTGGGGTTAGGGGTTGAGGTTAGGTTTAGATTTGGGGTTAGGGGTTGGGGTTTAGGGGTTGGGGTTAGGTTTAGATTTGGGGTTAGGGTTTGGGGTTAGGGATTGGGGTTAGGTTTAGATTTGTGGTTAGGGTTTGGGGTTAGGGATTGGGGTTAGGTTTAGATTTGGGGTTAGGGGTTGGGGTTAGGTTTAGATTTGGGGTTAGGGGTTGGGGTTAGGTTTAGATTTGGAGTTAGGGGATGGGGTTAGGTTTAGATTTGGGGTTAGCTTTAGATTTGGGGTTAGGGGTTGGGGTTAGGGGTTGGGGTTAGGGGTTGGGGTTAGGTTTAGATTTGGGGTTAGGGGTTGGGGTTAGGGGTTTGGGTTAGGTTTAGATTTGGGGTTAGGGGTTGGGGTTTAGGGGTTGTGGTTAGGTTTAGATTTGGGGTTAGGGTTTGGGGTTAGGGATTGGGGTTAGGTTTAGATTTGGGGTTAGGTGTTGGGGTTAGGGTTTGGGGTTAGGGATTGGGGTTAGGTTTAGATTTGGGGTTAGGGGTTGGGGTTAAGGTTTAGATTAGGGCTTAGGGGTTGGGGTTTAGGGGTTGGGGTTAGGTTTAGATTTGGGTTTAAGGGTTGGGGTTAGGGGTTGGGGTTAGGGATTGGGGTTAGGTTTAGATTTGGGGTTAGGGGTTGGGGTTAGGGTTTGGGGTTAGGGATTGCGGTTAGGTTTAGATTTGGGGTTAGGGGTTGGGGTTTAGGGGTTGGGGTTAGGTTTAGATTTGGGGTTAGGGTTTGGGGTTAGGGATTGGGGTTAGGTTTAGATTTGGGGTTAGGGGTTGGGGTTAGGGGTTGGGGTTAGGGATTGGGGTTAGGTTTAGATTTGGGGTTAGGGGTTGGGGTTTAGGGGTTGGTGTTAGGTTTAGATTTGGGGTTAGGGTTTGGGGTTAGGTATTGGGGTTAAGTTTAGATTTGGGGTTAGGGGTTGGGGTTAGGGTTTGGGGTTAGGGATTGGGGTTAGGTTTAGATTTGGAGTTATGGGTTGGGGTTAGGTTTAGATTTGGGGTTAGGTTTAGATTTGGGGTTAGGGGTTGGGGTTAGGGGTTGAGGTTAGGTTTAGATTTGGGGTTAGGGGTTGGGGTTAGGGGTTGGGGTTAGGTTTAGATTTAGGGTTAGGGGTTGGGGTTTAGGGGTTGGGGTTAGGTTTAGATTTGGGGTTAGGGTTTGTGGTTAGGGATTGGGGTTAGGTTTAGATTTGGGGTTAGGGGTTGGGGTTAGGGTTTGGGGTTAGGGATTGGGGTTAGGGATTGGGGTTAGGTTTAGATTTGGGGTTAGGGGTTGGGGTTAGGTTTAGATTTGGGGTTAGGGGTTGGGGTTTAGGGGTTGGGGTTAGGTTTAGATTTGGGTTTAGTGGTTGGCGTTAGGGGTTGGGGTTAGGGATTGGGGTTAGGTTTATATTTGGGGTTAGGGGTTGGGGTTAGGGTTTGGGGTTAGGGATTGGGGTTAGGTTTAGATTTGGGGTTAGGGGTTGGGGTTTAGGGGTTGTGGTTAGGTTTAGATTTGGGGTTAGGGTTTGGGGTTAGGGATTGGGGTTAGGTTTAGATTTGGGTTTAGGGGTTGGGGTTTAGGGGTTGGGGTTAGGTTTAGATTTGGGGTTAGGGGTTGGGGTTAGGGATTGGGGTTAGGTTTACATTTGGGGTTAGGGGTTGGGGTTAGGGTTTGGGGTTAGGGATTGGGGTTAGGTTTAGATTTGGGGATGGGGTTGGGGTTTAGGGGTTGGGGTTAGGTTTAGATTTGGGGTTAAAGGTTGGGGTTAGGGATTGGGGTTAGGTTTAGATTTGGGGTTAGGGGTTGGGGTTAGGGGTTGGGGTTAGGTTTAGATTTGGGGTTAGGAGTTGGGGTTTAGGGGTTGGGGTTAAGTTTAGATTTGGGGTTAGGGTTTGGGGTTAGGGATTGGGGTTAGCTTTAGATTTGGGGTTAGGTTTAGATTTGGGGTTAGGAGTTGGGGTTTAGGGGTTGGGGTTAAGTTTAGATTTGGGGTTAGGGTTTGGGGTTAGGGATTGGGGTTAGGTTTAGATTTGGGGTTAGGTTTAGATTTGGGGTTGGGGGTTGGGGTTAGGGGTTGGGGTTAGGTTTAGATTTGGGGTTAGGGGTTGGGGTTTATGGGTTGGGGTTAGGTTTAGATTTGGGGTTAGGGTTTGGGGTTAGGGATTGGGGTTAGGTTTAGATTTGGGGTTAGGGGTTGGGGTTAGGGGTTGGGGTTAGGGATTGGGGTTAGGTTTAGATTTGGGGTTAGGGGTTGGGGTTAGGGTTTGGGGTTAAGGATTGGGGTTAGGTTTAGATTTGGGGTTAAGGGTTGGGGTTAGGTTTAGATTTGGGGTTAGGGGTTGGGATTTAGGGGTTGGGGTTAGGTTTAGATTTGGGTTTAGGGGTTGGGGTTAGGTGTTGGGGTTAGGGATTGGGGTTAGGTTTAGATTTGGAGTTAGGGGTTGGGGTTTAGGGGTTGGGGTTAGGTTTCGATTTGGGGTTAGGGTTTGGGGTTAGGGGTTGGGGTTAGGGGTTGGGGTTAGGGGTTGAGGTTAGGTTTAGATTTGGGGTTAGGGGTTGGGGTTAGGGATTGGGGTTA
Source organism: Patagioenas fasciata (assembly GCF_037038585.1). Classification (NCBI taxonomy): domain Eukaryota; kingdom Metazoa; phylum Chordata; class Aves; order Columbiformes; family Columbidae; genus Patagioenas; species Patagioenas fasciata. Next base: position 50,578,543 of record NC_092523.1, on the reverse strand, counting down.
GGTTTAGATTTGGGGTTAGGGGTTGGGGTTTAGGGGTTGGGGTTAGGTTTAGATTTGGGGTTAGGAGTTGGGGTTTAGGGGTTGGGGTTAGGTTTAGATTTGGGGTTAGGGTTTGGGGTTGGGGATTGGGGTTAGGTTTAGATTTGGGTTTAGGTTTAGATTTGGGGTTGGGGGTTTCGGTCAGGTTTCGATTTGGGTTTCGGTTTAGATTTGGGGTTAGGCTTAGATTTGGGGTTAGGTAGGCATCAGTGTGTAAAAAGGTAGGTGCTTTTCTCTAGCTGCGTGTGCGTGCACGTGGTGCTCGGTGCACATCCCTGGGTGCTCGTGGAAAGGTTTCTGCATGGTTTTCGCTGAGGAATCGTGTGTGTGCACATGGACAAAGAGAAGGCGCAGCAACCAGGTTCCAGCGCCGAAGAAGGCAAAAGGCAAGGTTTCCGGCGCTATCTCCTTCTCTCCGCAGACCTAGTCGCGCAAAGCAAGCCGCTAAGCCGGCGACCGGCAAGAGAGCTACAACCAAGCATGCCGAACGGAGAAAATAGCAGCAGCTCATCTGTTCACACCTTGTTTCTGCCATGTGCTTGAACGCCAAGACGTTCGCGCTTCTGTGAGATGAAAGACGTCCTTCTGCATATGTGGTTGCTCACACCGGTGCACTTGTTAGTGTATCCCTTCAGTCCTGGGCTGCGGGGCATTCAGAAGTGGCTCTGTGGAGACGTCTGCATAGAGGCAGCTGTCAGAACACGCACACTCGATTGTTCACCAAAACATATGCAGACGCGTCCTTAGCCTGTAGATTTGGATGCACAGAGTTCCCTGTGTTCGCAAGAGACAAGGGAATCGCGTCTGTACGCACAGAAGCAATAGCGGACCGTTTCCCTCGGAGTGAACGCGAAGAGCCGTCTATATACTCGCAGACACGGGAACGTGCCTCAATGCGGTCACAGAGGCAGCAGCTTTTGCACAGATGCTCTGGTGATTCTGGCACTTTCCAGGCACACTCCTGAAAGCCGCGCACACTGCTGTTCACTCGCTAAACGACCTCTTGGGAAACACGTCTCCGGTCGACGGACCGCTCAGATTGCTTCTCGTGTAACTGTGAACTGTGTCAGCGCAGGGAATTTGTCTCTGTTGAGCAGATGTCAATCCTGCCTCGCTTTTGCTTTGTTGCCTCTACCAAGATGATTTCCCGTTTCTCTCTTCACTGGAGCACGCAGACACAGCCAACGCACATCAAGTGTCAAGAGACACACTCTGCTGAGCTCAACGATTGTGCAGATGCACATGTGCGACGAAGTCAACACACGTGCTTGTGGAGAGAAAGAAAGGGACTCCCAGGCGTGTGGAGCGACGGGGAGAAAGAGCGGGCACTGAGGAACACAGTTTCAAACAGACTGTCTCCACACAAACAGGCACCTGTCTGCAGGTATCCTAGATCTTGATTCTTGAACTTGAGGAAACACGCGTCTGAGCAAAACTCCCAAACGCTTCCAGGAAAGACACAGGCTCTCCCACAAGCACACAAGTGTTTGCCCTCAGCTATAGATCAGGGACAAGCTTGTGAAGAGATGCCCTGCTATTCTTTCGCCTTATGGCATCATGTGTTTCGTTCCTCTTGGAGATCGATTGTTAAACGTCTTTCCTAGGGCGACTGTGAAGCATTTGCCAGCGGAGGAGAAGTAGCACGGAGCAGCATTCAGTACTGCCTACGAGTGTCTTTGCTACCCTACTAGCGAAGCTCCAAGAACAGGCACACATCTTCAGGTACCTTCCAAATGTGGATTCCCCTGCAGCCCCGTAGGCAGGCGTGCAGTACGCCAACCATCAACAGACGTTTTTCCCCTCAAGCCTGTCAGGACGTTGCTCGTCCGTCTTTCCCTCAATAGATGGGAGTAGGCGCGCTTGCGGATGTGTGCGTGTGTGTGGCCACGCGTTTGCTTAGGCATCAGAGTGTGAAAAGGTAGGTGCTTTTCTCTAGCTGCGTGTGCTGGGTGCACGTGGTGCTGGGTGCACATCCCTGGGTGCTCGTGGAAAGGTTTCTGCATGGTTTTCGCTGAGGAATCGTGTGTGTGCACATGGACAAAGAGAAGGCGCAGCAACCAGGTTCCAGCGCCGAAGAAGGCAAAAGGCAAGGTTTCCGGCGCTATCTCCTTCTCTCCGCAGACCTAGTCGCGCAAAGCAAGCCGCTAAGCCGGCGACCGGCAAGAGAGCTACAACGAAGCATGCCGAACGGAGAAAATAGCAGCAGCTCATCTGTTCACACCTTGTTTCTGCCATGTGCTTGAACGCCAAGACGTTCGCGCTTCTGTGAGATGAAAGACGTCCTTCTGCATATGTGGTTGCTCACACCGGTGCACTTGTTAGTGTATCCCTTCAGTCCTGGGCTGCGGGGCATTCAGAAGTGGCTCTGTGGAGACGTCTGCATAGAGGCAGCTGTCAGAACACGCACACTCGATTGTTCACCAAAACATATGCAGACGCGTCCTTAGCCTGTAGATTTGGATGCACAGAGTTCCCTGTGTTCGCAAGAGACAAGGGAATCGCGTCTGTACGCACAGAAGCAATAGCGGACCGTTTCCCTCGGAGTGAACGCGAAGAGCCGTCTATGTACTCGCAGACACGGGAACGTGCCTCAATGCGGTCACAGAGGCAGCAGCTTTTGCACAGATGCTCTGGTGATTCTGGCACTTTCCAGGCACACTCCTGAAAGCCGCGCACACTGCTGTTCACTCGCTAAACGACCTCTTGGGAAACACGTCTCCGGTCGATGGACCGCTCAGATTGCTTCTCGTGTAACTGTGAACTGTGTCAGCGCAGGGAATCCGTCTCTGTTGAGCAGATGTCAATCCTGCCTCGCTTTTGCTTTGTTGCCTCTACCAAGATGATTTCCCGTTTCTCTCTTCACTGGAGCAGGCAGACACAGCCAACGCACATCAAGTGTCAAGAGACACGCTCTGCTGAGCTCAACGCTTGTGCAGATGCACATGTGCGACGAAGTCAACACACGTGCTTGTGGAGAGAAAGAAAGGGACTCCCAGGCGTGTGGAGCGACGGGGAGAAAGAGCGGGCGCTGAGGAACACAGTTTCAAACAGACTGTCTCCACACAAACAGGCACCTGTCTGCAGGTATCCTAGATCTTGATTCTTGAACTTGAGGAAACACGCGTCTGAGCAAAACTCCCAAACGCTTCCAGGAAAGACACACGCTCTCCCACAAGCACACAAGTGTTTGCCCTCAGCTATAGATCAGGGACAAGCATGTGAAGAGATGCCCTGCTATTCTTTCGCCTTATGGCATCATGTGTTTCGTTCCTCTTGGAGATCGATTGTTAAACGTCTTTCCTAGGGCGACTGTGAAGCATTTGCCAGCGGAGGAGAAGTAGCACGGAGCAGCATTCAGTACTGCCTACGAGTGTCTTTGCTACCCTACTAGCGGAGCTCCAAGAACAGGCACACATCTTCAGGTACCTTCCAAATGTGGATTCCCCTGCAGCCCCGTAGGCGGGCGTGCAGTACGCCAACCATCAACGGACGTTTTTCCCCTCAAGCCTGTCAGGACGTTGCTCGTCCGTCTTTCCCTCAATAGATGGGAGTAGGCGCGCTTGCGGATGTGTGCGTGTGTGTGGCCACGCGTTTGCTTAGGCATCAGAGTGTGAAAAGGTAGGTGCTTTTCTCTAGCTGCGTGTGCGTGCACGTGGTGCTGGGTGCACATCCCTGGGTGCTCGTGGAAAGGTTTCTGCATGGTTTTCGCTGAGGAATCGTGTGTGTGCACATGGACAAAGAGAAGGCGCAGCAACCGGGTTCCAGCGCCGAAGAAGGCAAAAGGCAAGGTTTCCGGCGCTATCTCCTTCTCTCCGCAGACCTAGTCGCGCAAAGCAAGCCGCTAAGCCGGCGACCGGCAAGAGAGCTACAACGAAGCATGCCGAACGGAGAAAATAGCAGCAGCTCATCTGTTCACACCTTGTTTCTGCCATGTGCTTGAACGCCAAGACGTTTGCGCTTCTGTGAGATGAAAGACGTCCTTCTGCATATGTGGTTGCTCACACCGGTGCACTTGTTAGTGTATCCCTTCAGTCCTGGGCTGCGGGGCATTCAGAAGTGGCTCTGTGGAGACGTCTGCATAGAGGCAGCTGTCAGAACACGCACACTCGATTGTTCACCAAAACATATGCAGACGCGTCCTTAGCCTGTAGATTTGGATGCACAGAGTTCCCTGTGTTCGCAAGAGACAAGGGAATCGCGTCTGTACGCACAGAAGCAATAGCGGACCGTTTCCCTCGGAGTGAACGCGAAGAGCCGTCTATGTACTCGCAGACACGGGAACGTGCCTCAATGCGGTCACAGAGGCAGCAGCTTTTGCACAGATGCTGTGGTGATTCTGGCACTTTCCAGGCACACTCCTGAAAGTCGCGCACACTGCTGTTCACTCGCTAAACGACCTCTTGGGAAACACGTCTCCGGTCGATGGACCGCTCAGATTGCTTCTCGTGTAACTGTGAACTGTGTCAGCGCAGGGAATCCGTCTCTGTTGAGCAGATGTCAATCCTGCCTCGCTTTTGCTTTGTTGCCTCTACCAAGATGATTTCCCGTTTCTCTCTTCACTGGAGCACGCAGACACAGCCAACGCACATCAAGTGTCAAGAGACACGCTCTGCTGAGCTCAACGCTTGTGCAGATGCACATGTGCGACGAAGTCAACACACGTGCTTGTGGAGAGAAAGAAAGGGACTCCCAGGCGTGTGGAGCGACGGGGAGAAAGAGCGGGCGCTGAGGAACACAGTTTCAAACAGACTGTCTCCACACAAACAGGCACCTGTCTGCAGGTATCCTAGATCTTGATTCTTGAACTTGAGGAAACACGCGTCTGAGCAAAACTCCCAAACGCTTCCAGGAAAGACACACGCTCTCCCACAAGCACACAAGTGTTTGCCCTCAGCTATAGATCAGGGACAAGCTTGTGAAGAGATGCCCTGCTATTCTTTCGCCTTATGCCATCATGTGTTTCGTTCCTCTTGGAGATCGATTGTTAAACGTTTTTCCTAGGGCGACTGTGAAGCATTTGCCAGCGGAGGAGAAGTAGCACGGAGCAGCATTCAGTACTGCCTACGAGTGTCTTTGCTACCCTACTAGCGGAGCTCCAAGAACAGGCACACATCTTCAGGTACCTTCCAAATGTGGATTCCCCTGCAGCCCCGTAGGCGGGCGTGCAGTACGCCAACCATCAACGGACGTTTCTCCCCTCAAGCCTGTCAGGACGTTGCTCGTCCGTCTTTCCCTCAATAGATGGGAGTAGGCGCGCTTGCGGATGTGTGCGTGTGTGTGGCCACGCGTTTGCTTAGGCATCAGTGTGTGAAAAGGTAGGTGCTTTTCTCTAGCTGCGTGTGCGTGCACGTGGTGCTGGCTGCACATCCCTGGGTGCTCGTGGAAAGGTTTCTGCATGGTTTTCGCTGAGGAATCGTGTGTGTGCACATGGACAAAGAGAAGGCGCAGCAACCAGGTTCCAGCGCCGAAGAAGGCAAAAGGCAAGGTTTCCGGCGCTATCTCCTTCTCTCCGCAGACCTAGTCGCGCAAAGCAAGCCGCTAAGCCGGCGACCGGCAAGAGAGCTACAACGAAGCATGCCGAACGGAGAAAATAGCAGCAGCTCATCTGTTCACACCTTGTTTCTGCCATGTGCTTGAACGCCAAGACGTTCGCGCTTCTGTGAGATGAAAGACGTCCTTCTGCATATGTGCTTGCTCACACCGGTGCACTTGTTAGTGTATCCATTCAGTCCTGGGCTGCGGGGCATTCAGAAGTGGCTCTGTGGAGACGTCTGCATAGAGGCAGCTGTCAGAACACGCACACTCGATTGTTCACCAAAACATATGCAGACGCGTCCTTAGCCTGTAGATTTGGATGCACAGAGTTCCCTGTGTTCGCAAGAGACAAGGGAATCGCGTCTGTACGCACAGAAGCAATAGCGGACCGTTTCCCTCGGAGTGAACGCGAAGAGCCGTCTATGTACTCGCAGACACGGGAACGTGCCTCAATGCGGTCACAGAGGCAGCAGCTTTTGCACAGATGCTCTGGTGATTCTGGCACTTTCCAGGCACACTCCTGAAAGTCGCGCACACTGCTGTTCACTCGCTAAACGACCTCTTGGGAAACACGTCTCCGGTCGACGGACCGCTCAGATTGCTTCTCGTGTAACTGTGAACTGTGTCAGCGCAGGGAATCCGTCTCTGTTGAGCAGATGTCAATCCTGCCTCGCTTTTGCTTTGTTGCCTCTACCAAGATGATTTCCCGTTTCTCTCTTCACTGGAGCAGGCAATCACAGCCAACGCACATCAAGTGTCAAGAGACACGCTCTGCTGAGCTCAACGCTTGTGCAGATGCACATGTGCGACGAAGTCAACACACGTGCTTGTGGAGAGAAAGAAAGGGACTCCCAGGCGTGTGGAGCGACGGGGAGAAAGAGCGGGCGCTGAGGAACACAGTTTCAAACAGACTGTCTCCACACAAACAGGCACCTGTCTGCAGGTATCCTAGATCTTGATTCTTGAACTTGAGGAAACACGCGTCTGAGCAAAACTCCCAAACGCTTCCAGGAAAGACACAGGCTCTCCCACAAGCACACAAGTGTTTGCCCTCAGCTATAGATCAGGGACAAGCTTGTGAAGAGATGCCCTGCTATTCTTCCGCCTTATGCCATCATGTGTTTCGTTCCTCTTGGAGATCGATTGTTAAACGTCTTTCCTAGGGCGACTGTGAAGCATTTGCCAGCGGAGGAGAAGTAGCACGGAGCAGCATTCAGTACTGCCTACGAGTGTCTTTGCTACCCTACTAGCGGAGCTCCAAGAACAGGCACACATCTTCAGGTACCTTCCAAATGTGGATTCCCCTGCAGCCCCGTAGGCGGGCGTGCAGTACGCCAACCATCAACGGACGTTTTTCCCCTCAAGCCTGTCAGGACGTTGCTCGTCCGTCTTTCCCTCAATAGATGGGAGTAGGCGCGCTTGCGGATGTGTGCGTGTGTGTGGCCACGCGTTTGCTTAGGCATCAGTGTGTGAAAAGGTAGGTGCTTTTCTCTAGCTGCGTGTGCGTGCACGTGGTGCTGGGTGCACATCCCTGGGTGCTCGTGGAAAGGTTTCTGCATGGTTTTCGCTGAGGAATCGTGTGTGTGCACATGGACAAAGAGAAGGCGCAGCAACCAGGTTCCAGCGCCGAAGAAGGCAAAAGGCAAGGTTTCCGGCGCTATCTCCTTCTCTCCGCAGACCTAGTCGCGCAAAGCAAGCCGCTAAGCCGGCGACCGGCAAGAGAGCTACAACGAAGCATGCCGAACGGAGAAAATAGCAGCAGCTCATCTGTTCACACCTTGTTTCTGCCATGTGCTTGAACGCCAAGACGTTCGCGCTTCTGTGAGATGAAAGACGTCCTTCTGCATATGTGCTTGCTCACACCGGTGCACTTGTTAGTGTATCCCTTCAGTCCTGGGCTGCGGGGCATTCAGAAGTGGCTCTGTGGAGACGTCTGCATAGAGGCAGCTGTCAGAACACGCACACTCGATTGTTCACCAAAACATATGCAGACGCGTCCTTAGCCTGTAGATTTGGATGCACAGAGTTCCCTGTGTTCGCAAGAGACAAGGGAATCGCGTCTGTACGCACAGAAGCAATAGCGGACCGTTTCCCTCGGAGTGAACGCGAAGAGCCGTCTATGTACTCGCAGACACGGGAACGTGCCTCAATGCGGTCACAGAGGCAGCAGCTTTTGCACAGATGCTCTGGTGATTCTGGCACTTTCCAGGCACACTCCTGAAAGCCGCGCATACTGCTGTTCACTCGCTAAACGACCTCTTGGGAAACACGTCTCCGGTCGATGGACCGCTCAGATTGCTTCTCGTGTAACTGTGAACTGTGTCAGCGCAGGGAATCCGTCTCTGTTGAGCAGATGTCAATCCTGCCTCGCTTTTGCTTTGTTGCCTCTACCAAGATGATTTCCCGTTTCTCTCTTCACTGGAGCACGCAGACACAGCCAACGCACATCAAGTGTCAAGAGACACGCTCTGCTGAGCTCAACGCTTGTGCAGATGCACATGTGCGACGAAGTCAACACACGTGCTTGTGGAGAGAAAGAAAGGGACTCCCAGGCGTGTGGAGCGACGGGGAGAAAGAGCGGGCGCTGAGGAACACAGTTTCAAACAGACTGTCTCCACACAAACAGGCACCTGTCTGCAGGTATCCTAGAGCTTGATTCTTGAACTTGAGGAAACACGCGTCTGAGCAAAACTCCCAAACGCTTCCAGGAAAGACACACGCTCTCCCACAAGCACACAAGTGTTTGCCCTCAGCTATAGATCAGGGACAAGCTTGTGAAGAGATGCCCTGCTATTCTTTCGCCTTATGGCATCATGTGTTTCGTTCCTCTTGGAGATCGATTGTTAAACGTCTTTCCTAGGGCGACTGTGAAGCATTTGCCAGCGGAGGAGAAGTAGCACGGAGCAGCATTCAGTACTGCCTACGAGTGTCTTTGCTACCCTACTAGCGGAGCTCCAAGAACAGGCACACATCTTCAGGTACCTTCCAAATGTGGATTCCCCTGCAGCCCCGTAGGCGGGCGTGCAGTACGCCAACCATCAACGGACGTTTTTCCCCTCAAGCCTGTCAGGACGTTGCTCGTCCGTCTTTCCCTCAATAGATGGGAGTAGGCGCGCTTGCGGATGTGTGCGTGTGTGTGGCCACGCGTTTGCTTAGGCATCAGTGTGTGAAAAGGTAGGTGCTTTTCTCTAGCTGCGTGTGCGTGCACGTGGTGCTGGGTGCACATCCCTGGGTGCTCGTGGAAAGGTTTCTGCATGGTTTTCGCTGAGGAATCGTGTGTGTGCACATGGACAAAGAGAAGGCGCAGCAACCGGGTTCCAGCGCCGAAGAAGGCAAAAGGCAAGGTTTCCGGCGCTATCTCCTTCTCTCCGCAGACCTAGTCGCGCAAAGCAAGCCGCTAAGCCGGCGACCGGCAAGAGAGCTACAACGAAGCATGCCGAACGGAGAAAATAGCAGCAGCTCATCTGTTCACACCTTGTTTCTGCCATGTGCTTGAACGCCAAGACGTTCGCGCTTCTGTGAGATGAAAGACGTCCTTCTGCATATGTGGTTGCTCACACCGGTGCACTTGTTAGTGTATCCCTTCAGTCCTGGGCTGCGGGGCATTCAGAAGTGGCTCTGTGGAGACGTCTGCATAGAGGCAGCTGTCAGAACACGCACACTCGATTGTTCACCAAAACATATGCAGACGCGTCCTTAGCCTGTAGATTTGGATGCACAGAGTTCCCTGTGTTCGCAAGAGACAAGGGAATCGCGTCTGTACGCACAGAAGCAATAGCGGACCGTTTCCCTCGGAGTGAACGCGAAGAGCCGTCTATGTACTCGCAGACACGGGAACGTGCCTCAATGCGGTCACAGAGGCAGCAGCTTTTGCACAGATGCTCTGGTGATTCTGGCACTTTCCAGGCACACTCCTGAAAGCCGCGCACACTGCTGTTCACTCGCTAAACGACCTCTTGGGAAACACGTCTCCGGTCGATGGACCGCTCAGATTGCTTCTCGTGTAACTGTGAACTGTGTCAGCGCAGGGAATCCGTCTCTGTTGAGCAGATGTCAATCCTGCCTCGCTTTTGCTTTGTTGCCTCTACCAAGATGATTTCCCGTTTCTCTCTTCACTGGAGCACGCAGACACAGCCAACGCACATCAAGTGTCAAGAGACACGCTCTGCTGAGCTCAACGCTTGTGCAGATGCACATGTGCGACGAAGTCAACACACGTGCTTGTGGAGAGAAAGAAAGGGACTCCCAGGCGTGTGGAGCGACGGGGAGAAAGAGCGGGCGCTGAGGAACACAGTTTCAAACAGACTGTCTCCACACAAACAGGCACCTGTCTGCAGGTATCCTAGATCTTGATTCTTGAACTTGAGGAAACACGCGTCTGAGCAAAACTCCCAAACGCTTCCAGGAAAGACACAGGCTCTCCCACAAGCACACAAGTGTTTGCCCTCAGCTATAGATCAGGGACAAGCTTGTGAAGAGATGCCCTGCTATTCTTTCGCCTTATGGCATCATGTGTTTCGTTCCTCTTGGAGATCGATTGTTAAACGTCTTTCCTAGGGCGACTGTGAAGCATTTGCCAGCGGAGGAGAAGTAGCACGGAGCAGCATTCAGTACTGCCTACGAGTGTCTTTGCTACCCTACTAGCGGAGCTCCAAGAACAGGCACACATCTTCAGGTACCTTCCAAATGTGGATTCCCCTGCAGCCCCGTAGGCGGGCGTGCAGTACGCCAACCATCAACGGACGTTTTTCCCCTCAAGCCTGTCAGGACGTTGCTCGTCCGTCTTTCCCTCAATAGATGGGAGTAGGCGCGCTTGCGGATGTGTGCGTGTGTGTGGCCACGCGTTTGCTTAGGCATCAGTGTGTGAAAAGGTAGGTGCTTTTCTCTAGCTGCGTGTGCGTGCACGTGGTGCTGGGTGCACATCCCTGGGTGCTCGTGGAAAGGTTTCTGCATGGTTTTCGCTGAGGAATCGTGTGTGTGCACATGGACAAAGAGAAGGCGCAGCAACCAGGTTCCAGCGCCGAAGAAGGCAAAAGGCAAGGTTTCCGGCGCTATCTCCTTCTCTCCGCAGACCTAGTCGCGCAAAGCAAGCCGCTAAGCCGGCGACCGGCAAGAGAGCTACAACGAAGCATGCCGAACGGAGAAAATAGCAGCAGCTCATCTGTTCACACCTTGTTTCTGCCATGTGCTTGAACGCCAAGACGTTCGCGCTTCTGTGAGATGAAAGACGTCCTTCTGCATATGTGGTTGCTCACACCAGTGCACTTGTTAGTGTATCCCTTCAGTCCTGGGCTGCGGGGCATTCAGAAGTGGCTCTGTGGAGACGTCTGCATAGAGGCAGCTGTCAGAACACGCACACTCGATTGTTCACCAAAACATATGCAGACGCGTCCTTAGCCTGTAGATTTGGATGCACAGAGTTCCCTGTGTTCGCAAGAGACAAGGGAATCGCGTCTGTACGCACAGAAGCAATAGCGGACCGTTTCCCTCGGAGTGAACGCGAAGAGCCGTCTATGTACTCGCAGACACGGGAACGTGCCTCAATGCGGTCACAGAGGCAGCAGCTTTTGCACAGATGCTCTGGTGATTCTGGCACTTTCCAGGCACACTCCTGAAAGTCGCGCACACTGCTGTTCACTCGGGGCTGCAGGGGAATCCACATTTGGAAGGTACCTGAAGATGTGTGCCTGTTCTTGGAGCTCCGCTAGTAGGGTAGCAAAGACACTCGTAGGCAGTACTGAATGCTGCTCCGTGCTACTTCTCCTCCGCTGGCAAATGCTTCACAGTCGCCCTAGGAAAGACGTTTAACAATCGATCTCCAAGAGGAACGAAACACATGATGCCATAAGGCGAAAGAATAGCAGGGCATCTCTTCACAAGCTTGTCCCTGATCTATAGCTGAGGGCAAACACTTGTGTGCTTGTGGGAGAGCCTGTGTCTTTCCTGGAAGCGTTTGGGAGTTTTGCTCAGACGCGTGTTTCCTCAAGTTCAAGAATCAAGATCTAGGATACCGGCAGACAGGTGCCTGTTTGTGTGGAGACAGTCTGTTTGAAACTGTGTTCCTCAGCGCCCGCTCTTTCTCCCCGTCGCTCCACACGCCTGGGAGTCCCTTTCTTTCTCTCCACAAGCACGTGTGTTGACTTCGTCGCACATGTGCATCTGCACAAGCGTTGAGCTCAGCAGAGCGTGTCTCTTGACACTTGATGTGCGTTGGCTGTGTCTGCGTGCTCCAGTGAAGAGAGAAACGGGAAATCATCTTGGTAGAGGCAACAAAGCAAAAGCGAGGCAGGATTGACATCTGCTCAACAGAGACGGATTCCCTGCGCTGACACAGTTCACAGTTACACGAGAAGCAATCTGAGCGGTCCATCGACCGGAGACGTGTTTCCCAAGAGGTCGTTTAGCGAGTGAACAGCAGTGTGCGCGGCTTTCAGGAGTGTGCCTGGAAAGTGCCAGAATCACCAGAGCATCTGTGCAAAAGCTGCTGCCTCTGTGACCGCATTGAGGCACGTTCCCGTGTCTGCAAGTACATAGACGGCTCTTCGCGTTCACTCCGAGGGAAACGGTCCGCTATTGCTTCTGTGCGTACAGACGCGATTCCCTTGTCTCTTGCGAACACAGGGAACTCTGTGCATCCAAATCTACAGGCTAAGGACGCGTCTGCATATGTTTTGGTGAACAATCGAGTGTGCGTGTTCTGACAGCTGCCTCTATGCAGACGTCTCCACAGAGCCACTTCTGAATGCCCCGCAGCCCAGGACTGAAGGGATACACTAACAAGTGCACCGGTGTGAGCAACCACATATGCAGAAGGACGTCTTTCATCTCACAGAAGCGCAAACGTCTTGGCGTTCAAGCACATGGCAGAAACAAGGTGTGAACAGATGAGCTGCTGCTATTTTCTCCGTTCGGCATGCTTCGTTGTAGCTCTCTTGCCGGTCGCCGGCTTAGCGGGTTGCTTTGCGCGACTAGGTCTGCGGAGAGAAGGAGATAGCGCCGGAAACCTTGCCTTTTGCCTTCTTCGGCGCTGGAACCCGGTTGCTGCGCCTTCTCTTTGTCCATGTGCACACACACGATTCCTCAGCGAAAACCATGCAGAAACCTTTCCACGAGCACCCAGGGATGTGCACCCAGCACCACGTGCACGCACACGCAGCTAGAGAAAAGCACCTACCTTTTCACACTCTGATGCCTAAGCAAACGCGTGGCCACACACACGCACACATCCGCAAGCGCGCCTACTCCCATCTATTGAGGGAAAGACGGACGAGCAACGTCCTGACAGGCTTGAGGGGAAAAACGTCCGTTGATGGTTGGCGTACTGCACGCCCGCCTACGGGGCTGCAGGGGAATCCACATTTGGAAGGTACCTGAAGATGTGTGCCTGTTCTTGGAGCTCCGCTAGTAGGGTAGCAAAGACACTCGTAGGCAGTACTGAATGCTGCTCCGTGCTACTTCTCCTCCGCTGGCAAATGCTTCACAGTCGCCCTAGGAAAGACGTTTAACAATCGATCTCCAAGAGGAACGAAACACGTGATGCCATAAGGCGAAAGAATAGCAGCGCATCTCTTCACAAGCTTGTCCCTGATCTATAGCTGAGGGCAAACACTTGTGTGCTTGTGGGAGAGCGTGTGTCTTTCCTGGAAGCGTTTGGGAGTTTTGCTCAGACGCGTGTTTCCTCAAGTTCAAGAATCAAGATCTAGGATACCTGCAGACAGGTGCCTGTTTGTGTGGAGACAGTCTGTTTGAAACTGTGTTCCTCAGCGCCCGCTCTTTCTCCCCGTCGCTCCACACGCCTGGGAGTCCCTTTCTTTCTCTCCACAAGCACGTGTGTTGACTTCGTCGCACATGTGCATCTGCACAAGCGTTGAGCTCAGCAGAGCGTGTCTCTTGACACTTGATGTGCGTTGGCTGTGTCTGCGTGCTCCAGTGAAGAGAGAAACGGGAAATCATCTTGGTAGAGGCAACAAAGCAAAAGCGAGGCAGGATTGACATCTGCCCAACAGAGACGGATTCCCTGCGCTGACACAGTTCACAGTTCCACGAGAAGCAATCTGAGCGGTCCATCGACCGGAGACGTGTTTCCCAAGAGGTCGTTTAGCGAGTGAACAGCAGTGTGCGCGGCTTTCAGGAGTGTGCCTGGAAAGTGCCAGAATCACCAGAGCATCTGTGCAAAAGCTGCTGCCTCTGTGACCGCATTGAGGCACGTTCCCGTGTCTGCGAGTACATAGACGGCTCTTCGCGTTCACTCCGAGGGAAACGGTCCGCTATTGCTTCTGTGCGTACAGACGCGATTCCCTTGTCTCTTGCGAACACAGGGAACTCTGTGCATCCAAATCTACAGGCTAAGGACGCGTCTGCATATGTTTTGGTGAACAATCGAGTGTGCGTGTTCTGACAGCTGCCTCTATGCAGACGTCTCCACAGAGCCACTTCTGAATGCCCCGCAGCCCAGGACTGAAGGGATACACTAACAAGTGCACCGGTGTGAGCAACCACATATGCAGAAGGACGTCTTTCATCTCACAGAAGCGCGAACGTCTTGGCGTTCAAGCACATGGCAGAAACAAGGTGTGAACAGATGAGCTGCTGCTATTTTCTCCGTTCGGCATGCTTCGTTGTAGCTCTCTTGCCGGTCGCCGGCTTAGCGGCTTGCTTTGCGCGACTAGGTCTGCGGAGAGAAGGAGATAGCGCCGGAAACCTTGCCTTTTGCCTTCTTCGGCGCTGGAACCCGGTTGCTGCGCCTTCTCTTTGTCCATGTGCACACACACGATTCCTCAGCGAAAACCATGCAGAAACCTTTCCACGAGCACCCAGGGATGTGCACCCAGCACCACGTGCACGCACACGCAGCTAGAGAAAAGCACCTACCTTTTCACACACTGATGCCTAAGCAAACGCGTGGCCACACACACGCACACATCCGCAAGCGCGCCTACTCCCATCTATTGAGGGAAAGACGGACGAGCAACGTCCTGACAGGCTTGAGGGGAAAAACGTCCGTTGATGGTTGGCGTACTGCACGCCCGCCTACGGGGCTGCAGGGGAATCCACATTTGGAAGGTACCTGAAGATGTGTGCCTGTTCTTGGAGCTCCGCTAGTAGGGTAGCAAAGACACTCGTAGGCAGTACTGAATGCTGCTCCGTGCTACTTCTCCTCCGCTGGCAAATGCTTCACAGTCGCCCTAGGAAAGACGTTTAACAATCGATCTCCAAGAGGAACGAAACACATGATGCCATAAGGCGAAAGAATAGCAGGGCATCTCTTCACAAGCTTGTCCCTGATCTATAGCTGAGGGCAAACACTTGTGTGCTTGTGGGAGAGCGTGTGTCTTTCCTGGAAGCGTTTGGGAGTTTTGCTCAGACGCGTGTTTCCTCAAGTTCAAGAATCAAGATCTAGGATACCTGCAGACAGGTGCCTGTTTGTGTGGAGACAGTCTGTTTGAAACTGTGTTCCTCAGCGCCCGCTCTTTCTCCCCGTCGCTCCACACGCCTGGGAGTCCCTTTCTGTCTCTCCACAAGCACGTGTGTTGACTTCGTCGCACATGTGCATCTGCACAAGCGTTGAGCTCAGCAGAGCGTGTCTCTTGACACTTGATGTGCGTTGGCTGTGTCTGCCTGCTCCAGTGAAGAGAGAAACGGGAAATCATCTTGGTAGAGGCAACAAAGCAAAAGCGAGGCAGGATTGACATCTGCTCAACAGAGACGGATTCCCTGCGCTGACACAGTTCACAGTTACACGAGAAGCAATCTGAGCGGTCCATCGACCGGAGACGTGTTTCCCAAGAGGTCGTTTAGCGAGTGAACAGCAGTGTGCGCGACTTTCAGGAGTGTGCCTGGAAAGTGCCAGAATCACCACAGCATCTGTGCAAAAGCTGCTGCCTCTGTGACCGCATTGAGGCACGTTCCCGTGTCTGCGAGTACATAGACGGCTCTTCGCGTTCACTCCGAGGGAAACGGTCCGCTATTGCTTCTGTGCGTACAGACGCGATTCCCTTGTCTCTTGCGAACACAGGGAACTCTGTGCATCCAAATCTACAGGCTAAGGACGCGTCTGCATATGTTTTGGTGAACAATCGAGTGTGCGTGTTCTGACAGCTGCCTCTATGCAGACGTCTCCACAGAGCCACTTCTGAATGCCCCGCAGCCCAGGACTGAAGGGATACACTAACAAGTGCACCGGTGTGAGCAACCACATATGCAGAAGGACGTCTTTCATCTCACAGAAGCGCGAACGTCTTGGCGTTCAAGCACATGGCAGAAACAAGGTGTGAACAGATGAGCTGCTGCTATTTTCTCCGTTCGGCATGCTTCGTTGTAGCTCTCTTGCCGGTCGCCGGCTTAGCGGCTTGCTTTGCGCGACTAGGTCTGCGGAGAGAAGGAGATAGCGCCGGAAACCTTGCCTTTTGCCTTCTTCGGCGCTGGAACCCGGTTGCTGCGCCTTCTCTTTGTCCATGTGCACACACACGATTCCTCAGCGAAAACCATGCAGAAACCTTTCCACGAGCACCCAGGGATGTGCACCCAGCACCACGTGCACGCACACGCAGCTAGAGAAAAGCACCTACCTTTTCACACACTGATGCCTAAGCAAACGCGTGGCCACACACACGCACACATCCGCAAGCGCGCCTACTCCCATCTATTGAGGGAAAGACGGACGAGCAACGTCCTGACAGGCTTGAGGGGAAAAACGTCCGTTGATGGTTGGCGTACTGCACGCCCGCCTACGGGGCTGCAGGGGAATCCACATTTGGAAGGTACCTGAAGATGTGTGCCTGTTCTTGGAGCTCCGCTAGTAGGGTAGCAAAGACACTCGTAGGCAGTACTGAATGCTGCTCCGTGCTACTTCTCCTCCGCTGGCAAATGCTTCACAGTCGCCCTAGGAAAGACGTTTAACAATCGATCTCCAAGAGGAACGAAACACGTGATGCCATAAGGCGAAAGAATAGCAGGGCATCTCTTCACAAGCTTGTCCCTGATCTATAGCTGAGGGCAAACACTTGTGTGCTTGTGGGAGAGCGTGTGTCTTTCCTGGAAGCGTTTGGGAGTTTTGCTCAGACGCGTGTTTCCTCAAGTTCAAGAATCAAGATCTAGGATACCTGCAGACAGGTGCCTGTTTGTGTGGAGACAGTCTGTTTGAAACTGTGTTCCTCAGCGCCCGCTCTTTCTCCCCGTCGCTCCACACGCCTGGGAGTCCCTTTCTTTCTCTCCACAAGCACGTGTGTTGACTTCGTCGCACATGTGCATCTGCACAAGCGTTGAGCTCAGCAGAGCGTGTCTCTTGACACTTGATGTGCGTTGGCTGTGTCTGCGTGCTCCAGTGAAGAGAGAAACGGGAAATCATCTTGGTAGAGGCAACAAAGCAAAAGCGAGGCAGGATTGACATCTGCTCAACAGAGACGGATTCCCTGCGCTGACACAGTTCACAGTTACACGAGAAGCAATCTGAGCAGTCCATCGACCGGAGACGTGTTTCCCAAGAGGTCGTTTAGCGAGTGAACAGCAGTGTGCGCGACTTTCAGGAGTGTGCCTGGAAAGTGCCAGAATCACCACAGCATCTGTGCAAAAGCTGCTGCCTCTGTGACCGCATTGAGGCACGTTCCCGTGTCTGCGAGTACATAGACGGCTCTTCGCGTTCACTCCGAGGGAAACGGTCCGCTATTGCTTCTGTGCGTACAGACGCGATTCCCTTGTCTCTTGCGAACACAGGGAACTCTGTGCATCCAAATCTACAGGCTAAGGACGCGTCTGCATATGTTTTGGTGAACAATCGAGTGTGCGTGTTCTGACAGCTGCCTCTATGCAGACGTCTCCACAGAGCCACTTCTGAATGCCCCGCAGCCCAGGACTGAAGGGATACACTAACAAGTGCACCGGTGTGAGCAACCACATATGCAGAAGGACGTCTTTCATCTCACAGAAGCGCGAACGTCTTGGCGTTCAAGCACATGGCAGAAACAAGGTGTGAACAGATGAGCTGCTGCTATTTTCTCCGTTCGGCATGCTTCGTTGTAGCTCTCTTGCCGGTCGCCGGCTTAGCGGCTTGCTTTGCGCGACTAGGTCTGCGGAGAGAAGGAGATAGCGCCGGAAACCTTGCCTTTTGCCTTCTTCGGCGCTGGAACCCGGTTGCTGCGCCTTCTCTTTGTCCATGTGCACACACACGATTCCTCAGCGAAAACCATGCAGAAACCTTTCCACGAGCACCCAGGGATGTGCACCCAGCACCACGTGCACGCACACGCAGCTAGAGAAAAGCACCTACCTTTTCACACACTGATGCCTAAGCAAACGCGTGGCCACACACACGCACACATCCGCAAGCGCGCCTACTCCCATCTATTGAGGGAAAGACGGACGAGCAACGTCCTGACAGGCTTGAGGGGAAAAACGTCCGTTGATGGTTGGCGTACTGCACGCCCGCCTACGGGGCTGCAGGGGAATCCACATTTGGAAGGTACCTGAAGATGTGTGCCTGTTCTTGGAGCTCCGCTAGTAGGGTAGCAAAGACACTCGTAGGCAGTACTGAATGCTGCTCCGTGCTACTTCTCCTCCGCTGGCAAATGCTTCACAGTCGCCCTAGGAAAGACGTTTAACAATCGATCTCCAAGAGGAACGAAACACGTGATGGCATAAGGCGAAAGAATAGCAGGGCATCTCTTCACAAGCTTGTCCCTGATCTATAGCTGAGGGCAAACACTTGTGTGCTTGTGGGAGAGCGTGTGTCTTTCCTGGAAGCGTTTGGGAGTTTTGCTCAGACGCGTGTTTCCTCAAGTTCAAGAATCAAGATCTAGGATACCTGCAGACAGGTGCCTGTTTGTGTGGAGACAGTCTGTTTGAAACTGTGTTCCTCAGCGCCCGCTCTTTCTCCCCGTCGCTCCACACGCCTGGGAGTCCCTTTCTTTCTCTCCACAAGCACGTGTGTTGACTTCGTCGCACATGTGCATCTGCACAAGCGTTGAGCTCAGCAGAGCGTGTCTCTTGACACTTGATGTGCGTTGGCTGTGTCTGCGTGCTCCAGTGAAGAGAGAAACGGGAAATCATCTTGGTAGAGGCAACAAAGCAAAAGCGAGGCAGGATTGACATCTGCTCAACAGAGACGGATTCCCTGCGCTGACACAGTTCACAGTTACACGAGAAGCAATCTGAGCGGTCCATCGACCGGAGACGTGTTTCCCAAGAGGTCGTTTAGCGAGTGAACAGCAGTGTGCGCGGCTTTCAGGAGTGTGCCTGGAAAGTGCCAGAATCACCAGAGCATCTGTGCAAAAGCTGCTGCCTCTGTGACCGCATTGAGGCACGTTCCCGTGTCTGCGAGTACATAGACGGCTCTTCGCGTTCACTCCGAGGGAAACGGTCCGCTATTGCTTCTGTGCGTACAGACGCGATTCCCTTGTCTCTTGCGAACACAGGGAACTCTGTGCATCCAAATCTACAGGCTAAGGACGCGTCTGCATATGTTTTGGTGAACAATCGAGTGTGCGTGTTCTGACAGCTGCCTCTATGCAGACGTCTCCACAGAGCCACTTCTGAATGCCCCGCAGCCCAGGACTGAAGGGATACACTAACAAGTGCACCGGTGTGAGCAACCACATATGCAGAAGGACGTCTTTCATCTCACAGAAGCGCGAACGTCTTGGCGTTCAAGCACATGGCAGAAACAAGGTGTGAACAGATGAGCTGCTGCTATTTTCTCCGTTCGGCATGCTTCGTTGTAGCTCTCTTGCCGGTCGCCGGCTTAGCGGCTTGCTTTGCGCGACTAGGTCTGCGGAGAGAAGGAGATAGCGCCGGAAACCTTGCCTTTTGCCTTCTTCGGCGCTGGAACCCGGTTGCTGCGCCTTCTCTTTGTCCATGTGCACACACACGATTCCTCAGCGAAAACCATGCAGAAACCTTTCCACGAGCACCCAGGGATGTGCACCCAGCACCACGTGCACGCACACGCAGCTAGAGAAAAGCACCTACCTTTTCACACACTGATGCCTAAGCAAACGCGTGGCCACACACACGCACACATCCGCAAGCGCGCCTACTCCCATCTATTGAGGGAAAGACGGACGAGCAACGTCCTGACAGGCTTGAGGGGAAAAACGTCCGTTGATGGTTGGCGTACTGCACGCCCGCCTACGGGGCTGCAGGGGAATCCACATTTGGAAGGTACCTGAAGATGTGTGCCTGTTCTTGGAGCTCCGCTAGTAGGGTAGCAAAGACACTCGTAGGCAGTACTGAATGCTGCTCCGTGCTACTTCTCCTCCGCTGGCAAATGCTTCACAGTCGCCCTAGGAAAGACGTTTAACAATCGATCTCCAAGAGGAACGAAACACATGATGCCATAAGGCGAAAGAATAGCAGGGCATCTCTTCACAAGCTTGTCCCTGATCTATAGCTGAGGGCAAACACTTGTGTGCTTGTGGGAGAGCGTGTGTCTTTCCTGGAAGCGTTTGGGAGTTTTGCTCAGACGCGTGTTTCCTCAAGTTCAAGAATCAAGATCTAGGATACCTGCAGACAGGTGCCTGTTTGTGTGGAGACAGTCTGTTTGAAACTGTGTTCCTCAGCGCCCGCTCTTTCTCCCCGTCGCTCCACACGCCTGGGAGTCCCTTTCTGTCTCTCCACAAGCACGTGTGTTGACTTCGTCGCACATGTGCATCTGCACAAGCGTTGAGCTCAGCAGAGCGTGTCTCTTGACACTTGATGTGCGTTGGCTGTGTCTGCCTGCTCCAGTGAAGAGAGAAACGGGAAATCATCTTGGTAGAGGCAACAAAGCAAAAGCGAGGCAGGATTGACATCTGCTCAACAGAGACGGATTCCCTGCGCTGACACAGTTCACAGTTACACGAGAAGCAATCTGAGCGGTCCATCGACCGGAGACGTGTTTCCCAAGAGGTCGTTTAGCGAGTGAACAGCAGTGTGCGCGACTTTCAGGAGTGTGCCTGGAAAGTGCCAGAATCACCACAGCATCTGTGCAAAAGCTGCTGCCTCTGTGACCGCATTGAGGCACGTTCCCGTGTCTGCGAGTACATAGACGGCTCTTCGCGTTCACTCCGAGGGAAACGGTCCGCTATTGCTTCTGTGCGTACAGACGCGATTCCCTTGTCTCTTGCGAACACAGGGAACTCTGTGCATCCAAATCTACAGGCTAAGGACGCGTCTGCATATGTTTTGGTGAACAATCGAGTGTGCGTGTTCTGACAGCTGCCTCTATGCAGACGTCTCCACAGAGCCACTTCTGAATGCCCCGCAGCCCAGGACTGAAGGGATACACTAACAAGTGCACCGGTGTGAGCAACCACATATGCAGAAGGACGTCTTTCATCTCACAGAAGCGCGAACGTCTTGGCGTTCAAGCACATGGCAGAAACAAGGTGTGAACAGATGAGCTGCTGCTATTTTCTCCGTTCGGCATGCTTCGTTGTAGCTCTCTTGCCGGTCGCCGGCTTAGCGGCTTGCTTTGCGCGACTAGGTCTGCGGAGAGAAGGAGATAGCGCCGGAAACCTTGCCTTTTGCCTTCTTCGGCGCTGGAACCCGGTTGCTGCGCCTTCTCTTTGTCCATGTGCACACACACGATTCCTCAGCGAAAACCATGCAGAAACCTTTCCACGAGCACCCAGGGATGTGCACCCAGCACCACGTGCACGCACACGCAGCTAGAGAAAAGCACCTACCTTTTCACACACTGATGCCTAAGCAAACGCGTGGCCACACACACGCACACATCCGCAAGCGCGCCTACTCCCATCTATTGAGGGAAAGACGGACGAGCAACGTCCTGACAGGCTTGAGGGGAAAAACGTCCGTTGATGGTTGGCGTACTGCACGCCCGCCTACGGGGCTGCAGGGGAATCCACATTTGGAAGGTACCTGAAGATGTGTGCCTGTTCTTGGAGCTCCGCTAGTAGGGTAGCAAAGACACTCGTAGGCAGTACTGAATGCTGCTCCGTGCTACTTCTCCTCCGCTGGCAAATGCTTCACAGTCGCCCTAGGAAAGACGTTTAACAATCGATCTCCAAGAGGAACGAAACACGTGATGCCATAAGGCGAAAGAATAGCAGGGCATCTCTTCACAAGCTTGTCCCTGATCTATAGCTGAGGGCAAACACTTGTGTGCTTGTGGGAGAGCGTGTGTCTTTCCTGGAAGCGTTTGGGAGTTTTGCTCAGACGCGTGTTTCCTCAAGTTCAAGAATCAAGATCTAGGATACCTGCAGACAGGTGCCTGTTTGTGTGGAGACAGTCTGTTTGAAACTGTGTTCCTCAGCGCCCGCTCTTTCTCCCCGTCGCTCCACACGCCTGGGAGTCCCTTTCTTTCTCTCCACAAGCACGTGTGTTGACTTCGTCGCACATGTGCATCTGCACAAGCGTTGAGCTCAGCAGAGCGTGTCTCTTGACACTTGATGTGCGTTGGCTGTGTCTGCGTGCTCCAGTGAAGAGAGAAACGGGAAATCATCTTGGTAGAGGCAACAAAGCAAAAGCGAGGCAGGATTGACATCTGCTCAACAGAGACGGATTCCCTGCGCTGACACAGTTCACAGTTACACGAGAAGCAATCTGAGCAGTCCATCGACCGGAGACGTGTTTCCCAAGAGGTCGTTTAGCGAGTGAACAGCAGTGTGCGCGACTTTCAGGAGTGTGCCTGGAAAGTGCCAGAATCACCACAGCATCTGTGCAAAAGCTGCTGCCTCTGTGACCGCATTGAGGCACGTTCCCGTGTCTGCGAGTACATAGACGGCTCTTCGCGTTCACTCCGAGGGAAACGGTCCGCTATTGCTTCTGTGCGTACAGACGCGATTCCCTTGTCTCTTGCGAACACAGGGAACTCTGTGCATCCAAATCTACAGGCTAAGGACGCGTCTGCATATGTTTTGGTGAACAATCGAGTGTGCGTGTTCTGACAGCTGCCTCTATGCAGACGTCTCCACAGAGCCACTTCTGAATGCCCCGCAGCCCAGGACTGAAGGGATACACTAACAAGTGCACCGGTGTGAGCAACCACATATGCAGAAGGACGTCTTTCATCTCACAGAAGCGCGAACGTCTTGGCGTTCAAGCACATGGCAGAAACAAGGTGTGAACAGATGAGCTGCTGCTATTTTCTCCGTTCGGCATGCTTCGTTGTAGCTCTCTTGCCGGTCGCCGGCTTAGCGGCTTGCTTTGCGCGACTAGGTCTGCGGAGAGAAGGAGATAGCGCCGGAAACCTTGCCTTTTGCCTTCTTCGGCGCTGGAACCCGGTTGCTGCGCCTTCTCTTTGTCCATGTGCACACACACGATTCCTCAGCGAAAACCATGCAGAAACCTTTCCACGAGCACCCAGGGATGTGCACCCAGCACCACGTGCACGCACACGCAGCTAGAGAAAAGCACCTACCTTTTCACACACTGATGCCTAAGCAAACGCGTGGCCACACACACGCACACATCCGCAAGCGCGCCTACTCCCATCTATTGAGGGAAAGACGGACGAGCAACGTCCTGACAGGCTTGAGGGGAAAAACGTCCGTTGATGGTTGGCGTACTGCACGCCCGCCTACGGGGCTGCAGGGGAATCCACATTTGGAAGGTACCTGAAGATGTGTGCCTGTTCTTGGAGCTCCGCTAGTAGGGTAGCAAAGACACTCGTAGGCAGTACTGAATGCTGCTCCGTGCTACTTCTCCTCCGCTGGCAAATGCTTCACAGTCGCCCTAGGAAAGACGTTTAACAATCGATCTCCAAGAGGAACGAAACACGTGATGGCATAAGGCGAAAGAATAGCAGGGCATCTCTTCACAAGCTTGTCCCTGATCTATAGCTGAGGGCAAACACTTGTGTGCTTGTGGGAGAGCGTGTGTCTTTCCTGGAAGCGTTTGGGAGTTTTGCTCAGACGCGTGTTTCCTCAAGTTCAAGAATCAAGATCTAGGATACCTGCAGACAGGTGCCTGTTTGTGTGGAGACAGTCTGTTTGAAACTGTGTTCCTCAGCGCCCGCTCTTTCTCCCCGTCGCTCCACACGCCTGGGAGTCCCTTTCTTTCTCTCCACAAGCACGTGTGTTGACTTCGTCGCACATGTGCATCTGCACAAGCGTTGAGCTCAGCAGAGCGTGTCTCTTGACACTTGATGTGCGTTGGCTGTGTCTGCGTGCTCCAGTGAAGAGAGAAACGGGAAATCATCTTGGTAGAGGCAACAAAGCAAAAGCGAGGCAGGATTGACATCTGCTCAACAGAGACGGATTCCCTGCGCTGACACAGTTCACAGTTACACGAGAAGCAATCTGAGCGGTCCATCGACCGGAGACGTGTTTCCCAAGAGGTCGTTTAGCGAGTGAACAGCAGTGTGCGCGGCTTTCAGGAGTGTGCCTGGAAAGTGCCAGAATCACCAGAGCATCTGTGCAAAAGCTGCTGCCTCTGTGACCGCATTGAGGCACGTTCCCGTGTCTGCGAGTACATAGACGGCTCTTCGCGTTCACTCCGAGGGAAACGGTCCGCTATTGCTTCTGTGCGTACAGACGCGATTCCCTTGTCTCTTGCGAACACAGGGAACTCTGTGCATCCAAATCTACAGGCTAAGGACGCGTCTGCATATGTTTTGGTGAACAATCGAGTGTGCGTGTTCTGACAGCTGCCTCTATGCAGACGTCTCCACAGAGCCACTTCTGAATGCCCCGCAGCCCAGGACTGAAGGGATACACTAACAAGTGCACCGGTGTGAGCAACCACATATGCAGAAGGACGTCTTTCATCTCACAGAAGCGCGAACGTCTTGGCGTTCAAGCACATGGCAGAAACAAGGTGTGAACAGATGAGCTGCTGCTATTTTCTCCGTTCGGCATGCTTCGTTGTAGCTCTCTTGCCGGTCGCCGGCTTAGCGGCTTGCTTTGCGCGACTAGGTCTGCGGAGAGAAGGAGATAGCGCCGGAAACCTTGCCTTTTGCCTTCTTCGGCGCTGGAACCCGGTTGCTGCGCCTTCTCTTTGTCCATGTGCACACACACGATTCCTCAGCGAAAACCATGCAGAAACCTTTCCACGAGCACCCAGGGATGTGCACCCAGCACCACGTGCACGCACACGCAGCTAGAGAAAAGCACCTACCTTTTCACACACTGATGCCTAAGCAAACGCGTGGCCACACACACGCACACATCCGCAAGCGCGCCTACTCCCATCTATTGAGGGAAAGACGGACGAGCAACGTCCTGACAGGCTTGAGGGGAAAAACGTCCGTTGATGGTTGGCGTACTGCACGCCCGCCTACGGGGCTGCAGGGGAATCCACATTTGGAAGGTACCTGAAGATGTGTGCCTGTTCTTGGAGCTCCGCTAGTAGGGTAGCAAAGACACTCGTAGGCAGTACTGAATGCTGCTCCGTGCTACTTCTCCTCCGCTGGCAAATGCTTCACAGTCGCCCTAGGAAAGACGTTTAACAATCGATCTCCAAGAGGAACGAAACACGTGATGCCATAAGGCGAAAGAATAGCAGCGCATCTCTTCACAAGCTTGTCCCTGATCTATAGCTGAGGGCAAACACTTGTGTGCTTGTGGGAGAGCGTGTGTCTTTCCTGGAAGCGTTTGGGAGTTTTGCTCAGACGCGTGTTTCCTCAAGTTCAAGAATCAAGATCTAGGATACCTGCAGACAGGTGCCTGTTTGTGTGGAGACAGTCTGTTTGAAACTGTGTTCCTCAGCGCCCGCTCTTTCTCCCCGTCGCTCCACACGCCTGGGAGTCCCTTTCTTTCTCTCCACAAGCACGTGTGTTGACTTCGTCGCACATGTGCATCTGCACAAGCGTTGAGCTCAGCAGAGCGTGTCTCTTGACACTTGATGTGCGTTGGCTGTGTCTGCGTGCTCCAGTGAAGAGAGAAACGGGAAATCATCTTGGTAGAGGCAACAAAGCAAAAGCGAGGCAGGATTGACATCTGCTCAACAGAGACGGATTCCCTGCGCTGACACAGTTCACAGTTACACGAGAAGCAATCTGAGCGGTCCATCGACCGGAGACGTGTTTCCCAAGAGGTCGTTTAGCGAGTGAACAGCAGTGTGCGCGACTTTCAGGAGTGTGCCTGGAAAGTGCCAGAATCACCAGAGCATCTGTGCAAAAGCTGCTGCCTCTGTGACCGCATTGAGGCACGTTCCCGTGTCTGCGAGTACATAGACGGCTCTTCGCGTTCACTCCGAGGGAAACGGTCCGCTATTGCTTCTGTGCGTACAGACGCGATTCCCTTGTCTCTTGCGAACACAGGGAACTCTGTGCATCCAAATCTACAGGCTAAGGACGCGTCTGCATATGTTTTGGTGAACAATCGAGTGTGCGTGTTCTGACAGCTGCCTCTATGCAGACGTCTCCACAGAGCCACTTCTGAATGCCCCGCAGCCCAGGACTGAAGGGATACACTAACAAGTGCACCGGTGTGAGCAACCACATACGCAGAAGGACGTCTTTCATCTCACAGAAGCGCGAACGTCTTGGCGTTCAAGCACATGGCAGAAACAAGGTGTGAACAGATGAGCTGCTGCTATTTTCTCCGTTCGGCATGCTTCGTTGTAGCTCTCTTGCCGGTCGCCGGCTTAGCGGCTTGCTTTGCGCGACTAGGTCTGCGGAGAGAAGGAGATAGCGCCGGAAACCTTGCCTTTTGCCTTCTTCGGCGCTGGAACCCAGTTGCTGCGCCTTCTCTTTGTCCATGTGCACACACACGATTCCTCAGCGAAAACCATGCAGAAACCTTTCCACGAGCACCCAGGGATGTGCACCCAGCACCACGTGCACGCACACGCAGCTAGAGAAAAGCACCTACCTTTTCACACACTGATGCCTAAGCAAACGCGTGGCCACACACACGCACACATCCGCAAGCGCGCCTACTCCCATCTGTTGAGGGAAAGACGGACGAGCAACGTCCTGACAGGCTTGAGGGGAAAAACGTCCGTTGATGGTTGGCGTACTGCACGCCCGCCTACGGGGCTGCAGGGGAATCCACATTTGGAAGGTACCTGAAGATGTGTGCCTGTTCTTGGAGCTCCGCTAGTAGGGTAGCAAAGACACTCGTAGGCAGTACTGAATGCTGCTCCGTGCTACTTCTCCTCCGCTGGCAAATGCTTCACAGTCGCCCTAGGAAAGACGTTTAACAATCGATCTCCAAGAGGAACGAAACACGTGATGCCATAAGGCGAAAGAATAGCAGCGCATCTCTTCACAAGCTTGTCCCTGATCTATAGCTGAGGGCAAACACTTGTGTGCTTGTGGGAGAGCGTGTGTCTTTCCTGGAAGCGTTTGGGAGTTTTGCTCAGACGCGTGTTTCCTCAAGTTCAAGAATCAAGATCTAGGATACCTGCAGACAGGTGCCTGTTTGTGTGGAGACAGTCTGTTTGAAACTGTGTTCCTCAGCGCCCGCTCTTTCTCCCCGTCGCTCCACACGCCTGGGAGTCCCTTTCTTTCTCTCCACAAGCACGTGTGTTGACTTCGTCGCACATGTGCATCTGCACAAGCGTTGAGCTCAGCAGAGCGTGTCTCTTGACACTTGATGTGCGTTGGCTGTGTCTGCCTGCTCCAGTGAAGAGAGAAACGGGAAATCATCTCGGTAGAGGCAACAAAGCAAAAGCGAGGCAGGATTGACATCTGCTCAACAGAGACGGATTCCCTGCGCTGACACAGTTCACAGTTACACGAGAAGCAATCTGATCAGTCCATCGACCGGAGACGTGTTTCCCAAGAGGTCGTTTAGCGAGTGAACAGCAGTGTGCGCGACTTTCAGGAGTGTGCCTGGAAAGTGCCAGAATCACCAGAGCATCTGTGCAAAAGCTGCTGCCTCTGTGACCGCATTGAGGCACGTTCCCGTGTCTGCGAGTACATAGACGGCTCTTCGCGTTCACTCCGAGGGAAACGGTCCGCTATTGCTTCTGTGCGTACAGACGCGATTCCCTTGTCTCTTGCGAACACAGGGAACTCTGTGCATCCAAATCTACAGGCTAAGGACGCGTCTGCATATGTTTTGGTGAACAATCGAGTGTGCGTGTTCTGACAGCTGCCTCTATGCAGACGTCTCCACAGAGCCACTTCTGAATGCCCCGCAGCCCAGGACTGAAGGGA
Source organism: Patagioenas fasciata (assembly GCF_037038585.1). Classification (NCBI taxonomy): domain Eukaryota; kingdom Metazoa; phylum Chordata; class Aves; order Columbiformes; family Columbidae; genus Patagioenas; species Patagioenas fasciata. Next base: position 50,550,927 of record NC_092523.1, on the reverse strand, counting down.
TACACTAACATGTGCACCGGTGTGAGCAACTACATACGCAGAAGGACGTCTTTCATCTCACAGAAGCGCGAACGTCTTGGCGTTCAAGCACATGGCAGAAACAAGGTGTGAACAGATGAGCTGCTGCTATTTTCTCCGTTCGACATGCTTCGTTGTAGCTCTCTTGCCGGTCGCCGGCTTAGCGGCTTGCTTTGCGCGACTAGGTCTGCGGAGAGAAGGAGATAGCGCCGGAAACCTTGCCTTTTGCCTTCTTCGGCGCTGGAACCTGGTTGCTGCGCCTTCTCTTTGTCCATGTGCACACACACGATTCCTCAGCGAAAACCATGCAGAAACCTTTCCACGAGCACCCAGGGATGTGCACCCAGCACCACGTGCACGCACACGCAGCTAGAGAAAAGCACCTACCTTTTCACACTCTGATGCCTAAGCAAACGCGTGGCCACACACACGCACACATCCGCAAGCGCGCCTACTCCCATCTATTGAGGGAAAGACGGACGAGCAACGTCCTGACAGGCTTGAGGGGAAAAACGTCCGTTGATGGTTGGCGTACTGCACGCCCGCCTACGGGGCTGCAGGGGAATCCACATTTGGAAGGTACCTGAAGATGTGTGCCTGTTCTTGGAGCTCCGCTAGTAGGGTAGCAAAGACACTCGTAGGCAGTACTGAATGCTGCTCCGTGCTACTTCTCCTCCGCTGGCAAATGCTTCACAGTCGCCCTAGGAAAGACGTTTAACAATCGATCTCCAAGAGGAACGAAACACATGATGCCATAAGGCGAAAGAATAGCAGGGCATCTCTTCACAAGCTTGTCCCTGATCTATAGCTGAGGGCAAACACTTGTGTGCTTGTGGGAGAGCGTGTGTCTTTCCTGGAAGCGTTTGGGAGTTTTGCTCAGACGCGTGTTTCCTCAAGTTCAAGAATCAAGCTCTAGGATACCTGCAGACAGGTGCCTGTTTGTGTGGAGACAGTCTGTTTGAAACTGTGTTCCTCAGCGCCCGCTCTTTCTCCCCGTCGCTCCACACGCCTGGGAGTCCCTTTCTTTCTCTCCACAAGCACGTGTGTTGACTTCGTCGCACATGTGCATCTGCACAAGCGTTGAGCTCAGCAGAGCGTGTCTCTTGACACTTGATGTGCGTTGGCTGTGTCTGCGTGCTCCAGTGAAGAGAGAAACGGGAAATCATCTTGGTAGAGGCAACAAAGCAAAAGCGAGGCAGGATTGACATCTGCTCAACAGAGACGGATTCCCTGCGCTGACACAGTTCACAGTTACACGAGAAGCAATCTGAGCGGTCCATCGACCGGAGACGTGTTTCCCAAGAGGTCGTTTAGCGAGTGAACAGCAGTGTGCGCGACTTTCAGGAGTGTGCCTGGAAAGTGCCAGAATCACCAGAGCATCTGTGCAAAAGCTGCTGCCTCTGTGACCGCATTGAGGCACGTTCCCGTGTCTGCGAGTACATAGACGGCTCTTCGCGTTCACTCCGAGGGAAACGGTCCGCTATTGCTTCTGTGCGTACAGACGCGATTCCCTTGTCTCTTGCGAACACAGGGAACTCTGTGCATCCAAATCTACAGGCTAAGGACGCGTCTGCATATGTTTTGGTGAACAATCGAGTGTGCGTGTTCTGACAGCTGCCTCTATGCAGTCGTCTCCACAGAGCCACTTCTGAATGCCCCGCAGCCCAGGACTGAAGGGATACACTAACAAGTGCACCGGTGTGAGCAACCACATACGCAGAAGGACGTCTTTCATCTCACAGAAGCGCGAACGTCTTGGCGTTCAAGCACATGGCAGAAACAAGGTGTGAACAGATGAGCTGCTGCTATTTTCTCCGTTCGGCATGCTTCGTTGTAGCTCTCTTGCCGGTCGCCGGCTTAGCGGCTTGCTTTGCGCGACTAGGTCTGCGGAGAGAAGGAGATAGCGCCGGAAACCTTGCCTTTTGCCTTCTTCGGCGCTGGAACCCGGTTGCTGCGCCTTCTCTTTGTCCATGTGCACACACACGATTCCTCAGCGAAAACCATGCAGAAACCTTTCCACGAGCACCCAGGGATGTGCACCCAGCACCACGTGCACGCACACGCAGCTAGAGAAAAGCACCTACCTTTTCACACTCTGATGCCTAAGCAAACGCGTGGCCACACACGCACACATCCGCAAGCGCGCCTACTCCCATCTATTGAGGGAAAGACGGACGAGCAACGTCCTGACAGGCTTGAGGGGAAAAACGTCCGTTGATGGTTGGCGTACTGCACGCCCGCCTACGGGGCTGCAGGGGAATCCACATTTGGAAGGTACCTGAAGATGTGTGCCTGTTCTTGGAGCTCCGCTAGTAGGGTAGCAAAGACACTCGTAGGCAGTACTGAATGCTGCTCCGTGCTACTTCTCCTCCGCTGGCAAATGCTTCACAGTCGCCCTAGGAAAGACGTTTAACAATCGATCTCCAAGAGGAACGAAACACGTGATGCCATAAGGCGAAAGAATAGCAGGGCATCTCTTCACAAGCTTGTCCCTGATCTATAGCTGAGGGCAAACACTTGTGTGCTTGTGGGAGAGCGTGTGTCTTTCCTGGAAGCGTTTGGGAGTTTTGCTCAGACGCGTGTTTCCTCAAGTTCAAGAATCAAGATCTAGGATACCTGCAGACAGGTGCCTGTTTGTGTGGAGACAGTCTGTTTGAAACTGTGTTCCTCAGCGCCCGCTCTTTCTCCCCGTCGCTCCACACGCCTGGGAGTCCCTTTCTTTCTCTCCACAAGCACGTGTGTTGACTTCGTCGCACATGTGCATCTGCACAAGCGTTGAGCTCAGCAGAGCGTGTCTCTTGACACTTGATGTGCGTTGGCTGTGTCTGCCTGCTCCAGTGAAGAGAGAAACGGGAAATCATCTCGGTAGAGGCAACAAAGCAAAAGCGAGGCAGGATTGACATCTGCTCAACAGAGACGGATTCCCTGCGCTGACACAGTTCACAGTTACACGAGAAGCAATCTGAGCGGTCCATCGACCGGAGACGTGTTTCCCAAGAGGTCGTTTAGCGAGTGAACAGCAGTGTGCGCGACTTTCAGGAGTGTGCCTGGAAAGTGCCAGAATCACCAGAGCATCTGTGCAAAAGCTGCTGCCTCTGTGACCGCATTGAGGCACGTTCCCGTGTCTGCGAGTACATAGACGGCTCTTCGCGTTCACTCCGAGGGAAACGGTCCGCTATTGCTTCTGTGCGTACAGACGCGATTCCCTTGTCTCTTGCGAACACAGGGAACTCTGTGCATCCAAATCTACAGGCTAAGGACGCGTCTGCATATGTTTTGGTGAACAATCGAGTGTGCGTGTTCTGACAGCTGCCTCTATGCAGACGTCTCCACAGAGCCACTTCTGAATGCCCCGCAGCCCAGGACTGAAGGGATACACTAACAAGTGCACCGGTGTGAGCAACTACATACGCAGAAGGACGTCTTTCATCTCACAGAAGCGCGAACGTCTTGGCGTTCAAGCACATGGCAGAAACAAGGTGTGAACAGATGAGCTGCTGCTATTTTCTCCGTTCGACATGCTTCGTTGTAGCTCTCTTGCCGGTCGCCGGCTTAGCGGCTTGCTTTGCGCGACTAGGTCTGCGGAGAGAAGGAGATAGCGCCGGAAACCTTGCCTTTTGCCTTCTTCGGCGCTGGAACCTGGTTGCTGCGCCTTCTCTTTGTCCATGTGCACACACACGATTCCTCAGCGAAAACCATGCAGAAACCTTTCCACGAGCACCCAGGGATGTGCACCCAGCACCACGTGCACGCACACGCAGCTAGAGAAAAGCACCTACCTTTTCACACTCTGATGCCTAAGCAAACGCGTGGCCACACACACGCACACATCCGCAAGCGCGCCTACTCCCATCTATTGAGGGAAAGACGGACGAGCAACGTCCTGACAGGCTTGAGGGGAAAAACGTCCGTTGATGGTTGGCGTACTGCACGCCCGCCTACGGGGCTGCAGGGGAATCCACATTTGGAAGGTACCTGAAGATGTGTGCCTGTTCTTGGAGCTCCGCTAGTAGGGTAGCAAAGACACTCGTAGGCAGTACTGAATGCTGCTCCGTGCTACTTCTCCTCCGCTGGCAAATGCTTCACAGTCGCCCTAGGAAAGACGTTTAACAATCGATCTCCAAGAGGAACGAAACACGTGATGCCATAAGGCGAAAGAATAGCAGCGCATCTCTTCACAAGCTTGTCCCTGATCTATAGCTGAGGGCAAACACTTGTGTGCTTGTGGGAGAGCGTGTGTCTTTCCTGGAAGCGTTTGGGAGTTTTGCTCAGACGCGTGTTTCCTCAAGTTCAAGAATCAAGATCTAGGATACCTGCAGACAGGTGCCTGTTTGTGTGGAGACAGTCTGTTTGAAACTGTGTTCCTCAGCGCCCGCTCTTTCTCCCCGTCGCTCCACACGCCTGGGAGTCCCTTTCTCTCCACAAGCACGTGTGTTGACTTCGTCGCACATGTGCATCTGCACAAGCGTTGAGCTCAGCAGAGCGTGTCTCTTGACACTTGATGTGCGTTGGCTGTGTCTGCCTGCTCCAGTGAAGAGAGAAACGGGAAATCATCTCGGTAGAGGCAACAAAGCAAAAGCGAGGCAGGATTGACATCTGCTCAACAGAGACGGATTCCCTGCGCTGACACAGTTCACAGTTACACGAGAAGCAATCTGAGCAGTCCATCGACCGGAGACGTGTTTCCCAAGAGGTCGTTTAGCGAGTGAACAGCAGTGTGCGCGACTTTCAGGAGTGTGCCTGGAAAGTGCCAGAATCACCAGAGCATCTGTGCAAAAGCTGCTGCCTCTGTGACCGCATTGAGGCACGTTCCCGTGTCTGCGAGTACATAGACGGCTCTTCGCGTTCACTCCGAGGGAAACGGTCCGCTATTGCTTCTGTGCGTACAGACGCGATTCCCTTGTCTCTTGCGAACACAGGGAACTCTGTGCATCCAAATCTACAGGCTAAGGACGCGTCTGCATATGTTTTGGTGAACAATCGAGTGTGCGTGTTCTGACAGCTGCCTCTATGCAGACGTCTCCACAGAGCCACTTCTGAATGCCCCGCAGCCCAGGACTGAAGGGATACACTAACAAGTGCACCGGTGTGAGCAACTACATACGCAGAAGGACGTCTTTCATCTCACAGAAGCGCGAACGTCTTGGCGTTCAAGCACATGGCAGAAACAAGGTGTGAACAGATGAGCTGCTGCTATTTTCTCCGTTCGACATGCTTCGTTGTAGCTCTCTTGCCGGTCGCCGGCTTAGCGGCTTGCTTTGCGCGACTAGGTCTGCGGAGAGAAGGAGATAGCGCCGGAAACCTTGCCTTTTGCCTTCTTCGGCGCTGGAACCTGGTTGCTGCGCCTTCTCTTTGTCCATGTGCACACACACGATTCCTCAGCGAAAACCATGCAGAAACCTTTCCACGAGCACCCAGGGATGTGCACCCAGCACCACGTGCACGCACACGCAGCTAGAGAAAAGCACCTACCTTTTCACACTCTGATGCCTAAGCAAACGCGTGGCCACACACACGCACACATCCGCAAGCGCGCCTACTCCCATCTATTGAGGGAAAGACGGACGAGCAACGTCCTGACAGGCTTGAGGGGAAAAACGTCCGTTGATGGTTGGCGTACTGCACGCCCGCCTACGGGGCTGCAGGGGAATCCACATTTGGAAGGTACCTGAAGATGTGTGCCTGTTCTTGGAGCTCCGCTAGTAGGGTAGCAAAGACACTCGTAGGCAGTACTGAATGCTGCTCCGTGCTACTTCTCCTCCGCTGGCAAATGCTTCACAGTCGCCCTAGGAAAGACGTTTAACAATCGATCTCCAAGAGGAACGAAACACATGATGCCATAAGGCGAAAGAATAGCAGGGCATCTCTTCACAAGCTTGTCCCTGATCTATAGCTGAGGGCAAACACTTGTGTGCTTGTGGGAGAGCGTGTGTCTTTCCTGGAAGCGTTTGGGAGTTTTGCTCAGACGCGTGTTTCCTCAAGTTCAAGAATCAAGATCTAGGATACCTGCAGACAGGTGCCTGTTTGTGTGGAGACAGTCTGTTTGAAACTGTGTTCCTCAGCGCCCGCTCTTTCTCCCCGTCGCTCCACACGCCTGGGAGTCCCTTTCTTTCTCTCCACAAGCACGTGTGTTGACTTCGTCGCACATGTGCATCTGCACAAGCGTTGAGCTCAGCAGAGCGTGTCTCTTGACACTTGATGTGCGTTGGCTGTGTCTGCCTGCTCCAGTGAAGAGAGAAACGGGAAATCATCTCGGTAGAGGCAACAAAGCAAAAGCGAGGCAGGATTGACATCTGCTCAACAGAGACGGATTCCCTGCGCTGACACAGTTCACAGTTACACGAGAAGCAATCTGAGCGGTCCATCGACCGGAGACGTGTTTCCCAAGAGGTCGTTTAGCGAGTGAACAGCAGTGTGCGCGACTTTCAGGAGTGTGCCTGGAAAGTGCCAGAATCACCAGAGCATCTGTGCAAAAGCTGCTGCCTCTGTGACCGCATTGAGGCACGTTCCCGTGTCTGCGAGCACATAGACGGCTCTTCGCGTTCACTCCGAGGGAAACGGTCCGCTATTGCTTCTGTGCGTACAGACGCGATTCCCTTGTCTCTTGCGAACACAGGGAACTCTGTGCATCCAAATCTACAGGCTAAGGACGCGTCTGCATATGTTTTGGTGAACAATCGAGTGTGCGTGTTCTGACAGCTGCCTCTATGCAGACGTCTCCACAGAGCCACTTCTGAATGCCCCGCAGCCCAGGACTGAAGGGATACACTAACAAGTGCACCGGTGTGAGCAACTACATACGCAGAAGGACGTCTTTCATCTCACAGAAGCGCGAACGTCTTGGCGTTCAAGCACATGGCAGAAACAAGGTGTGAACAGATGAGCTGCTGCTATTTTCTCCGTTCGACATGCTTCGTTGTAGCTCTCTTGCCGGTCGCCGGCTTAGCGGCTTGCTTTGCGCGACTAGGTCTGCGGAGAGAAGGAGATAGCGCCGGAAACCTTGCCTTTTGCCTTCTTCGGCGCTGGAACCCGGTTGCTGCGCCTTCTCTTTGTCCATGTGCACACACACGATTCCTCAGCGAAAACCATGCAGAAACCTTTCCACGAGCACCCAGGGATGTGCACCCAGCACCACGTGCACGCACACGCAGCTAGAGAAAAGCACCTACCTTTTCACACTCTGATGCCTAAGCAAACGCGTGGCCACACACACGCACACATCCGCAAGCGCGCCTACTCCCATCTATTGAGGGAAAGACGGACGAGCAACGTCCTGACAGGCTTGAGGGGAAAAACGTCCGTTGATGGTTGGCGTACTGCACGCCCGCCTACGGGGCTGCAGGGGAATCCACATTTGGAAGGTACCTGAAGATGTGTGCCTGTTCTTGGAGCTCCGCTAGTAGGGTAGCAAAGACACTCGTAGGCAGTACTGAATGCTGCTCCGTGCTACTTCTCCTCCGCTGGCAAATGCTTCACAGTCGCCCTAGGAAAGACGTTTAACAATCGATCTCCAAGAGGAACGAAACACATGATGCCATAAGGCGAAAGAATAGCAGGGCATCTCTTCACAAGCTTGTCCCTGATCTATAGCTGAGGGCAAACACTTGTGTGCTTGTGGGAGAGCGTGTGTCTTTCCTGGAAGCGTTTGGGAGTTTTGCTCAGACGCGTGTTTCCTCAAGTTCAAGAATCAAGATCTAGGATACCTGCAGACAGGTGCCTGTTTGTGTGGAGACAGTCTGTTTGAAACTGTGTTCCTCAGCGCCCGCTCTTTCTCCCCGTCGCTCCACACGCCTGGGAGTCCCTTTCTTTCTCTCCACAAGCACGTGTGTTGACTTCGTCGCACATGTGCATCTGCACAAGCGTTGAGCTCAGCAGAGCGTGTCTCTTGACACTTGATGTGCGTTGGCTGTGTCTGCCTGCTCCAGTGAAGAGAGAAACGGGAAATCATCTCGGTAGAGGCAACAAAGCAAAAGCGAGGCAGGATTGACATCTGCTCAACAGAGACGGATTCCCTGCGCTGACACAGTTCACAGTTACACGAGAAGCAATCTGAGCGGTCCATCGACCGGAGACGTGTTTCCCAAGAGGTCGTTTAGCGAGTGAACAGCAGTGTGCGCGACTTTCAGGAGTGTGCCTGGAAAGTGCCAGAATCACCAGAGCATCTGTGCAAAAGCTGCTGCCTCTGTGACCGCATTGAGGCACGTTCCCGTGTCTGCGAGCACATAGACGGCTCTTCGCGTTCACTCCGAGGGAAACGGTCCGCTATTGCTTCTGTGCGTACAGACGCGATTCCCTTGTCTCTTGCGAACACAGGGAACTCTGTGCATCCAAATCTACAGGCTAAGGACGCGTCTGCATATGTTTTGGTGAACAATCGAGTGTGCGTGTTCTGACAGCTGCCTCTATGCAGACGTCTCCACAGAGCCACTTCTGAATGCCCCGCAGCCCAGGACTGAAGGGATACACTAACAAGTGCACCGGTGTGAGCAACTACATACGCAGAAGGACGTCTTTCATCTCACAGAAGCGCGAACGTCTTGGCGTTCAAGCACATGGCAGAAACAAGGTGTGAACAGATGAGCTGCTGCTATTTTCTCCGTTCGACATGCTTCGTTGTAGCTCTCTTGCCGGTCGCCGGCTTAGCGGCTTGCTTTGCGCGACTAGGTCTGCGGAGAGAAGGAGATAGCGCCGGAAACCTTGCCTTTTGCCTTCTTCGGCGCTGGAACCTGGTTGCTGCGCCTTCTCTTTGTCCATGTGCACACACACGATTCCTCAGCGAAAACCATGCAGAAACCTTTCCACGAGCACCCAGGGATGTGCACCCAGCACCACGTGCACGCACACGCAGCTAGAGAAAAGCACCTACCTTTTCACACTCTGATGCCTAAGCAAACGCGTGGCCACACACACGCACACATCCGCAAGCGCGCCTACTCCCATCTATTGAGGGAAAGACGGACGAGCAACGTCCTGACAGGCTTGAGGGGAAAAACGTCCGTTGATGGTTGGCGTACTGCACGCCCGCCTACGGGGCTGCAGGGGAATCCACATTTGGAAGGTACCTGAAGATGTGTGCCTGTTCTTGGAGCTCCGCTAGTAGGGTAGCAAAGACACTCGTAGGCAGTACTGAATGCTGCTCCGTGCTACTTCTCCTCCGCTGGCAAATGCTTCACAGTCGCCCTAGGAAAGACGTTTAACAATCGATCTCCAAGAGGAACGAAACACGTGATGCCATAAGGCGAAAGAATAGCAGCGCATCTCTTCACAAGCTTGTCCCTGATCTATAGCTGAGGGCAAACACTTGTGTGCTTGTGGGAGAGCGTGTGTCTTTCCTGGAAGCGTTTGGGAGTTTTGCTCAGACGCGTGTTTCCTCAAGTTCAAGAATCAAGATCTAGGATACCTGCAGACAGGTGCCTGTTTGTGTGGAGACAGTCTGTTTGAAACTGTGTTCCTCAGCGCCCGCTCTTTCTCCCCGTCGCTCCACACGCCTGGGAGTCCCTTTCTTTCTCTCCACAAGCACGTGTGTTGACTTCGTCGCACATGTGCATCTGCACAAGCGTTGAGCTCAGCAGAGCGTGTCTCTTGACACTTGATGTGCGTTGGCTGTGTCTGCCTGCTCCAGTGAAGAGAGAAACGGGAAATCATCTCGGTAGAGGCAACAAAGCAAAAGCGAGGCAGGATTGACATCTGCTCAACAGAGACGGATTCCCTGCGCTGACACAGTTCACAGTTACACGAGAAGCAATCTGAGCAGTCCATCGACCGGAGACGTGTTTCCCAAGAGGTCGTTTAGCGAGTGAACAGCAGTGTGCGCGACTTTCAGGAGTGTGCCTGGAAAGTGCCAGAATCACCAGAGCATCTGTGCAAAAGCTGCTGCCTCTGTGACCGCATTGAGGCACGTTCCCGTGTCTGCGAGTACATAGACGGCTCTTCGCGTTCACTCCGAGGGAAACGGTCCGCTATTGCTTCTGTGCGTACAGACGCGATTCCCTTGTCTCTTGCGAACACAGGGAACTCTGTGCATCCAAATCTACAGGCTAAGGACGCGTCTGCATATGTTTTGGTGAACAATCGAGTGTGCGTGTTCTGACAGCTGCCTCTATGCAGACGTCTCCACAGAGCCACTTCTGAATGCCCCGCAGCCCAGGACTGAAGGGATACACTAACAAGTGCACCGGTGTGAGCAACTACATACGCAGAAGGACGTCTTTCATCTCACAGAAGCGCGAACGTCTTGGCGTTCAAGCACATGGCAGAAACAAGGTGTGAACAGATGAGCTGCTGCTATTTTCTCCGTTCGACATGCTTCGTTGTAGCTCTCTTGCCGGTCGCCGGCTTAGCGGCTTGCTTTGCGCGACTAGGTCTGCGGAGAGAAGGAGATAGCGCCGGAAACCTTGCCTTTTGCCTTCTTCGGCGCTGGAACCTGGTTGCTGCGCCTTCTCTTTGTCCATGTGCACACACACGATTCCTCAGCGAAAACCATGCAGAAACCTTTCCACGAGCACCCAGGGATGTGCACCCAGCACCACGTGCACGCACACGCAGCTAGAGAAAAGCACCTACCTTTTCACACTCTGATGCCTAAGCAAACGCGTGGCCACACACACGCACACATCCGCAAGCGCGCCTACTCCCATCTATTGAGGGAAAGACGGACGAGCAACGTCCTGACAGGCTTGAGGGGAAAAACGTCCGTTGATGGTTGGCGTACTGCACGCCCGCCTACGGGGCTGCAGGGGAATCCACATTTGGAAGGTACCTGAAGATGTGTGCCTGTTCTTGGAGCTCCGCTAGTAGGGTAGCAAAGACACTCGTAGGCAGTACTGAATGCTGCTCCGTGCTACTTCTCCTCCGCTGGCAAATGCTTCACAGTCGCCCTAGGAAAGACGTTTAACAATCGATCTCCAAGAGGAACGAAACACATGATGCCATAAGGCGAAAGAATAGCAGGGCATCTCTTCACAAGCTTGTCCCTGATCTATAGCTGAGGGCAAACACTTGTGTGCTTGTGGGAGAGCGTGTGTCTTTCCTGGAAGCGTTTGGGAGTTTTGCTCAGACGCGTGTTTCCTCAAGTTCAAGAATCAAGATCTAGGATACCTGCAGACAGGTGCCTGTTTGTGTGGAGACAGTCTGTTTGAAACTGTGTTCCTCAGCGCCCGCTCTTTCTCCCCGTCGCTCCACACGCCTGGGAGTCCCTTTCTTTCTCTCCACAAGCACGTGTGTTGACTTCGTCGCACATGTGCATCTGCACAAGCGTTGAGCTCAGCAGAGCGTGTCTCTTGACACTTGATGTGCGTTGGCTGTGTCTGCCTGCTCCAGTGAAGAGAGAAACGGGAAATCATCTTGGTAGAGGCAACAAAGCAAAAGCGAGGCAGGATTGACATCTGCTCAACAGAGACGGATTCCCTGCGCTGACACAGTTCACAGTTACACGAGAAGCAATCTGAGCGGTCCATCGACCGGAGACGTGTTTCCCAAGAGGTCGTTTAGCGAGTGAACAGCAGTGTGCGCGACTTTCAGGAGTGTGCCTGGAAAGTGCCAGAATCACCAGAGCATCTGTGCAAAAGCTGCTGCCTCTGTGACCGCATTGAGGCACGTTCCCGTGTCTGCGAGTACATAGACGGCTCTTCGCGTTCACTCCGAGGGAAACGGTCCGCTATTGCTTCTGTGCGTACAGACGCGATTCCCTTGTCTCTTGCGAACACAGGGAACTCTGTGCATCCAAATCTACAGGCTAAGGACGCGTCTGCATATGTTTTGGTGAACAATCGAGTGTGCGTGTTCTGACAGCTGCCTCTATGCAGACGTCTCCACAGAGCCACTTCTGAATGCCCCGCAGCCCAGGACTGAAGGGATACACTAACAAGTGCACCGGTGTGAGCAACTACATACGCAGAAGGACGTCTTTCATCTCACAGAAGCGCGAACGTCTTGGCGTTCAAGCACATGGCAGAAACAAGGTGTGAACAGATGAGCTGCTGCTATTTTCTCCGTTCGACATGCTTCGTTGTAGCTCTCTTGCCGGTCGCCGGCTTAGCGGCTTGCTTTGCGCGACTAGGTCTGCGGAGAGAAGGAGATAGCGCCGGAAACCTTGCCTTTTGCCTTCTTCGGCGCTGGAACCTGGTTGCTGCGCCTTCTCTTTGTCCATGTGCACACACACGATTCCTCAGCGAAAACCATGCAGAAACCTTTCCACGAGCACCCAGGGATGTGCACCCAGCACCACGTGCACGCACACGCAGCTAGAGAAAAGCACCTACCTTTTCACACTCTGATGCCTAAGCAAACGCGTGGCCACACACACGCACACATCCGCAAGCGCGCCTACTCCCATCTATTGAGGGAAAGACGGACGAGCAACGTCCTGACAGGCTTGAGGGGAAAAACGTCCGTTGATGGTTGGCGTACTGCACGCCCGCCTACGGGGCTGCAGGGGAATCCACATTTGGAAGGTACCTGAAGATGTGTGCCTGTTCTTGGAGCTCCGCTAGTAGGGTAGCAAAGACACTCGTAGGCAGTACTGAATGCTGCTCCGTGCTACTTCTCCTCCGCTGGCAAATGCTTCACAGTCGCCCTAGGAAAGACGTTTAACAATCGATCTCCAAGAGGAACGAAACACATGATGCCATAAGGCGAAAGAATAGCAGGGCATCTCTTCACAAGCTTGTCCCTGATCTATAGCTGAGGGCAAACACTTGTGTGCTTGTGGGAGAGCGTGTGTCTTTCCTGGAAGCGTTTGGGAGTTTTGCTCAGACGCGTGTTTCCTCAAGTTCAAGAATCAAGATCTAGGATACCTGCAGACAGGTGCCTGTTTGTGTGGAGACAGTCTGTTTGAAACTGTGTTCCTCAGCGCCCGCTCTTTCTCCCCGTCGCTCCACACGCCTGGGAGTCCCTTTCTTTCTCTCCACAAGCACGTGTGTTGACTTCGTCGCACATGTGCATCTGCACAAGCGTTGAGCTCAGCAGAGCGTGTCTCTTGACACTTGATGTGCGTTGGCTGTGTCTGCGTGCTCCAGTGAAGAGAGAAACGGGAAATCATCTCGGTAGAGGCAACAAAGCAAAAGCGAGGCAGGATTGACATCTGCTCAACAGAGACGGATTCCCTGCGCTGACACAGTTCACAGTTACACGAGAAGCAATCTGAGCAGTCCATCGACCGGAGACGTGTTTCCCAAGAGGTCGTTTAGCGAGTGAACAGCAGTGTGCGCGACTTTCAGGAGTGTGCCTGGAAAGTGCCAGAATCACCAGAGCATCTGTGCAAAAGCTGCTGCCTCTGTGACCGCATTGAGGCACGTTCCCGTGTCTGCGAGTACATAGACGGCTCTTCGCGTTCACTCCGAGGGAAACGGTCCGCTATTGCTTCTGTGCGTACAGACGCGATTCCCTTGTCTCTTGCGAACACAGGGAACTCTGTGCATCCAAATCTACAGGCTAAGGACGCGTCTGCATATGTTTTGGTGAACAATCGAGTGTGCGTGTTCTGACAGCTGCCTCTATGCAGACGTCTCCACAGAGCCACTTCTGAATGCCCCGCAGCCCAGGACTGAAGGGATACACTAACAAGTGCACCGGTGTGAGCAACCACATACGCAGAAGAACGTCTTTCATCTCACAGAAGCGCGAACGTCTTGGCGTTCAAGCACATGGCAGAAACAAGGTGTGAACAGATGAGCTGCTGCTATTTTCTCCGTTCGGCATGCTTCGTTGTAGCTCTCTTGCCGGTCGCCGGCTTAGCGGCTTGCTTTGCGCGACTAGGTCTGCGGAGAGAAGGAGATAGCGCCGGAAACCTTGCCTTTTGCCTTCTTCGGCGCTGGAACCCGGTTGCTGCGCCTTCTCTTTGTCCATGTGCACACACACGATTCCTCAGCGAAAACCATGCAGAAACCTTTCCACGAGCACCCAGGGATGTGCACCCAGCACCACGTGCACGCACACGCAGCTAGAGAAAAGCACCTACCTTTTCACACTCTGATGCCTAAGCAAACGCGTGGCCACACACGCACACATCCGCAAGCGCGCCTACTCCCATCTATTGAGGGAAAGACGGACGAGCAACGTCCTGACAGGCTTGAGGGGAAAAACGTCCGTTGATGGTTGGCGTACTGCACGCCCGCCTACGGGGCTGCAGGGGAATCCACATTTGGAAGGTACCTGAAGATGTGTGCCTGTTCTTGGAGCTCCGCTAGTAGGGTAGCAAAGACACTCGTAGGCAGTACTGAATGCTGCTCCGTGCTACTTCTCCTCCGCTGGCAAATGCTTCACAGTCGCCCTAGGAAAGACGTTTAACAATCGATCTCCAAGAGGAACGAAACACGTGATGCCATAAGGCGAAAGAATAGCAGCGCATCTCTTCACAAGCTTGTCCCTGATCTATAGCTGAGGGCAAACACTTGTGTGCTTGTGGGAGAGCGTGTGTCTTTCCTGGAAGCGTTTGGGAGTTTTGCTCAGACGCGTGTTTCCTCAAGTTCAAGAATCAAGATCTAGGATACCTGCAGACAGGTGCCTGTTTGTGTGGAGACAGTCTGTTTGAAACTGTGTTCCTCAGCGCCCGCTCTTTCTCCCCGTCGCTCCACACGCCTGGGAGTCCCTTTCTTTCTCTCCACAAGCACGTGTGTTGACTTCGTCGCACATGTGCATCTGCACAAGCGTTGAGCTCAGCAGAGCGTGTCTCTTGACACTTGATGTGCGTTGGCTGTGTCTGCGTGCTCCAGTGAAGAGAGAAACGGGAAATCATCTTGGTAGAGGCAACAAAGCAAAAGCGAGGCAGGATTGACATCTGCTCAACAGAGACGGATTCCCTGCGCTGACACAGTTCACAGTTACACGAGAAGCAATCTGAGCGGTCCATCGACCGGAGACGTGTTTCCCAAGAGGTCGTTTAGCGAGTGAACAGCAGTGTGCGCGACTTTCAGGAGTGTGCCTGGAAAGTGCCAGAATCACCAGAGCATCTGTGCAAAAGCTGCTGCCTCTGTGACCGCATTGAGGCACGTTCCCGTGTCTGCGAGTACATAGACGGCTCTTCGCGTTCACTCCGAGGGAAACGGTCCGCTATTGCTTCTGTGCGTACAGACGCGATTCCCTTGTCTCTTGCGAACACAGGGAACTCTGTGCATCCAAATCTACAGGCTAAGGACGCGTCTGCATATGTTTTGGTGAACAATCGAGTGTGCGTGTTCTGACAGCTGCCTCTATGCAGACGTCTCCACAGAGCCACTTCTGAATGCCCCGCAGCCCAGGACTGAAGGGATACACTAACAAGTGCACCGGTGTGAGCAACCACATACGCAGAAGAACGTCTTTCATCTCACAGAAGCGCGAACGTCTTGGCGTTCAAGCACATGGCAGAAACAAGGTGTGAACAGATGAGCTGCTGCTATTTTCTCCGTTCGGCATGCTTCGTTGTAGCTCTCTTGCCGGTCGCCGGCTTAGCGGCTTGCTTTGCGCGACTAGGTCTGCGGAGAGAAGGAGATAGCGCCGGAAACCTTGCCTTTTGCCTTCTTCGGCGCTGGAACCCGGTTGCTGCGCCTTCTCTTTGTCCATGTGCACACACACGATTCCTCAGCGAAAACCATGCAGAAACCTTTCCACGAGCACCCAGGGATGTGCACCCAGCACCACGTGCACGCACACGCAGCTAGAGAAAAGCACCTACCTTTTCACACTCTGATGCCTAAGCAAACGCGTGGCCACACACGCACACATCCGCAAGCGCGCCTACTCCCATCTATTGAGGGAAAGACGGACGAGCAACGTCCTGACAGGCTTGAGGGGAAAAACGTCCGTTGATGGTTGGCGTACTGCACGCCCGCCTACGGGGCTGCAGGGGAATCCACATTTGGAAGGTACCTGAAGATGTGTGCCTGTTCTTGGAGCTCCGCTAGTAGGGTAGCAAAGACACTCGTAGGCAGTACTGAATGCTGCTCCGTGCTACTTCTCCTCCGCTGGCAAATGCTTCACAGTCGCCCTAGGAAAGACGTTTAACAATCGATCTCCAAGAGGAACGAAACACGTGATGCCATAAGGCGAAAGAATAGCAGCGCATCTCTTCACAAGCTTGTCCCTGATCTATAGCTGAGGGCAAACACTTGTGTGCTTGTGGGAGAGCGTGTGTCTTTCCTGGAAGCGTTTGGGAGTTTTGCTCAGACGCGTGTTTCCTCAAGTTCAAGAATCAAGATCTAGGATACCTGCAGACAGGTGCCTGTTTGTGTGGAGACAGTCTGTTTGAAACTGTGTTCCTCAGCGCCCGCTCTTTCTCCCCGTCGCTCCACACGCCTGGGAGTCCCTTTCTTTCTCTCCACAAGCACGTGTGTTGACTTCGTCGCACATGTGCATCTGCACAAGCGTTGAGCTCAGCAGAGCGTGTCTCTTGACACTTGATGTGCGTTGGCTGTGTCTGCCTGCTCCAGTGAAGAGAGAAACGGGAAATCATCTCGGTAGAGGCAACAAAGCAAAAGCGAGGCAGGATTGACATCTGCTCAACAGAGACGGATTCCCTGCGCTGACACAGTTCACAGTTACACGAGAAGCAATCTGAGCAGTCCATCGACCGGAGACGTGTTTCCCAAGAGGTCGTTTAGCGAGTGAACAGCAGTGTGCGCGACTTTCAGGAGTGTGCCTGGAAAGTGCCAGAATCACCAGAGCATCTGTGCAAAAGCTGCTGCCTCTGTGACCGCATTGAGGCACGTTCCCGTGTCTGCGAGTACATAGACGGCTCTTCGCGTTCACTCCGAGGGAAACGGTCCGCTATTGCTTCTGTGCGTACAGACGCGATTCCCTTGTCTCTTGCGAACACAGGGAACTCTGTGCATCCAAATCTACAGGCTAAGGACGCGTCTGCATATGTTTTGGTGAACAATCGAGTGTGCGTGTTCTGACAGCTGCCTCTATGCAGACGTCTCCACAGAGCCACTTCTGAATGCCCCGCAGCCCAGGACTGAAGGGATACACTAACAAGTGCACCGGTGTGAGCAACTACATACGCAGAAGGACGTCTTTCATCTCACAGAAGCGCGAACGTCTTGGCGTTCAAGCACATGGCAGAAACAAGGTGTGAACAGATGAGCTGCTGCTATTTTCTCCGTTCGACATGCTTCGTTGTAGCTCTCTTGCCGGTCGCCGGCTTAGCGGCTTGCTTTGCGCGACTAGGTCTGCGGAGAGAAGGAGATAGCGCCGGAAACCTTGCCTTTTGCCTTCTTCGGCGCTGGAACCTGGTTGCTGCGCCTTCTCTTTGTCCATGTGCACACACACGATTCCTCAGCGAAAACCATGCAGAAACCTTTCCACGAGCACCCAGGGATGTGCACCCAGCACCACGTGCACGCACACGCAGCTAGAGAAAAGCACCTACCTTTTCACACTCTGATGCCTAAGCAAACGCGTGGCCACACACACGCACACATCCGCAAGCGCGCCTACTCCCATCTATTGAGGGAAAGACGGACGAGCAACGTCCTGACAGGCTTGAGGGGAAAAACGTCCGTTGATGGTTGGCGTACTGCACGCCCGCCTACGGGGCTGCAGGGGAATCCACATTTGGAAGGTACCTGAAGATGTGTGCCTGTTCTTGGAGCTCCGCTAGTAGGGTAGCAAAGACACTCGTAGGCAGTACTGAATGCTGCTCCGTGCTACTTCTCCTCCGCTGGCAAATGCTTCACAGTCGCCCTAGGAAAGACGTTTAACAATCGATCTCCAAGAGGAACGAAACACATGATGGCATAAGGCGAAAGAATAGCAGGGCATCTCTTCACAAGCTTGTCCCTGATCTATAGCTGAGGGCAAACACTTGTGTGCTTGTGGGAGAGCGTGTGTCTTTCCTGGAAGCGTTTGGGAGTTTTGCTCAGACGCGTGTTTCCTCAAGTTCAAGAATCAAGATCTAGGATACCTGCAGACAGGTGCCTGTTTGTGTGGAGACAGTCTGTTTGAAACTGTGTTCCTCAGCGCCCGCTCTTTCTCCCCGTCGCTCCACACGCCTGGGAGTCCCTTTCTTTCTCTCCACAAGCACGTGTGTTGACTTCGTCGCACATGTGCATCTGCACAAGCGTTGAGCTCAGCAGAGCGTGTCTCTTGACACTTGATGTGCGTTGGCTGTGTCTGCCTGCTCCAGTGAAGAGAGAAACGGGAAATCATCTCGGTAGAGGCAACAAAGCAAAAGCGAGGCAGGATTGACATCTGCTCAACAGAGACGGATTCCCTGCGCTGACACAGTTCACAGTTACACGAGAAGCAATCTGAGCGGTCCATCGACCGGAGACGTGTTTCCCAAGAGGTCGTTTAGCGAGTGAACAGCAGTGTGCGCGACTTTCAGGAGTGTGCCTGGAAAGTGCCAGAATCACCAGAGCATCTGTGCAAAAGCTGCTGCCTCTGTGACCGCATTGAGGCACGTTCCCGTGTCTGCGAGTACATAGACGGCTCTTCGCGTTCACTCCGAGGGAAACGGTCCGCTATTGCTTCTGTGCGTACAGACGCGATTCCCTTGTCTCTTGCGAACACAGGGAACTCTGTGCATCCAAATCTACAGGCTAAGGACGCGTCTGCATATGTTTTGGTGAACAATCGAGTGTGCGTGTTCTGACAGCTGCCTCTATGCAGACGTCTCCACAGAGCCACTTCTGAATGCCCCGCAGCCCAGGACTGAAGGGATACACTAACAAGTGCACCGGTGTGAGCAACTACATACGCAGAAGGACGTCTTTCATCTCACAGAAGCGCGAACGTCTTGGCGTTCAAGCACATGGCAGAAACAAGGTGTGAACAGATGAGCTGCTGCTATTTTCTCCGTTCGACATGCTTCGTTGTAGCTCTCTTGCCGGTCGCCGGCTTAGCGGCTTGCTTTGCGCGACTAGGTCTGCGGAGAGAAGGAGATAGCGCCGGAAACCTTGCCTTTTGCCTTCTTCGGCGCTGGAACCCGGTTGCTGCGCCTTCTCTTTGTCCATGTGCACACACACGATTCCTCAGCGAAAACCATGCAGAAACCTTTCCACGAGCACCCAGGGATGTGCACCCAGCACCACGTGCACGCACACGCAGCTAGAGAAAAGCACCTACCTTTTCACACACTGATGCCTAAGCAAACGCGTGGCCACACACACGCACACATCCGCAAGCGCGCCTACTCCCATCTGTTGAGGGAAAGACGGACGAGCAACGTCCTGACAGGCTTGAGGGGAAAAACGTCCGTTGATGGTTGGCGTACTGCACGCCCGCCTACGGGGCTGCAGGGGAATCCACATTTGGAAGGTACCTGAAGATGTGTGCCTGTTCTTGGAGCTCCGCTAGTAGGGTAGCAAAGACACTCGTAGGCAGTACTGAATGCTGCTCCGTGCTACTTCTCCTCCGCTGGCAAATGCTTCACAGTCGCCCTAGGAAAGACGTTTAACAATCGATCTCCAAGAGGAACGAAACACGTGATGCCATAAGGCGAAAGAATAGCAGCGCATCTCTTCACAAGCTTGTCCCTGATCTATAGCTGAGGGCAAACACTTGTGTGCTTGTGGGAGAGCGTGTGTCTTTCCTGGAAGCGTTTGGGAGTTTTGCTCAGACGCGTGTTTCCTCAAGTTCAAGAATCAAGATCTAGGATACCTGCAGACAGGTGCCTGTTTGTGTGGAGACAGTCTGTTTGAAACTGTGTTCCTCAACGCCCGCTCTTTCTCCCCGTCGCTCCACACGCCTGGGAGTCCCTTTCTTTCTCTCCACAAGCACGTGTGTTGACTTCGTCGCACATGTGCATCTGCACAAGCGTTGAGCTCAGCAGAGCGTGTCTCTTGACACTTGATGTGCGTTGGCTGTGTCTGCCTGCTCCAGTGAAGAGAGAAACGGGAAATCATCTCGGTAGAGGCAACAAAGCAAAAGCGAGGCAGGATTGACATCTGCTCAACAGAGACGGATTCCCTGCGCTGACACAGTTCACAGTTACACGAGAAGCAATCTGAGCAGTCCATCGACCGGAGACGTGTTTCCCAAGAGGTCGTTTAGCGAGTGAACAGCAGTGTGCGCGACTTTCAGGAGTGTGCCTGGAAAGTGCCAGAATCACCAGAGCATCTGTGCAAAAGCTGCTGCCTCTGTGACCGCATTGAGGCACGTTCCCGTGTCTGCGAGTACATAGACGGCTCTTCGCGTTCACTCCGAGGGAAACGGTCCGCTATTGCTTCTGTGCGTACAGACGCGATTCCCTTGTCTCTTGCGAACACAGGGAACTCTGTGCATCCAAATCTACAGGCTAAGGACGCGTCTGCATATGTTTTGGTGAACAATCGAGTGTGCGTGTTCTGACAGCTGCCTCTATGCAGACGTCTCCACAGAGCCACTTCTGAATGCCCCGCAGCCCAGGACTGAAGGGATACACTAACAAGTGCACCGGTGTGAGCAACTACATACGCAGAAGGACGTCTTTCATCTCACAGAAGCGCGAACGTCTTGGCGTTCAAGCACATGGCAGAAACAAGGTGTGAACAGATGAGCTGCTGCTATTTTCTCCGTTCGACATGCTTCGTTGTAGCTCTCTTGCCGGTCGCCGGCTTAGCGGCTTGCTTTGCGCGACTAGGTCTGCGGAGAGAAGGAGATAGCGCCGGAAACCTTGCCTTTTGCCTTCTTCGGCGCTGGAACCTGGTTGCTGCGCCTTCTCTTTGTCCATGTGCACACACACGATTCCTCAGCGAAAACCATGCAGAAACCTTTCCACGAGCACCCAGGGATGTGCACCCAGCACCACGTGCACCCAGCACACGCAGCTAGAGAAAAGCACCTACCTTTTCATACACTGATGCCTAAGCAAACGCGTGGCCACACACACGCACACATCCGCAAGCGCGCCTACTCCCATCTATTGAGGGAAAGACGGACGAGCAACGTCCTGACAGGCTTGAGGGGAAAAACGTCCGTTGATGGTTGGCGTACTGCACGCCCGCCTACGGGGCTGCAGGGGAATCCACATTTGGAAGGTACCTGAAGATGTGTGCCTGTTCTTGGAGCTCCGCTAGTAGGGTAGCAAAGACACTCGTAGGCAGTACTGAATGCTGCTCCGTGCTACTTCTCCTCCGCTGGCAAATGCTTCACAGTCGCCCTAGGAAAGACGTTTAACAATCGATCTCCAAGAGGAACGAAACACATGATGCCATAAGGCGAAAGAATAGCAGGGCATCTCTTCACAAGCTTGTCCCTGATCTATAGCTGAGGGCAAACACTTGTGTGCTTGTGGGAGAGCGTGTGTCTTTCCTGGAAGCGTTTGGGAGTTTTGCTCAGACGCGTGTTTCCTCAAGTTCAAGAATCAAGATCTAGGATACCTGCAGACAGGTGCCTGTTTGTGTGGAGACAGTCTGTTTGAAACTGTGTTCCTCAGCGCCCGCTCTTTCTCCCCGTCGCTCCACACGCCTGGGAGTCCCTTTCTTTCTCTCCACAAGCACGTGTGTTGACTTCGTCGCACATGTGCATCTGCACAAGCGTTGAGCTCAGCAGAGCGTGTCTCTTGACACTTGATGTGCGTTGGCTGTGTCTGCCTGCTCCAGTGAAGAGAGAAACGGGAAATCATCTTGGTAGAGGCAACAAAGCAAAAGCGAGGCAGGATTGACATCTGCTCAACAGAGACGGATTCCCTGCGCTGACACAGTTCACAGTTACACGAGAAGCAATCTGAGCGGTCCATCGACCGGAGACGTGTTTCCCAAGAGGTCGTTTAGCGAGTGAACAGCAGTGTGCGCGACTTTCAGGAGTGTGCCTGGAAAGTGCCAGAATCACCACAGCATCTGTGCAAAAGCTGCTGCCTCTGTGACCGCATTGAGGCACGTTCCCGTGTCTGCGAGTACATAGACGGCTCTTCGCGTTCACTCCGAGGGAAACGGTCCGCTATTGCTTCTGTGCGTACAGACGCGATTCCCTTGTCTCTTGCGAACACAGGGAACTCTGTGCATCCAAATCTACAGGCTAAGGACGCGTCTGCATATGTTTTGGTGAACAATCGAGTGTGCGTGTTCTGACAGCTGCCTCTATGCAGACGTCTCCACAGAGCCACTTCTGAATGCCCCGCAGCCCAGGACTGAAGGGATACACTAACAAGTGCACCGGTGTGAGCAACCACATACGCAGAAGAACGTCTTTCATCTCACAGAAGCGCGAACGTCTTGGCGTTCAAGCACATGGCAGAAACAAGGTGTGAACAGATGAGCTGCTGCTATTTTCTCCGTTCGGCATGCTTCGTTGTAGCTCTCTTGCCGGTCGCCGGCTTAGCGGCTTGCTTTGCGCGACTAGGTCTGCGGAGAGAAGGAGATAGCGCCGGAAACCTTGCCTTTTGCCTTCTTCGGCGCTGGAACCCGGTTGCTGCGCCTTCTCTTTGTCCATGTGCACACACACG
The DNA here is from genome assembly GCF_037038585.1 of Patagioenas fasciata. Taxonomy (NCBI): domain Eukaryota; kingdom Metazoa; phylum Chordata; class Aves; order Columbiformes; family Columbidae; genus Patagioenas; species Patagioenas fasciata. Next base: position 50,528,567 of record NC_092523.1, on the reverse strand, counting down.
ATTCCTCAGCGAAAACCATGCAGAAACCTTTCCACGAGCACCCAGGGATGTGCACCCAGCACCACGTGCACGCACACGCAGCTAGAGAAAAGCACCTACCTTTTCACACTCTGATGCCTAAGCAAACGCGTGGCCACACACGCACACATCCGCAAGCGCGCCTACTCCCATCTATTGAGGGAAAGACGGACGAGCAACGTCCTGACAGGCTTGAGGGGAAAAACGTCCGTTGATGGTTGGCGTACTGCACGCCCGCCTACGGGGCTGCAGGGGAATCCACATTTGGAAGGTACCTGAAGATGTGTGCCTGTTCTTGGAGCTCCGCTAGTAGGGTAGCAAAGACACTCGTAGGCAGTACTGAATGCTGCTCCGTGCTACTTCTCCTCCGCTGGCAAATGCTTCACAGTCGCCCTAGGAAAGACGTTTAACAATCGATCTCCAAGAGGAACGAAACACGTGATGCCATAAGGCGAAAGAATAGCAGCGCATCTCTTCACAAGCTTGTCCCTGATCTATAGCTGAGGGCAAACACTTGTGTGCTTGTGGGAGAGCGTGTGTCTTTCCTGGAAGCGTTTGGGAGTTTTGCTCAGACGCGTGTTTCCTCAAGTTCAAGAATCAAGATCTAGGATACCTGCAGACAGGTGCCTGTTTGTGTGGAGACAGTCTGTTTGAAACTGTGTTCCTCAGCGCCCGCTCTTTCTCCCCGTCGCTCCACACGCCTGGGAGTCCCTTTCTTTCTCTCCACAAGCACGTGTGTTGACTTCGTCGCACATGTGCATCTGCACAAGCGTTGAGCTCAGCAGAGCGTGTCTCTTGACACTTGATGTGCGTTGGCTGTGTCTGCCTGCTCCAGTGAAGAGAGAAACGGGAAATCATCTCGGTAGAGGCAACAAAGCAAAAGCGAGGCAGGATTGACATCTGCTCAACAGAGACGGATTCCCTGCGCTGACACAGTTCACAGTTACACGAGAAGCAATCTGAGCAGTCCATCGACCGGAGACGTGTTTCCCAAGAGGTCGTTTAGCGAGTGAACAGCAGTGTGCGCGACTTTCAGGAGTGTGCCTGGAAAGTGCCAGAATCACCAGAGCATCTGTGCAAAAGCTGCTGCCTCTGTGACCGCATTGAGGCACGTTCCCGTGTCTGCGAGTACATAGACGGCTCTTCGCGTTCACTCCGAGGGAAACGGTCCGCTATTGCTTCTGTGCGTACAGACGCGATTCCCTTGTCTCTTGCGAACACAGGGAACTCTGTGCATCCAAATCTACAGGCTAAGGACGCGTCTGCATATGTTTTGGTGAACAATCGAGTGTGCGTGTTCTGACAGCTGCCTCTATGCAGACGTCTCCACAGAGCCACTTCTGAATGCCCCGCAGCCCAGGACTGAAGGGATACACTAACAAGTGCACCGGTGTGAGCAACTACATACGCAGAAGGACGTCTTTCATCTCACAGAAGCGCGAACGTCTTGGCGTTCAAGCACATGGCAGAAACAAGGTGTGAACAGATGAGCTGCTGCTATTTTCTCCGTTCGACATGCTTCGTTGTAGCTCTCTTGCCGGTCGCCGGCTTAGCGGCTTGCTTTGCGCGACTAGGTCTGCGGAGAGAAGGAGATAGCGCCGGAAACCTTGCCTTTTGCCTTCTTCGGCGCTGGAACCTGGTTGCTGCGCCTTCTCTTTGTCCATGTGCACACACACGATTCCTCAGCGAAAACCATGCAGAAACCTTTCCACGAGCACCCAGGGATGTGCACCCAGCACCACGTGCACGCACACGCAGCTAGAGAAAAGCACCTACCTTTTCACACTCTGATGCCTAAGCAAACGCGTGGCCACACACACGCACACATCCGCAAGCGCGCCTACTCCCATCTATTGAGGGAAAGACGGACGAGCAACGTCCTGACAGGCTTGAGGGGAAAAACGTCCGTTGATGGTTGGCGTACTGCACGCCCGCCTACGGGGCTGCAGGGGAATCCACATTTGGAAGGTACCTGAAGATGTGTGCCTGTTCTTGGAGCTCCGCTAGTAGGGTAGCAAAGACACTCGTAGGCAGTACTGAATGCTGCTCCGTGCTACTTCTCCTCCGCTGGCAAATGCTTCACAGTCGCCCTAGGAAAGACGTTTAACAATCGATCTCCAAGAGGAACGAAACACATGATGCCATAAGGCGAAAGAATAGCAGGGCATCTCTTCACAAGCTTGTCCCTGATCTATAGCTGAGGGCAAACACTTGTGTGCTTGTGGGAGAGCGTGTGTCTTTCCTGGAAGCGTTTGGGAGTTTTGCTCAGACGCGTGTTTCCTCAAGTTCAAGAATCAAGATCTAGGATACCTGCAGACAGGTGCCTGTTTGTGTGGAGACAGTCTGTTTGAAACTGTGTTCCTCAGCGCCCGCTCTTTCTCCCCGTCGCTCCACACGCCTGGGAGTCCCTTTCTTTCTCTCCACAAGCACGTGTGTTGACTTCGTCGCACATGTGCATCTGCACAAGCGTTGAGCTCAGCAGAGCGTGTCTCTTGACACTTGATGTGCGTTGGCTGTGTCTGCCTGCTCCAGTGAAGAGAGAAACGGGAAATCATCTCGGTAGAGGCAACAAAGCAAAAGCGAGGCAGGATTGACATCTGCTCAACAGAGACGGATTCCCTGCGCTGACACAGTTCACAGTTACACGAGAAGCAATCTGAGCGGTCCATCGACCGGAGACGTGTTTCCCAAGAGGTCGTTTAGCGAGTGAACAGCAGTGTGCGCGACTTTCAGGAGTGTGCCTGGAAAGTGCCAGAATCACCAGAGCATCTGTGCAAAAGCTGCTGCCTCTGTGACCGCATTGAGGCACGTTCCCGTGTCTGCGAGTACATAGACGGCTCTTCGCGTTCACTCCGAGGGAAACGGTCCGCTATTGCTTCTGTGCGTACAGACGCGATTCCCTTGTCTCTTGCGAACACAGGGAACTCTGTGCATCCAAATCTACAGGCTAAGGACGCGTCTGCATATGTTTTGGTGAACAATCGAGTGTGCGTGTTCTGACAGCTGCCTCTATGCAGACGTCTCCACAGAGCCACTTCTGAATGCCCCGCAGCCCAGGACTGAAGGGATACACTAACAAGTGCACCGGTGTGAGCAACTACATACGCAGAAGGACGTCTTTCATCTCACAGAAGCGCGAACGTCTTGGCGTTCAAGCACATGGCAGAAACAAGGTGTGAACAGATGAGCTGCTGCTATTTTCTCCGTTCGACATGCTTCGTTGTAGCTCTCTTGCCGGTCGCCGGCTTAGCGGCTTGCTTTGCGCGACTAGGTCTGCGGAGAGAAGGAGATAGCGCCGGAAACCTTGCCTTTTGCCTTCTTCGGCGCTGGAACCCGGTTGCTGCGCCTTCTCTTTGTCCATGTGCACACACACGATTCCTCAGCGAAAACCATGCAGAAACCTTTCCACGAGCACCCAGGGATGTGCACCCAGCACCACGTGCACGCACACGCAGCTAGAGAAAAGCACCTACCTTTTCACACACTGATGCCTAAGCAAACGCGTGGCCACACACACGCACACATCCGCAAGCGCGCCTACTCCCATCTGTTGAGGGAAAGACGGACGAGCAACGTCCTGACAGGCTTGAGGGGAAAAACGTCCGTTGATGGTTGGCGTACTGCACGCCCGCCTACGGGGCTGCAGGGGAATCCACATTTGGAAGGTACCTGAAGATGTGTGCCTGTTCTTGGAGCTCCGCTAGTAGGGTAGCAAAGACACTCGTAGGCAGTACTGAATGCTGCTCCGTGCTACTTTTCCTCCGCTGGCAAATGCTTCACAGTCGCCCTAGGAAAGACGTTTAACAATCGATCTCCAAGAGGAACGAAACACGTGATGCCATAAGGCGAAAGAATAGCAGCGCATCTCTTCACAAGCTTGTCCCTGATCTATAGCTGAGGGCAAACACTTGTGTGCTTGTGGGAGAGCGTGTGTCTTTCCTGGAAGCGTTTGGGAGTTTTGCTCAGACGCGTGTTTCCTCAAGTTCAAGAATAAAGATCTAGGATACCTGCAGACAGGTGCCTGTTTGTGTGGAGACAGTCTGTTTGAAACTGTGTTCCTCAGCGCCCGCTCTTTCTCCCCGTCGCTCCACACGCCTGGGAGTCCCTTTCTTTCTCTCCACAAGCACGTGTGTTGACTTCGTCGCACATGTGCATCTGCACAAGCGTTGAGCTCAGCAGAGCGTGTCTCTTGACACTTGATGTGCGTTGGCTGTGTCTGCCTGCTCCAGTGAAGAGAGAAACGGGAAATCATCTCGGTAGAGGCAACAAAGCAAAAGCGAGGCAGGATTGACATCTGCTCAACAGAGACGGATTCCCTGCGCTGACACAGTTCACAGTTACACGAGAAGCAATCTGAGCAGTCCATCGACCGGAGACGTGTTTCCCAAGAGGTCGTTTAGCGAGTGAACAGCAGTGTGCGCGACTTTCAGGAGTGTGCCTGGAAAGTGCCAGAATCACCAGAGCATCTGTGCAAAAGCTGCTGCCTCTGTGACCGCATTGAGGCACGTTCCCGTGTCTGCGAGTACATAGACGGCTCTTCGCGTTCACTCCGAGGGAAACGGTCCGCTATTGCTTCTGTGCGTACAGACGCGATTCCCTTGTCTCTTGCGAACACAGGGAACTCTGTGCATCCAAATCTACAGGCTAAGGACGCGTCTGCATATGTTTTGGTGAACAATCGAGTGTGCGTGTTCTGACAGCTGCCTCTATGCAGACGTCTCCACAGAGCCACTTCTGAATGCCCCGCAGCCCAGGACTGAAGGGATACACTAACAAGTGCACCGGTGTGAGCAACTACATACGCAGAAGGACGTCTTTCATCTCACAGAAGCGCGAACGTCTTGGCGTTCAAGCACATGGCAGAAACAAGGTGTGAACAGATGAGCTGCTGCTATTTTCTCCGTTCGACATGCTTCGTTGTAGCTCTCTTGCCGGTCGCCGGCTTAGCGGCTTGCTTTGCGCGACTAGGTCTGCGGAGAGAAGGAGATAGCGCCGGAAACCTTGCCTTTTGCCTTCTTCGGCGCTGGAACCTGGTTGCTGCGCCTTCTCTTTGTCCATGTGCACACACACGATTCCTCAGCGAAAACCATGCAGAAACCTTTCCACGAGCACCCAGGGATGTGCACCCAGCACCACGTGCACGCACACGCAGCTAGAGAAAAGCACCTACCTTTTCACACTCTGATGCCTAAGCAAACGCGTGGCCACACACACGCACACATCCGCAAGCGCGCCTACTCCCATCTATTGAGGGAAAGACGGACGAGCAACGTCCTGACAGGCTTGAGGGGAAAAACGTCCGTTGATGGTTGGCGTACTGCACGCCCGCCTACGGGGCTGCAGGGGAATCCACATTTGGAAGGTACCTGAAGATGTGTGCCTGTTCTTGGAGCTCCGCTAGTAGGGTAGCAAAGACACTCGTAGGCAGTACTGAATGCTGCTCCGTGCTACTTCTCCTCCGCTGGCAAATGCTTCACAGTCGCCCTAGGAAAGACGTTTAACAATCGATCTCCAAGAGGAACGAAACACATGATGCCATAAGGCGAAAGAATAGCAGGGCATCTCTTCACAAGCTTGTCCCTGATCTATAGCTGAGGGCAAACACTTGTGTGCTTGTGGGAGAGCGTGTGTCTTTCCTGGAAGCGTTTGGGAGTTTTGCTCAGACGCGTGTTTCCTCAAGTTCAAGAATCAAGATCTAGGATACCTGCAGACAGGTGCCTGTTTGTGTGGAGACAGTCTGTTTGAAACTGTGTTCCTCAGCGCCCGCTCTTTCTCCCCGTCGCTCCACACGCCTGGGAGTCCCTTTCTTTCTCTCCACAAGCACGTGTGTTGACTTCGTCGCACATGTGCATCTGCACAAGCGTTGAGCTCAGCAGAGCGTGTCTCTTGACACTTGATGTGCGTTGGCTGTGTCTGCCTGCTCCAGTGAAGAGAGAAACGGGAAATCATCTTGGTAGAGGCAACAAAGCAAAAGCGAGGCAGGATTGACATCTGCTCAACAGAGACGGATTCCCTGCGCTGACACAGTTCACAGTTACACGAGAAGCAATCTGAGCGGTCCATCGACCGGAGACGTGTTTCCCAAGAGGTCGTTTAGCGAGTGAACAGCAGTGTGCGCGACTTTCAGGAGTGTGCCTGGAAAGTGCCAGAATCACCACAGCATCTGTGCAAAAGCTGCTGCCTCTGTGACCGCATTGAGGCACGTTCCCGTGTCTGCGAGTACATAGACGGCTCTTCGCGTTCACTCCGAGGGAAACGGTCCGCTATTGCTTCTGTGCGTACAGACGCGATTCCCTTGTCTCTTGCGAACACAGGGAACTCTGTGCATCCAAATCTACAGGCTAAGGACGCGTCTGCATATGTTTTGGTGAACAATCGAGTGTGCGTGTTCTGACAGCTGCCTCTATGCAGACGTCTCCACAGAGCCACTTCTGAATGCCCCGCAGCCCAGGACTGAAGGGATACACTAACAAGTGCACCGGTGTGAGCAACCACATACGCAGAAGAACGTCTTTCATCTCACAGAAGCGCGAACGTCTTGGCGTTCAAGCACATGGCAGAAACAAGGTGTGAACAGATGAGCTGCTGCTATTTTCTCCGTTCGGCATGCTTCGTTGTAGCTCTCTTGCCGGTCGCCGGCTTAGCGGCTTGCTTTGCGCGACTAGGTCTGCGGAGAGAAGGAGATAGCGCCGGAAACCTTGCCTTTTGCCTTCTTCGGCGCTGGAACCCGGTTGCTGCGCCTTCTCTTTGTCCATGTGCACACACACGATTCCTCAGCGAAAACCATGCAGAAACCTTTCCACGAGCACCCAGGGATGTGCACCCAGCACCACGTGCACGCACACGCAGCTAGAGAAAAGCACCTACCTTTTCACACTCTGATGCCTAAGCAAACGCGTGGCCACACACGCACACATCCGCAAGCGCGCCTACTCCCATCTATTGAGGGAAAGACGGACGAGCAACGTCCTGACAGGCTTGAGGGGAAAAACGTCCGTTGATGGTTGGCGTACTGCACGCCCGCCTACGGGGCTGCAGGGGAATCCACATTTGGAAGGTACCTGAAGATGTGTGCCTGTTCTTGGAGCTCCGCTAGTAGGGTAGCAAAGACACTCGTAGGCAGTACTGAATGCTGCTCCGTGCTACTTCTCCTCCGCTGGCAAATGCTTCACAGTCGCCCTAGGAAAGACGTTTAACAATCGATCTCCAAGAGGAACGAAACACGTGATGCCATAAGGCGAAAGAATAGCAGCGCATCTCTTCACAAGCTTGTCCCTGATCTATAGCTGAGGGCAAACACTTGTGTGCTTGTGGGAGAGCGTGTGTCTTTCCTGGAAGCGTTTGGGAGTTTTGCTCAGACGCGTGTTTCCTCAAGTTCAAGAATCAAGATCTAGGATACCTGCAGACAGGTGCCTGTTTGTGTGGAGACAGTCTGTTTGAAACTGTGTTCCTCAGCGCCCGCTCTTTCTCCCCGTCGCTCTACACGCCTGGGAGTCCCTTTCTTTCTCTCCACAAGCACGTGTGTTGACTTCGTCGCACATGTGCATCTGCACAAGCGTTGAGCTCAGCAGAGCGTGTCTCTTGACACTTGATGTGCGTTGGCTGTGTCTGCCTGCTCCAGTGAAGAGAGAAACGGGAAATCATCTCGGTAGAGGCAACAAAGCAAAAGCGAGGCAGGATTGACATCTGCTCAACAGAGACGGATTCCCTGCGCTGACACAGTTCACAGTTACACGAGAAGCAATCTGAGCAGTCCATCGACCGGAGACGTGTTTCCCAAGAGGTCGTTTAGCGAGTGAACAGCAGTGTGCGCGACTTTCAGGAGTGTGCCTGGAAAGTGCCAGAATCACCAGAGCATCTGTGCAAAAGCTGCTGCCTCTGTGACCGCATTGAGGCACGTTCCCGTGTCTGCGAGTACATAGACGGCTCTTCGCGTTCACTCCGAGGGAAACGGTCCGCTATTGCTTCTGTGCGTACAGACGCGATTCCCTTGTCTCTTGCGAACACAGGGAACTCTGTGCATCCAAATCTACAGGCTAAGGACGCGTCTGCATATGTTTTGATGAACAATCGAGTGTGCGTGTTCTGACAGCTGCCTCTATGCAGACGTCTCCACAGAGCCACTTCTGAATGCCCCGCAGCCCAGGACTGAAGGGATACACTAACAAGTGCACCGGTGTGAGCAACTACATACGCAGAAGGACGTCTTTCATCTCACAGAAGCGCGAACGTCTTGGCGTTCAAGCACATGGCAGAAACAAGGTGTGAACAGATGAGCTGCTGCTATTTTCTCCGTTCGACATGCTTCGTTGTAGCTCTCTTGCCGGTCGCCGGCTTAGCGGCTTGCTTTGCGCGACTAGGTCTGCGGAGAGAAGGAGATAGCGCCGGAAACCTTGCCTTTTGCCTTCTTCGGCGCTGGAACCTGGTTGCTGCGCCTTCTCTTTGTCCATGTGCACACACACGATTCCTCAGCGAAAACCTTGCAGAAACCTTTCCACGAGCACCCAGGGATGTGCACCCAGCACCACGTGCACGCACACGCAGCTAGAGAAAAGCACCTACCTTTTCACACTCTGATGCCTAAGCAAACGCGTGGCCACACACACGCACACATCCGCAAGCGCGCCTACTCCCATCTATTGAGGGAAAGACGGACGAGCAACGTCCTGACAGGCTTGAGGGGAAAAACGTCCGTTGATGGTTGGCGTACTGCACGCCCGCCTACGGGGCTGCAGGGGAATCCACATTTGGAAGGTACCTGAAGATGTGTGCCTGTTCTTGGAGCTCCGCTAGTAGGGTAGCAAAGACACTCGTAGGCAGTACTGAATGCTGCTCCGTGCTACTTCTCCTCCGCTGGCAAATGCTTCACAGTCGCCCTAGGAAAGACGTTTAACAATCGATCTCCAAGAGGAACGAAACACATGATGCCATAAGGCGAAAGAATAGCAGGGCATCTCTTCACAAGCTTGTCCCTGATCTATAGCTGAGGGCAAACACTTGTGTGCTTGTGGGAGAGCGTGTGTCTTTCCTGGAAGCGTTTGGGAGTTTTGCTCAGACGCGTGTTTCCTCAAGTTCAAGAATCAAGATCTAGGATACCTGCAGACAGGTGCCTGTTTGTGTGGAGACAGTCTGTTTGAAACTGTGTTCCTCAGCGCCCGCTCTTTCTCCCCGTCGCTCCACACGCCTGGGAGTCCCTTTCTTTCTCTCCACAAGCACGTGTGTTGACTTCGTCGCACATGTGCATCTGCACAAGCGTTGAGCTCAGCAGAGCGTGTCTCTTGACACTTGATGTGCGTTGGCTGTGTCTGCCTGCTCCAGTGAAGAGAGAAACGGGAAATCATCTTGGTAGAGGCAACAAAGCAAAAGCGAGGCAGGATTGACATCTGCTCAACAGAGACGGATTCCCTGCGCTGACACAGTTCACAGTTACACGAGAAGCAATCTGAGCGGTCCATCGACCGGAGACGTGTTTCCCAAGAGGTCGTTTAGCGAGTGAACAGCAGTGTGCGCGACTTTCAGGAGTGTGCCTGGAAAGTGCCAGAATCACCACAGCATCTGTGCAAAAGCTGCTGCCTCTGTGACCGCATTGAGGCACGTTCCCGTGTCTGCGAGTACATAGACGGCTCTTCGCGTTCACTCCGAGGGAAACGGTCCGCTATTGCTTCTGTGCGTACAGACGCGATTCCCTTGTCTCTTGCGAACACAGGGAACTCTGTGCATCCAAATCTACAGGCTAAGGACGCGTCTGCATATGTTTTGGTGAACAATCGAGTGTGCGTGTTCTGACAGCTGCCTCTATGCAGACGTCTCCACAGAGCCACTTCTGAATGCCCCGCAGCCCAGGACTGAAGGGATACACTAACAAGTGCACCGGTGTGAGCAACTACATACGCAGAAGGACGTCTTTCATCTCACAGAAGCGCGAACGTCTTGGCGTTCAAGCACATGGCAGAAACAAGGTGTGAACAGATGAGCTGCTGCTATTTTCTCCGTTCGACATGCTTCGTTGTAGCTCTCTTGCCGGTCGCCGGCTTAGCGGCTTGCTTTGCGCGACTAGGTCTGCGGAGAGAAGGAGATAGCGCCGGAAACCTTGCCTTTTGCCTTCTTCGGCGCTGGAACCTGGTTGCTGCGCCTTCTCTTTGTCCATGTGCACACACACGATTCCTCAGCGAAAACCATGCAGAAACCTTTCCACGAGCACCCAGGGATGTGCACCCAGCACCACGTGCACGCACACGCAGCTAGAGAAAAGCACCTACCTTTTCACACTCTGATGCCTAAGCAAACGCGTGGCCACACACACGCACACATCCGCAAGCGCGCCTACTCCCATCTATTGAGGGAAAGACGGACGAGCAACGTCCTGACAGGCTTGAGGGGAAAAACGTCCGTTGATGGTTGGCGTACTGCACGCCCGCCTACGGGGCTGCAGGGGAATCCACATTTGGAAGGTACCTGAAGATGTGTGCCTGTTCTTGGAGCTCCGCTAGTAGGGTAGCAAAGACACTCGTAGGCAGTACTGAATGCTGCTCCGTGCTACTTCTCCTCCGCTGGCAAATGCTTCACAGTCGCCCTAGGAAAGACGTTTAACAATCGATCTCCAAGAGGAACGAAACACATGATGCCATAAGGCGAAAGAATAGCAGGGCATCTCTTCACAAGCTTGTCCCTGATCTATAGCTGAGGGCAAACACTTGTGTGCTTGTGGGAGAGCGTGTGTCTTTCCTGGAAGCGTTTGGGAGTTTTGCTCAGACGCGTGTTTCCTCAAGTTCAAGAATCAAGATCTAGGATACCTGCAGACAGGTGCCTGTTTGTGTGGAGACAGTCTGTTTGAAACTGTGTTCCTCAGCGCCCGCTCTTTCTCCCCGTCGCTCCACACGCCTGGGAGTCCCTTTCTTTCTCTCCACAAGCACGTGTGTTGACTTCGTCGCACATGTGCATCTGCACAAGCGTTGAGCTCAGCAGAGCGTGTCTCTTGACACTTGATGTGCGTTGGCTGTGTCTGCCTGCTCCAGTGAAGAGAGAAACGGGAAATCATCTTGGTAGAGGCAACAAAGCAAAAGCGAGGCAGGATTGACATCTGCTCAACAGAGACGGATTCCCTGCGCTGACACAGTTCACAGTTACACGAGAAGCAATCTGAGCGGTCCATCGACCGGAGACGTGTTTCCCAAGAGGTCGTTTAGCGAGTGAACAGCAGTGTGCGCGACTTTCAGGAGTGTGCCTGGAAAGTGCCAGAATCACCACAGCATCTGTGCAAAAGCTGCTGCCTCTGTGACCGCATTGAGGCACGTTCCCGTGTCTGCGAGTACATAGACGGCTCTTCGCGTTCACTCCGAGGGAAACGGTCCGCTATTGCTTCTGTGCGTACAGACGCGATTCCCTTGTCTCTTGCGAACACAGGGAACTCTGTGCATCCAAATCTACAGGCTAAGGACGCGTCTGCATATGTTTTGGTGAACAATCGAGTGTGCGTGTTCTGACAGCTGCCTCTATGCAGACGTCTCCACAGAGCCACTTCTGAATGCCCCGCAGCCCAGGACTGAAGGGATACACTAACAAGTGCACCGGTGTGAGCAACCACATACGCAGAAGAACGTCTTTCATCTCACAGAAGCGCGAACGTCTTGGCGTTCAAGCACATGGCAGAAACAAGGTGTGAACAGATGAGCTGCTGCTATTTTCTCCGTTCGGCATGCTTCGTTGTAGCTCTCTTGCCGGTCGCCGGCTTAGCGGCTTGCTTTGCGCGACTAGGTCTGCGGAGAGAAGGAGATAGCGCCGGAAACCTTGCCTTTTGCCTTCTTCGGCGCTGGAACCCGGTTGCTGCGCCTTCTCTTTGTCCATGTGCACACACACGATTCCTCAGCGAAAACCATGCAGAAACCTTTCCACGAGCACCCAGGGATGTGCACCCAGCACCACGTGCACGCACACGCAGCTAGAGAAAAGCACCTACCTTTTCACACTCTGATGCCTAAGCAAACGCGTGGCCACACACGCACACATCCGCAAGCGCGCCTACTCCCATCTATTGAGGGAAAGACGGACGAGCAACGTCCTGACAGGCTTGAGGGGAAAAACGTCCGTTGATGGTTGGCGTACTGCACGCCCGCCTACGGGGCTGCAGGGGAATCCACATTTGGAAGGTACCTGAAGATGTGTGCCTGTTCTTGGAGCTCCGCTAGTAGGGTAGCAAAGACACTCGTAGGCAGTACTGAATGCTGCTCCGTGCTACTTCTCCTCCGCTGGCAAATGCTTCACAGTCGCCCTAGGAAAGACGTTTAACAATCGATCTCCAAGAGGAACGAAACACGTGATGCCATAAGGCGAAAGAATAGCAGCGCATCTCTTCACAAGCTTGTCCCTGATCTATAGCTGAGGGCAAACACTTGTGTGCTTGTGGGAGAGCGTGTGTCTTTCCTGGAAGCGTTTGGGAGTTTTGCTCAGACGCGTGTTTCCTCAAGTTCAAGAATCAAGATCTAGGATACCTGCAGACAGGTGCCTGTTTGTGTGGAGACAGTCTGTTTGAAACTGTGTTCCTCAGCGCCCGCTCTTTCTCCCCGTCGCTCCACACGCCTGGGAGTCCCTTTCTTTCTCTCCACAAGCACGTGTGTTGACTTCGTCGCACATGTGCATCTGCACAAGCGTTGAGCTCAGCAGAGCGTGTCTCTTGACACTTGATGTGCGTTGGCTGTGTCTGCCTGCTCCAGTGAAGAGAGAAACGGGAAATCATCTTGGTAGAGGCAACAAAGCAAAAGCGAGGCAGGATTGACATCTGCTCAACAGAGACGGATTCCCTGCGCTGACACAGTTCACAGTTACACGAGAAGCAATCTGAGCGGTCCATCGACCGGAGACGTGTTTCCCAAGAGGTCGTTTAGCGAGTGAACAGCAGTGTGCGCGGCTTTCAGGAGTGTGCCTGGAAAGTGCCAGAATCACCAGAGCATCTGTGCAAAAGCTGCTGCCTCTGTGACCGCATTGAGGCACGTTCCCGTGTCTGCGAGTACATAGACGGCTCTTCGCGTTCACTCCGAGGGAAACGGTCCGCTATTGCTTCTGTGCGTACAGACGCGATTCCCTTGTCTCTTGCGAACACAGGGAACTCTGTGCATCCAAATCTACAGGCTAAGGACGTGTCTGCATATGTTTTGGTGAACAATCGAGTGTGCGTGTTCTGACAGCTGCCTCTATGCAGACGTCTCCACAGAGCCACTTCTGAATGCCCCGCAGCCCAGGACTGAAGGGATACACTAACAAGTGCACCGGTGTGAGCAACCACATATGCAGAAGGACGTCTTTCATCTCACAGAAGCGCGAACGTCTTGGCGTTCAAGCACATGGCAGAAACAAGGTGTGAACAGATGAGCTGCTGCTATTTTCTCCGTTCGGCATGCTTCGTTGTAGCTCTCTTGCCGGTCGCCGGCTTAGCGGCTTGCTTTGCGCGACTAGGTCTGCGGAGAGAAGGAGATAGCGCCGGAAACCTTGCCTTTTGCCTTCTTCGGCGCTGGAACCCGGTTGCTGCGCCTTCTCTTTGTCCATGTGCACACACACGATTCCTCAGCGAAAACCATGCAGAAACCTTTCCACGAGCACCCAGGGATGTGCACCCAGCACCACGTGCACGCACACGCAGCTAGAGAAAAGCACCTACCTTTTCACACACTGATGCCTAAGCAAACGCGTGGCCACACACACGCACACATCCGCAAGCGCGCCTACTCCCATCTATTGAGGGAAAGACGGACGAGCAACGTCCTGACAGGCTTGAGGGGAAAAACGTCCGTTGATGGTTGGCGTACTGCACGCCCGCCTACGGGGCTGCAGGGGAATCCACATTTGGAAGGTACCTGAAGATGTGTGCCTGTTCTTGGAGCTCCGCTAGTAGGGTAGCAAAGACACTCGTAGGCAGTACTGAATGCTGCTCCGTGCTACTTCTCCTCCGCTGGCAAATGCTTCACAGTCGCCCTAGGAAAGACGTTTAACAATCGATCTCCAAGAGGAACGAAACACGTGATGCCATAAGGCGAAAGAATAGCAGGGCATCTCTTCACAAGCTTGTCCCTGATCTATAGCTGAGGGCAAACACTTGTGTGCTTGTGGGAGAGCGTGTGTCTTTCCTGGAAGCGTTTGGGAGTTTTGCTCAGACGCGTGTTTCCTCAAGTTCAAGAATCAAGATCTAGGATACCTGCAGACAGGTGCCTGTTTGTGTGGAGACAGTCTGTTTGAAACTGTGTTCCTCAGCGCCCGCTCTTTCTCCCCGTCGCTCCACACGCCTGGGAGTCCCTTTCTTTCTCTCCACAAGCACGTGTGTTGACTTCGTCGCACATGTGCATCTGCACAAGCGTTGAGCTCAGCAGAGCGTGTCTCTTGACACTTGATGTGCGTTGGCTGTGTCTGCCTGCTCCAGTGAAGAGAGAAACGGGAAATCATCTTGGTAGAGGCAACAAAGCAAAAGCGAGGCAGGATTGACATCTGCTCAACAGAGACGGATTCCCTGCGCTGACACAGTTCACAGTTACACGAGAAGCAATCTGAGCGGTCCATCGACCGGAGACGTGTTTCCCAAGAGGTCGTTTAGCGAGTGAACAGCAGTGTGCGCGGCTTTCAGGAGTGTGCCTGGAAAGTGCCAGAATCACCAGAGCATCTGTGCAAAAGCTGCTGCCTCTGTGACCGCATTGAGGCACGTTCCCGTGTCTGCGAGTACATAGACGGCTCTTCGCGTTCACTCCGAGGGAAACGGTCCGCTATTGCTTCTGTGCGTACAGACGCGATTCCCTTGTCTCTTGCGAACACAGGGAACTCTGTGCATCCAAATCTACAGGCTAAGGACGCGTCTGCATATGTTTTGGTGAACAATCGAGTGTGCGTGTTCTGACAGCTGCCTCTATGCAGACGTCTCCACAGAGCCACTTCTGAATGCCCCGCAGCCCAGGACTGAAGGGATACACTAACAAGTGCACCGGTGTGAGCAACCACATACGCAGAAGAACGTCTTTCATCTCACAGAAGCGCGAACGTCTTGGCGTTCAAGCACATGGCAGAAACAAGGTGTGAACAGATGAGCTGCTGCTATTTTCTCCGTTCGGCATGCTTCGTTGTAGCTCTCTTGCCGGTCGCCGGCTTAGCGGCTTGCTTTGCGCGACTAGGTCTGCGGAGAGAAGGAGATAGCGCCGGAAACCTTGCCTTTTGCCTTCTTCGGCGCTGGAACCCGGTTGCTGCGCCTTCTCTTTGTCCATGTGCACACACACGATTCCTCAGCGAAAACCATGCAGAAACCTTTCCACGAGCACCCAGGGATGTGCACCCAGCACCACGTGCACGCACACGCAGCTAGAGAAAAGCACCTACCTTTTCACACACTGATGCCTAAGCAAACGCGTGGCCACAAACACGCACACATCCGCAAGCGCGCCTACTCCCATCTGTTGAGGGAAAGACGGACGAGCAACGTCCTGACAGGCTTGAGGGGAAAAACGTCCGTTGATGGTTGGCGTACTGCACGCCCGCCTACGGGGCTGCAGGGGAATCCACATTTGGAAGGTACCTGAAGATGTGTGCCTGTTCTTGGAGCTCCGCTAGTAGGGTAGCAAAGACACTCGTAGGCAGTACTGAATGCTGCTCCGTGCTACTTCTCCTCCGCTGGCAAATGCTTCACAGTCGCCCTAGGAAAGACGTTTAACAATCGATCTCCAAGAGGAACGAAACACGTGATGCCATAAGGCGAAAGAATAGCAGCGCATCTCTTCACAAGCTTGTCCCTGATCTATAGCTGAGGGCAAACACTTGTGTGCTTGTGGGAGAGCGTGTGTCTTTCCTGGAAGCGTTTGGGAGTTTTGCTCAGACGCGTGTTTCCTCAAGTTCAAGAATCAAGATCTAGGATACCTGCAGACAGGTGCCTGTTTGTGTGGAGACAGTCTGTTTGAAACTGTGTTCCTCAGCGCCCGCTCTTTCTCCCCGTCGCTCCACACGCCTGGGAGTCCCTTTCTTTCTCTCCACAAGCACGTGTGTTGACTTCGTCGCACATGTGCATCTGCACAAGCGTTGAGCTCAGCAGAGCGTGTCTCTTGACACTTGATGTGCGTTGGCTGTGTCTGCCTGCTCCAGTGAAGAGAGAAACGGGAAATCATCTCGGTAGAGGCAACAAAGCAAAAGCGAGGCAGGATTGACATCTGCTCAACAGAGACGGATTCCCTGCGCTGACACAGTTCACAGTTACACGAGAAGCAATCTGAGCAGTCCATCGACCGGAGACGTGTTTCCCAAGAGGTCGTTTAGCGAGTGAACAGCAGTGTGCGCGACTTTCAGGAGTGTGCCTGGAAAGTGCCAGAATCACCAGAGCATCTGTGCAAAAGCTGCTGCCTCTGTGACCGCATTGAGGCACGTTCCCGTGTCTGCGAGTACATAGACGGCTCTTCGCGTTCACTCCGAGGGAAACGGTCCGCTATTGCTTCTGTGCGTACAGACGCGATTCCCTTGTCTCTTGCGAACACAGGGAACTCTGTGCATCCAAATCTACAGGCTAAGGACGTGTCTGCATATGTTTTGGTGAACAATCGAGTGTGCGTGTTCTGACAGCTGCCTCTATGCAGACGTCTCCACAGAGCCACTTCTGAATGCCCCGCAGCCCAGGACTGAAGGGATACACTAACAAGTGCACCGGTGTGAGCAACCACATATGCAGAAGGACGTCTTTCATCTCACAGAAGCGCGAACGTCTTGGCGTTCAAGCACATGGCAGAAACAAGGTGTGAACAGATGAGCTGCTGCTATTTTCTCCGTTCGGCATGCTTCGTTGTAGCTCTCTTGCCGGTCGCCGGCTTAGCGGCTTGCTTTGCGCGACTAGGTCTGCGGAGAGAAGGAGATAGCGCCGGAAACCTTGCCTTTTGCCTTCTTCGGCGCTGGAACCCGGTTGCTGCGCCTTCTCTTTGTCCATGTGCACACACACGATTCCTCAGCGAAAACCATGCAGAAACCTTTCCACGAGCACCCAGGGATGTGCACCCAGCACCACGTGCACGCACACGCAGCTAGAGAAAAGCACCTACCTTTTCACACACTGATGCCTAAGCAAACGCGTGGCCACACACACGCACACATCCGCAAGCGCGCCTACTCCCATCTATTGAGGGAAAGACGGACGAGCAACGTCCTGACAGGCTTGAGGGGAAAAACGTCCGTTGATGGTTGGCGTACTGCACGCCCGCCTACGGGGCTGCAGGGGAATCCACATTTGGAAGGTACCTGAAGATGTGTGCCTGTTCTTGGAGCTCCGCTAGTAGGGTAGCAAAGACACTCGTAGGCAGTACTGAATGCTGCTCCGTGCTACTTCTCCTCCGCTGGCAAATGCTTCACAGTCGCCCTAGGAAAGACGTTTAACAATCGATCTCCAAGAGGAACGAAACACGTGATGCCATAAGGCGAAAGAATAGCAGCGCATCTCTTCACAAGCTTGTCCCTGATCTATAGCTGAGGGCAAACACTTGTGTGCTTGTGGGAGAGCGTGTGTCTTTCCTGGAAGCGTTTGGGAGTTTTGCTCAGACGCGTGTTTCCTCAAGTTCAAGAATCAAGATCTAGGATACCTGCAGACAGGTGCCTGTTTGTGTGGAGACAGTCTGTTTGAAACTGTGTTCCTCAGCGCCCGCTCTTTCTCCCCGTCGCTCCACACGCCTGGGAGTCCCTTTCTTTCTCTCCACAAGCACGTGTGTTGACTTCGTCGCACATGTGCATCTGCACAAGCGTTGAGCTCAGCAGAGCGTGTCTCTTGACACTTGATGTGCGTTGGCTGTGTCTGCCTGCTCCAGTGAAGAGAGAAACGGGAAATCATCTTGGTAGAGGCAACAAAGCAAAAGCGAGGCAGGATTGACATCTGCTCAACAGAGACGGATTCCCTGCGCTGACACAGTTCACAGTTACACGAGAAGCAATCTGAGCGGTCCATCGACCGGAGACGTGTTTCCCAAGAGGTCGTTTAGCGAGTGAACAGCAGTGTGCGCGGCTTTCAGGAGTGTGCCTGGAAAGTGCCAGAATCACCAGAGCATCTGTGCAAAAGCTGCTGCCTCTGTGACCGCATTGAGGCACGTTCCCGTGTCTGCGAGTACATAGACGGCTCTTCGCGTTCACTCCGAGGGAAACGGTCCGCTATTGCTTCTGTGCGTACAGACGCGATTCCCTTGTCTCTTGCGAACACAGGGAACTCTGTGCATCCAAATCTACAGGCTAAGGACGCGTCTGCATATGTTTTGGTGAACAATCGAGTGTGCGTGTTCTGACAGCTGCCTCTATGCAGACGTCTCCACAGAGCCACTTCTGAATGCCCCGCAGCCCAGGACTGAAGGGATACACTAACAAGTGCACCGGTGTGAGCAACCACATATGCAGAAGGACGTCTTTCATCTCACAGAAGCGCGAACGTCTTGGCGTTCAAGCACATGGCAGAAACAAGGTGTGAACAGATGAGCTGCTGCTATTTTCTCCGTTCGGCATGCTTCGTTGTAGCTCTCTTGCCGGTCGCCGGCTTAGCGGCTTGCTTTGCGCGACTAGGTCTGCGGAGAGAAGGAGATAGCGCCGGAAACCTTGCCTTTTGCCTTCTTCGGCGCTGGAACCCGGTTGCTGCGCCTTCTCTTTGTCCATGTGCACACACACGATTCCTCAGCGAAAACCATGCAGAAACCTTTCCACGAGCACCCAGGGATGTGCACCCAGCACCACGTGCACGCACACGCAGCTAGAGAAAAGCACCTACCTTTTCACACACTGATGCCTAAGCAAACGCGTGGCCACAAACACGCACACATCCGCAAGCGCGCCTACTCCCATCTGTTGAGGGAAAGACGGACGAGCAACGTCCTGACAGGCTTGAGGGGAAAAACGTCCGTTGATGGTTGGCGTACTGCACGCCCGCCTACGGGGCTGCAGGGGAATCCACATTTGGAAGGTACCTGAAGATGTGTGCCTGTTCTTGGAGCTCCGCTAGTAGGGTAGCAAAGACACTCGTAGGCAGTACTGAATGCTGCTCCGTGCTACTTCTCCTCCGCTGGCAAATGCTTCACAGTCGCCCTAGGAAAGACGTTTAACAATCGATCTCCAAGAGGAACGAAACACGTGATGCCATAAGGCGAAAGAATAGCAGCGCATCTCTTCACAAGCTTGTCCCTGATCTATAGCTGAGGGCAAACACTTGTGTGCTTGTGGGAGAGCGTGTGTCTTTCCTGGAAGCGTTTGGGAGTTTTGCTCAGACGCGTGTTTCCTCAAGTTCAAGAATCAAGATCTAGGATACCTGCAGACAGGTGCCTGTTTGTGTGGAGACAGTCTGTTTGAAACTGTGTTCCTCAGCGCCCGCTCTTTCTCCCCGTCGCTCCACACGCCTGGGAGTCCCTTTCTTTCTCTCCACAAGCACGTGTGTTGACTTCGTCGCACATGTGCATCTGCACAAGCGTTGAGCTCAGCAGAGCGTGTCTCTTGACACTTGATGTGCGTTGGCTGTGTCTGCCTGCTCCAGTGAAGAGAGAAACGGGAAATCATCTCGGTAGAGGCAACAAAGCAAAAGCGAGGCAGGATTGACATCTGCTCAACAGAGACGGATTCCCTGCGCTGACACAGTTCACAGTTACACGAGAAGCAATCTGAGCAGTCCATCGACCGGAGACGTGTTTCCCAAGAGGTCGTTTAGCGAGTGAACAGCAGTGTGCGCGACTTTCAGGAGTGTGCCTGGAAAGTGCCAGAATCACCAGAGCATCTGTGCAAAAGCTGCTGCCTCTGTGACCGCATTGAGGCACGTTCCCGTGTCTGCGAGTACATAGACGGCTCTTCGCGTTCACTCCGAGGGAAACGGTCCGCTATTGCTTCTGTGCGTACAGACGCGATTCCCTTGTCTCTTGCGAACACAGGGAACTCTGTGCATCCAAATCTACAGGCTAAGGACGCGTCTGCATATGTTTTGGTGAACAATCGAGTGTGCGTGTTCTGACAGCTGCCTCTATGCAGACGTCTCCACAGAGCCACTTCTGAATGCCCCGCAGCCCAGGACTGAAGGGATACACTAACAAGTGCACCGGTGTGAGCAACTACATACGCAGAAGGACGTCTTTCATCTCACAGAAGCGCGAACGTCTTGGCGTTCAAGCACATGGCAGAAACAAGGTGTGAACAGATGAGCTGCTGCTATTTTCTCCGTTCGACATGCTTCGTTGTAGCTCTCTGGCCGGTCGCCGGCTTAGCGGCTTGCTTTGCGCGACTAGGTCTGCGGAGAGAAGGAGATAGCGCCGGAAACCTTGCCTTTTGCCTTCTTCGGCGCTGGAACCCGGTTGCTGCGCCTTCTCTTTGTCCATGTGCACACACACGATTCCTCAGCGAAAACCATGCAGAAACCTTTCCACGAGCACCCAGGGATGTGCACCCAGCACCACGTGCACGCACACGCAGCTAGAGAAAAGCACCTACCTTTTCACACTCTGATGCCTAAGCAAACGCGTGGCCACACACACGCACACATCCGCAAGCGCGCCTACTCCCATCTATTGAGGGAAAGACGGACGAGCAACGTCCTGACAGGCTTGAGGGGAAAAACGTCCGTTGATGGTTGGCGTACTGCACGCCCGCCTACGGGGCTGCAGGGGAATCCACATTTGGAAGGTACCTGAAGATGTGTGCCTGTTCTTGGAGCTCCGCTAGTAGGGTAGCAAAGACACTCGTAGGCAGTACTGAATGCTGCTCCGTGCTACTTCTCCTCCGCTGGCAAATGCTTCACAGTCGCCCTAGGAAAGACGTTTAACAATCGATCTCCAAGAGGAACGAAACACATGATGCCATAAGGCGAAAGAATAGCAGGGCATCTCTTCACAAGCTTGTCCCTGATCTATAGCTGAGGGCAAACACTTGTGTGCTTGTGGGAGAGCGTGTGTCTTTCCTGGAAGCGTTTGGGAGTTTTGCTCAGACGCGTGTTTCCTCAAGTTCAAGAATCAAGATCTAGGATACCTGCAGACAGGTGCCTGTTTGTGTGGAGACAGTCTGTTTGAAACTGTGTTCCTCAGCGCCCGCTCTTTCTCCCCGTCGCTCCACACGCCTGGGAGTCCCTTTCTTTCTCTCCACAAGCACGTGTGTTGACTTCGTCGCATATGTGCATCTGCACAAGCGTTGAGCTCAGCAGAGCGTGTCTCTTGACACTTGATGTGCGTTGGCTGTGTCTGCCTGCTCCAGTGAAGAGAGAAACGGGAAATCATCTTGGTAGAGGCAACAAAGCAAAAGCGAGGCAGGATTGACATCTGCTCAACAGAGACGGATTCCCTGCGCTGACACAGTTCACAGTTACACGAGAAGCAATCTGAGCAGTCCATCGACCGGAGACGTGTTTCCCAAGAGGTCGTTTAGCGAGTGAACAGCAGTGTGCGCGGCTTTCAGGAGTGTGCCTGGAAAGTGCCAGAATCACCAGAGCATCTGTGCAAAAGCTGCTGCCTCTGTGACCGCATTGAGGCACGTTCCCGTGTCTGCGAGTACATAGACGGCTCTTCGCGTTCACTCCGAGGGAAACGGTCCGCTATTGCTTCTGTGCGTACAGACGCGATTCCCTTGTCTCTTGCGAACACAGGGAACTCTGTGCATCCAAATCTACAGGCTAAGGACGCGTCTGCATATGTTTTGGTGAACAATCGAGTGTGCGTGTTCTGACAGCTGCCTCTATGCAGACGTCTCCACAGAGCCACTTCTGAATGCCCCGCAGCCCAGGACTGAAGGGATACACTAACAAGTGCACCGGTGTGAGCAACCACATACGCAGAAGAACGTCTTTCATCTCACAGAAGCGCGAACGTCTTGGCGTTCAAGCACATGGCAGAAACAAGGTGTGAACAGATGAGCTGCTGCTATTTTCTCCGTTCGGCATGCTTCGTTGTAGCTCTCTTGCCGGTCGCCGGCTTAGCGGCTTGCTTTGCGCGACTAGGTCTGCGGAGAGAAGGAGATAGCGCCGGAAACCTTGCCTTTTGCCTTCTTCGGCGCTGGAACCCGGTTGCTGCGCCTTCTCTTTGTCCATGTGCACACACACGATTCCTCAGCGAAAACCATGCAGAAACCTTTCCACGAGCACCCAGGGATGTGCACCCAGCACCACGTGCACGCACACGCAGCTAGAGAAAAGCACCTACCTTTTCACACTCTGATGCCTAAGCAAACGCGTGGCCACACACGCACACATCCGCAAGCGCGCCTACTCCCATCTATTGAGGGAAAGACGGACGAGCAACGTCCTGACAGGCTTGAGGGGAAAAACGTCCGTTGATGGTTGGCGTACTGCACGCCCGCCTACGGGGCTGCAGGGGAATCCACATTTGGAAGGTACCTGAAGATGTGTGCCTGTTCTTGGAGCTCCGCTAGTAGGGTAGCAAAGACACTCGTAGGCAGTACTGAATGCTGCTCCGTGCTACTTCTCCTCCGCTGGCAAATGCTTCACAGTCGCCCTAGGAAAGACGTTTAACAATCGATCTCCAAGAGGAACGAAACACGTGATGCCATAAGGCGAAAGAATAGCAGCGCATCTCTTCACAAGCTTGTCCCTGATCTATAGCTGAGGGCAAACACTTGTGTGCTTGTGGGAGAGCGTGTGTCTTTCCTGGAAGCGTTTGGGAGTTTTGCTCAGACGCGTGTTTCCTCAAGTTCAAGAATCAAGATCTAGGATACCTGCAGACAGGTGCCTGTTTGTGTGGAGACAGTCTGTTTGAAACTGTGTTCCTCAGCGCCCGCTCTTTCTCCCCGTCGCTCCACACGCCTGGGAGTCCCTTTCTTTCTCTCCACAAGCACGTGTGTTGACTTCGTCGCACATGTGCATCTGCACAAGCGTTGAGCTCAGCAGAGCGTGTCTCTTGACACTTGATGTGCGTTGGCTGTGTCTGCGTGCTCCAGTGAAGAGAGAAACGGGAAATCATCTTGGTAGAGGCAACAAAGCAAAAGCGAGGCAGGATTGACATCTGCTCAACAGAGACGGATTCCCTGCGCTGACACAGTTCACAGTTACACGAGAAGCAATCTGAGCGGTCCGTCGACCGGAGACGTGTTTCCCAAGAGGTCGTTTAGCGAGTGAACAGCAGTGTGCGCGGCTTTCAGGAGTGTGCCTGGAAAGTGCCAGAATCACCAGAGCATCTGTGCAAAAGCTGCTGCCTCTGTGACCGCATTGAGGCACGTTCCCGTGTCTGCGAGTACATAGACGGCTCTTCGCGTTCACTCCGAGGGAAACGGTCCGCTATTGCTTCTGTGCGTACAGACGCGATTCCCTTGTCTCTTGCGAACACAGGGAACTCTGTGCATCCAAATCTACAGGCTAAGGACGCGTCTGCATATGTTTTGGTGAACAATCGAGTGTGCGTGTTCTGACAGCTGCCTCTATGCAGACGTCTCCACAGAGCCACTTCTGAATGCCCCGCAGCCCAGGACTGAAGGGATACACTAACAAGTGCACCGGTGTGAGCAACCACATACGCAGAAGGACGTCTTTCATCTCACAGAAGCGCGAACGTCTTGGCGTTCAAGCACATGGCAGAAACAAGGTGTGAACAGATGAGCTGCTGCTATTTTCTCCGTTCGGCATGCTTCGTTGTAGCTCTCTTGCCGGTCGCCGGCTTAGCGGCTTGCTTTGCGCGACTAGGTCTGCGGAGAGAAGGAGATAGCGCCGGAAACCTTGCCTTTTGCCTTCTTCGGCGCTGGAACCCAGTTGCTGCGCCTTCTCTTTGTCCATGTGCACACACACGATTCCTCAGCGAAAACCATGCAGAAACCTTTCCACGAGCACCCAGGGATGTGCACCCAGCACCACGTGCACGCACACGCAGCTAGAGAAAAGCACCTACCTTTTCACACACTGATGCCTAAGCAAACGCGTGGCCACACACACGCACACATCCGCAAGCGCGCCTACTCCCATCTATTGAGGGAAAGACGGACGAGCAACGTCCTGACAGGCTTGAGGGGAAAAACGTCCGTTGATGGTTGGCGTACTGCACGCCCGCCTACGGGGCTGCAGGGGAATCCACATTTGGAAGGTACCTGAAGATGTGTGCCTGTTCTTGGAGCTCCGCTAGTAGGGTAGCAAAGACACTCGTAGGCAGTACTGAATGCTGCTCCGTGCTACTTCTCCTCCGCTGGCAAATGCTTCACAGTCGCCCTAGGAAAGACGTTTAACAATCGATCTCCAAGAGGAACGAAACACGTGATGCCATAAGGCGAAAGAATAGCAGGGCATCTCTTCACAAGCTTGTCCCTGATCTATAGCTGAGGGCAAACACTTGTGTGCTTGTGGGAGAGCGTGTGTCTTTCCTGGAAGCGTTTGGGAGTTTTGCTCAGACGCGTGTTTCCTCAAGTTCAAGAATCAAGATCTAGGATACCTGCAGACAGGTGCCTGTTTGTGTGGAGACAGTCTGTTTGAAACTGTGTTCCTCAGCGCCCGCTCTTTCTCCCCGTCGCTCCACAGGCCTGGGAGTCCCTTTCTTTCTCTCCACAAGCACGTGTGTTGACCTCGTCGCACATGTGCATCTGCACAAGCGTTGAGCTCAGCAGAGCGTGTCTCTTGACACTTGATGTGCGTTGGCTGTGTCTGCCTGCTCCAGTGAAGAGAGAAACGGGAAATCATCTTGGTAGAGGCAACAAAGCAAAAGCGAGGCAGGATTGACATCTGCTCAACAGAGACGGATTCCCTGCGCTGACACAGTTCACAGTTACACGAGAAGCAATCTGAGCGGTCCATCGACCGGAGACGTGTTTCCCAAGAGGTCGTTTAGCGAGTGAACAGCAGTGTGCGCGACTTTCAGGAGTGTGCCTGGAAAGTGCCAGAATCACCAGAGCATCTGTGCAAAAGCTGCTGCCTCTGTGACCGCATTGAGGCACGTTCCCGTGTCTGCGAGTACATAGACGGCTCTTCGCGTTCACTCCGAGGGAAACGGTCCGCTATTGCTTCTGTGCGTACAGACGCGATTCCCTTGTCTCTTGCGAACACAGGGAACTCTGTGCATCCAAATCTACAGGCTAAGGACGCGTCTGCATATGTTTTGGTGAACAATCGAGTGTGCGTGTTCTGACAGCTGCCTCTATGCAGACGTCTCCACAGAGCCACTTCTGAATGCCCCGCAGCCCAGGACTGAAGGGATACACTAACAAGTGCACCGGTGTGAGCAACCACATACGCAGAAGAACGTCTTTCATCTCACAGAAGCGCGAACGTCTTGGCGTTCAAGCACATGGCAGAAACAAGGTGTGAACAGATGAGCTGCTGCTATTTTCTCCGTTCGGCATGCTTCGTTGTAGCTCTCTTGCCGGTCGCCGGCTTAGCGGCTTGCTTTGCGCGACTAGGTCTGCGGAGAGAAGGAGATAGCGCCGGAAACCTTGCCTTTTGCCTTCTTCGGCGCTGGAACCCGGTTGCTGCGCCTTCTCTTTGTCCATGTGCACACACACGATTCCTCAGCGAAAACCATGCAGAAACCTTTCCACGAGCACCCAGGGATGTGCACCCAGCACCACGTGCACGCACACGCAGCTAGAGAAAAGCACCTACCTTTTCACACTCTGATGCCTAAGCAAACGCGTGGCCACACACGCACACATCCGCAAGCGCGCCTACTCCCATCTATTGAGGGAAAGACGGACGAGCAACGTCCTGACAGGCTTGAGGGGAAAAACGTCCGTTGATGGTTGGCGTACTGCACGCCCGCCTACGGGGCTGCAGGGGAATCCACATTTGGAAGGTACCTGAAGATGTGTGCCTGTTCTTGGAGCTCCGCTAGTAGGGTAGCAAAGACACTCGTAGGCAGTACTGAATGCTGCTCCGTGCTACTTCTCCTCCGCTGGCAAATGCTTCACAGTCGCCCTAGGAAAGACGTTTAACAATCGATCTCCAAGAGGAACGAAACACGTGATGCCATAAGGCGAAAGAATAGCAGCGCATCTCTTCACAAGCTTGTCCCTGATCTATAGCTGAGGGCAAACACTTGTGTGCTTGTGGGAGAGCGTGTGTCTTTCCTGGAAGCGTTTGGGAGTTTTGCTCAGACGCGTGTTTCCTCAAGTTCAAGAATCAAGATCTAGGATACCTGCAGACAGGTGCCTGTTTGTGTGGAGACAGTCTGTTTGAAACTGTGTTCCTCAGCGCCCGCTCTTTCTCCCCGTCGCTCCACACGCCTGGGAGTCCCTTTCTTTCTCTCCACAAGCACGTGTGTTGACTTCGTCGCACATGTGCATCTGCACAAGCGTTGAGCTCAGCAGAGCGTGTCTCTTGACACTTGATGTGCGTTGGCTGTGTCTGCCTGCTCCAGTGAAGAGAGAAACGGGAAATCATCTTGGTAGAGGCAACAAAGCAAAAGCGAGGCAGGATTGACATCTGCTCAACAGAGACGGATTCCCTGCGCTGACACAGTTCACAGTTACACGAGAAGCAATCTGAGCGGTCCGTCGACCGGAGACGTGTTTCCCAAGAGGTCGTTTAGCGAGTGAACAGCAGTGTGCGCGGCTTTCAGGAGTGTGCCTGGAAAGTGCCAGAATCACCAGAGCATCTGTGCAAAAGCTGCTGCCTCTGTGACCGCATTGAGGCACGTTCCCGTGTCTGCGAGTACATAGACGGCTCTTCGCGTTCACTCCGAGGGAAACGGTCCGCTATTGCTTCTGTGCGTACAGACGCGATTCCCTTGTCTCTTGCGAACACAGGGAACTCTGTGCATCCAAATCTACAGGCTAAGGACGCGTCTGCATATGTTTTGGTGAACAATCGAGTGTGCGTGTTCTGACAGCTGCCTCTATGCAGACGTCTCCACAGAGCCACTTCTGAATGCCCCGCAGCCCAGGACTGAAGGGATACACTAACAAGTGCACCGGTGTGAGCAACCACATACGCAGAAGGACGTCTTTCATCTCACAGAAGCGCGAACGTCTTGGCGTTCAAGCACATGGCAGAAACAAGGTGTGAACAGATGAGCTGCTGCTATTTTCTCCGTTCGGCATGCTTCGTTGTAGCTCTCTTGCCGGTCGCCGGCTTAGCGGCTTGCTTTGCGCGACTAGGTCTGCGGAGAGAAGGAGATAGCGCCGGAAACCTTGCCTTTTGCCTTCTTCGGCGCTGGAACCCGGTTGCTGCGCCTTCTCTTTGTCCATGTGCACACACACGATTCCTCAGCGAAAACCATGCAGAAACCTTTCCACGAGCACCCAGGGATGTGCACCCAGCACCACGTGCACGCACACGCAGCTAGAGAAAAGCACCTACCTTTTCACACACTGATGCCTAAGCAAACGCGTGGCCACACACACGCACACATCCGCAAGCGCGCCTACTCCCATCTATTGAGGGAAAGACGGACGAGCAACGTCCTGACAGGCTTGAGGGGAAAAACGTCCGTTGATGGTTGGCGTACTGCACGCCCGCCTACGGGGCTGCAGGGGAATCCACATTTGGAAGGTACCTGAAGATGTGTGCCTGTTCTTGGAGCTCCGCTAGTAGGGTAGCAAAGACACTCGTAGGCAGTACTGAATGCTGCTCCGTGCTACTTCTCCTCCGCTGGCAAATGCTTCACAGTCGCCCTAGGAAAGACGTTTAACAATCGATCTCCAAGAGGAACGAAACACGTGATGCCATAAGGCGAAAGAATAGCAGCGCATCTCTTCACAAGCTTGTCCCTGATCTATAGCTGAGGGCAAACACTTGTGTGCTTGTGGGAGAGCGTGTGTCTTTCCTGGAAGCGTTTGGGAGTTTTGCTCAGACGCGTGTTTCCTCAAGTTCAAGAATCAAGATCTAGGATACCTGCAGACAGGTGCCTGTTTGTGTGGAGACAGTCTGTTTGAAACTGTGTTCCTCAGCGCCCGCTCTTTCTCCCCGTCGCTCCACACGCCTGGGAGTCCCTTTCTTTCTCTCCACAAGCACGTGTGTTGACTTCGTCGCACATGTGCATCTGCACAAGCGTTGAGCTCAGCAGAGCGTGTCTCTTGACACTTGATGTGCGTTGGCTGTGTCTGCCTGCTCCAGTGAAGAGAGAAACGGGAAATCATCTTGGTAGAGGCAACAAAGCAAAAGCGAGGCAGGATTGACATCTGCTCAACAGAGACGGATTCCCTGCGCTGACACAGTTCACAGTTACACGAGAAGCAATCTGAGCGGTCCGTCGACCGGAGACGTGTTTCCCAAGAGGTCGTTTAGCGAGTGAACAGCAGTGTGCGCGGCTTTCAGGAGTGTGCCTGGAAAGTGCCAGAATCACCAGAGCATCTGTGCAAAAGCTGCTGCCTCTGTGACCGCATTGAGGCACGTTCCCGTGTCTGCGAGTACATAGACGGCTCTTCGCGTTCACTCCGAGGGAAACGGTCCGCTATTGCTTCTGTGCGTACAGACGCGATTCCCTTGTCTCTTGCGAACACAGGGAACTCTGTGCATCCAAATCTACAGGCTAAGGACGCGTCTGCATATGTTTTGGTGAACAATCGAGTGTGCGTGTTCTGACAGCTGCCTCTATGCAGACGTCTCCACAGAGCCACTTCTGAATGCCCCGCAGCCCAGGACTGAAGGGATACACTAACAAGTGCACCGGTGTGAGCAACCACATACGCAGAAGGACGTCTTTCATCTCACAGAAGCGCGAACGTCTTGGCGTTCAAGCACATGGCAGAAACAAGGTGTGAACAGATGAGCTGCTGCTATTTTCTCCGTTCGGCATGCTTCGTTGTAGCTCTCTTGCCGGTCGCCGGCTTAGCGGCTTGCTTTGCGCGACTAGGTCTGCGGAGAGAAGGAGATAGCGCCGGAAACCTTGCCTTTTGCCTTCTTCGGCGCTGGAACCCGGTTGCTGCGCCTTCTCTTTGTCCATGTGCACACACACGATTCCTCAGCGAAAACCATGCAGAAACCTTTCCACGAGCACCCAGGGATGTGCACCCAGCACCACGTGCACGCACACGCAGCTAGAGAAAAGCACCTACCTTTTCACACACTGATGCCTAAGCAAACGCGTGGCCACACACACGCACACATCCGCAAGTGCGCCTACTCCCATCTATTGAGGGAAAGACGGACGAGCAACGTCCTGACAGGCTTGAGGGGAAAAACGTCCGTTGATGGTTGGCGTACTGCACGCCCGCCTACGGGGCTGCAGGGGAATCCACATTTGGAAGGTACCTGAAGATGTGTGCCTGTTCTTGGAGCTCCGCTAGTAGGGTAGCAAAGACACTCGTAGGCAGTACTGAATGCTGCTCCGTGCTACTTCTCCTCCGCTGGCAAATGCTTCACAGTCGCCCTAGGAAAGACGTTTAACAATCGATCTCCAAGAGGAACGAAACACGTGATGCCATAAGGCGAAAGAATAGCAGCGCATCTCTTCACAAGCTTGTCCCTGATCTATAGCTGAGGGCAAACACTTGTGTGCTTGTGGGAGAGCGTGTGTCTTTCCTGGAAGCGTTTGGGAGTTTTGCTCAGACGCGTGTTTCCTCAAGTTCAAGAATCAAGATCTAGGATACCTGCAGACAGGTGCCTGTTTGTGTGGAGACAGTCTGTTTGAAACTGTGTTCCTCAGCGCCCGCTCTTTCTCCCCGTCGCTCCACACGCCTGGGAGTCCCTTTCTTTCTCTCCACAAGCACGTGTGTTGACTTCGTCGCACATGTGCATCTGCACAAGCGTTGAGCTCAGCAGAGCGTGTCTCTTGACACTTGATGTGCGTTGGCTGTGTCTGCCTGCTCCAGTGAAGAGAGAAACGGGAAATCATCTTGGTAGAGGCAACAAAGCAAAAGCGAGGCAGGATTGACATCTGCTCAACAGAGACGGATTCCCTGCGCTGACACAGTTCACAGTTACACGAGAAGCAATCTGAGCGGTCCGTCGACCGGAGACGTGTTTCCCAAGAGGTCGTTTAGCGAGTGAACAGCAGTGTGCGCGGCTTTCAGGAGTGTGCCTGGAAAGTGCCAGAATCACCAGAGCATCTGTGCAAAAGCTGCTGCCTCTGTGACCGCATTGAGGCACGTTCCCGTGTCTGCGAGTACATAGACGGCTCTTCGCGTTCACTCCGAGGGAAACGGTCCGCTATTGCTTCTGTGCGTACAGACGCGATTCCCTTGTCTCTTGCGAACACAGGGAACTCTGTGCATCCAAATCTACAGGCTAAGGACGCGTCTGCATATGTTTTGGTGAACAATCGAGTGTGCGTGTTCTGACAGCTGCCTCTATGCAGACGTCTCCACAGAGCCACTTCTGAATGCCCCGCAGCCCAGGACTGAAGGGATACACTAACAAGTGCACCGGTGTGAGCAACCACATACGCAGAAGGACGTCTTTCATCTCACAGAAGCGCGAACGTCTTGGCGTTCAAGCACATGGCAGAAACAAGGTGTGAACAGATGAGCTGCTGCTATTTTCTCCGTTCGGCATGCTTCGTTGTAGCTCTCTTGCCGGTCGCCGGCTTAGCGGCTTGCTTTGCGCGACTAGGTCTGCGGAGAGAAGGAGATAGCGCCGGAAACCTTGCCTTTTGCCTTCTTCGGCGCTGGAACCCGGTTGCTGCGCCTTCTCTTTGTCCATGTGCACACACACGATTCCTCAGCGAAAACCATGCAGAAACCTTTCCACGAGCACCCAGGGATGTGCACCCAGCACCACGTGCACGCACACGCAGCTAGAGAAAAGCACCTACCTTTTCACACACTGATGCCTAAGCAAACGCGTGGCCACACACACGCACACATCCGCAAGCGCGCCTACTCCCATCTATTGAGGGAAAGACGGACGAGCAACGTCCTGACAGGCTTGAGGGGAAAAACGTCCGTTGATGGTTGGCGTACTGCACGCCCGCCTACGGGGCTGCAGGGGAATCCACATTTGGAAGGTACCTGAAGATGTGTGCCTGTTCTTGGAGCTCCGCTAGTAGGGTAGCAAAGACACTCGTAGGCAGTACTGAATGCTGCTCCGTGCTACTTCTCCTCCGCTGGCAAATGCTTCACAGTCGCCCTAGGAAAGACGTTTAACAATCGATCTCCAAGAGGAACGAAACACGTGATGCCATAAGGCGAAAGAATAGCAGGGCATCTCTTCACAAGCTTGTCCCTGATCTATAGCTGAGGGCAAACACTTGTGTGCTTGTGGGAGAGCGTGTGTCTTTCCTGGAAGCGTTTGGGAGTTTTGCTCAGACGCGTGTTTCCTCAAGTTCAAGAATCAAGATCTAGGATACCTGCAGACAGGTGCCTGTTTGTGTGGAGACAGTCTGTTTGAAACTGTGTTCCTCAGCGCCCGCTCTTTCTCCCCGTCGCTCCACACGCCTGGGAGTCCCTTTCTTTCTCTCCACAAGCACGTGTGTTGACTTCGTCGCACATGTGCATCTGCACAAGCGTTGAGCTCAGCAGAGCGTGTCTCTTGACACTTGATGTGCGTTGGCTGTGTCTGCCTGCTCCAGTGAAGAGAGAAACGGGAAATCATCTTGGTAGAGGCAACAAAGCAAAAGCGAGGCAGGATTGACATCTGCTCAACAGAGACGGATTCCCTGCGCTGACACAGTTCACAGTTACACGAGAAGCAATCTGAGCGGTCCATCGACCGGAGACGTGTTTCCCAAGAGGTCGTTTAGCGAGTGAACAGCAGTGTGCGCGGCTTTCAGGAGTGTGCCTGGAAAGTGCCAGAATCACCAGAGCATCTGTGCAAAAGCTGCTGCCTCTGTGACCGCATTGAGGCACGTTCCCGTGTCTGCGAGTACATAGACGGCTCTTCGCGTTCACTCCGAGGGAAACGGTCCGCTATTGCTTCTGTGCGTACAGACGCGATTCCCTTGTCTCTTGCGAACACAGGGAACTCTGTGCATCCAAATCTACAGGCTAAGGACGCGTCTGCATATGTTTTGGTGAACAATCGAGTGTGCGTGTTCTGACAGCTGCCTCTATGCAGACGTCTCCACAGAGCCACTTCTGAATGCCCCGCAGCCCAGGACTGAAGGGATACACTAACAAGTGCACCGGTGTGAGCAACCACATATGCAGAAGGACGTCTTTCATCTCACAGAAGCGCGAACGTCTTGGCGTTCAAGCACATGGCAGAAACAAGGTGTGAACAGATGAGCTGCTGCTATTTTCTCCGTTCGGCATGCTTCGTTGTAGCTCTCTTGCCGGTCGCCGGCTTAGCGGCTTGCTTTGCGCGACTAGGTCTGCGGAGAGAAGGAGATAGCGCCGGAAACCTTGCCTTTTGCCTTCTTCGGCGCTGGAACCCGGTTGCTGCGCCTTCTCTTTGTCCATGTGCACACACACGATTCCTCAGCGAAAACCATGCAGAAACCTTTCCACGAGCACCCAGGGATGTGCACCCAGCACCACGTGCACGCACACGCAGCTAGAGAAAAGCACCTACCTTTTCACACACTGATGCCTAAGCAAACGCGTGGCCACACACACGCACACATCCGCAAGCGCGCCTACTCCCATCTGTTGAGGGAAAGACGGACGAGCAACGTCCTGACAGGCTTGAGGGGAAAAACGTCCGTTGATGGCTGGCGTACTGCACGCCCGCCTACGGGGCTGCAGGGGAATCCACATTTGGAAGGTACCTGAAGATGTGTGCCTGTTCTTGGAGCTCCGCTAGTAGGGTAGCAAAGACACTCGTAGGCAGTACTGAATGCTGCTCCGTGCTACTTCTCCTCCGCTGGCAAATGCTTCACAGTCGCCCTAGGAAAGACGTTTAACAATCGATCTCCAAGAGGAACGAAACACGTGATGCCATAAGGCGAAAGAATAGCAGCGCATCTCTTCACAAGCTTGTCCCTGATCTATAGCTGAGGGCAAACACTTGTGTGCTTGTGGGAGAGCGTGTATCTTTCCTGGAAGCGTTTGGGAGTTTTGCTCAGACGCGTGTTTCCTCAAGTTCAAGAATCAAGATCTAGGATACCTGCAGACAGGTGCCTGTTTGTGTGGAGACAGTCTGTTTGAAACTGTGTTCCTCAGCGCCCGCTCTTTCTCCCCGTCGCTCCACACGCCTGGGAGTCCCTTTCTTTCTCTCCACAAGCACGTGTGTTGACTTCGTCGCACATGTGCATCTGCACAAGCGTTGAGCTCAGCAGAGCGTGTCTCTTGACACTTGATGTGCGTTGGCTGTGTCTGCCTGCTCCAGTGAAGAGAGAAACGGGAAATCATCTCGGTAGAGGCAACAAAGCAAAAGCGAGGCAGGATTGACATCTGCTCAACAGAGACGGATTCCCTGCGCTGACACAGTTCACAGTTACACGAGAAGCAATCTGAGCAGTCCATCGACCGGAGACGTGTTTCCCAAGAGGTCGTTTAGCGAGTGAACAGCAGTGTGCGCGACTTTCAGGAGTGTGCCTGGAAAGTGCCAGAATCACCAGAGCATCTGTGCAAAAGCTGCTGCCTCTGTGACCGCATTGAGGCACGTTCCCGTGTCTGCGAGTACATAGACGGCTCTTCGCGTTCACTCCGAGGGAAACGGTCCGCTATTGCTTCTGTGCGTACAGACGCGATTCCCTTGTCTCTTGCGAACACAGGGAACTCTGTGCATCCAAATCTACAGGCTAAGGACGCGTCTGCATATGTTTTGGTGAACAATCGAGTGTGCGTGTTCTGACAGCTGCCTCTATGCAGACGTCTCCACAGAGCCACTTCTGAATGCCCCGCAGCCCAGGACTGAAGGGATACACTAACAAGTGCACCGGTGTGAGCAACTACATACGCAGAAGGACGTCTTTCATCTCACAGAAGCGCGAACGTCTTGGCGTTCAAGCACATGGCAGAAACAAGGTGTGAACAGATGAGCTGCTGCTATTTTCTCCGTTCGGCATGCTTCGTTGTAGCTCTCTTGCCGGTCGCCGGCTTAGCGGCTTGCTTTGCGCGACTAGGTCTGCGGAGAGAAGGAGATAGCGCCGGAAACCTTGCCTTTTGCATTCTTCGGCGCTGGAACCCGGTTGCTGCGCCTTCTCTTTGTCCATGTGCACACACACGATTCCTCAGCGAAAACCATGCAGAAACCTTTCCACGAGCACCCAGGGATGTGCACCCAGCACCACGTGCACGCACACGCAGCTAGAGAAAAGCACCTACCTTTTCACACTCTGATGCCTAAGCAAACGCGTGGCCACACACGCACACATCCGCAAGCGCGCCTACTCCCATCTATTGAGGGAAAGACGGACGAGCAACGTCCTGACAGGCTTGAGGGGAAAAACGTCCGTTGATGGTTGGCGTACTGCACGCCCGCCTACGGGGCTGCAGGGGAATCCACATTTGGAAGGTACCTGAAGATGTGTGCCTGTTCTTGGAGCTCCGCTAGTAGGGTAGCAAAGACACTCGTAGGCAGTACTGAATGCTGCTCCGTGCTACTTCTCCTCCGCTGGCAAATGCTTCACAGTCGCCCTAGGAAAGACGTTTAACAATCGATCTCCAAGAGGAACGAAACACGTGATGCCATAAGGCGAAAGAATAGCAGCGCATCTCTTCACAAGCTTGTCCCTGATCTATAGCTGAGGGCAAACACTTGTGTGCTTGTGGGAGAGCGTGTGTCTTTCCTGGAAGCGTTTGGGAGTTTTGCTCAGACGCGTGTTTCCTCAAGTTCAAGAATCAAGATCTAGGATACCTGCAGACAGGTGCCTGTTTGTGTGGAGACAGTCTGTTTGAAACTGTGTTCCTCAGCGCCCGCTCTTTCTCCCCGTCGCTCCACACGCCTGGGAGTCCCTTTCTTTCTCTCCACAAGCACGTGTGTTGACTTCGTCGCACATGTGCATCTGCACAAGCGTTGAGCTCAGCAGAGCGTGTCTCTTGACACTTGATGTGCGTTGGCTGTGTCTGCCTGCTCCAGTGAAGAGAGAAACGGGAAATCATCTTGGTAGAGGCAACAAAGCAAAAGCGAGGCAGGATTGACATCTGCTCAACAGAGACGGATTCCCTGCGCTGACACAGTTCACAGTTACACGAGAAGCAATCTGAGCGGTCCATCGACCGGAGACGTGTTTCCCAAGAGGTCGTTTAGCGAGTGAACAGCAGTGTGCGCGGCTTTCAGGAGTGTGCCTGGAAAGTGCCAGAATCACCAGAGCATCTGTGCAAAAGCTGCTGCCTCTGTGACCGCATTGAGGCACGTTCCCGTGTCTGCGAGTACATAGACGGCTCTTCGCGTTCACTCCGAGGGAAACGGTCCGCTATTGCTTCTGTGCGTACAGACGCGATTCCCTTGTCTCTTGCGAACACAGGGAACTCTGTGCATCCAAATCTACAGGCTAAGGACGCGTCTGCATATGTTTTGGTGAACAATCGAGTGTGCGTGTTCTGACAGCTGCCTCTATGCAGACGTCTCCACAGAGCCACTTCTGAATGCCCCGCAGCCCAGGACTGAAGGGATACACTAACAAGTGCACCGGTGTGAGCAACCACATACGCAGAAGGACGTCTTTCATCTCACAGAAGCGCGAACGTCTTGGCGTTCAAGCACATGGCAGAAACAAGGTGTGAACAGATGAGCTGCTGCTATTTTCTCCATTCGGCATGCTTCGTTGTAGCTCTCTTGCCGGTCGCCGGCTTAGCGGCTTGCTTTGCGCGACTAGGTCTGCGGAGAGAAGGAGATAGCGCCGGAAACCTTGCCTTTTGCCTTCTTCGGCGCTGGAACCCGGTTGCTGCGCCTTCTCTTTGTCCATGTGCACACACACGATTCCTCAGCGAAAACCATGCAGAAACCTTTCCACGAGCACCCAGGGATGTGCACCCAGCACCACGTGCACGCACACGCAGCTAGAGAAAAGCACCTACCTTTTCACACACTGATGCCTAAGCAAACGCGTGGCCACACACACGCACACATCCGCAAGCGCGCCTACTCCCATCTGTTGAGGGAAAGACGGACGAGCAACGTCCTGACAGGCTTGAGGGGAAAAACGTCCGTTGATGGTTGGCGTACTGCACGCCCGCCTACGGGGCTGCAGGGGAATCCACATTTGGAAGGTACCTGAAGATGTGTGCCTGTTCTTGGAGCTCCGCTAGTAGGGTAGCAAAGACACTCGTAGGCAGTACTGAATGCTGCTCCGTGCTACTTCTCCTCCGCTGGCAAATGCTTCACAGTCGCCCTAGGAAAGACGTTTAACAATCGATCTCCAAGAGGAACGAAACACGTGATGCCATAAGGCGAAAGAATAGCAGCGCATCTCTTCACAAGCTTGTCCCTGATCTATAGCTGAGGGCAAACACTTGTGTGCTTGTGGGAGAGCGTGTGTCTTTCCTGGAAGCGTTTGGGAGTTTTGCTCAGACGCGTGTTTCCTCAAGTTCAAGAATCAAGATCTAGGATACCTGCAGACAGGTGCCTGTTTGTGTGGAGACAGTCTGTTTGAAACTGTGTTCCTCAGCGCCCGCTCTTTCTCCCCGTCGCTCCACACGCCTGGGAGTCCCTTTCTTTCTCTCCACAAGCACGTGTGTTGACTTCGTCGCACATGTGCATCTGCACAAGCGTTGAGCTCAGCAGAGCGTGTCTCTTGACACTTGATGTGCGTTGGCTGTGTCTGCCTGCTCCAGTGAAGAGAGAAACGGGAAATCATCTTGGTAGAGGCAACAAAGCAAAAGCGAGGCAGGACTGACATCTGCTCAACAGAGACGGATTCCCTGCGCTGACACAGTTCACAGTTACACGAGAAGCAATCTGAGCGGTCCATCGACCGGAGACGTGTTTCCCAAGAGGTCGTTTAGCGAGTGAACAGCAGTGTGCGCGGCTTTCAGGAGTGTGCCTGGAAAGTGCCAGAATCACCAGAGCATCTGTGCAAAAGCTGCTGCCTCTGTGACCGCATTGAGGCACGTTCCCGTGTCTGCGAGTACATAGACGGCTCTTCGCGTTCACTCCGAGGGAAACGGTCCGCTATTGCTTCTGTGCGTACAGACGCGATTCCCTTGTCTCTTGCGAACACAGGGAACTCTGTGCATCCAAATCTACAGGCTAAGGACGCGTCTGCATATGTTTTGGTGAACAATCGAGTGTGCGTGTTCTGACAGCTGCCTCTATGCAGACGTCTCCACAGAGCCACTTCTGAATGCCCCGCAGCCCAGGACTGAAGGGATACACTAACAAGTGCACCGGTGTGAGCAACCACATATGCAGAAGGACGTCTTTCATCTCACAGAAGCGCGAACGTCTTGGCGTTCAAGCACATGGCAGAAACAAGGTGTGAACAGATGAGCTGCTGCTATTTTCTCCGTTCGGCATGCTTCGTTGTAGCTCTCTTGCCGGTCGCCGGCTTAGCGGCTTGCTTTGCGCGACTAGGTCTGCGGAGAGAAGGAGATAGCGCCGGAAACCTTGCCTTTTGCCTTCTTCGGCGCTGGAACCCGGTTGCTGCGCCTTCTCTTTGTCCATGTGCACACACACGATTCCTCAGCGAAAACCATGCAGAAACCTTTCCACGAGCACCCAGGGATGTGCACCCAGCACCACGTGCACGCACACGCAGCTAGAGAAAAGCACCTACCTTTTCACACACTGATGCCTAAGCAAACGCGTGGCCACAAACACGCACACATCCGCAAGCGCGCCTACTCCCATCTGTTGAGGGAAAGACGGACGAGCAACGTCCTGACAGGCTTGAGGGGAAAAACGTCCGTTGATGGTTGGCGTACTGCACGCCCGCCTACGGGGCTGCAGGGGAATCCACATTTGGAAGGTACCTGAAGATGTGTGCCTGTTCTTGGAGCTCCGCTAGTAGGGTAGCAAAGACACTCGTAGGCAGTACTGAATGCTGCTCCGTGCTACTTCTCCTCCGCTGGCAAATGCTTCACAGTCGCCCTAGGAAAGACGTTTAACAATCGATCTCCAAGAGGAACGAAACACGTGATGCCATAAGGCGAAAGAATAGCAGCGCATCTCTTCACAAGCTT
This sequence comes from Patagioenas fasciata, assembly GCF_037038585.1. NCBI lineage: Eukaryota > Metazoa > Chordata > Aves > Columbiformes > Columbidae > Patagioenas > Patagioenas fasciata. Next base: position 50,490,740 of record NC_092523.1, on the reverse strand, counting down.
GTCCCTGATCTATAGCTGAGGGCAAACACTTGTGTGCTTGTGGGAGAGCGTGTGTCTTTCCTGGAAGCGTTTGGGAGTTTTGCTCAGACGCGTGTTTCCTCAAGTTCAAGAATCAAGATCTAGGATACCTGCAGACAGGTGCCTGTTTGTGTGGAGACAGTCTGTTTGAAACTGTGTTCCTCAGCGCCCGCTCTTTCTCCCCGTCGCTCCACACGCCTGGGAGTCCCTTTCTTTCTCTCCACAAGCACGTGTGTTGACTTCGTCGCACATGTGCATCTGCACAAGCGTTGAGCTCAGCAGAGCGTGTCTCTTGACACTTGATGTGCGTTGGCTGTGTCTGCGTGCTCCAGTGAAGAGAGAAACGGGAAATCATCTTGGTAGAGGCAACAAAGCAAAAGCGAGGCAGGATTGACATCTGCTCAACAGAGACGGATTCCCTGCGCTGACACAGTTCACAGTTACACGAGAAGCAATCTGAGCGGTCCATCGACCGGAGACGTGTTTCCCAAGAGGTCGTTTAGCGAGTGAACAGCAGTGTGCGCGGCTTTCAGGAGTGTGCCTGGAAAGTGCCAGAATCACCAGAGCATCTGTGCAAAAGCTGCTGCCTCTGTGACCGCATTGAGGCACGTTCCCGTGTCTGCGAGTACATAGACGGCTCTTCGCGTTCACTCCGAGGGAAACGGTCCGCTATTGCTTCTGTGCGTACAGACGCGATTCCCTTGTCTCTTGCGAACACAGGGAACTCTGTGCATCCAAATCTACAGGCTAAGGACGCGTCTGCATATGTTTTGGTGAACAATCGAGTGTGCGTGTTCTGACAGCTGCCTCTATGCAGACGTCTCCACAGAGCCACTTCTGAATGCCCCGCAGCCCAGGACTGAAGGGATACACTAACAAGTGCACCGGTGTGAGCAACCACATACGCAGAAGGACGTCTTTCATCTCACAGAAGCGCGAACGTCTTGGCGTTCAAGCACATGGCAGAAACAAGGTGTGAACAGATGAGCTGCTGCTATTTTCTCCGTTCGGCATGCTTCGTTGTAGCTCTCTTGCCGGTCGCCGGCTTAGCGGCTTGCTTTGCGCGACTAGGTCTGCGGAGAGAAGGAGATAGCGCCGGAAACCTTGCCTTTTGCCTTCTTCGGCGCTGGAACCCGGTTGCTGCGCCTTCTCTTTGTCCATGTGCACACACACGATTCCTCAGCGAAAACCATGCAGAAACCTTTCCACGAGCACCCAGGGATGTGCACCCAGCACCACGTGCACGCACACGCAGCTAGAGAAAAGCACCTACCTTTTCACACACTGATGCCTAAGCAAACGCGTGGCCACACACACGCACACATCCGCAAGCGCGCCTACTCCCATCTATTGAGGGAAAGACGGACGAGCAACGTCCTGACAGGCTTGAGGGGAAAAACGTCCGTTGATGGTTGGCGTACTGCACGCCCGCCTACGGGGCTGCAGGGGAATCCACATTTGGAAGGTACCTGAAGATGTGTGCCTGTTCTTGGAGCTCCGCTAGTAGGGTAGCAAAGACACTCGTAGGCAGTACTGAATGCTGCTCCGTGCTACTTCTCCTCCGCTGGCAAATGCTTCACAGTCGCCCTAGGAAAGACGTTTAACAATCGATCTCCAAGAGGAACGAAACACGTGATGCCATAAGGCGAAAGAATAGCAGCGCATCTCTTCACAAGCTTGTCCCTGATCTATAGCTGAGGGCAAACACTTGTGTGCTTGTGGGAGAGCGTGTGTCTTTCCTGGAAGCGTTTGGGAGTTTTGCTCAGACGCGTGTTTCCTCAAGTTCAAGAATCAAGATCTAGGATACCTGCAGACAGGTGCCTGTTTGTGTGGAGACAGTCTGTTTGAAACTGTGTTCCTCAGCGCCCGCTCTTTCTCCCCGTCGCTCCACACGCCTGGGAGTCCCTTTCTTTCTCTCCACAAGCACGTGTGTTGACTTCGTCGCACATGTGCATCTGCACAAGCGTTGAGCTCAGCAGAGCGTGTCTCTTGACACTTGATGTGCGTTGGCTGTGTCTGCGTGCTCCAGTGAAGAGAGAAACGGGAAATCATCTTGGTAGAGGCAACAAAGCAAAAGCGAGGCAGGATTGACATCTGCTCAACAGAGACGGATTCCCTGCGCTGACACAGTTCACAGTTACACGAGAAGCAATCTGAGCGGTCCATCGACCGGAGACGTGTTTCCCAAGAGGTCGTTTAGCGAGTGAACAGCAGTGTGCGCGGCTTTCAGGAGTGTGCCTGGAAAGTGCCAGAATCACCAGAGCATCTGTGCAAAAGCTGCTGCCTCTGTGACCGCATTGAGGCACGTTCCCGTGTCTGCGAGTACATAGACGGCTCTTCGCGTTCACTCCGAGGGAAACGGTCCGCTATTGCTTCTGTGCGTACAGACGCGATTCCCTTGTCTCTTGCGAACACAGGGAACTCTGTGCATCCAAATCTACAGGCTAAGGACGCGTCTGCATATGTTTTGGTGAACAATCGAGTGTGCGTGTTCTGACAGCTGCCTCTATGCAGACGTCTCCACAGAGCCACTTCTGAATGCCCCGCAGCCCAGGACTGAAGGGATACACTAACAAGTGCACCGGTGTGAGCAACCACATATGCAGAAGGACGTCTTTCATCTCACAGAAGCGCGAACGTCTTGGCGTTCAAGCACATGGCAGAAACAAGGTGTGAACAGATGAGCTGCTGCTATTTTCTCCGTTCGGCATGCTTCGTTGTAGCTCTCTTGCCGGTCGCCGGCTTAGCGGCTTGCTTTGCGCGACTAGGTCTGCGGAGAGAAGGAGATAGCGCCGGAAACCTTGCCTTTTGCCTTCTTCGGCGCTGGAACCCGGTTGCTGCGCCTTCTCTTTGTCCATGTGCACACACACGATTCCTCAGCGAAAACCATGCAGAAACCTTTCCACGAGCACCCAGGGATGTGCACCCAGCACCACGTGCACGCACACGCAGCTAGAGAAAAGCACCTACCTTTTCACACACTGATGCCTAAGCAAACGCGTGGCCACAAACACGCACACATCCGCAAGCGCGCCTACTCCCATCTGTTGAGGGAAAGACGGACGAGCAACGTCCTGACAGGCTTGAGGGGAAAAACGTCCGTTGATGGTTGGCGTACTGCACGCCCGCCTACGGGGCTGCAGGGGAATCCACATTTGGAAGGTACCTGAAGATGTGTGCCTGTTCTTGGAGCTCCGCTAGTAGGGTAGCAAAGACACTCGTAGGCAGTACTGAATGCTGCTCCGTGCTACTTCTCCTCCGCTGGCAAATGCTTCACAGTCGCCCTAGGAAAGACGTTTAACAATCGATCTCCAAGAGGAACGAAACACGTGATGCCATAAGGCGAAAGAATAGCAGCGCATCTCTTCACAAGCTTGTCCCTGATCTATAGCTGAGGGCAAACACTTGTGTGCTTGTGGGAGAGCGTGTGTCTTTCCTGGAAGCGTTTGGGAGTTTTGCTCAGACGCGTGTTTCCTCAAGTTCAAGAATCAAGATCTAGGATACCTGCAGACAGGTGCCTGTTTGTGTGGAGACAGTCTGTTTGAAACTGTGTTCCTCAGCGCCCGCTCTTTCTCCCCGTCGCTCCACACGCCTGGGAGTCCCTTTCTTTCTCTCCACAAGCACGTGTGTTGACTTCGTCGCACATGTGCATCTGCACAAGCGTTGAGCTCAGCAGAGCGTGTCTCTTGACACTTGATGTGCGTTGGCTGTGTCTGCCTGCTCCAGTGAAGAGAGAAACGGGAAATCATCTTGGTAGAGGCAACAAAGCAAAAGCGAGGCAGGATTGACATCTGCTCAACAGAGACGGATTCCCTGCGCTGACACAGTTCACAGTTACACGAGAAGCAATCTGAGCGGTCCATCGACCGGAGACGTGTTTCCCAAGAGGTCGTTTAGCGAGTGAACAGCAGTGTGCGCGACTTTCAGGAGTGTGCCTGGAAAGTGCCAGAATCACCAGAGCATCTGTGCAAAAGCTGCTGCCTCTGTGACCGCATTGAGGCACGTTCCCGTGTCTGCGAGTACATAGACGGCTCTTCGCGTTCACTCCGAGGGAAACGGTCCGCTATTGCTTCTGTGCGTACAGACGCGATTCCCTTGTCTCTTGCGAACACAGGGAACTCTGTGCATCCAAATCTACAGGCTAAGGACGCGTCTGCATATGTTTTGGTGAACAATCGAGTGTGCGTGTTCTGACAGCTGCCTCTATGCAGACGTCTCCACAGAGCCACTTCTGAATGCCCCGCAGCCCAGGACTGAAGGGATACACTAACAAGTGCACCGGTGTGAGCAACCACATATGCAGAAGGACGTCTTTCATCTCACAGAAGCGCGAACGTCTTGGCGTTCAAGCACATGGCAGAAACAAGGTGTGAACAGATGAGCTGCTGCTATTTTCTCCGTTCGGCATGCTTCGTTGTAGCTCTCTTGCCGGTCGCCGGCTTAGCGGCTTGCTTTGCGCGACTAGGTCTGCGGAGAGAAGGAGATAGCGCCGGAAACCTTGCCTTTTGCCTTCTTCGGCGCTGGAACCCGGTTGCTGCGCCTTCTCTTTGTCCATGTGCACACACACGATTCCTCAGCGAAAACCATGCAGAAACCTTTCCACGAGCACCCAGGGATGTGCACCCAGCACCACGTGCACGCACACGCAGCTAGAGAAAAGCACCTACCTTTTCACACTCTGATGCCTAAGCAAACGCGTGGCCACAAACACGCACACATCCGCAAGCGCGCCTACTCCCATCTGTTGAGGGAAAGACGGACGAGCAACGTCCTGACAGGCTTGAGGGGAAAAACGTCCGTTGATGGTTGGCGTACTGCACGCCCGCCTACGGGGCTGCAGGGGAATCCACATTTGGAAGGTACCTGAAGATGTGTGCCTGTTCTTGGAGCTCCGCTAGTAGGGTAGCAAAGACACTCGTAGGCAGTACTGAATGCTGCTCCGTGCTACTTCTCCTCCGCTGGCAAATGCTTCACAGTCGCCCTAGGAAAGACGTTTAACAATCGATCTCCAAGAGGAACGAAACACGTGATGCCATAAGGCGAAAGAATAGCAGCGCATCTCTTCACAAGCTTGTCCCTGATCTATAGCTGAGGGCAAACACTTGTGTGCTTGTGGGAGAGCGTGTGTCTTTCCTGGAAGCGTTTGGGAGTTTTGCTCAGACGCGTGTTTCCTCAAGTTCAAGAATCAAGATCTAGGATACCTGCAGACAGGTGCCTGTTTGTGTGGAGACAGTCTGTTTGAAACTGTGTTCCTCAGCGCCCGCTCTTTCTCCCCGTCGCTCCACACGCCTGGGAGTCCCTTTCTTTCTCTCCACAAGCACGTGTGTTGACTTCGTCGCACATGTGCATCTGCACAAGCGTTGAGCTCAGCAGAGCGTGTCTCTTGACACTTGATGTGCGTTGGCTGTGTCTGCGTGCTCCAGTGAAGAGAGAAACGGGAAATCATCTTGGTAGAGGCAACAAAGCAAAAGCGAGGCAGGATTGACATCTGCTCAACAGAGACGGATTCCCTGCGCTGACACAGTTCACAGTTACACGAGAAGCAATCTGAGCGGTCCATCGACCGGAGACGTGTTTCCCAAGAGGTCGTTTAGCGAGTGAACAGCAGTGTGCGCGGCTTTCAGGAGTGTGCCTGGAAAGTGCCAGAATCACCAGAGCATCTGTGCAAAAGCTGCTGCCTCTGTGACCGCATTGAGGCACGTTCCCGTGTCTGCGAGTACATAGACGGCTCTTCGCGTTCACTCCGAGGGAAACGGTCCGCTATTGCTTCTGTGCGTACAGACGCGATTCCCTTGTCTCTTGCGAACACAGGGAACTCTGTGCATCCAAATCTACAGGCTAAGGACGCGTCTGCATATGTTTTGGTGAACAATCGAGTGTGCGTGTTCTGACAGCTGCCTCTATGCAGACGTCTCCACAGAGCCACTTCTGAATGCCCCGCAGCCCAGGACTGAAGGGATACACTAACAAGTGCACCGGTGTGAGCAACCACATATGCAGAAGGACGTCTTTCATCTCACAGAAGCGCGAACGTCTTGGCGTTCAAGCACATGGCAGAAACAAGGTGTGAACAGATGAGCTGCTGCTATTTTCTCCGTTCGGCATGCTTCGTTGTAGCTCTCTTGCCGGTCGCCGGCTTAGCGGCTTGCTTTGCGCGACTAGGTCTGCGGAGAGAAGGAGATAGCGCCGGAAACCTTGCCTTTTGCCTTCTTCGGCGCTGGAACCCGGTTGCTGCGCCTTCTCTTTGTCCATGTGCACACACACGATTCCTCAGCGAAAACCATGCAGAAACCTTTCCACGAGCACCCAGGGATGTGCACCCAGCACCACGTGCACGCACACGCAGCTAGAGAAAAGCACCTACCTTTTCACACACTGATGCCTAAGCAAACGCGTGGCCACACACACGCACACATCCGCAAGCGCGCCTACTCCCATCTATTGAGGGAAAGACGGACGAGCAACGTCCTGACAGGCTTGAGGGGAAAAACGTCCGTTGATGGTTGGCGTACTGCACGCCCGCCTACGGGGCTGCAGGGGAATCCACATTTGGAAGGTACCTGAAGATGTGTGCCTGTTCTTGGAGCTCCGCTAGTAGGGTAGCAAAGACACTCGTAGGCAGTACTGAATGCTGCTCCGTGCTACTTCTCCTCCGCTGGCAAATGCTTCACAGTCGCCCTAGGAAAGACGTTTAACAATCGATCTCCAAGAGGAACGAAACACGTGATGCCATAAGGCGAAAGAATAGCAGCGCATCTCTTCACAAGCTTGTCCCTGATCTATAGCTGAGGGCAAACACTTGTGTGCTTGTGGGAGAGCGTGTGTCTTTCCTGGAAGCGTTTGGGAGTTTTGCTCAGACGCGTGTTTCCTCAAGTTCAAGAATCAAGATCTAGGATACCTGCAGACAGGTGCCTGTTTGTGTGGAGACAGTCTGTTTGAAACTGTGTTCCTCAGCGCCCGCTCTTTCTCCCCGTCGCTCCACACGCCTGGGAGTCCCTTTCTTTCTCTCCACAAGCACGTGTGTTGACTTCGTCGCACATGTGCATCTGCACAAGCGTTGAGCTCAGCAGAGCGTGTCTCTTGACACTTGATGTGCGTTGGCTGTGTCTGCCTGCTCCAGTGAAGAGAGAAACGGGAAATCATCTTGGTAGAGGCAACAAAGCAAAAGCGAGGCAGGATTGACATCTGCTCAACAGAGACGGATTCCCTGCGCTGACACAGTTCACAGTTACACGAGAAGCAATCTGAGCGGTCCATCGACCGGAGACGTGTTTCCCAAGAGGTCGTTTAGCGAGTGAACAGCAGTGTGCGCGGCTTTCAGGAGTGTGCCTGGAAAGTGCCAGAATCACCAGAGCATCTGTGCAAAAGCTGCTGCCTCTGTGACCGCATTGAGGCACGTTCCCGTGTCTGCGAGTACATAGACGGCTCTTCGCGTTCACTCCGAGGGAAACGGTCCGCTATTGCTTCTGTGCGTACAGACGCGATTCCCTTGTCTCTTGCGAACACAGGGAACTCTGTGCATCCAAATCTACAGGCTAAGGACGCGTCTGCATATGTTTTGGTGAACAATCGAGTGTGCGTGTTCTGACAGCTGCCTCTATGCAGACGTCTCCACAGAGCCACTTCTGAATGCCCCGCAGCCCAGGACTGAAGGGATACACTAACAAGTGCACCGGTGTGAGCAACCACATATGCAGAAGGACGTCTTTCATCTCACAGAAGCGCGAACGTCTTGGCGTTCAAGCACATGGCAGAAACAAGGTGTGAACAGATGAGCTGCTGCTATTTTCTCCGTTCGGCATGCTTCGTTGTAGCTCTCTTGCCGGTCGCCGGCTTAGCGGCTTGCTTTGCGCGACTAGGTCTGCGGAGAGAAGGAGATAGCGCCGGAAACCTTGCCTTTTGCCTTCTTCGGCGCTGGAACCTGCTTGCTGCGCCTTCTCTTTGTCCATGTGCACACACACGATTCCTCAGCGAAAACCATGCAGAAACCTTTCCACGAGCACCCAGGGATGTGCACCCAGCACCACGTGCACGCACACGCAGCTAGAGAAAAGCACCTACCTTTTCACACACTGATGCCTAAGCAAACGCGTGGCCACACACACGCACACATCCGCAAGCGCGCCTACTCCCATCTATTGAGGGAAAGACGGACGAGCAACGTCCTGACAGGCTTGAGGGGAAAAACGTCCGTTGATGGTTGGCGTACTGCACGCCCGCCTACGGGGCTGCAGGGGAATCCACATTTGGAAGGTACCTGAAGATGTGTGCCTGTTCTTGGAGCTCCGCTAGTAGGGTAGCAAAGACACTCGTAGGCAGTACTGAATGCTGCTCCGTGCTACTTCTCCTCCGCTGGCAAATGCTTCACAGTCGCCCTAGGAAAGACGTTTAACAATCGATCTCCAAGAGGAACGAAACACGTGATGCCATAAGGCGAAAGAATAGCAGGGCATCTCTTCACAAGCTTGTCCCTGATCTATAGCTGAGGGCAAACACTTGTGTGCTTGTGGGAGAGCGTGTGTCTTTCCTGGAAGCGTTTGGGAGTTTTGCTCAGACGCGTGTTTCCTCAAGTTCAAGAATCAAGATCTAGGATACCTGCAGACAGGTGCCTGTTTGTGTGGAGACAGTCTGTTTGAAACTGTGTTCCTCAGCGCCCGCTCTTTCTCCCCGTCGCTCCACACGCCTGGGAGTCCCTTTCTTTCTCTCCACAAGCACGTGTGTTGACTTCGTCGCACATGTGCATCTGCACAAGCGTTGAGCTCAGCAGAGCGTGTCTCTTGACACTTGATGTGCGTTGGCTGTGTCTGCGTGCTCCAGTGAAGAGAGAAACGGGAAATCATCTTGGTAGAGGCAACAAAGCAAAAGCGAGGCAGGATTGACATCTGCTCAACAGAGACGGATTCCCTGCGCTGACACAGTTCACAGTTACACGAGAAGCAATCTGAGCGGTCCATCGACCGGAGACGTGTTTCCCAAGAGGTCGTTTAGCGAGTGAACAGCAGTGTGCGCGGCTTTCAGGAGTGTGCCTGGAAAGTGCCAGAATCACCAGAGCATCTGTGCAAAAGCTGCTGCCTCTGTGACCGCATTGAGGCACGTTCCCGTGTCTGCGAGTACATAGACGGCTCTTCGCGTTCACTCCGAGGGAAACGGTCCGCTATTGCTTCTGTGCGTACAGACGCGATTCCCTTGTCTCTTGCGAACACAGGGAACTCTGTGCATCCAAATCTACAGGCTAAGGACGCGTCTGCATATGTTTTGGTGAACAATCGAGTGTGCGTGTTCTGACAGCTGCCTCTATGCAGACGTCTCCACAGAGCCACTTCTGAATGCCCCGCAGCCCAGGACTGAAGGGATACACTAACAAGTGCACCGGTGTGAGCAACCACATATGCAGAAGGACGTCTTTCATCTCACAGAAGCGCGAACGTCTTGGCGTTCAAGCACATGGCAGAAACAAGGTGTGAACAGATGAGCTGCTGCTATTTTCTCCGTTCGGCATGCTTCGTTGTAGCTCTCTTGCCGGTCGCCGGCTTAGCGGCTTGCTTTGCGCGACTAGGTCTGCGGAGAGAAGGAGATAGCGCCGGAAACCTTGCCTTTTGCCTTCTTCGGCGCTGGAACCCGGTTGCTGCGCCTTCTCTTTGTCCATGTGCACACACACGATTCCTCAGCGAAAACCATGCAGAAACCTTTCCACGAGCACCCAGGGATGTGCACCCAGCACCACGTGCACGCACACGCAGCTAGAGAAAAGCACCTACCTTTTCACACACTGATGCCTAAGCAAACGCGTGGCCACACACACGCACACATCCGCAAGCGCGCCTACTCCCATCTATTGAGGGAAAGACGGACGAGCAACGTCCTGACAGGCTTGAGGGGAAAAACGTCCGTTGATGGTTGGCGTACTGCACGCCCGCCTACGGGGCTGCAGGGGAATCCACATTTGGAAGGTACCTGAAGATGTGTGCCTGTTCTTGGAGCTCCGCTAGTAGGGTAGCAAAGACACTCGTAGGCAGTACTGAATGCTGCTCCGTGCTACTTCTCCTCCGCTGGCAAATGCTTCACAGTCGCCCTAGGAAAGACGTTTAACAATCGATCTCCAAGAGGAACGAAACACGTGATGCCATAAGGCGAAAGAATAGCAGCGCATCTCTTCACAAGCTTGTCCCTGATCTATAGCTGAGGGCAAACACTTGTGTGCTTGTGGGAGAGCGTGTGTCTTTCCTGGAAGCGTTTGGGAGTTTTGCTCAGACGCGTGTTTCCTCAAGTTCAAGAATCAAGATCTAGGATACCTGCAGACAGGTGCCTGTTTGTGTGGAGACAGTCTGTTTGAAACTGTGTTCCTCAGCGCCCGCTCTTTCTCCCCGTCGCTCCACACGCCTGGGAGTCCCTTTCTTTCTCTCCACAAGCACGTGTGTTGACTTCGTCGCACATGTGCATCTGCACAAGCGTTGAGCTCAGCAGAGCGTGTCTCTTGACACTTGATGTGCGTTGGCTGTGTCTGCCTGCTCCAGTGAAGAGAGAAACGGGAAATCATCTTGGTAGAGGCAACAAAGCAAAAGCGAGGCAGGATTGACATCTGCTCAACAGAGACGGATTCCCTGCGCTGACACAGTTCACAGTTACACGAGAAGCAATCTGAGCGGTCCATCGACCGGAGACGTGTTTCCCAAGAGGTCGTTTAGCGAGTGAACAGCAGTGTGCGCGGCTTTCAGGAGTGTGCCTGGAAAGTGCCAGAATCACCAGAGCATCTGTGCAAAAGCTGCTGCCTCTGTGACCGCATTGAGGCACGTTCCCGTGTCTGCGAGTACATAGACGGCTCTTCGCGTTCACTCCGAGGGAAACGGTCCGCTATTGCTTCTGTGCGTACAGACGCGATTCCCTTGTCTCTTGCGAACACAGGGAACTCTGTGCATCCAAATCTACAGGCTAAGGACGCGTCTGCATATGTTTTGGTGAACAATCGAGTGTGCGTGTTCTGACAGCTGCCTCTATGCAGACGTCTCCACAGAGCCACTTCTGAATGCCCCGCAGCCCAGGACTGAAGGGATACACTAACAAGTGCACCGGTGTGAGCAACCACATATGCAGAAGGACGTCTTTCATCTCACAGAAGCGCGAACGTCTTGGCGTTCAAGCACATGGCAGAAACAAGGTGTGAACAGATGAGCTGCTGCTATTTTCTCCGTTCGGCATGCTTCGTTGTAGCTCTCTTGCCGGTCGCCGGCTTAGCGGCTTGCTTTGCGCGACTAGGTCTGCGGAGAGAAGGAGATAGCGCCGGAAACCTTGCCTTTTGCCTTCTTCGGCGCTGGAACCCGGTTGCTGCGCCTTCTCTTTGTCCATGTGCACACACACGATTCCTCAGCGAAAACCATGCAGAAACCTTTCCACGAGCACCCAGGGATGTGCACCCAGCACCACGTGCACGCACACGCAGCTAGAGAAAAGCACCTACCTTTTCACACACTGATGCCTAAGCAAACGCGTGGCCACACACACGCACACATCCGCAAGCGCGCCTACTCCCATCTATTGAGGGAAAGACGGACGAGCAACGTCCTGACAGGCTTGAGGGGAAAAACGTCCGTTGATGGTTGGCGTACTGCACGCCCGCCTACGGGGCTGCAGGGGAATCCACATTTGGAAGGTACCTGAAGATGTGTGCCTGTTCTTGGAGCTCCGCTAGTAGGGTAGCAAAGACACTCGTAGGCAGTACTGAATGCTGCTCCGTGCTACTTCTCCTCCGCTGGCAAATGCTTCACAGTCGCCCTAGGAAAGACGTTTAACAATCGATCTCCAAGAGGAACGAAACACGTGATGCCATAAGGCGAAAGAATAGCAGCGCATCTCTTCACAAGCTTGTCCCTGATCTATAGCTGAGGGCAAACACTTGTGTGCTTGTGGGAGAGCGTGTGTCTTTCCTGGAAGCGTTTGGGAGTTTTGCTCAGACGCGTGTTTCCTCAAGTTCAAGAATCAAGATCTAGGATACCTGCAGACAGGTGCCTGTTTGTGTGGAGACAGTCTGTTTGAAACTGTGTTCCTCAGCGCCCGCTCTTTCTCCCCGTCGCTCCACACGCCTGGGAGTCCCTTTCTTTCTCTCCACAAGCACGTGTGTTGACTTCGTCGCACATGTGCATCTGCACAAGCGTTGAGCTCAGCAGAGCGTGTCTCTTGACACTTGATGTGCATTGGCTGTGTCTGCGTGCTCCAGTGAAGAGAGAAACGGGAAATCATCTTGGTAGAGGCAACAAAGCAAAAGCGAGGCAGGATTGACATCTGCTCAACAGAGACGGATTCCCTGCGCTGACACAGTTCACAGTTACACGAGAAGCAATCTGAGCGGTCCATCGACCGGAGACGTGTTTCCCAAGAGGTCGTTTAGCGAGTGAACAGCAGTGTGCGCGGCTTTCAGGAGTGTGCCTGGAAAGTGCCAGAATCACCAGAGCATCTGTGCAAAAGCTGCTGCCTCTGTGACCGCATTGAGGCACGTTCCCGTGTCTGCGAGTACATAGACGGCTCTTCGCGTTCACTCCGAGGGAAACGGTCCGCTATTGCTTCTGTGCGTACAGACGCGATTCCCTTGTCTCTTGCGAACACAGGGAACTCTGTGCATCCAAATCTACAGGCTAAGGACGCGTCTGCATATGTTTTGGTGAACAATCGAGTGTGCGTGTTCTGACAGCTGCCTCTATGCAGACGTCTCCACAGAGCCACTTCTGAATGCCCCGCAGCCCAGGACTGAAGGGATACACTAACAAGTGCACCGGTGTGAGCAACCACATATGCAGAAGGACGTCTTTCATCTCACAGAAGCGCGAACGTCTTGGCGTTCAAGCACATGGCAGAAACAAGGTGTGAACAGATGAGCTGCTGCTATTTTCTCCGTTCGGCATGCTTCGTTGTAGCTCTCTTGCCGGTCGCCGGCTTAGCGGCTTGCTTTGCGCGACTAGGTCTGCGGAGAGAAGGAGATAGCGCCGGAAACCTTGCCTTTTGCCTTCTTCGGCGCTGGAACCCGGTTGCTGCGCCTTCTCTTTGTCCATGTGCACACACACGATTCCTCAGCGAAAACCATGCAGAAACCTTTCCACGAGCACCCAGGGATGTGCACCCAGCACCACGTGCACGCACACGCAGCTAGAGAAAAGCACCTACCTTTTCACACACTGATGCCTAAGCAAACGCGTGGCCACACACACGCACACATCCGCAAGCGCGCCTACTCCCATCTGTTGAGGGAAAGACGGACGAGCAACGTCCTGACAGGCTTGAGGGGAAAAACGTCCGTTGATGGTTGGCGTACTGCACGCCCGCCTACGGGGCTGCAGGGGAATCCACATTTGGAAGGTACCTGAAGATGTGTGCCTGTTCTTGGAGCTCCGCTAGTAGGGTAGCAAAGACACTCGTAGGCAGTACTGAATGCTGCTCCGTGCTACTTCTCCTCCGCTGGCAAATGCTTCACAGTCGCCCTAGGAAAGACGTTTAACAATCGATCTCCAAGAGGAACGAAACACATGATGCCATAAGGCGAAAGAATAGCAGGGCATCTCTTCACAAGCTTGTCCCTGATCTATAGCTGAGGGCAAACACTTGTGTGCTTGTGGGAGAGCCTGTGTCTTTCCTGGAAGCGTTTGGGAGTTTTGCTCAGACGCGTGTTTCCTCAAGTTCAAGAATCAAGATCTAGGATACCTGCAGACAGGTGCCTGTTTGTGTGGAGACAGTCTGTTTGAAACTGTGTTCCTCAGCGCCCGCTCTTTCTCCCCGTCGCTCCACACGCCTGGGAGTCCCTTTCTTTCTCTCCACAAGCACGTGTGTTGACTTCGTCGCACATGTGCATCTGCACAAGCGTTGAGCTCAGCAGAGCGTGTCTCTTGACACTTGATGTGCGTTGGCTGTGTCTGCGTGCTCCAGTGAAGAGAGAAACGGGAAATCATCTTGGTAGAGGCAACAAAGCAAAAGCGAGGCAGGATTGACATCTGCTCAACAGAGACGGATTCCCTGCGCTGACACAGTTCACAGTTACACGAGAAGCAATCTGAGCGGTCCATCGACCGGAGACGTGTTTCCCAAGAGGTCGTTTAGCGAGTGAACAGCAGTGTGCGCGGCTTTCAGGAGTGTGCCTGGAAAGTGCCAGAATCACCAGAGCATCTGTGCAAAAGCTGCTGCCTCTGTGACCGCATTGAGGCACGTTCCCGTGTCTGCGAGTACATAGACGGCTCTTCGCGTTCACTCCGAGGGAAACGGTCCGCTATTGCTTCTGTGCGTACAGACGCAATTCCCTTGTCTCTTGCGAACACAGGGAACTCTGTGCATCCAAATCTACAGGCTAAGGACGCGTCTGCATATGTTTTGGTGAACAATCGAGTGTGCGTGTTCTGACAGCTGCCTCTATGCAGACGTCTCCACAGAGCCACTTCTGAATGCCCCGCAGCCCAGGACTGAAGGGATACACTAACAAGTGCACCGGTGTGAGCAACCACATATGCAGAAGGACGTCTTTCATCTCACAGAAGCGCGAACGTCTTGGCGTTCAAGCACATGGCAGAAACAAGGTGTGAACAGATGAGCTGCTGCTATTTTCTCCGTTCGGCATGCTTCGTTGTAGCTCTCTTGCCGGTCGCCGGCTTAGCGGCTTGCTTTGCGCGACTAGGTCTGCGGAGAGAAGGAGATAGCGCCGGAAACCTTGCCTTTTGCCTTCTTCGGCGCTGGAACCCGGTTGCTGCGCCTTCTCTTTGTCCATGTGCACACACACGATTCCTCAGCGAAAACCATGCAGAAACCTTTCCACGAGCACCCAGGGATGTGCACCCAGCACCACGTGCACGCACACGCAGCTAGAGAAAAGCACCTACCTTTTCACACACTGATGCCTAAGCAAACGCGTGGCCACACACACGCACACATCCGCAAGCGCGCCTACTCCCATCTATTGAGGGAAAGACGGACGAGCAACGTCCTGACAGGCTTGAGGGGAAAAACGTCCGTTGATGGTTGGCGTACTGCACGCCCGCCTACGGGGCTGCAGGGGAATCCACATTTGGAAGGTACCTGAAGATGTGTGCCTGTTCTTGGAGCTCCGCTAGTAGGGTAGCAAAGACACTCGTAGGCAGTACTGAATGCTGCTCCGTGCTACTTCTCCTCCGCTGGCAAATGCTTCACAGTCGCCCTAGGAAAGACGTTTAACAATCGATCTCCAAGAGGAACGAAACACGTGATGCCATAAGGCGAAAGAATAGCAGCGCATCTCTTCACAAGCTTGTCCCTGATCTATAGCTGAGGGCAAACACTTGTGTGCTTGTGGGAGAGCGTGTGTCTTTCCTGGAAGCGTTTGGGAGTTTTGCTCAGACGCGTGTTTCCTCAAGTTCAAGAATCAAGATCTAGGATACCTGCAGACAGGTGCCTGTTTGTGTGGAGACAGTCTGTTTGAAACTGTGTTCCTCAGCGCCCGCTCTTTCTCCCCGTCGCTCCACACGCCTGGGAGTCCCTTTCTTTCTCTCCACAAGCACGTGTGTTGACTTCGTCGCACATGTGCATCTGCACAAGCGTTGAGCTCAGCAGAGCGTGTCTCTTGACACTTGATGTGCGTTGGCTGTGTCTGCCTGCTCCAGTGAAGAGAGAAACGGGAAATCATCTTGGTAGAGGCAACAAAGCAAAAGCGAGGCAGGATTGACATCTGCTCAACAGAGACGGATTCCCTGCGCTGACACAGTTCACAGTTACACGAGAAGCAATCTGAGCGGTCCATCGACCGGAGACGTGTTTCCCAAGAGGTCGTTTAGCGAGTGAACAGCAGTGTGCGCGACTTTCAGGAGTGTGCCTGGAAAGTGCCAGAATCACCAGAGCATCTGTGCAAAAGCTGCTGCCTCTGTGACCGCATTGAGGCACGTTCCCGTGTCTGCGAGTACATAGACGGCTCTTCGCGTTCACTCCGAGGGAAACGGTCCGCTATTGCTTCTGTGCGTACAGACGCGATTCCCTTGTCTCTTGCGAACACAGGGAACTCTGTGCATCCAAATCTACAGGCTAAGGACGCGTCTGCATATGTTTTGGTGAACAATCGAGTGTGCGTGTTCTGACAGCTGCCTCTATGCAGACGTCTCCACAGAGCCACTTCTGAATGCCCCGCAGCCCAGGACTGAAGGGATACACTAACAAGTGCACCGGTGTGAGCAACCACATATGCAGAAGGACGTCTTTCATCTCACAGAAGCGCGAACGTCTTGGCGTTCAAGCACATGGCAGAAACAAGGTGTGAACAGATGAGCTGCTGCTATTTTCTCCGTTCGGCATGCTTCGTTGTAGCTCTCTTGCCGGTCGCCGGCTTAGCGGCTTGCTTTGCGCGACTAGGTCTGCGGAGAGAAGGAGATAGCGCCGGAAACCTTGCCTTTTGCCTTCTTCGGCGCTGGAACCCGGTTGCTGCGCCTTCTCTTTGTCCATGTGCACACACACGATTCCTCAGCGAAAACCATGCAGAAACCTTTCCACGAGCACCCAGGGATGTGCACCCAGCACCACGTGCACGCACACGCAGCTAGAGAAAAGCACCTACCTTTTCACACACTGATGCCTAAGCAAACGCGTGGCCACACACACGCACACATCCGCAAGCGCGCCTACTCCCATCTGTTGAGGGAAAGACGGACGAGCAACGTCCTGACAGGCTTGAGGGGAAAAACGTCCGTTGATGGTTGGCGTACTGCACGCCCGCCTACGGGGCTGCAGGGGAATCCACATTTGGAAGGTACCTGAAGATGTGTGCCTGTTCTTGGAGCTCCGCTAGTAGGGTAGCAAAGACACTCGTAGGCAGTACTGAATGCTGCTCCGTGCTACTTCTCCTCCGCTGGCAAATGCTTCACAGTCGCCCTAGGAAAGACGTTTAACAATCGATCTCCAAGAGGAACGAAACACATGATGCCATAAGGCGAAAGAATAGCAGGGCATCTCTTCACAAGCTTGTCCCTGATCTATAGCTGAGGGCAAACACTTGTGTGCTTGTGGGAGAGCGTGTGTCTTTCCTGGAAGCGTTTGGGAGTTTTGCTCAGACGCGTGTTTCCTCAAGTTCAAGAATCAAGATCTAGGATACCTGCAGACAGGTGCCTGTTTGTGTGGAGACAGTCTGTTTGAAACTGTGTTCCTCAGCGCCCGCTCTTTCTCCCCGTCGCTCCACACGCCTGGGAGTCCCTTTCTTTCTCTCCACAAGCACGTGTGTTGACTTCGTCGCACATGTGCATCTGCACAAGCGTTGAGCTCAGCAGAGCGTGTCTCTTGACACTTGATGTGCGTTGGCTGTGTCTGCGTGCTCCAGTGAAGAGAGAAACGGGAAATCATCTTGGTAGAGGCAACAAAGCAAAAGCGAGGCAGGATTGACATCTGCTCAACAGAGACGGATTCCCTGCGCTGACACAGTTCACAGTTACACGAGAAGCAATCTGAGCGGTCCATCGACCGGAGACGTGTTTCCCAAGAGGTCGTTTAGCGAGTGAACAGCAGTGTGCGCGGCTTTCAGGAGTGTGCCTGGAAAGTGCCAGAATCACCAGAGCATCTGTGCAAAAGCTGCTGCCTCTGTGACCGCATTGAGGCACGTTCCCGTGTCTGCGAGTACATAGACGGCTCTTCGCGTTCACTCCGAGGGAAACGGTCCGCTATTGCTTCTGTGCGTACAGACGCGATTCCCTTGTCTCTTGCGAACACAGGGAACTCTGTGCATCCAAATCTACAGGCTAAGGACGCGTCTGCATATGTTTTGGTGAACAATCGAGTGTGCGTGTTCTGACAGCTGCCTCTATGCAGACGTCTCCACAGAGCCACTTCTGAATGCCCCGCAGCCCAGGACTGAAGGGATACACTAACAAGTGCACCGGTGTGAGCAACTACGTACGCAGAAGGACGTCTTTCATCTCACAGAAGCGCGAACGTCTTGGCGTTCAAGCACATGGCAGAAACAAGGTGTGAACAGATGAGCTGCTGCTATTTTCTCCGTTCGACATGCTTCGTTGTAGCTCTCTTGCCGGTCGCCGGCTTAGCGGCTTGCTTTGCGCGACTAGGTCTGCGGAGAGAAGGAGATAGCGCCGGAAACCTTGCCTTTTGCCTTCTTCGGCGCTGGAACCCGGTTGCTGCGCCTTCTCTTTGTCCATGTGCACACACACGATTCCTCAGCGAAAACCATGCAGAAACCTTTCCACGAGCACCCAGGGATGTGCACCCAGCACCACGTGCACCCAGCACACGCAGCTAGAGAAAAGCACCTACCTTTTCATACACTGATGCCTAAGCAAACGCGTGGCCACACACACGCACACATCCGCAAGCGCGCCTACTCCCATCTATTGAGGGAAAGACGGACGAGCAACGTCCTGACAGGCTTGAGGGGAAAAACGTCCGTTGATGGTTGGCGTACTGCACGCCCGCCTACGGGGCTGCAGGGGAATCCACATTTGGAAGGTACCTGAAGATGTGTGCCTGTTCTTGGAGCTCCGCTAGTAGGGTAGCAAAGACACTCGTAGGCAGTACTGAATGCTGCTCCGTGCTACTTCTCCTCCGCTGGCAAATGCTTCACAGTCGCCCTAGGAAAGACGTTTAACAATCGATCTCCAAGAGGAACGAAACACATGATGGCATAAGGCGAAAGAATAGCAGGGCATCTCTTCACAAGCTTGTCCCTGATCTATAGCTGAGGGCAAACACTTGTGTGCTTGTGGGAGAGCGTGTGTCTTTCCTGGAAGCGTTTGGGAGTTTTGCTCAGACGCGTGTTTCCTCAAGTTCAAGAATCAAGATCTAGGATACCTGCAGACAGGTGCCTGTTTGTGTGGAGACAGTCTGTTTGAAACTGTGTTCCTCAGCGCCCGCTCTTTCTCCCCGTCGCTCCACACGCCTGGGAGTCCCTTTCTTTCTCTCCACAAGCACGTGTGTTGACTTCGTCGCACATGTGCATCTGCACAAGCGTTGAGCTCAGCAGAGCGTGTCTCTTGACACTTGATGTGCGTTGGCTGTGTCTGCGTGCTCCAGTGAAGAGAGAAACGGGAAATCATCTTGGTAGAGGCAACAAAGCAAAAGCGAGGCAGGATTGACATCTGCTCAACAGAGACGGATTCCCTGCGCTGACACAGTTCACAGTTACACGAGAAGCAATCTGAGCGGTCCATCGACCGGAGACGTGTTTCCCAAGAGGTCGTTTAGCGAGTGAACAGCAGTGTGCGCGGCTTTCAGGAGTGTGCCTGGAAAGTGCCAGAATCACCAGAGCATCTGTGCAAAAGCTGCTGCCTCTGTGACCGCATTGAGGCACGTTCCCGTGTCTGCGAGTACATAGACGGCTCTTCGCGTTCACTCCGAGGGAAACGGTCCGCTATTGCTTCTGTGCGTACAGACGCGATTCCCTTGTCTCTTGCGAACACAGGGAACTCTGTGCATCCAAATCTACAGGCTAAGGACGCGTCTGCATATGTTTTGGTGAACAATCGAGTGTGCGTGTTCTGACAGCTGCCTCTATGCAGACGTCTCCACAGAGCCACTTCTGAATGCCCCGCAGCCCAGGACTGAAGGGATACACTAACAAGTGCACCGGTGTGAGCAACTACGTACGCAGAAGGACGTCTTTCATCTCACAGAAGCGCGAACGTCTTGGCGTTCAAGCACATGGCAGAAACAAGGTGTGAACAGATGAGCTGCTGCTATTTTCTCCGTTCGACATGCTTCGTTGTAGCTCTCTTGCCGGTCGCCGGCTTAGCGGCTTGCTTTGCGCGACTAGGTCTGCGGAGAGAAGGAGATAGCGCCGGAAACCTTGCCTTTTGCCTTCTTCGGCGCTGGAACCCGGTTGCTGCGCCTTCTCTTTGTCCATGTGCACACACACGATTCCTCAGCGAAAACCATGCAGAAACCTTTCCACGAGCACCCAGGGATGTGCACCCAGCACCACGTGCACCCAGCACACGCAGCTAGAGAAAAGCACCTACCTTTTCATACACTGATGCCTAAGCAAACGCGTGGCCACACACACGCACACATCCGCAAGCGCGCCTACTCCCATCTATTGAGGGAAAGACGGACGAGCAACGTCCTGACAGGCTTGAGGGGAAAAACGTCCGTTGATGGTTGGCGTACTGCACGCCCGCCTACGGGGCTGCAGGGGAATCCACATTTGGAAGGTACCTGAAGATGTGTGCCTGTTCTTGGAGCTCCGCTAGTAGGGTAGCAAAGACACTCGTAGGCAGTACTGAATGCTGCTCCGTGCTACTTCTCCTCCGCTGGCAAATGCTTCACAGTCGCCCTAGGAAAGACGTTTAACAATCGATCTCCAAGAGGAACGAAACACATGATGGCATAAGGCGAAAGAATAGCAGGGCATCTCTTCACAAGCTTGTCCCTGATCTATAGCTGAGGGCAAACACTTGTGTGCTTGTGGGAGAGCGTGTGTCTTTCCTGGAAGCGTTTGGGAGTTTTGCTCAGACGCGTGTTTCCTCAAGTTCAAGAATCAAGATCTAGGATACCTGCAGACAGGTGCCTGTTTGTGTGGAGACAGTCTGTTTGAAACTGTGTTCCTCAGCGCCCGCTCTTTCTCCCCGTCGCTCCACACGCCTGGGAGTCCCTTTCTTTCTCTCCACAAGCACGTGTGTTGACTTCGTCGCACATGTGCATCTGCACAAGCGTTGAGCTCAGCAGAGCGTGTCTCTTGACACTTGATGTGCGTTGGCTGTGTCTGCGTGCTCCAGTGAAGAGAGAAACGGGAAATCATCTTGGTAGAGGCAACAAAGCAAAAGCGAGGCAGGATTGACATCTGCTCAACAGAGACGGATTCCCTGCGCTGACACAGTTCACAGTTACACGAGAAGCAATCTGAGCGGTCCATCGACCGGAGACGTGTTTCCCAAGAGGTCGTTTAGCGAGTGAACAGCAGTGTGCGCGGCTTTCAGGAGTGTGCCTGGAAAGTGCCAGAATCACCAGAGCATCTGTGCAAAAGCTGCTGCCTCTGTGACCGCATTGAGGCACGTTCCCGTGTCTGCGAGTACATAGACGGCTCTTCGCGTTCACTCCGAGGGAAACGGTCCGCTATTGCTTCTGTGCGTACAGACGCGATTCCCTTGTCTCTTGCGAACACAGGGAACTCTGTGCATCCAAATCTACAGGCTAAGGACGCGTCTGCATATGTTTTGGTGAACAATCGAGTGTGCGTGTTCTGACAGCTGCCTCTATGCAGACGTCTCCACAGAGCCACTTCTGAATGCCCCGCAGCCCAGGACTGAATGGATACACTAACAAGTGCACCGGTGTGAGCAACCACATACGCAGAAGGACGTCTTTCATCTCACAGAAGCGCGAACGTCTTGGCGTTCAAGCACATGGCAGAAACAAGGTGTGAACAGATGAGCTGCTGCTATTTTCTCCGTTCGACATGCTTCGTTGTAGCTCTCTTGCCGGTCGCCGGCTTAGCGGCTTGCTTTGCGCGACTAGGTCTGCGGAGAGAAGGAGATAGCGCCGGAAACCTTGCCTTTTGCCTTCTTCGGCGCTGGAACCCGGTTGCTGCGCCTTCTCTTTGTCCATGTGCACACACACGATTCCTCAGCGAAAACCATGCAGAAACCTTTCCACGAGCACCCAGGGATGTGCAGCCAGCACCACGTGCACGCACACGCAGCTAGAGAAAAGCACCTACCTTTTCACACACTGATGCCTAAGCAAACGCGTGGCCACACACACGCACACATCCGCAAGCGCGCCTACTCCCATCTGTTGAGGGAAAGACGGACGAGCAACGTCCTGACAGGCTTGAGGGGAAAAACGTCCGTTGATGGTTGGCGTACTGCACGCCCGCCTACGGGGCTGCAGGGGAATCCACATTTGGAAGGTACCTGAAGATGTGTGCCTGTTCTTGGAGCTCCGCTAGTAGGGTAGCAAAGACACTCGTAGGCAGTACTGAATGCTGCTCCGTGCTACTTCTCCTCCGCTGGCAAATGCTTCACAGTCGCCCTAGGAAAGACGTTTAACAATCGATCTCCAAGAGGAACGAAACACGTGATGCCATAAGGCGAAAGAATAGCAGCGCATCTCTTCACAAGCTTGTCCCTGATCTATAGCTGAGGGCAAACACTTGTGTGCTTGTGGGAGAGCGTGTGTCTTTCCTGGAAGCGTTTGGGAGTTTTGCTCAGACGCGTGTTTCCTCAAGTTCAAGAATCAAGATCTAGGATACCTGCAGACAGGTGCCTGTTTGTGTGGAGACAGTCTGTTTGAAACTGTGTTCCTCAGCGCCCGCTCTTTCTCCCCGTCGCTCCACACGCCTGGGAGTCCCTTTCTTTCTCTCCACAAGCACGTGTGTTGACTTCGTCGCACATGTGCATCTGCACAAGCGTTGAGCTCAGCAGAGCGTGTCTCTTGACACTTGATGTGCGTTGGCTGTGTCTGCGTGCTCCAGTGAAGAGAGAAACGGGAAATCATCTTGGTAGAGGCAACAAAGCAAAAGCGAGGCAGGATTGACATCTGCTCAACAGAGACGGATTCCCTGCGCTGACACAGTTCACAGTTACACGAGAAGCAATCTGAGCGGTCCGTCGACCGGAGACGTGTTTCCCAAGAGGTCGTTTAGCGAGTGAACAGCAGTGTGCGCGGCTTTCAGGAGTGTGCCTGGAAAGTGCCAGAATCACCAGAGCATCTGTGCAAAAGCTGCTGCCTCTGTGACCGCATTGAGGCACGTTCCCGTGTCTGCGAGTACATAGACGGCTCTTCGCGTTCACTCCGAGGGAAACGGTCCGCTATTGCTTCTGTGCGTACAGACGCGATTCCCTTGTCTCTTGCGAACACAGGGAACTCTGTGCATCCAAATCTACAGGCTAAGGACGCGTCTGCATATGTTTTGGTGAACAATCGAGTGTGCGTGTTCTGACAGCTGCCTCTATGCAGACGTCTCCACAGAGCCACTTCTGAATGCCCCGCAGCCCAGGACTGAAGAGATACACTAACAAGTGCACCGGTGTGAGCAACCACATATGCAGAAGGACGTCTTTCATCTCACAGAAGCGCGAACGTCTTGGCGTTCAAGCACATGGCAGAAACAAGGTGTGAACAGATGAGCTGCTGCTATTTTCTCCGTTCGGCATGCTTCGTTGTAGCTCTCTTGCCGGTCGCCGGCTTAGCGGCTTGCTTTGCGCGACTAGGTCTGCGGAGAGAAGGAGATAGCGCCGGAAACCTTGCCTTTTGCCTTCTTCGGCGCTGGAACCCGGTTGCTGCGCCTTCTCTTTGTCCATGTGCACACACACGATTCCTCAGCGAAAACCATGCAGAAACCTTTCCACGAGCACCCAGGGATGTGCACCCAGCACCACGTGCACGCACACGCAGCTAGAGAAAAGCACCTACCTTTTCACACACTGATGCCTAAGCAAACGCGTGGCCACACACACGCACACATCCGCAAGCGCGCCTACTCCCATCTGTTGAGGGAAAGACGGACGAGCAACGTCCTGACAGGCTTGAGGGGAAAAACGTCCGTTGATGGTTGGCGTACTGCACGCCCGCCTACGGGGCTGCAGGGGAATCCACATTTGGAAGGTACCTGAAGATGTGTGCCTGTTCTTGGAGCTCCGCTAGTAGGGTAGCAAAGACACTCGTAGGCAGTACTGAATGCTGCTCCGTGCTACTTCTCCTCCGCTGGCAAATGCTTCACAGTCGCCCTAGGAAAGACGTTTAACAATCGATCTCCAAGAGGAACGAAACACGTGATGCCATAAGGCGAAAGAATAGCAGCGCATCTCTTCACAAGCTTGTCCCTGATCTATAGCTGAGGGCAAACACTTGTGTGCTTGTGGGAGAGCGTGTGTCTTTCCTGGAAGCGTTTGGGAGTTTTGCTCAGACGCGTGTTTCCTCAAGTTCAAGAATCAAGATCTAGGATACCTGCAGACAGGTGCCTGTTTGTGTGGAGACAGTCTGTTTGAAACTGTGTTCCTCAGCGCCCGCTCTTTCTCCCCGTCGCTCCACACGCCTGGGAGTCCCTTTCTTTCTCTCCACAAGCACGTGTGTTGACTTCGTCGCACATGTGCATCTGCACAAGCGTTGAGCTCAGCAGAGCGTGTCTCTTGACACTTGATGTGCGTTGGCTGTGTCTGCGTGCTCCAGTGAAGAGAGAAACGGGAAATCATCTTGGTAGAGGCAACAAAGCAAAAGCGAGGCAGGATTGACATCTGCTCAACAGAGACGGATTCCCTGCGCTGACACAGTTCACAGTTACACGAGAAGCAATCTGAGCGGTCCATCGACCGGAGACGTGTTTCCCAAGAGGTCGTTTAGCGAGTGAACAGCAGTGTGCGCGGCTTTCAGGAGTGTGCCTGGAAAGTGCCAGAATCACCAGAGCATCTGTGCAAAAGCTGCTGCCTCTGTGACCGCATTGAGGCACGTTCCCGTGTCTGCGAGTACATAGACGGCTCTTCGCGTTCACTCCGAGGGAAACGGTCCGCTATTGCTTCTGTGCGTACAGACGCGATTCCCTTGTCTCTTGCGAACACAGGGAACTCTGTGCATCCAAATCTACAGGCTAAGGACGCGTCTGCATATGTTTTGGTGAACAATCGAGTGTGCGTGTTCTGACAGCTGCCTCTATGCAGACGTCTCCACAGAGCCACTTCTGAATGCCCCGCAGCCCAGGACTGAATGGATACACTAACAAGTGCACCGGTGTGAGCAACTACGTACGCAGAAGGACGTCTTTCATCTCACAGAAGCGCGAACGTCTTGGCGTTCAAGCACATGGCAGAAACAAGGTGTGAACAGATGAGCTGCTGCTATTTTCTCCGTTCGACATGCTTCGTTGTAGCTCTCTTGCCGGTCGCCGGCTTAGCGGCTTGCTTTGCGCGACTAGGTCTGCGGAGAGAAGGAGATAGCGCCGGAAACCTTGCCTTTTGCCTTCTTCGGCGCTGGAACCCGGTTGCTGCGCCTTCTCTTTGTCCATGTGCACACACACGATTCCTCAGCGAAAACCATGCAGAAACCTTTCCACGAGCACCCAGGGATGTGCACCCAGCACCACGTGCACGCACACGCAGCTAGAGAAAAGCACCTACCTTTTCACACACTGATGCCTAAGCAAACGCGTGGCCACACACACGCACACATCCGCAAGCGCGCCTACTCCCATCTGTTGAGGGAAAGACGGACGAGCAACGTCCTGACAGGCTTGAGGGGAAAAACGTCCGTTGATGGTTGGCGTACTGCACGCCCGCCTACGGGGCTGCAGGGGAATCCACATTTGGAAGGTACCTGAAGATGTGTGCCTGTTCTTGGAGCTCCGCTAGTAGGGTAGCAAAGACACTCGTAGGCAGTACTGAATGCTGCTCCGTGCTACTTCTCCTCCGCTGGCAAATGCTTCACAGTCGCCCTAGGAAAGACGTTTAACAATCGATCTCCAAGAGGAACGAAACACGTGATGCCATAAGGCGAAAGAATAGCAGGGCATCTCTTCACAAGCTTGTCCCTGATCTATAGCTGAGGGCAAACACTTGTGTGCTTGTGGGAGAGCGTGTGTCTTTCCTGGAAGCGTTTGGGAGTTTTGCTCAGACGCGTGTTTCCTCAAGTTCAAGAATCAAGATCTAGGATACCTGCAGACAGGTGCCTGTTTGTGTGGAGACAGTCTGTTTGAAACTGTGTTCCTCAGCGCCCGCTCTTTCTCCCCGTCGCTCCACACGCCTGGGAGTCCCTTTCTTTCTCTCCACAAGCACGTGTGTTGACTTCGTCGCACATGTGCATCTGCACAAGCGTTGAGCTCAGCAGAGCGTGTCTCTTGACACTTGATGTGCGTTGGCTGTGTCTGCGTGCTCCAGTGAAGAGAGAAACGGGAAATCATCTTGGTAGAGGCAACAAAGCAAAAGCGAGGCAGGATTGACATCTGCTCAACAGAGACGGATTCCCTGCGCTGACACAGTTCACAGTTACACGAGAAGCAATCTGAGCGGTCCATCGACCGGAGACGTGTTTCCCAAGAGGTCGTTTAGCGAGTGAACAGCAGTGTGCGCGGCTTTCAGGAGTGTGCCTGGAAAGTGCCAGAATCACCAGAGCATCTGTGCAAAAGCTGCTGCCTCTGTGACCGCATTGAGGCACGTTCCCGTGTCTGCGAGTACATAGACGGCTCTTCGCGTTCACTCCGAGGGAAACGGTCCGCTATTGCTTCTGTGCGTACAGACGCGATTCCCTTGTCTCTTGCGAACACAGGGAACTCTGTGCATCCAAATCTACAGGCTAAGGACGCGTCTGCATATGTTTTGGTGAACAATCGAGTGTGCGTGTTCTGACAGCTGCCTCTATGCAGACGTCTCCACAGAGCCACTTCTGAATGCCCCGCAGCCCAGGACTGAAGGGATACACTAACAAGTGCACCGGTGTGAGCAACCACATATGCAGAAGGACGTCTTTCATCTCACAGAAGCGCGAACGTCTTGGCGTTCAAGCACATGGCAGAAACAAGGTGTGAACAGATGAGCTGCTGCTATTTTCTCCGTTCGGCATGCTTCGTTGTAGCTCTCTTGCCGGTCGCCGGCTTAGCGGCTTGCTTTGCGCGACTAGGTCTGCGGAGAGAAGGAGATAGCGCCGGAAACCTTGCCTTTTGCCTTCTTCGGCGCTGGAACCCGGTTGCTGCGCCTTCTCTTTGTCCATGTGCACACACACGATTCCTCAGCGAAAACCATGCAGAAACCTTTCCACGAGCACCCAGGGATGTGCACCCAGCACCACGTGCACGCACACGCAGCTAGAGAAAAGCACCTACCTTTTCATACACTGATGCCTAAGCAAACGCGTGGCCACACACACGCACACATCCGCAAGCGCGCCTACTCCCATCTATTGAGGGAAAGACGGACGAGCAACGTCCTGACAGGCTTGAGGGGAAAAACGTCCGTTGATGGTTGGCGTACTGCACGCCCGCCTACGGGGCTGCAGGGGAATCCACATTTGGAAGGTACCTGAAGATGTGTGCCTGTTCTTGGAGCTCCGCTAGTAGGGTAGCAAAGACACTCGTAGGCAGTACTGAATGCTGCTCCGTGCTACTTCTCCTCCGCTGGCAAATGCTTCACAGTCGCCCTAGGAAAGACGTTTAACAATCGATCTCCAAGAGGAACGAAACACGTGATGCCATAAGGCGAAAGAATAGCAGCGCATCTCTTCACAAGCTTGTCCCTGATCTATAGCTGAGGGCAAACACTTGTGTGCTTGTGGGAGAGCGTGTGTCTTTCCTGGAAGCGTTTGGGAGTTTTGCTCAGACGCGTGTTTCCTCAAGTTCAAGAATCAAGATCTAGGATACCTGCAGACAGGTGCCTGTTTGTGTGGAGACAGTCTGTTTGAAACTGTGTTCCTCAGCGCCCGCTCTTTCTCCCCGTCGCTCCACACGCCTGGGAGTCCCTTTCTTTCTCTCCACAAGCACGTGTGTTGACTTCGTCGCACATGTGCATCTGCACAAGCGTTGAGCTCAGCAGAGCGTGTCTCTTGACACTTGATGTGCGTTGGCTGTGTCTGCCTGCTCCAGTGAAGAGAGAAACGGGAAATCATCTTGGTAGAGGCAACAAAGCAAAAGCGAGGCAGGATTGACATCTGCTCAACAGAGACGGATTCCCTGCGCTGACACAGTTCACAGTTACACGAGAAGCAATCTGAGCGGTCCATCGACCGGAGACGTGTTTCCCAAGAGGTCGTTTAGCGAGTGAACAGCAGTGTGCGCGACTTTCAGGAGTGTGCCTGGAAAGTGCCAGAATCACCAGAGCATCTGTGCAAAAGCTGCTGCCTCTGTGACCGCATTGAGGCACGTTCCCGTGTCTGCGAGTACATAGACGGCTCTTCGCGTTCACTCCGAGGGAAACGGTCCGCTATTGCTTCTGTGCGTACAGACGCGATTCCCTTGTCTCTTGCGAACACAGGGAACTCTGTGCATCCAAATCTACAGGCTAAGGACGCGTCTGCATATGTTTTGGTGAACAATCGAGTGTGCGTGTTCTGACAGCTGCCTCTATGCAGACGTCTCCACAGAGCCACTTCTGAATGCCCCGCAGCCCAGGACTGAAGGGATACACTAACAAGTGCACCGGTGTGAGCAACCACATATGCAGAAGGACGTCTTTCATCTCACAGAAGCGCGAACGTCTTGGCGTTCAAGCACATGGCAGAAACAAGGTGTGAACAGATGAGCTGCTGCTATTTTCTCCGTTCGGCATGCTTCGTTGTAGCTCTCTTGCCGGTCGCCGGCTTAGCGGCTTGCTTTGCGCGACTAGGTCTGCGGAGAGAAGGAGATAGCGCCGGAAACCTTGCCTTTTGCCTTCTTCGGCGCTGGAACCCGGTTGCTGCGCCTTCTCTTTGTCCATGTGCACACACACGATTCCTCAGCGAAAACCATGCAGAAACCTTTCCACGAGCACCCAGGGATGTGCACCCAGCACCACGTGCACGCACACGCAGCTAGAGAAAAGCACCTACCTTTTCACACACTGATGCCTAAGCAAACGCGTGGCCACACACACGCACACATCCGCAAGCGCGCCTACTCCCATCTATTGAGGGAAAGACGGACGAGCAACGTCCTGACAGGCTTGAGGGGAAAAACGTCCGTTGATGGTTGGCGTACTGCACGCCCGCCTACGGGGCTGCAGGGGAATCCACATTTGGAAGGTACCTGAAGATGTGTGCCTGTTCTTGGAGCTCCGCTAGTAGGGTAGCAAAGACACTCGTAGGCAGTACTGAATGCTGCTCCGTGCTACTTCTCCTCCGCTGGCAAATGCTTCACAGTCGCCCTAGGAAAGACGTTTAACAATCGATCTCCAAGAGGAACGAAACACGTGATGCCATAAGGCGAAAGAATAGCAGCGCATCTCTTCACAAGCTTGTCCCTGATCTATAGCTGAGGGCAAACACTTGTGTGCTTGTGGGAGAGCGTGTGTCTTTCCTGGAAGCGTTTGGGAGTTTTGCTCAGACGCGTGTTTCCTCAAGTTCAAGAATCAAGATCTAGGATACCTGCAGACAGGTGCCTGTTTGTGTGGAGACAGTCTGTTTGAAACTGTGTTCCTCAGCGCCCGCTCTTTCTCCCCGTCGCTCCACACGCCTGGGAGTCCCTTTCTTTCTCTCCACAAGCACGTGTGTTGACTTCGTCGCACATGTGCATCTGCACAAGCGTTGAGCTCAGCAGAGCGTGTCTCTTGACACTTGATGTGCGTTGGCTGTGTCTGCGTGCTCCAGTGAAGAGAGAAACGGGAAATCATCTTGGTAGAGGCAACAAAGCAAAAGCGAGGCAGGATTGACATCTGCTCAACAGAGACGGATTCCCTGCGCTGACACAGTTCACAGTTACACGAGAAGCAATCTGAGCGGTCCATCGACCGGAGACGTGTTTCCCAAGAGGTCGTTTAGCGAGTGAACAGCAGTGTGCGCGGCTTTCAGGAGTGTGCCTGGAAAGTGCCAGAATCACCAGAGCATCTGTGCAAAAGCTGCTGCCTCTGTGACCGCATTGAGGCACGTTCCCGTGTCTGCGAGTACATAGACGGCTCTTCGCGTTCACTCCGAGGGAAACGGTCCGCTATTGCTTCTGTGCGTACAGACGCGATTCCCTTGTCTCTTGCGAACACAGGGAACTCTGTGCATCCAAATCTACAGGCTAAGGACGCGTCTGCATATGTTTTGGTGAACAATCGAGTGTGCGTGTTCTGACAGCTGCCTCTATGCAGACGTCTCCACAGAGCCACTTCTGAATGCCCCGCAGCCCAGGACTGAAGGGATACACTAACAAGTGCACCGGTGTGAGCAACCACATATGCAGAAGGACGTCTTTCATCTCACAGAAGCGCGAACGTCTTGGCGTTCAAGCACATGGCAGAAACAAGGTGTGAACAGATGAGCTGCTGCTATTTTCTCCGTTCGGCATGCTTCGTTGTAGCTCTCTTGCCGGTCGCCGGCTTAGCGGCTTGCTTTGCGCGACTAGGTCTGCGGAGAGAAGGAGATAGCGCCGGAAACCTTGCCTTTTGCCTTCTTCGGCGCTGGAACCCGGTTGCTGCGCCTTCTCTTTGTCCATGTGCACACACACGATTCCTCAGCGAAAACCATGCAGAAACCTTTCCACGAGCACCCAGGGATGTGCACCCAGCACCACGTGCACGCACACGCAGCTAGAGAAAAGCACCTACCTTTTCATACACTGATGCCTAAGCAAACGCGTGGCCACACACACGCACACATCCGCAAGCGCGCCTACTCCCATCTATTGAGGGAAAGACGGACGAGCAACGTCCTGACAGGCTTGAGGGGAAAAACGTCCGTTGATGGTTGGCGTACTGCACGCCCGCCTACGGGGCTGCAGGGGAATCCACATTTGGAAGGTACCTGAAGATGTGTGCCTGTTCTTGGAGCTCCGCTAGTAGGGTAGCAAAGACACTCGTAGGCAGTACTGAATGCTGCTCCGTGCTACTTCTCCTCCGCTGGCAAATGCTTCACAGTCGCCCTAGGAAAGACGTTTAACAATCGATCTCCAAGAGGAACGAAACACGTGATGCCATAAGGCGAAAGAATAGCAGCGCATCTCTTCACAAGCTTGTCCCTGATCTATAGCTGAGGGCAAACACTTGTGTGCTTGTGGGAGAGCGTGTGTCTTTCCTGGAAGCGTTTGGGAGTTTTGCTCAGACGCGTGTTTCCTCAAGTTCAAGAATCAAGATCTAGGATACCTGCAGACAGGTGCCTGTTTGTGTGGAGACAGTCTGTTTGAAACTGTGTTCCTCAGCGCCCGCTCTTTCTCCCCGTCGCTCCACACGCCTGGGAGTCCCTTTCTTTCTCTCCACAAGCACGTGTGTTGACTTCGTCGCACATGTGCATCTGCACAAGCGTTGAGCTCAGCAGAGCGTGTCTCTTGACACTTGATGTGCGTTGGCTGTGTCTGCCTGCTCCAGTGAAGAGAGAAACGGGAAATCATCTTGGTAGAGGCAACAAAGCAAAAGCGAGGCAGGATTGACATCTGCTCAACAGAGACGGATTCCCTGCGCTGACACAGTTCACAGTTACACGAGAAGCAATCTGAGCGGTCCATCGACCGGAGACGTGTTTCCCAAGAGGTCGTTTAGCGAGTGAACAGCAGTGTGCGCGACTTTCAGGAGTGTGCCTGGAAAGTGCCAGAATCACCAGAGCATCTGTGCAAAAGCTGCTGCCTCTGTGACCGCATTGAGGCACGTTCCCGTGTCTGCGAGTACATAGACGGCTCTTCGCGTTCACTCCGAGGGAAACGGTCCGCTATTGCTTCTGTGCGTACAGACGCGATTCCCTTGTCTCTTGCGAACACAGGGAACTCTGTGCATCCAAATCTACAGGCTAAGGACGCGTCTGCATATGTTTTGGTGAACAATCGAGTGTGCGTGTTCTGACAGCTGCCTCTATGCAGACGTCTCCACAGAGCCACTTCTGAATGCCCCGCAGCCCAGGACTGAAGGGATACACTAACAAGTGCACCGGTGTGAGCAACCACATATGCAGAAGGACGTCTTTCATCTCACAGAAGCGCGAACGTCTTGGCGTTCAAGCACATGGCAGAAACAAGGTGTGAACAGATGAGCTGCTGCTATTTTCTCCGTTCGGCATGCTTCGTTGTAGCTCTCTTGCCGGTCGCCGGCTTAGCGGCTTGCTTTGCGCGACTAGGTCTGCGGAGAGAAGGAGATAGCGCCGGAAACCTTGCCTTTTGCCTTCTTCGGCGCTGGAACCCGGTTGCTGCGCCTTCTCTTTGTCCATGTGCACACACACGATTCCTCAGCGAAAACCATGCAGAAACCTTTCCACGAGCACCCAGGGATGTGCACCCAGCACCACGTGCACGCACACGCAGCTAGAGAAAAGCACCTACCTTTTCACACACTGATGCCTAAGCAAACGCGTGGCCACACACACGCACACATCCGCAAGCGCGCCTACTCCCATCTATTGAGGGAAAGACGGACGAGCAACGTCCTGACAGGCTTGAGGGGAAAAACGTCCGTTGATGGTTGGCGTACTGCACGCCCGCCTACGGGGCTGCAGGGGAATCCACATTTGGAAGGTACCTGAAGATGTGTGCCTGTTCTTGGAGCTCCGCTAGTAGGGTAGCAAAGACACTCGTAGGCAGTACTGAATGCTGCTCCGTGCTACTTCTCCTCCGCTGGCAAATGCTTCACAGTCGCCCTAGGAAAGACGTTTAACAATCGATCTCCAAGAGGAACGAAACACGTGATGCCATAAGGCGAAAGAATAGCAGCGCATCTCTTCACAAGCTTGTCCCTGATCTATAGCTGAGGGCAAACACTTGTGTGCTTGTGGGAGAGCGTGTGTCTTTCCTGGAAGCGTTTGGGAGTTTTGCTCAGACGCGTGTTTCCTCAAGTTCAAGAATCAAGATCTAGGATACCTGCAGACAGGTGCCTGTTTGTGTGGAGACAGTCTGTTTGAAACTGTGTTCCTCAGCGCCCGCTCTTTCTCCCCGTCGCTCCACACGCCTGGGAGTCCCTTTCTTTCTCTCCACAAGCACGTGTGTTGACTTCGTCGCACATGTGCATCTGCACAAGCGTTGAGCTCAGCAGAGCGTGTCTCTTGACACTTGATGTGCGTTGGCTGTGTCTGCGTGCTCCAGTGAAGAGAGAAACGGGAAATCATCTTGGTAGAGGCAACAAAGCAAAAGCGAGGCAGGATTGACATCTGCTCAACAGAGACGGATTCCCTGCGCTGACACAGTTCACAGTTACACGAGAAGCAATCTGAGCGGTCCATCGACCGGAGACGTGTTTCCCAAGAGGTCGTTTAGCGAGTGAACAGCAGTGTGCGCGGCTTTCAGGAGTGTGCCTGGAAAGTGCCAGAATCACCAGAGCATCTGTGCAAAAGCTGCTGCCTCTGTGACCGCATTGAGGCACGTTCCCGTGTCTGCGAGTACATAGACGGCTCTTCGCGTTCACTCCGAGGGAAACGGTCCGCTATTGCTTCTGTGCGTACAGACGCGATTCCCTTGTCTCTTGCGAACACAGGGAACTCTGTGCATCCAAATCTACAGGCTAAGGACGCGTCTGCATATGTTTTGGTGAACAATCGAGTGTGCGTGTTCTGACAGCTGCCTCTATGCAGACGTCTCCACAGAGCCACTTCTGAATGCCCCGCAGCCCAGGACTGAAGGGATACACTAACAAGTGCACCGGTGTGAGCAACTACGTACGCAGAAGGACGTCTTTCATCTCACAGAAGCGCGAACGTCTTGGCGTTCAAGCACATGGCAGAAACAAGGTGTGAACAGATGAGCTGCTGCTATTTTCTCCGTTCGACATGCTTCGTTGTAGCTCTCTTGCCGGTCGCCGGCTTAGCGGCTTGCTTTGCGCGACTAGGTCTGCGGAGAGAAGGAGATAGCGCCGGAAACCTTGCCTTTTGCCTTCTTCGGCGCTGGAACCCGGTTGCTGCGCCTTCTCTTTGTCCATGTGCACACACACGATTCCTCAGCGAAAACCATGCAGAAACCTTTCCACGAGCACCCAGGGATGTGCACCCAGCACCACGTGCACCCAGCACACGCAGCTAGAGAAAAGCACCTACCTTTTCATACACTGATGCCTAAGCAAACGCGTGGCCACACACACGCACACATCCGCAAGCGCGCCTACTCCCATCTATTGAGGGAAAGACGGACGAGCAACGTCCTGACAGGCTTGAGGGGAAAAACGTCCGTTGATGGTTGGCGTACTGCACGCCCGCCTACGGGGCTGCAGGGGAATCCACATTTGGAAGGTACCTGAAGATGTGTGCCTGTTCTTGGAGCTCCGCTAGTAGGGTAGCAAAGACACTCGTAGGCAGTACTGAATGCTGCTCCGTGCTACTTCTCCTCCGCTGGCAAATGCTTCACAGTCGCCCTAGGAAAGACGTTTAACAATCGATCTCCAAGAGGAACGAAACACATGATGCCATAAGGCGAAAGAATAGCAGGGCATCTCTTCACAAGCTTGTCCCTGATCTATAGCTGAGGGCAAACACTTGTGTGCTTGTGGGAGAGCGTGTGTCTTTCCTGGAAGCGTTTGGGAGTTTTGCTCAGACGCGTGTTTCCTCAAGTTCAAGAATCAAGATCTAGGATACCTGCAGACAGGTGCCTGTTTGTGTGGAGACAGTCTGTTTGAAACTGTGTTCCTCAGCGCCCGCTCTTTCTCCCCGTCGCTCCACACGCCTGGGAGTCCCTTTCTTTCTCTCCACAAGCACGTGTGTTGACTTCGTCGCACATGTGCATCTGCACAAGCGTTGAGCTCAGCAGAGCGTGTCTCTTGACACTTGATGTGCGTTGGCTGTGTCTGCGTGCTCCAGTGAAGAGAGAAACGGGAAATCATCTTGGTAGAGGCAACAAAGCAAAAGCGAGGCAGGATTGACATCTGCTCAACAGAGACGGATTCCCTGCGCTGACACAGTTCACAGTTACACGAGAAGCAATCTGAGCGGTCCATCGACCGGAGACGTGTTTCCCAAGAGGTCGTTTAGCGAGTGAACAGCAGTGTGCGCGGCTTTCAGGAGTGTGCCTGGAAAGTGCCAGAATCACCAGAGCATCTGTGCAAAAGCTGCTGCCTCTGTGACCGCATTGAGGCACGTTCCCGTGTCTGCGAGTACATAGACGGCTCTTCGCGTTCACTCCGAGGGAAACGGTCCGCTATTGCTTCTGTGCGTACAGACGCGATTCCCTTGTCTCTTGCGAACACAGGGAACTCTGTGCATCCAAATCTACAGGCTAAGGACGCGTCTGCATATGTTTTGGTGAACAATCGAGTGTGCGTGTTCTGACAGCTGCCTCTATGCAGACGTCTCCACAGAGCCACTTCTGAATGCCCCGCAGCCCAGGACTGAATGGATACACTAACAAGTGCACCGGTGTGAGCAACTACGTACGCAGAAGGACGTCTTTCATCTCACAGAAGCGCGAACGTCTTGGCGTTCAAGCACATGGCAGAAACAAGGTGTGAACAGATGAGCTGCTGCTATTTTCTCCGTTCGACATGCTTCGTTGTAGCTCTCTTGCCGGTCGCCGGCTTAGCGGCTTGCTTTGCGCGACTAGGTCTGCGGAGAGAAGGAAATAGCGCCGGAAACCTTGCCTTTTGCCTTCTTCGGCGCTGGAACCCGGTTGCTGCGCCTTCTCTTTGTCCATGTGCACACACACGATTCCTCAGCGAAAACCATGCAGAAACCTTTCCACGAGCACCCAGGGATGTGCACCCAGCACCACGTGCACGCACACGCAGCTAGAGAAAAGCACCTACCTTTTCACACACTGATGCCTAAGCAAACGCGTGGCCACACACACGCACACATCCGCAAGCGCGCCTACTCCCATCTGTTGAGGGAAAGACGGACGAGCAACGTCCTGACAGGCTTGAGGGGAAAAACGTCCGTTGATGGTTGGCGTACTGCACGCCCGCCTACGGGGCTGCAGGGGAATCCACATTTGGAAGGTACCTGAAGATGTGTGCCTGTTCTTGGAGCTCCGCTAGTAGGGTAGCAAAGACACTCGTAGGCAGTACTGAATGCTGCTCCGTGCTACTTCTCCTCCGCTGGCAAATGCTTCACAGTCGCCCTAGGAAAGACGTTTAACAATCGATCTCCAAGAGGAACGAAACACATGATGCCATAAGGCGAAAGAATAGCAGGGCATCTCTTCACAAGCTTGTCCCTGATCTATAGCTGAGGGCAAACACTTGTGTGCTTGTGGGAGAGCGTGTGTCTTTCCTGGAAGCGTTTGGGAGTTTTGCTCAGACGCGTGTTTCCTCAAGTTCAAGAATCAAGATCTAGGATACCTGCAGACAGGTGCCTGTTTGTGTGGAGACAGTCTGTTTGAAACTGTGTTCCTCAGCGCCCGCTCTTTCTCCCCGTCGCTCCACACGCCTGGGAGTCCCTTTCTTTCTCTCCACAAGCACGTGTGTTGACTTCGTCGCACATGTGCATCTGCACAAGCGTTGAGCTCAGCAGAGCGTGTCTCTTGACACTTGATGTGCGTTGGCTGTGTCTGCGTGCTCCAGTGAAGAGAGAAACGGGAAATCATCTTGGTAGAGGCAACAAAGCAAAAGCGAGGCAGGATTGACATCTGCTCAACAGAGACGGATTCCCTGCGCTGACACAGTTCACAGTTACACGAGAAGCAATCTGAGCGGTCCATCGACCGGAGACGTGTTTCCCAAGAGGTCGTTTAGCGAGTGAACAGCAGTGTGCGCGGCTTTCAGGAGTGTGCCTGGAAAGTGCCAGAATCACCAGAGCATCTGTGCAAAAGCTGCTGCCTCTGTGACCGCATTGAGGCACGTTCCCGTGTCTGCGAGTACATAGACGGCTCTTCGCGTTCACTCCGAGGGAAACGGTCCGCTATTGCTTCTGTGCGTACAGACGCGATTCCCTTGTCTCTTGCGAACACAGGGAACTCTGTGCATCCAAATCTACAGGCTAAGGACGCGTCTGCATATGTTTTGGTGAACAATCGAGTGTGCGTGTTCTGACAGCTGCCTCTATGCAGACGTCTCCACAGAGCCACTTCTGAATGCCCCGCAGCCCAGGACTGAAGGGATACACTAACAAGTGCACCGGTGTGAGCAACCACATATGCAGAAGGACGTCTTTCATCTCACAGAAGCGCGAACGTCTTGGCGTTCAAGCACATGGCAGAAACAAGGTGTGAACAGATGAGCTGCTGCTATTTTCTCCGTTCGGCATGCTTCGTTGTAGCTCTCTTGCCGGTCGCCGGCTTAGCGGCTTGCTTTGCGCGACTAGGTCTGCGGAGAGAAGGAGATAGCGCCGGAAACCTTGCCTTTTGCCTTCTTCGGCGCTGGAACCCGGTTGCTGCGCCTTCTCTTTGTCCATGTGCACACACACGATTCCTCAGCGAAAACCATGCAGAAACCTTTCCACGAGCACCCAGGGATGTGCACCCAGCACCACGTGCACGCACACGCAGCTAGAGAAAAGCACCTACCTTTTCACACACTGATGCCTAAGCAAACGCGTGGCCACACACACGCACACATCCGCAAGCGCGCCTACTCCCATCTATTGAGGGAAAGACGGACGAGCAACGTCCTGACAGGCTTGAGGGGAAAAACGTCCGTTGATGGTTGGCGTACTGCACGCCCGCCTACGGGGCTGCAGGGGAATCCACATTTGGAAGGTACCTGAAGATGTGTGCCTGTTCTTGGAGCTCCGCTAGTAGGGTAGCAAAGACACTCGTAGGCAGTACTGAATGCTGCTCCGTGCTACTTCTCCTCCGCTGGCAAATGCTTCACAGTCGCCCTAGGAAAGACGTTTAACAATCGATCTCCAAGAGGAACGAAACACGTGATGCCATAAGGCGAAAGAATAGCAGCGCATCTCTTCACAAGCTTGTCCCTGATCTATAGCTGAGGGCAAACACTTGTGTGCTTGTGGGAGAGCGTGTGTCTTTCCTGGAAGCGTTTGGGAGTTTTGCTCAGACGCGTGTTTCCTCAAGTTCAAGAATCAAGATCTAGGATACCTGCAGACAGGTGCCTGTTTGTGTGGAGACAGTCTGTTTGAAACTGTGTTCCTCAGCGCCCGCTCTTTCTCCCCGTCGCTCCACACGCCTGGGAGTCCCTTTCTTTCTCTCCACAAGCACGTGTGTTGACTTCGTCGCACATGTGCATCTGCACAAGCGTTGAGCTCAGCAGAGCGTGTCTCTTGACACTTGATGTGCGTTGGCTGTGTCTGCCTGCTCCAGTGAAGAGAGAAACGGGAAATCATCTTGGTAGAGGCAACAAAGCAAAAGCGAGGCAGGATTGACATCTGCTCAACAGAGACGGATTCCCTGCGCTGACACAGTTCACAGTTACACGAGAAGCAATCTGAGCGGTCCATCGACCGGAGACGTGTTTCCCAAGAGGTCGTTTAGCGAGTGAACAGCAGTGTGCGCGACTTTCAGGAGTGTGCCTGGAAAGTGCCAGAATCACCAGAGCATCTGTGCAAAAGCTGCTGCCTCTGTGACCGCATTGAGGCACGTTCCCGTGTCTGCGAGTACATAGACGGCTCTTCGCGTTCACTCCGAGGGAAACGGTCCGCTATTGCTTCTGTGCGTACAGACGCGATTCCCTTGTCTCTTGCGAACACAGGGAACTCTGTGCATCCAAATCTACAGGCTAAGGACGCGTCTGCATATGTTTTGGTGAACAATCGAGTGTGCGTGTTCTGACAGCTGCCTCTATGCAGACGTCTCCACAGAGCCACTTCTGAATGCCCCGCAGCCCAGGACTGAAGGGATACACTAACAAGTGCACCGGTGTGAGCAACCACATATGCAGAAGGACGTCTTTCATCTCACAGAAGCGCGAACGTCTTGGCGTTCAAGCACATGGCAGAAACAAGGTGTGAACAGATGAGCTGCTGCTATTTTCTCCGTTCGGCATGCTTCGTTGTAGCTCTCTTG
Source organism: Patagioenas fasciata (assembly GCF_037038585.1). Lineage (NCBI taxonomy): Eukaryota > Metazoa > Chordata > Aves > Columbiformes > Columbidae > Patagioenas > Patagioenas fasciata. The sequence continues at coordinate 50,452,345 of NC_092523.1, read as the reverse complement.
CCGGTCGCCGGCTTAGCGGCTTGCTTTGCGCGACTAGGTCTGCGGAGAGAAGGAGATAGCGCCGGAAACCTTGCCTTTTGCCTTCTTCGGCGCTGGAACCCGGTTGCTGCGCCTTCTCTTTGTCCATGTGCACACACACGATTCCTCAGCGAAAACCATGCAGAAACCTTTCCACGAGCACCCAGGGATGTGCACCCAGCACCACGTGCACGCACACGCAGCTAGAGAAAAGCACCTACCTTTTCATACACTGATGCCTAAGCAAACGCGTGGCCACACACACGCACACATCCGCAAGCGCGCCTACTCCCATCTATTGAGGGAAAGACGGACGAGCAACGTCCTGACAGGCTTGAGGGGAAAAACGTCCGTTGATGGTTGGCGTACTGCACGCCCGCCTACGGGGCTGCAGGGGAATCCACATTTGGAAGGTACCTGAAGATGTGTGCCTGTTCTTGGAGCTCCGCTAGTAGGGTAGCAAAGACACTCGTAGGCAGTACTGAATGCTGCTCCGTGCTACTTCTCCTCCGCTGGCAAATGCTTCACAGTCGCCCTAGGAAAGACGTTTAACAATCGATCTCCAAGAGGAACGAAACACGTGATGCCATAAGGCGAAAGAATAGCAGCGCATCTCTTCACAAGCTTGTCCCTGATCTATAGCTGAGGGCAAACACTTGTGTGCTTGTGGGAGAGCGTGTGTCTTTCCTGGAAGCGTTTGGGAGTTTTGCTCAGACGCGTGTTTCCTCAAGTTCAAGAATCAAGATCTAGGATACCTGCAGACAGGTGCCTGTTTGTGTGGAGACAGTCTGTTTGAAACTGTGTTCCTCAGCGCCCGCTCTTTCTCCCCGTCGCTCCACACGCCTGGGAGTCCCTTTCTTTCTCTCCACAAGCACGTGTGTTGACTTCGTCGCACATGTGCATCTGCACAAGCGTTGAGCTCAGCAGAGCGTGTCTCTTGACACTTGATGTGCGTTGGCTGTGTCTGCGTGCTCCAGTGAAGAGAGAAACGGGAAATCATCTTGGTAGAGGCAACAAAGCAAAAGCGAGGCAGGATTGACATCTGCTCAACAGAGACGGATTCCCTGCGCTGACACAGTTCACAGTTACACGAGAAGCAATCTGAGCGGTCCATCGACCGGAGACGTGTTTCCCAAGAGGTCGTTTAGCGAGTGAACAGCAGTGTGCGCGACTTTCAGGAGTGTGCCTGGAAAGTGCCAGAATCACCAGAGCATCTGTGCAAAAGCTGCTGCCTCTGTGACCGCATTGAGGCACGTTCCCGTGTCTGCGAGTACATAGACGGCTCTTCGCGTTCACTCCGAGGGAAACGGTCCGCTATTGCTTCTGTGCGTACAGACGCGATTCCCTTGTCTCTTGCGAACACAGGGAACTCTGTGCATCCAAATCTACAGGCTAAGGACGCGTCTGCATATGTTTTGGTGAACAATCGAGTGTGCGTGTTCTGACAGCTGCCTCTATGCAGACGTCTCCACAGAGCCACTTCTGAATGCCCCGCAGCCCAGGACTGAAGGGATACACTAACAAGTGCACCGGTGTGAGCAACCACATATGCAGAAGGACGTCTTTCATCTCACAGAAGCGCGAACGTCTTGGCGTTCAAGCACATGGCAGAAACAAGGTGTGAACAGATGAGCTGCTGCTATTTTCTCCGTTCGGCATGCTTCGTTGTAGCTCTCTTGCCGGTCGCCGGCTTAGCGGCTTGCTTTGCGCGACTAGGTCTGCGGAGAGAAGGAGATAGCGCCGGAAACCTTGCCTTTTGCCTTCTTCGGCGCTGGAACCCGGTTGCTGCGCCTTCTCTTTGTCCATGTGCACACACACGATTCCTCAGCGAAAACCATGCAGAAACCTTTCCACGAGCACCCAGGGATGTGCACCCAGCACCACGTGCACGCACACGCAGCTAGAGAAAAGCACCTACCTTTTCACACACTGATGCCTAAGCAAACGCGTGGCCACACACACGCACACATCCGCAAGCGCGCCTACTCCCATCTATTGAGGGAAAGACGGACGAGCAACGTCCTGACAGGCTTGAGGGGAAAAACGTCCGTTGATGGTTGGCGTACTGCACGCCCGCCTACGGGGCTGCAGGGGAATCCACATTTGGAAGGTACCTGAAGATGTGTGCCTGTTCTTGGAGCTCCGCTAGTAGGGTAGCAAAGACACTCGTAGGCAGTACTGAATGCTGCTCCGTGCTACTTCTCCTCCGCTGGCAAATGCTTCACAGTCGCCCTAGGAAAGACGTTTAACAATCGATCTCCAAGAGGAACGAAACACGTGATGCCATAAGGCGAAAGAATAGCAGCGCATCTCTTCACAAGCTTGTCCCTGATCTATAGCTGAGGGCAAACACTTGTGTGCTTGTGGGAGAGCGTGTGTCTTTCCTGGAAGCGTTTGGGAGTTTTGCTCAGACGCGTGTTTCCTCAAGTTCAAGAATCAAGATCTAGGATACCTGCAGACAGGTGCCTGTTTGTGTGGAGACAGTCTGTTTGAAACTGTGTTCCTCAGCGCCCGCTCTTTCTCCCCGTCGCTCCACACGCCTGGGAGTCCCTTTCTTTCTCTCCACAAGCACGTGTGTTGACTTCGTCGCACATGTGCATCTGCACAAGCGTTGAGCTCAGCAGAGCGTGTCTCTTGACACTTGATGTGCGTTGGCTGTGTCTGCCTGCTCCAGTGAAGAGAGAAACGGGAAATCATCTTGGTAGAGGCAACAAAGCAAAAGCGAGGCAGGATTGACATCTGCTCAACAGAGACGGATTCCCTGCGCTGACACAGTTCACAGTTACACGAGAAGCAATCTGAGCGGTCCATCGACCGGAGACGTGTTTCCCAAGAGGTCGTTTAGCGAGTGAACAGCAGTGTGCGCGGCTTTCAGGAGTGTGCCTGGAAAGTGCCAGAATCACCAGAGCATCTGTGCAAAAGCTGCTGCCTCTGTGACCGCATTGAGGCACGTTCCCGTGTCTGCGAGTACATAGACGGCTCTTCGCGTTCACTCCGAGGGAAACGGTCCGCTATTGCTTCTGTGCGTACAGACGCGATTCCCTTGTCTCTTGCGAACACAGGGAACTCTGTGCATCCAAATCTACAGGCTAAGGACGCGTCTGCATATGTTTTGGTGAACAATCGAGTGTGCGTGTTCTGACAGCTGCCTCTATGCAGACGTCTCCACAGAGCCACTTCTGAATGCCCCGCAGCCCAGGACTGAAGGGATACACTAACAAGTGCACCGGTGTGAGCAACTACGTACGCAGAAGGACGTCTTTCATCTCACAGAAGCGCGAACGTCTTGGCGTTCAAGCACATGGCAGAAACAAGGTGTGAACAGATGAGCTGCTGCTATTTTCTCCGTTCGACATGCTTCGTTGTAGCTCTCTTGCCGGTCGCCGGCTTAGCGGCTTGCTTTGCGCGACTAGGTCTGCGGAGAGAAGGAGATAGCGCCGGAAACCTTGCCTTTTGCCTTCTTCGGCGCTGGAACCCGGTTGCTGCGCCTTCTCTTTGTCCATGTGCACACACACGATTCCTCAGCGAAAACCATGCAGAAACCTTTCCACGAGCACCCAGGGATGTGCACCCAGCACCACGTGCACCCAGCACACGCAGCTAGAGAAAAGCACCTACCTTTTCATACACTGATGCCTAAGCAAACGCGTGGCCACACACACGCACACATCCGCAAGCGCGCCTACTCCCATCTATTGAGGGAAAGACGGACGAGCAACGTCCTGACAGGCTTGAGGGGAAAAACGTCCGTTGATGGCTGGCGTACTGCACGCCCGCCTACGGGGCTGCAGGGGAATCCACATTTGGAAGGTACCTGAAGATGTGTGCCTGTTCTTGGAGCTCCGCTAGTAGGGTAGCAAAGACACTCGTAGGCAGTACTGAATGCTGCTCCGTGCTACTTCTCCTCCGCTGGCAAATGCTTCACAGTCGCCCTAGGAAAGACGTTTAACAATCGATCTCCAAGAGGAACGAAACACATGATGCCATAAGGCGAAAGAATAGCAGGGCATCTCTTCACAAGCTTGTCCCTGATCTATAGCTGAGGGCAAACACTTGTGTGCTTGTGGGAGAGCGTGTGTCTTTCCTGGAAGCGTTTGGGAGTTTTGCTCAGACGCGTGTTTCCTCAAGTTCAAGAATCAAGATCTAGGATACCTGCAGACAGGTGCCTGTTTGTGTGGAGACAGTCTGTTTGAAACTGTGTTCCTCAGCGCCCGCTCTTTCTCCCCGTCGCTCCACACGCCTGGGAGTCCCTTTCTTTCTCTCCACAAGCACGTGTGTTGACTTCGTCGCACATGTGCATCTGCACAAGCGTTGAGCTCAGCAGAGCGTGTCTCTTGACACTTGATGTGCGTTGGCTGTGTCTGCCTGCTCCAGTGAAGAGAGAAACGGGAAATCATCTTGGTAGAGGCAACAAAGCAAAAGCGAGGCAGGATTGACATCTGCTCAACAGAGACGGATTCCCTGCGCTGACACAGTTCACAGTTACACGAGAAGCAATCTGAGCGGTCCATCGACCGGAGACGTGTTTCCCAAGAGGTCGTTTAGCGAGTGAACAGCAGTGTGCGCGGCTTTCAGGAGTGTGCCTGGAAAGTGCCAGAATCACCAGAGCATCTGTGCAAAAGCTGCTGCCTCTGTGACCGCATTGAGGCACGTTCCCGTGTCTGCGAGTACATAGACGGCTCTTCGCGTTCACTCCGAGGGAAACGGTCCGCTATTGCTTCTGTGCGTACAGACGCGATTCCCTTGTCTCTTGCGAACACAGGGAACTCTGTGCATCCAAATCTACAGGCTAAGGACGCGTCTGCATATGTTTTGGTGAACAATCGAGTGTGCGTGTTCTGACAGCTGCCTCTATGCAGACGTCTCCACAGAGCCACTTCTGAATGCCCCGCAGCCCAGGACTGAATGGATACACTAACAAGTGCACCGGTGTGAGCAACTACGTACGCAGAAGGACGTCTTTCATCTCACAGAAGCGCGAACGTCTTGGCGTTCAAGCACATGGCAGAAACAAGGTGTGAACAGATGAGCTGCTGCTATTTTCTCCGTTCGGCATGCTTCGTTGTAGCTCTCTTGCCGGTCGCCGGCTTAGCGGCTTGCTTTGCGCGACTAGGTCTGCGGAGAGAAGGAGATAGCGCCGGAAACCTTGCCTTTTGCCTTCTTCGGCGCTGGAACCCGGTTGCTGCGCCTTCTCTTTGTCCATGTGCACACACACGATTCCTCAGCGAAAACCATGCAGAAACCTTTCCACGAGCACCCAGGGATGTGCACCCAGCACCACGTGCACGCACACGCAGCTAGAGAAAAGCACCTACCTTTTCACACACTGATGCCTAAGCAAACGCGTGGCCACACACACGCACACATCCGCAAGCGCGCCTACTCCCATCTGTTGAGGGAAAGACGGACGAGCAACGTCCTGACAGGCTTGAGGGGAAAAACGTCCGTTGATGGTTGGCGTACTGCACGCCCGCCTACGGGGCTGCAGGGGAATCCACATTTGGAAGGTACCTGAAGATGTGTGCCTGTTCTTGGAGCTCCGCTAGTAGGGTAGCAAAGACACTCGTAGGCAGTACTGAATGCTGCTCCGTGCTACTTCTCCTCCGCTGGCAAATGCTTCACAGTCGCCCTAGGAAAGACGTTTAACAATCGATCTCCAAGAGGAACGAAACACATGATGCCATAAGGCGAAAGAATAGCAGGGCATCTCTTCACAAGCTTGTCCCTGATCTATAGCTGAGGGCAAACACTTGTGTGCTTGTGGGAGAGCGTGTGTCTTTCCTGGAAGCGTTTGGGAGTTTTGCTCAGACGCGTGTTTCCTCAAGTTCAAGAATCAAGATCTAGGATACCTGCAGACAGGTGCCTGTTTGTGTGGAGACAGTCTGTTTGAAACTGTGTTCCTCAGCGCCCGCTCTTTCTCCCCGTCGCTCCACACGCCTGGGAGTCCCTTTCTTTCTCTCCACAAGCACGTGTGTTGACTTCGTCGCACATGTGCATCTGCACAAGCGTTGAGCTCAGCAGAGCGTGTCTCTTGACACTTGATGTGCGTTGGCTGTGTCTGCGTGCTCCAGTGAAGAGAGAAACGGGAAATCATCTTGGTAGAGGCAACAAAGCAAAAGCGAGGCAGGATTGACATCTGCTCAACAGAGACGGATTCCCTGCGCTGACACAGTTCACAGTTACACGAGAAGCAATCTGAGCGGTCCATCGACCGGAGACGTGTTTCCCAAGAGGTCGTTTAGCGAGTGAACAGCAGTGTGCGCGGCTTTCAGGAGTGTGCCTGGAAAGTGCCAGAATCACCAGAGCATCTGTGCAAAAGCTGCTGCCTCTGTGACCGCATTGAGGCACGTTCCCGTGTCTGCGAGTACATAGACGGCTCTTCGCGTTCACTCCGAGGGAAACGGTCCGCTATTGCTTCTGTGCGTACAGACGCGATTCCCTTGTCTCTTGCGAACACAGGGAACTCTGTGCATCCAAATCTACAGGCTAAGGACGCGTCTGCATATGTTTTGGTGAACAATCGAGTGTGCGTGTTCTGACAGCTGCCTCTATGCAGACGTCTCCACAGAGCCACTTCTGAATGCCCCGCAGCCCAGGACTGAAGGGATACACTAACAAGTGCACCGGTGTGAGCAACCACATACGCAGAAGGACGTCTTTCATCTCACAGAAGCGCGAACGTCTTGGCGTTCAAGCACATGGCAGAAACAAGGTGTGAACAGATGAGCTGCTGCTATTTTCTCCGTTCGGCATGCTTCGTTGTAGCTCTCTTGCCGGTCGCCGGCTTAGCGGCTTGCTTTGCGCGACTAGGTCTGCGGAGAGAAGGAGATAGCGCCGGAAACCTTGCCTTTTGCCTTCTTCGGCGCTGGAACCCGGTTGCTGCGCCTTCTCTTTGTCCATGTGCACACACACGATTCCTCAGCGAAAACCATGCAGAAACCTTTCCACGAGCACCCAGGGATGTGCAGCCAGCACCACGTGCACGCACACGCAGCTAGAGAAAAGCACCTACCTTTTCACACACTGATGCCTAAGCAAACGCGTGGCCACACACACGCACACATCCGCAAGCGCGCCTACTCCCATCTATTGAGGGAAAGACGGACGAGCAACGTCCTGACAGGCTTGAGGGGAAAAACGTCCGTTGATGGTTGGCGTACTGCACGCCCGCCTACGGGGCTGCAGGGGAATCCACATTTGGAAGGTACCTGAAGATGTGTGCCTGTTCTTGGAGCTCCGCTAGTAGGGTAGCAAAGACACTCGTAGGCAGTACTGAATGCTGCTCCGTGCTACTTCTCCTCCGCTGGCAAATGCTTCACAGTCGCCCTAGGAAAGACGTTTAACAATCGATCTCCAAGAGGAACGAAACACGTGATGCCATAAGGCGAAAGAATAGCAGCGCATCTCTTCACAAGCTTGTCCCTGATCTATAGCTGAGGGCAAACACTTGTGTGCTTGTGGGAGAGCGTGTGTCTTTCCTGGAAGCGTTTGGGAGTTTTGCTCAGACGCGTGTTTCCTCAAGTTCAAGAATCAAGATCTAGGATACCTGCAGACAGGTGCCTGTTTGTGTGGAGACAGTCTGTTTGAAACTGTGTTCCTCAGCGCCCGCTCTTTCTCCCCGTCGCTCCACACGCCTGGGAGTCCCTTTCTTTCTCTCCACAAGCACGTGTGTTGACTTCGTCGCACATGTGCATCTGCACAAGCGTTGAGCTCAGCAGAGCGTGTCTCTTGACACTTGATGTGCGTTGGCTGTGTCTGCGTGCTCCAGTGAAGAGAGAAACGGGAAATCATCTTGGTAGAGGCAACAAAGCAAAAGCGAGGCAGGATTGACATCTGCTCAACAGAGACGGATTCCCTGCGCTGACACAGTTCACAGTTACACGAGAAGCAATCTGAGCGGTCCATCGACCGGAGACGTGTTTCCCAAGAGGTCGTTTAGCGAGTGAACAGCAGTGTGCGCGACTTTCAGGAGTGTGCCTGGAAAGTGCCAGAATCACCAGAGCATCTGTGCAAAAGCTGCTGCCTCTGTGACCGCATTGAGGCACGTTCCCGTGTCTGCGAGTACATAGACGGCTCTTCGCGTTCACTCCGAGGGAAACGGTCCGCTATTGCTTCTGTGCGTACAGACGCGATTCCCTTGTCTCTTGCGAACACAGGGAACTCTGTGCATCCAAATCTACAGGCTAAGGACGCGTCTGCATATGTTTTGGTGAACAATCGAGTGTGCGTGTTCTGACAGCTGCCTCTATGCAGACGTCTCCACAGAGCCACTTCTGAATGCCCCGCAGCCCAGGACTGAAGGGATACACTAACAAGTGCACCGGTGTGAGCAACCACATATGCAGAAGGACGTCTTTCATCTCACAGAAGCGCGAACGTCTTGGCGTTCAAGCACATGGCAGAAACAAGGTGTGAACAGATGAGCTGCTGCTATTTTCTCCGTTCGGCATGCTTCGTTGTAGCTCTCTTGCCGGTCGCCGGCTTAGCGGCTTGCTTTGCGCGACTAGGTCTGCGGAGAGAAGGAGATAGCGCCGGAAACCTTGCCTTTTGCCTTCTTCGGCGCTGGAACCCGGTTGCTGCGCCTTCTCTTTGTCCATGTGCACACACACGATTCCTCAGCGAAAACCATGCAGAAACCTTTCCACGAGCACCCAGGGATGTGCACCCAGCACCACGTGCACGCACACGCAGCTAGAGAAAAGCACCTACCTTTTCACACACTGATGCCTAAGCAAACGCGTGGCCACACACACGCACACATCCGCAAGCGCGCCTACTCCCATCTATTGAGGGAAAGACGGACGAGCAACGTCCTGACAGGCTTGAGGGGAAAAACGTCCGTTGATGGTTGGCGTACTGCACGCCCGCCTACGGGGCTGCAGGGGAATCCACATTTGGAAGGTACCTGAAGATGTGTGCCTGTTCTTGGAGCTCCGCTAGTAGGGTAGCAAAGACACTCGTAGGCAGTACTGAATGCTGCTCCGTGCTACTTCTCCTCCGCTGGCAAATGCTTCACAGTCGCCCTAGGAAAGACGTTTAACAATCGATCTCCAAGAGGAACGAAACACGTGATGCCATAAGGCGAAAGAATAGCAGCGCATCTCTTCACAAGCTTGTCCCTGATCTATAGCTGAGGGCAAACACTTGTGTGCTTGTGGGAGAGCGTGTGTCTTTCCTGGAAGCGTTTGGGAGTTTTGCTCAGACGCGTGTTTCCTCAAGTTCAAGAATCAAGATCTAGGATACCTGCAGACAGGTGCCTGTTTGTGTGGAGACAGTCTGTTTGAAACTGTGTTCCTCAGCGCCCGCTCTTTCTCCCCGTCGCTCCACACGCCTGGGAGTCCCTTTCTTTCTCTCCACAAGCACGTGTGTTGACTTCGTCGCACATGTGCATCTGCACAAGCGTTGAGCTCAGCAGAGCGTGTCTCTTGACACTTGATGTGCGTTGGCTGTGTCTGCCTGCTCCAGTGAAGAGAGAAACGGGAAATCATCTTGGTAGAGGCAACAAAGCAAAAGCGAGGCAGGATTGACATCTGCTCAACAGAGACGGATTCCCTGCGCTGACACAGTTCACAGTTACACGAGAAGCAATCTGAGCGGTCCATCGACCGGAGACGTGTTTCCCAAGAGGTCGTTTAGCGAGTGAACAGCAGTGTGCGCGGCTTTCAGGAGTGTGCCTGGAAAGTGCCAGAATCACCAGAGCATCTGTGCAAAAGCTGCTGCCTCTGTGACCGCATTGAGGCACGTTCCCGTGTCTGCGAGTACATAGACGGCTCTTCGCGTTCACTCCGAGGGAAACGGTCCGCTATTGCTTCTGTGCGTACAGACGCGATTCCCTTGTCTCTTGCGAACACAGGGAACTCTGTGCATCCAAATCTACAGGCTAAGGACGCGTCTGCATATGTTTTGGTGAACAATCGAGTGTGCGTGTTCTGACAGCTGCCTCTATGCAGACGTCTCCACAGAGCCACTTCTGAATGCCCCGCAGCCCAGGACTGAAGGGATACACTAACAAGTGCACCGGTGTGAGCAACCACATATGCAGAAGGACGTCTTTCATCTCACAGAAGCGCGAACGTCTTGGCGTTCAAGCACATGGCAGAAACAAGGTGTGAACAGATGAGCTGCTGCTATTTTCTCCGTTCGGCATGCTTCGTTGTAGCTCTCTTGCCGGTCGCCGGCTTAGCGGCTTGCTTTGCGCGACTAGGTCTGCGGAGAGAAGGAGATAGCGCCGGAAACCTTGCCTTTTGCCTTCTTCGGCGCTGGAACCCGGTTGCTGCGCCTTCTCTTTGTCCATGTGCACACACACGATTCCTCAGCGAAAACCATGCAGAAACCTTTCCACGAGCACCCAGGGATGTGCACCCAGCACCACGTGCACGCACACGCAGCTAGAGAAAAGCACCTACCTTTTCACACACTGATGCCTAAGCAAACGCGTGGCCACACACACGCACACATCCGCAAGCGCGCCTACTCCCATCTATTGAGGGAAAGACGGACGAGCAACGTCCTGACAGGCTTGAGGGGAAAAACGTCCGTTGATGGTTGGCGTACTGCACGCCCGCCTACGGGGCTGCAGGGGAATCCACATTTGGAAGGTACCTGAAGATGTGTGCCTGTTCTTGGAGCTCCGCTAGTAGGGTAGCAAAGACACTCGTAGGCAGTACTGAATGCTGCTCCGTGCTACTTCTCCTCCGCTGGCAAATGCTTCACAGTCGCTCTAGGAAAGACGTTTAACAATCGATCTCCAAGAGGAACGAAACATGTGATGCCATAAGGCGAAAGAATAGCAGCGCATCTCTTCACAAGCTTGTCCCTGATCTATAGCTGAGGGCAAACACTTGTGTGCTTGTGGGAGAGCGTGTGTCTTTCCTGGAAGCGTTTGGGAGTTTTGCTCAGACGCGTGTTTCCTCAAGTTCAAGAATCAAGATCTAGGATACCTGCAGACAGGTGCCTGTTTGTGTGGAGACAGTCTGTTTGAAACTGTGTTCCTCAGCGCCCGCTCTTTCTCCCCGTCGCTCCACACGCCTGGGAGTCCCTTTCTTTCTCTCCACAAGCACGTGTGTTGACTTCGTCGCACATGTGCATCTGCACAAGCGTTGAGCTCAGCAGAGCGTGTCTCTTGACACTTGATGTGCGTTGGCTGTGTCTGCCTGCTCCAGTGAAGAGAGAAACGGGAAATCATCTTGGTAGAGGCAACAAAGCAAAAGCGAGGCAGGATTGACATCTGCTCAACAGAGACGGATTCCCTGCGCTGACACAGTTCACAGTTACACGAGAAGCAATCTGAGCGGTCCATCGACCGGAGACGTGTTTCCCAAGAGGTCGTTTAGCGAGTGAACAGCAGTGTGCGCGACTTTCAGGAGTGTGCCTGGAAAGTGCCAGAATCACCAGAGCATCTGTGCAAAAGCTGCTGCCTCTGTGACCGCATTGAGGCACGTTCCCGTGTCTGCGAGTACATAGACGGCTCTTCGCGTTCACTCCGAGGGAAACGGTCCGCTATTGCTTCTGTGCGTACAGACGCGATTCCCTTGTCTCTTGCGAACACAGGGAACTCTGTGCATCCAAATCTACAGGCTAAGGACGCGTCTGCATATGTTTTGGTGAACAATCGAGTGTGCGTGTTCTGACAGCTGCCTCTATGCAGACGTCTCCACAGAGCCACTTCTGAATGCCCCGCAGCCCAGGACTGAAGGGATACACTAACAAGTGCACCGGTGTGAGCAACCACATATGCAGAAGGACGTCTTTCATCTCACAGAAGCGCGAACGTCTTGGCGTTCAAGCACATGGCAGAAACAAGGTGTGAACAGATGAGCTGCTGCTATTTTCTCCGTTCGGCATGCTTCGTTGTAGCTCTCTTGCCGGTCGCCGGCTTAGCGGCTTGCTTTGCGCGACTAGGTCTGCGGAGAGAAGGAGATAGCGCCGGAAACCTTGCCTTTTGCCTTCTTCGGCGCTGGAACCCGGTTGCTGCGCCTTCTCTTTGTCCATGTGCACACACACGATTCCTCAGCGAAAACCATGCAGAAACCTTTCCACGAGCACCCAGGGATGTGCACCCAGCACCACGTGCACGCACACGCAGCTAGAGAAAAGCACCTACCTTTTCACACACTGATGCCTAAGCAAACGCGTGGCCACACACACGCACACATCCGCAAGCGCGCCTACTCCCATCTATTGAGGGAAAGACGGACGAGCAACGTCCTGACAGGCTTGAGGGGAAAAACGTCCGTTGATGGTTGGCGTACTGCACGCCCGCCTACGGGGCTGCAGGGGAATCCACATTTGGAAGGTACCTGAAGATGTGTGCCTGTTCTTGGAGCTCCGCTAGTAGGGTAGCAAAGACACTCGTAGGCAGTACTGAATGCTGCTCCGTGCTACTTCTCCTCCGCTGGCAAATGCTTCACAGTCGCCCTAGGAAAGACGTTTAACAATCGATCTCCAAGAGGAACGAAACACGTGATGCCATAAGGCGAAAGAATAGCAGCGCATCTCTTCACAAGCTTGTCCCTGATCTATAGCTGAGGGCAAACACTTGTGTGCTTGTGGGAGAGCGTGTGTCTTTCCTGGAAGCGTTTGGGAGTTTTGCTCAGACGCGTGTTTCCTCAAGTTCAAGAATCAAGATCTAGGATACCTGCAGACAGGTGCCTGTTTGTGTGGAGACAGTCTGTTTGAAACTGTGTTCCTCAGCGCCCGCTCTTTCTCCCCGTCGCTCCACACGCCTGGGAGTCCCTTTCTTTCTCTCCACAAGCACGTGTGTTGACTTCGTCGCACATGTGCATCTGCACAAGCGTTGAGCTCAGCAGAGCGTGTCTCTTGACACTTGATGTGCGTTGGCTGTGTCTGCCTGCTCCAGTGAAGAGAGAAACGGGAAATCATCTTGGTAGAGGCAACAAAGCAAAAGCGAGGCAGGATTGACATCTGCTCAACAGAGACGGATTCCCTGCGCTGACACAGTTCACAGTTACACGAGAAGCAATCTGAGCGGTCCATCGACCGGAGACGTGTTTCCCAAGAGGTCGTTTAGCGAGTGAACAGCAGTGTGCGCGACTTTCAGGAGTGTGCCTGGAAAGTGCCAGAATCACCAGAGCATCTGTGCAAAAGCTGCTGCCTCTGTGACCGCATTGAGGCACGTTCCCGTGTCTGCGAGTACATAGACGGCTCTTCGCGTTCACTCCGAGGGAAACGGTCCGCTATTGCTTCTGTGCGTACAGACGCGATTCCCTTGTCTCTTGCGAACACAGGGAACTCTGTGCATCCAAATCTACAGGCTAAGGACGCGTCTGCATATGTTTTGGTGAACAATCGAGTGTGCGTGTTCTGACAGCTGCCTCTATGCAGACGTCTCCACAGAGCCACTTCTGAATGCCCCGCAGCCCAGGACTGAATGGATACACTAACAAGTGCACCGGTGTGAGCAACTACGTACGCAGAAGGACGTCTTTCATCTCACAGAAGCGCGAACGTCTTGGCGTTCAAGCACATGGCAGAAACAAGGTGTGAACAGATGAGCTGCTGCTATTTTCTCCGTTCGACATGCTTCGTTGTAGCTCTCTTGCCGGTCGCCGGCTTAGCGGCTTGCTTTGCGCGACTAGGTCTGCGGAGAGAAGGAGATAGCGCCGGAAACCTTGCCTTTTGCCTTCTTCGGCGCTGGAACCCGGTTGCTGCGCCTTCTCTTTGTCCATGTGCACACACACGATTCCTCAGCGAAAACCATGCAGAAACCTTTCCACGAGCACCCAGGGATGTGCACCCAGCACCACGTGCACGCACACGCAGCTAGAGAAAAGCACCTACCTTTTCACACACTGATGCCTAAGCAAACGCGTGGCCACACACACGCACACATCCGCAAGCGCGCCTACTCCCATCTATTGAGGGAAAGACGGACGAGCAACGTCCTGACAGGCTTGAGGGGAAAAACGTCCGTTGATGGTTGGCGTACTGCACGCCCGCCTACGGGGCTGCAGGGGAATCCACATTTGGAAGGTACCTGAAGATGTGTGCCTGTTCTTGGAGCTCCGCTAGTAGGGTAGCAAAGACACTCGTAGGCAGTACTGAATGCTGCTCCGTGCTACTTCTCCTCCGCTGGCAAATGCTTCACAGTCGCCCTAGGAAAGACGTTTAACAATCGATCTCCAAGAGGAACGAAACACATGATGCCATAAGGCGAAAGAATAGCAGGGCATCTCTTCACAAGCTTGTCCCTGATCTATAGCTGAGGGCAAACACTTGTGTGCTTGTGGGAGAGCGTGTGTCTTTCCTGGAAGCGTTTGGGAGTTTTGCTCAGACGCGTGTTTCCTCAAGTTCAAGAATCAAGATCTAGGATACCTGCAGACAGGTGCCTGTTTGTGTGGAGACAGTCTGTTTGAAACTGTGTTCCTCAGCGCCCGCTCTTTCTCCCCGTCGCTCCACACGCCTGGGAGTCCCTTTCTTTCTCTCCACAAGCACGTGTGTTGACTTCGTCGCACATGTGCATCTGCACAAGCGTTGAGCTCAGCAGAGCGTGTCTCTTGACACTTGATGTGCGTTGGCTGTGTCTGCGTGCTCCAGTGAAGAGAGAAACGGGAAATCATCTTGGTAGAGGCAACAAAGCAAAAGCGAGGCAGGATTGACATCTGCTCAACAGAGACGGATTCCCTGCGCTGACACAGTTCACAGTTACACGAGAAGCAATCTGAGCGGTCCATCGACCGGAGACGTGTTTCCCAAGAGGTCGTTTAGCGAGTGAACAGCAGTGTGCGCGGCTTTCAGGAGTGTGCCTGGAAAGTGCCAGAATCACCAGAGCATCTGTGCAAAAGCTGCTGCCTCTGTGACCGCATTGAGGCACGTTCCCGTGTCTGCGAGTACATAGACGGCTCTTCGCGTTCACTCCGAGGGAAACGGTCCGCTATTGCTTCTGTGCGTACAGACGCGATTCCCTTGTCTCTTGCGAACACAGGGAACTCTGTGCATCCAAATCTACAGGCTAAGGACGCGTCTGCATATGTTTTGGTGAACAATCGAGTGTGCGTGTTCTGACAGCTGCCTCTATGCAGACGTCTCCACAGAGCCACTTCTGAATGCCCCGCAGCCCAGGACTGAAGGGATACACTAACAAGTGCACCGGTGTGAGCAACCACATATGCAGAAGGACGTCTTTCATCTCACAGAAGCGCGAACGTCTTGGCGTTCAAGCACATGGCAGAAACAAGGTGTGAACAGATGAGCTGCTGCTATTTTCTCCGTTCGGCATGCTTCGTTGTAGCTCTCTTGCCGGTCGCCGGCTTAGCGGCTTGCTTTGCGCGACTAGGTCTGCGGAGAGAAGGAGATAGCGCCGGAAACCTTGCCTTTTGCCTTCTTCGGCGCTGGAACCCGGTTGCTGCGCCTTCTCTTTGTCCATGTGCACACACACGATTCCTCAGCGAAAACCATGCAGAAACCTTTCCACGAGCACCCAGGGATGTGCACCCAGCACCACGTGCACGCACACGCAGCTAGAGAAAAGCACCTACCTTTTCACACACTGATGCCTAAGCAAACGCGTGGCCACACACACGCACACATCCGCAAGCGCGCCTACTCCCATCTATTGAGGGAAAGACGGACGAGCAACGTCCTGACAGGCTTGAGGGGAAAAACGTCCGTTGATGGTTGGCGTACTGCACGCCCGCCTACGGGGCTGCAGGGGAATCCACATTTGGAAGGTACCTGAAGATGTGTGCCTGTTCTTGGAGCTCCGCTAGTAGGGTAGCAAAGACACTCGTAGGCAGTACTGAATGCTGCTCCGTGCTACTTCTCCTCCGCTGGCAAATGCTTCACAGTCGCCCTAGGAAAGACGTTTAACAATCGATCTCCAAGAGGAACGAAACACGTGATGCCATAAGGCGAAAGAATAGCAGCGCATCTCTTCACAAGCTTGTCCCTGATCTATAGCTGAGGGCAAACACTTGTGTGCTTGTGGGAGAGCGTGTGTCTTTCCTGGAAGCGTTTGGGAGTTTTGCTCAGACGCGTGTTTCCTCAAGTTCAAGAATCAAGATCTAGGATACCTGCAGACAGGTGCCTGTTTGTGTGGAGACAGTCTGTTTGAAACTGTGTTCCTCAGCGCCCGCTCTTTCTCCCCGTCGCTCCACACGCCTGGGAGTCCCTTTCTTTCTCTCCACAAGCACGTGTGTTGACTTCGTCGCACATGTGCATCTGCACAAGCGTTGAGCTCAGCAGAGCGTGTCTCTTGACACTTGATGTGCGTTGGCTGTGTCTGCCTGCTCCAGTGAAGAGAGAAACGGGAAATCATCTTGGTAGAGGCAACAAAGCAAAAGCGAGGCAGGATTGACATCTGCTCAACAGAGACGGATTCCCTGCGCTGACACAGTTCACAGTTACACGAGAAGCAATCTGAGCGGTCCATCGACCGGAGACGTGTTTCCCAAGAGGTCGTTTAGCGAGTGAACAGCAGTGTGCGCGGCTTTCAGGAGTGTGCCTGGAAAGTGCCAGAATCACCAGAGCATCTGTGCAAAAGCTGCTGCCTCTGTGACCGCATTGAGGCACGTTCCCGTGTCTGCGAGTACATAGACGGCTCTTCGCGTTCACTCCGAGGGAAACGGTCCGCTATTGCTTCTGTGCGTACAGACGCGATTCCCTTGTCTCTTGCGAACACAGGGAACTCTGTGCATCCAAATCTACAGGCTAAGGACGCGTCTGCATATGTTTTGGTGAACAATCGAGTGTGCGTGTTCTGACAGCTGCCTCTATGCAGACGTCTCCACAGAGCCACTTCTGAATGCCCCGCAGCCCAGGACTGAAGGGATACACTAACAAGTGCACCGGTGTGAGCAACCACATATGCAGAAGGACGTCTTTCATCTCACAGAAGCGCGAACGTCTTGGCGTTCAAGCACATGGCAGAAACAAGGTGTGAACAGATGAGCTGCTGCTATTTTCTCCGTTCGGCATGCTTCGTTGTAGCTCTCTTGCCGGTCGCCGGCTTAGCGGCTTGCTTTGCGCGACTAGGTCTGCGGAGAGAAGGAGATAGCGCCGGAAACCTTGCCTTTTGCCTTCTTCGGCGCTGGAACCCGGTTGCTGCGCCTTCTCTTTGTCCATGTGCACACACACGATTCCTCAGCGAAAACCATGCAGAAACCTTTCCACGAGCACCCAGGGATGTGCACCCAGCACCACGTGCACGCACACGCAGCTAGAGAAAAGCACCTACCTTTTCACACACTGATGCCTAAGCAAACGCGTGGCCACACACACGCACACATCCGCAAGCGCGCCTACTCCCATCTATTGAGGGAAAGACGGACGAGCAACGTCCTGACAGGCTTGAGGGGAAAAACGTCCGTTGATGGTTGGCGTACTGCACGCCCGCCTACGGGGCTGCAGGGGAATCCACATTTGGAAGGTACCTGAAGATGTGTGCCTGTTCTTGGAGCTCCGCTAGTAGGGTAGCAAAGACACTCGTAGGCAGTACTGAATGCTGCTCCGTGCTACTTCTCCTCCGCTGGCAAATGCTTCACAGTCGCTCTAGGAAAGACGTTTAACAATCGATCTCCAAGAGGAACGAAACACGTGATGCCATAAGGCGAAAGAATAGCAGCGCATCTCTTCACAAGCTTGTCCCTGATCTATAGCTGAGGGCAAACACTTGTGTGCTTGTGGGAGAGCGTGTGTCTTTCCTGGAAGCGTTTGGGAGTTTTGCTCAGACGCGTGTTTCCTCAAGTTCAAGAATCAAGATCTAGGATACCTGCAGACAGGTGCCTGTTTGTGTGGAGACAGTCTGTTTGAAACTGTGTTCCTCAGCGCCCGCTCTTTCTCCCCGTCGCTCCACACGCCTGGGAGTCCCTTTCTTTCTCTCCACAAGCACGTGTGTTGACTTCGTCGCACATGTGCATCTGCACAAGCGTTGAGCTCAGCAGAGCGTGTCTCTTGACACTTGATGTGCGTTGGCTGTGTCTGCCTGCTCCAGTGAAGAGAGAAACGGGAAATCATCTTGGTAGAGGCAACAAAGCAAAAGCGAGGCAGGATTGACATCTGCTCAACAGAGACGGATTCCCTGCGCTGACACAGTTCACAGTTACACGAGAAGCAATCTGAGCGGTCCATCGACCGGAGACGTGTTTCCCAAGAGGTCGTTTAGCGAGTGAACAGCAGTGTGCGCGACTTTCAGGAGTGTGCCTGGAAAGTGCCAGAATCACCAGAGCATCTGTGCAAAAGCTGCTGCCTCTGTGACCGCATTGAGGCACGTTCCCGTGTCTGCGAGTACATAGACGGCTCTTCGCGTTCACTCCGAGGGAAACGGTCCGCTATTGCTTCTGTGCGTACAGACGCGATTCCCTTGTCTCTTGCGAACACAGGGAACTCTGTGCATCCAAATCTACAGGCTAAGGACGCGTCTGCATATGTTTTGGTGAACAATCGAGTGTGCGTGTTCTGACAGCTGCCTCTATGCAGACGTCTCCACAGAGCCACTTCTGAATGCCCCGCAGCCCAGGACTGAAGGGATACACTAACAAGTGCACCGGTGTGAGCAACCACATATGCAGAAGGACGTCTTTCATCTCACAGAAGCGCGAACGTCTTGGCGTTCAAGCACATGGCAGAAACAAGGTGTGAACAGATGAGCTGCTGCTATTTTCTCCGTTCGGCATGCTTCGTTGTAGCTCTCTTGCCGGTCGCCGGCTTAGCGGCTTGCTTTGCGCGACTAGGTCTGCGGAGAGAAGGAGATAGCGCCGGAAACCTTGCCTTTTGCCTTCTTCGGCGCTGGAACCCGGTTGCTGCGCCTTCTCTTTGTCCATGTGCACACACACGATTCCTCAGCGAAAACCATGCAGAAACCTTTCCACGAGCACCCAGGGATGTGCACCCAGCACCACGTGCACGCACACGCAGCTAGAGAAAAGCACCTACCTTTTCACACACTGATGCCTAAGCAAACGCGTGGCCACACACACGCACACATCCGCAAGCGCGCCTACTCCCATCTATTGAGGGAAAGACGGACGAGCAACGTCCTGACAGGCTTGAGGGGAAAAACGTCCGTTGACGGTTGGCGTACTGCACGCCCGCCTACGGGGCTGCAGGGGAATCCACATTTGGAAGGTACCTGAAGATGTGTGCCTGTTCTTGGAGCTCCGCTAGTAGGGTAGCAAAGACACTCGTAGGCAGTACTGAATGCTGCTCCGTGCTACTTCTCCTCCGCTGGCAAATGCTTCACAGTCGCCCTAGGAAAGACGTTTAACAATCGATCTCCAAGAGGAACGAAACACGTGATGCCATAAGGCGAAAGAATAGCAGCGCATCTCTTCACAAGCTTGTCCCTGATCTATAGCTGAGGGCAAACACTTGTGTGCTTGTGGGAGAGCGTGTGTCTTTCCTGGAAGCGTTTGGGAGTTTTGCTCAGACGCGTGTTTCCTCAAGTTCAAGAATCAAGATCTAGGATACCTGCAGACAGGTGCCTGTTTGTGTGGAGACAGTCTGTTTGAAACTGTGTTCCTCAGCGCCCGCTCTTTCTCCCCGTCGCTCCACACGCCTGGGAGTCCCTTTCTTTCTCTCCACAAGCACGTGTGTTGACTTCGTCGCACATGTGCATCTGCACAAGCGTTGAGCTCAGCAGAGCGTGTCTCTTGACACTTGATGTGCGTTGGCTGTGTCTGCCTGCTCCAGTGAAGAGAGAAACGGGAAATCATCTTGGTAGAGGCAACAAAGCAAAAGCGAGGCAGGATTGACATCTGCTCAACAGAGACGGATTCCCTGCGCTGACACAGTTCACAGTTACACGAGAAGCAATCTGAGCGGTCCATCGACCGGAGACGTGTTTCCCAAGAGGTCGTTTAGCGAGTGAACAGCAGTGTGCGCGACTTTCAGGAGTGTGCCTGGAAAGTGCCAGAATCACCAGAGCATCTGTGCAAAAGCTGCTGCCTCTGTGACCGCATTGAGGCACGTTCCCGTGTCTGCGAGTACATAGACGGCTCTTCGCGTTCACTCCGAGGGAAACGGTCCGCTATTGCTTCTGTGCGTACAGACGCGATTCCCTTGTCTCTTGCGAACACAGGGAACTCTGTGCATCCAAATCTACAGGCTAAGGACGCGTCTGCATATGTTTTGGTGAACAATCGAGTGTGCGTGTTCTGACAGCTGCCTCTATGCAGACGTCTCCACAGAGCCACTTCTGAATGCCCCGCAGCCCAGGACTGAAGGGATACACTAACAAGTGCACCGGTGTGAGCAACTACGTACGCAGAAGGACGTCTTTCATCTCACAGAAGCGCGAACGTCTTGGCGTTCAAGCACATGGCAGAAACAAGGTGTGAACAGATGAGCTGCTGCTATTTTCTCCGTTCGACATGCTTCGTTGTAGCTCTCTTGCCGGTCGCCGGCTTAGCGGCTTGCTTTGCGCGACTAGGTCTGCGGAGAGAAGGAGATAGCGCCGGAAACCTTGCCTTTTGCCTTCTTCGGCGCTGGAACCCGGTTGCTGCGCCTTCTCTTTGTCCATGTGCACACACACGATTCCTCAGCGAAAACCATGCAGAAACCTTTCCACGAGCACCCAGGGATGTGCACCCAGCACCACGTGCACGCACACGCAGCTAGAGAAAAGCACCTACCTTTTCACACACTGATGCCTAAGCAAACGCGTGGCCACACACACGCACACATCCGCAAGCGCGCCTACTCCCATCTATTGAGGGAAAGACGGACGAGCAACGTCCTGACAGGCTTGAGGGGAAAAACGTCCGTTGATGGTTGGCGTACTGCACGCCCGCCTACGGGGCTGCAGGGGAATCCACATTTGGAAGGTACCTGAAGATGTGTGCCTGTTCTTGGAGCTCCGCTAGTAGGGTAGCAAAGACACTCGTAGGCAGTACTGAATGCTGCTCCGTGCTACTTCTCCTCCGCTGGCAAATGCTTCACAGTCGCCCTAGGAAAGACGTTTAACAATCGATCTCCAAGAGGAACGAAACACATGATGCCATAAGGCGAAAGAATAGCAGGGCATCT
The DNA here is from genome assembly GCF_037038585.1 of Patagioenas fasciata. Classification (NCBI taxonomy): domain Eukaryota; kingdom Metazoa; phylum Chordata; class Aves; order Columbiformes; family Columbidae; genus Patagioenas; species Patagioenas fasciata. Next base: position 50,431,345 of record NC_092523.1, on the reverse strand, counting down.
CTTCACAAGCTTGTCCCTGATCTATAGCTGAGGGCAAACACTTGTGTGCTTGTGGGAGAGCGTGTGTCTTTCCTGGAAGCGTTTGGGAGTTTTGCTCAGACGCGTGTTTCCTCAAGTTCAAGAATCAAGATCTAGGATACCTGCAGACAGGTGCCTGTTTGTGTGGAGACAGTCTGTTTGAAACTGTGTTCCTCAGCGCCCGCTCTTTCTCCCCGTCGCTCCACACGCCTGGGAGTCCCTTTCTTTCTCTCCACAAGCACGTGTGTTGACTTCGTCGCACATGTGCATCTGCACAAGCGTTGAGCTCAGCAGAGCGTGTCTCTTGACACTTGATGTGCGTTGGCTGTGTCTGCCTGCTCCAGTGAAGAGAGAAACGGGAAATCATCTTGGTAGAGGCAACAAAGCAAAAGCGAGGCAGGATTGACATCTGCTCAACAGAGACGGATTCCCTGCGCTGACACAGTTCACAGTTACACGAGAAGCAATCTGAGCGGTCCATCGACCGGAGACGTGTTTCCCAAGAGGTCGTTTAGCGAGTGAACAGCAGTGTGCGCGACTTTCAGGAGTGTGCCTGGAAAGTGCCAGAATCACCAGAGCATCTGTGCAAAAGCTGCTGCCTCTGTGACCGCATTGAGGCACGTTCCCGTGTCTGCGAGTACATAGACGGCTCTTCGCGTTCACTCCGAGGGAAACGGTCCGCTATTGCTTCTGTGCGTACAGACGCGATTCCCTTGTCTCTTGCGAACACAGGGAACTCTGTGCATCCAAATCTACAGGCTAAGGACGCGTCTGCATATGTTTTGGTGAACAATCGAGTGTGCGTGTTCTGACAGCTGCCTCTATGCAGACGTCTCCACAGAGCCACTTCTGAATGCCCCGCAGCCCAGGACTGAAGGGATACACTAACAAGTGCACCGGTGTGAGCAACCACATATGCAGAAGGACGTCTTTCATCTCACAGAAGCGCGAACGTCTTGGCGTTCAAGCACATGGCAGAAACAAGGTGTGAACAGATGAGCTGCTGCTATTTTCTCCGTTCGGCATGCTTCGTTGTAGCTCTCTTGCCGGTCGCCGGCTTAGCGGCTTGCTTTGCGCGACTAGGTCTGCGGAGAGAAGGAGATAGCGCCGGAAACCTTGCCTTTTGCCTTCTTCGGCGCTGGAACCCGGTTGCTGCGCCTTCTCTTTGTCCATGTGCACACACACGATTCCTCAGCGAAAACCATGCAGAAACCTTTCCACGAGCACCCAGGGATGTGCACCCAGCACCACGTGCACGCACACGCAGCTAGAGAAAAGCACCTACCTTTTCACACACTGATGCCTAAGCAAACGCGTGGCCACACACACGCACACATCCGCAAGCGCGCCTACTCCCATCTATTGAGGGAAAGACGGACGAGCAACGTCCTGACAGGCTTGAGGGGAAAAACGTCCGTTGATGGTTGGCGTACTGCACGCCCGCCTACGGGGCTGCAGGGGAATCCACATTTGGAAGGTACCTGAAGATGTGTGCCTGTTCTTGGAGCTCCGCTAGTAGGGTAGCAAAGACACTCGTAGGCAGTACTGAATGCTGCTCCGTGCTACTTCTCCTCCGCTGGCAAATGCTTCACAGTCGCCCTAGGAAAGACGTTTAACAATCGATCTCCAAGAGGAACGAAACACGTGATGCCATAAGGCGAAAGAATAGCAGCGCATCTCTTCACAAGCTTGTCCCTGATCTATAGCTGAGGGCAAACACTTGTGTGCTTGTGGGAGAGCGTGTGTCTTTCCTGGAAGCGTTTGGGAGTTTTGCTCAGACGCGTGTTTCCTCAAGTTCAAGAATCAAGATCTAGGATACCTGCAGACAGGTGCCTGTTTGTGTGGAGACAGTCTGTTTGAAACTGTGTTCCTCAGCGCCCGCTCTTTCTCCCCGTCGCTCCACACGCCTGGGAGTCCCTTTCTTTCTCTCCACAAGCACGTGTGTTGACTTCGTCGCACATGTGCATCTGCACAAGCGTTGAGCTCAGCAGAGCGTGTCTCTTGACACTTGATGTGCGTTGGCTGTGTCTGCGTGCTCCAGTGAAGAGAGAAACGGGAAATCATCTTGGTAGAGGCAACAAAGCAAAAGCGAGGCAGGATTGACATCTGCTCAACAGAGACGGATTCCCTGCGCTGACACAGTTCACAGTTACACGAGAAGCAATCTGAGCGGTCCATCGACCGGAGACGTGTTTCCCAAGAGGTCGTTTAGCGAGTGAACAGCAGTGTGCGCGGCTTTCAGGAGTGTGCCTGGAAAGTGCCAGAATCACCAGAGCATCTGTGCAAAAGCTGCTGCCTCTGTGACCGCATTGAGGCACGTTCCCGTGTCTGCGAGTACATAGACGGCTCTTCGCGTTCACTCCGAGGGAAACGGTCCGCTATTGCTTCTGTGCGTACAGACGCGATTCCCTTGTCTCTTGCGAACACAGGGAACTCTGTGCATCCAAATCTACAGGCTAAGGACGCGTCTGCATATGTTTTGGTGAACAATCGAGTGTGCGTGTTCTGACAGCTGCCTCTATGCAGACGTCTCCACAGAGCCACTTCTGAATGCCCCGCAGCCCAGGACTGAAGGGATACACTAACAAGTGCACCGGTGTGAGCAACCACATATGCAGAAGGACGTCTTTCATCTCACAGAAGCGCGAACGTCTTGGCGTTCAAGCACATGGCAGAAACAAGGTGTGAACAGATGAGCTGCTGCTATTTTCTCCGTTCGGCATGCTTCGTTGTAGCTCTCTTGCCGGTCGCCGGCTTAGCGGCTTGCTTTGCGCGACTAGGTCTGCGGAGAGAAGGAGATAGCGCCGGAAACCTTGCCTTTTGCCTTCTTCGGCGCTGGAACCCGGTTGCTGCGCCTTCTCTTTGTCCATGTGCACACACACGATTCCTCAGCGAAAACCATGCAGAAACCTTTCCACGAGCACCCAGGGATGTGCACCCAGCACCACGTGCACGCACACGCAGCTAGAGAAAAGCACCTACCTTTTCACACACTGATGCCTAAGCAAACGCGTGGCCACACACACGCACACATCCGCAAGCGCGCCTACTCCCATCTATTGAGGGAAAGACGGACGAGCAACGTCCTGACAGGCTTGAGGGGAAAAACGTCCGTTGATGGTTGGCGTACTGCACGCCCGCCTACGGGGCTGCAGGGGAATCCACATTTGGAAGGTACCTGAAGATGTGTGCCTGTTCTTGGAGCTCCGCTAGTAGGGTAGCAAAGACACTCGTAGGCAGTACTGAATGCTGCTCCGTGCTACTTCTCCTCCGCTGGCAAATGCTTCACAGTCGCTCTAGGAAAGACGTTTAACAATCGATCTCCAAGAGGAACGAAACACGTGATGCCATAAGGCGAAAGAATAGCAGCGCATCTCTTCACAAGCTTGTCCCTGATCTATAGCTGAGGGCAAACACTTGTGTGCTTGTGGGAGAGCGTGTGTCTTTCCTGGAAGCGTTTGGGAGTTTTGCTCAGACGCGTGTTTCCTCAAGTTCAAGAATCAAGATCTAGGATACCTGCAGACAGGTGCCTGTTTGTGTGGAGACAGTCTGTTTGAAACTGTGTTCCTCAGCGCCCGCTCTTTCTCCCCGTCGCTCCACACGCCTGGGAGTCCCTTTCTTTCTCTCCACAAGCACGTGTGTTGACTTCGTCGCACATGTGCATCTGCACAAGCGTTGAGCTCAGCAGAGCGTGTCTCTTGACACTTGATGTGCGTTGGCTGTGTCTGCCTGCTCCAGTGAAGAGAGAAACGGGAAATCATCTTGGTAGAGGCAACAAAGCAAAAGCGAGGCAGGATTGACATCTGCTCAACAGAGACGGATTCCCTGCGCTGACACAGTTCACAGTTACACGAGAAGCAATCTGAGCGGTCCATCGACCGGAGACGTGTTTCCCAAGAGGTCGTTTAGCGAGTGAACAGCAGTGTGCGCGACTTTCAGGAGTGTGCCTGGAAAGTGCCAGAATCACCAGAGCATCTGTGCAAAAGCTGCTGCCTCTGTGACCGCATTGAGGCACGTTCCCGTGTCTGCGAGTACATAGACGGCTCTTCGCGTTCACTCCGAGGGAAACGGTCCGCTATTGCTTCTGTGCGTACAGACGCGATTCCCTTGTCTCTTGCGAACACAGGGAACTCTGTGCATCCAAATCTACAGGCTAAGGACGCGTCTGCATATGTTTTGGTGAACAATCGAGTGTGCGTGTTCTGACAGCTGCCTCTATGCAGACGTCTCCACAGAGCCACTTCTGAATGCCCCGCAGCCCAGGACTGAAGGGATACACTAACAAGTGCACCGGTGTGAGCAACCACATATGCAGAAGGACGTCTTTCATCTCACAGAAGCGCGAACGTCTTGGCGTTCAAGCACATGGCAGAAACAAGGTGTGAACAGATGAGCTGCTGCTATTTTCTCCGTTCGGCATGCTTCGTTGTAGCTCTCTTGCCGGTCGCCGGCTTAGCGGCTTGCTTTGCGCGACTAGGTCTGCGGAGAGAAGGAGATAGCGCCGGAAACCTTGCCTTTTGCCTTCTTCGGCGCTGGAACCCGGTTGCTGCGCCTTCTCTTTGTCCATGTGCACACACACGATTCCTCAGCGAAAACCATGCAGAAACCTTTCCACGAGCACCCAGGGATGTGCACCCAGCACCACGTGCACGCACACGCAGCTAGAGAAAAGCACCTACCTTTTCACACACTGATGCCTAAGCAAACGCGTGGCCACACACACGCACACATCCGCAAGCGCGCCTACTCCCATCTATTGAGGGAAAGACGGACGAGCAACGTCCTGACAGGCTTGAGGGGAAAAACGTCCGTTGATGGTTGGCGTACTGCACGCCCGCCTACGGGGCTGCAGGGGAATCCACATTTGGAAGGTACCTGAAGATGTGTGCCTGTTCTTGGAGCTCCGCTAGTAGGGTAGCAAAGACACTCGTAGGCAGTACTGAATGCTGCTCCGTGCTACTTCTCCTCCGCTGGCAAATGCTTCACAGTCGCCCTAGGAAAGACGTTTAACAATCGATCTCCAAGAGGAACGAAACACGTGATGCCATAAGGCGAAAGAATAGCAGCGCATCTCTTCACAAGCTTGTCCCTGATCTATAGCTGAGGGCAAACACTTGTGTGCTTGTGGGAGAGCGTGTGTCTTTCCTGGAAGCGTTTGGGAGTTTTGCTCAGACGCGTGTTTCCTCAAGTTCAAGAATCAAGATCTAGGATACCTGCAGACAGGTGCCTGTTTGTGTGGAGACAGTCTGTTTGAAACTGTGTTCCTCAGCGCCCGCTCTTTCTCCCCGTCGCTCCACACGCCTGGGAGTCCCTTTCTTTCTCTCCACAAGCACGTGTGTTGACTTCGTCGCACATGTGCATCTGCACAAGCGTTGAGCTCAGCAGAGCGTGTCTCTTGACACTTGATGTGCGTTGGCTGTGTCTGCCTGCTCCAGTGAAGAGAGAAACGGGAAATCATCTTGGTAGAGGCAACAAAGCAAAAGCGAGGCAGGATTGACATCTGCTCAACAGAGACGGATTCCCTGCGCTGACACAGTTCACAGTTACACGAGAAGCAATCTGAGCGGTCCATCGACCGGAGACGTGTTTCCCAAGAGGTCGTTTAGCGAGTGAACAGCAGTGTGCGCGACTTTCAGGAGTGTGCCTGGAAAGTGCCAGAATCACCAGAGCATCTGTGCAAAAGCTGCTGCCTCTGTGACCGCATTGAGGCACGTTCCCGTGTCTGCGAGTACATAGACGGCTCTTCGCGTTCACTCCGAGGGAAACGGTCCGCTATTGCTTCTGTGCGTACAGACGCGATTCCCTTGTCTCTTGCGAACACAGGGAACTCTGTGCATCCAAATCTACAGGCTAAGGACGCGTCTGCATATGTTTTGGTGAACAATCGAGTGTGCGTGTTCTGACAGCTGCCTCTATGCAGACGTCTCCACAGAGCCACTTCTGAATGCCCCGCAGCCCAGGACTGAATGGATACACTAACAAGTGCACCGGTGTGAGCAACTACGTACGCAGAAGGACGTCTTTCATCTCACAGAAGCGCGAACGTCTTGGCGTTCAAGCACATGGCAGAAACAAGGTGTGAACAGATGAGCTGCTGCTATTTTCTCCGTTCGACATGCTTCGTTGTAGCTCTCTTGCCGGTCGCCGGCTTAGCGGCTTGCTTTGCGCGACTAGGTCTGCGGAGAGAAGGAGATAGCGCCGGAAACCTTGCCTTTTGCCTTCTTCGGCGCTGGAACCCGGTTGCTGCGCCTTCTCTTTGTCCATGTGCACACACACGATTCCTCAGCGAAAACCATGCAGAAACCTTTCCACGAGCACCCAGGGATGTGCACCCAGCACCACGTGCACGCACACGCAGCTAGAGAAAAGCACCTACCTTTTCACACACTGATGCCTAAGCAAACGCGTGGCCACACACACGCACACATCCGCAAGCGCGCCTACTCCCATCTATTGAGGGAAAGACGGACGAGCAACGTCCTGACAGGCTTGAGGGGAAAAACGTCCGTTGATGGTTGGCGTACTGCACGCCCGCCTACGGGGCTGCAGGGGAATCCACATTTGGAAGGTACCTGAAGATGTGTGCCTGTTCTTGGAGCTCCGCTAGTAGGGTAGCAAAGACACTCGTAGGCAGTACTGAATGCTGCTCCGTGCTACTTCTCCTCCGCTGGCAAATGCTTCACAGTCGCCCTAGGAAAGACGTTTAACAATCGATCTCCAAGAGGAACGAAACACATGATGCCATAAGGCGAAAGAATAGCAGGGCATCTCTTCACAAGCTTGTCCCTGATCTATAGCTGAGGGCAAACACTTGTGTGCTTGTGGGAGAGCGTGTGTCTTTCCTGGAAGCGTTTGGGAGTTTTGCTCAGACGCGTGTTTCCTCAAGTTCAAGAATCAAGATCTAGGATACCTGCAGACAGGTGCCTGTTTGTGTGGAGACAGTCTGTTTGAAACTGTGTTCCTCAGCGCCCGCTCTTTCTCCCCGTCGCTCCACACGCCTGGGAGTCCCTTTCTTTCTCTCCACAAGCACGTGTGTTGACTTCGTCGCACATGTGCATCTGCACAAGCGTTGAGCTCAGCAGAGCGTGTCTCTTGACACTTGATGTGCGTTGGCTGTGTCTGCGTGCTCCAGTGAAGAGAGAAACGGGAAATCATCTTGGTAGAGGCAACAAAGCAAAAGCGAGGCAGGATTGACATCTGCTCAACAGAGACGGATTCCCTGCGCTGACACAGTTCACAGTTACACGAGAAGCAATCTGAGCGGTCCATCGACCGGAGACGTGTTTCCCAAGAGGTCGTTTAGCGAGTGAACAGCAGTGTGCGCGACTTTCAGGAGTGTGCCTGGAAAGTGCCAGAATCACCAGAGCATCTGTGCAAAAGCTGCTGCCTCTGTGACCGCATTGAGGCACGTTCCCGTGTCTGCGAGTACATAGACGGCTCTTCGCGTTCACTCCGAGGGAAACGGTCCGCTATTGCTTCTGTGCGTACAGACGCGATTCCCTTGTCTCTTGCGAACACAGGGAACTCTGTGCATCCAAATCTACAGGCTAAGGACGCGTCTGCATATGTTTTGGTGAACAATCGAGTGTGCGTGTTCTGACAGCTGCCTCTATGCAGACGTCTCCACAGAGCCACTTCTGAATGCCCCGCAGCCCAGGACTGAAGGGATACACTAACAAGTGCACCGGTGTGAGCAACCACATATGCAGAAGGACGTCTTTCATCTCACAGAAGCGCGAACGTCTTGGCGTTCAAGCACATGGCAGAAACAAGGTGTGAACAGATGAGCTGCTGCTATTTTCTCCGTTCGGCATGCTTCGTTGTAGCTCTCTTGCCGGTCGCCGGCTTAGCGGCTTGCTTTGCGCGACTAGGTCTGCGGAGAGAAGGAGATAGCGCCGGAAACCTTGCCTTTTGCCTTCTTCGGCGCTGGAACCCGGTTGCTGCGCCTTCTCTTTGTCCATGTGCACACACACGATTCCTCAGCGAAAACCATGCAGAAACCTTTCCACGAGCACCCAGGGATGTGCACCCAGCACCACGTGCACGCACACGCAGCTAGAGAAAAGCACCTACCTTTTCACACACTGATGCCTAAGCAAACGCGTGGCCACACACACGCACACATCCGCAAGCGCGCCTACTCCCATCTATTGAGGGAAAGACGGACGAGCAACGTCCTGACAGGCTTGAGGGGAAAAACGTCCGTTGATGGTTGGCGTACTGCACGCCCGCCTACGGGGCTGCAGGGGAATCCACATTTGGAAGGTACCTGAAGATGTGTGCCTGTTCTTGGAGCTCCGCTAGTAGGGTAGCAAAGACACTCGTAGGCAGTACTGAATGCTGCTCCGTGCTACTTCTCCTCCGCTGGCAAATGCTTCACAGTCGCCCTAGGAAAGACGTTTAACAATCGATCTCCAAGAGGAACGAAACACGTGATGCCATAAGGCGAAAGAATAGCAGCGCATCTCTTCACAAGCTTGTCCCTGATCTATAGCTGAGGGCAAACACTTGTGTGCTTGTGGGAGAGCGTGTGTCTTTCCTGGAAGCGTTTGGGAGTTTTGCTCAGACGCGTGTTTCCTCAAGTTCAAGAATCAAGATCTAGGATACCTGCAGACAGGTGCCTGTTTGTGTGGAGACAGTCTGTTTGAAACTGTGTTCCTCAGCGCCCGCTCTTTCTCCCCGTCGCTCCACACGCCTGGGAGTCCCTTTCTTTCTCTCCACAAGCACGTGTGTTGACTTCGTCGCACATGTGCATCTGCACAAGCGTTGAGCTCAGCAGAGCGTGTCTCTTGACACTTGATGTGCGTTGGCTGTGTCTGCGTGCTCCAGTGAAGAGAGAAACGGGAAATCATCTTGGTAGAGGCAACAAAGCAAAAGCGAGGCAGGATTGACATCTGCTCAACAGAGACGGATTCCCTGCGCTGACACAGTTCACAGTTACACGAGAAGCAATCTGAGCGGTCCATCGACCGGAGACGTGTTTCCCAAGAGGTCGTTTAGCGAGTGAACAGCAGTGTGCGCGGCTTTCAGGAGTGTGCCTGGAAAGTGCCAGAATCACCAGAGCATCTGTGCAAAAGCTGCTGCCTCTGTGACCGCATTGAGGCACGTTCCCGTGTCTGCGAGTACATAGACGGCTCTTCGCGTTCACTCCGAGGGAAACGGTCCGCTATTGCTTCTGTGCGTACAGACGCGATTCCCTTGTCTCTTGCGAACACAGGGAACTCTGTGCATCCAAATCTACAGGCTAAGGACGCGTCTGCATATGTTTTGGTGAACAATCGAGTGTGCGTGTTCTGACAGCTGCCTCTATGCAGACGTCTCCACAGAGCCACTTCTGAATGCCCCGCAGCCCAGGACTGAAGGGATACACTAACAAGTGCACCGGTGTGAGCAACCACATACGCAGAAGGACGTCTTTCATCTCACAGAAGCGCGAACGTCTTGGCGTTCAAGCACATGGCAGAAACAAGGTGTGAACAGATGAGCTGCTGCTATTTTCTCCGTTCGGCATGCTTCGTTGTAGCTCTCTTGCCGGTCGCCGGCTTAGCGGCTTGCTTTGCGCGACTAGGTCTGCGGAGAGAAGGAGATAGCGCCGGAAACCTTGCCTTTTGCCTTCTTCGGCGCTGGAACCCGGTTGCTGCGCCTTCTCTTTGTCCATGTGCACACACACGATTCCTCAGCGAAAACCATGCAGAAACCTTTCCACGAGCACCCAGGGATGTGCACCCAGCACCACGTGCACGCACACGCAGCTAGAGAAAAGCACCTACCTTTTCACACACTGATGCCTAAGCAAACGCGTGGCCACACACACGCACACATCCGCAAGCGCGCCTACTCCCATCTATTGAGGGAAAGACGGACGAGCAACGTCCTGACAGGCTTGAGGGGAAAAACGTCCGTTGATGGTTGGCGTACTGCACGCCCGCCTACGGGGCTGCAGGGGAATCCACATTTGGAAGGTACCTGAAGATGTGTGCCTGTTCTTGGAGCTCCGCTAGTAGGGTAGCAAAGACACTCGTAGGCAGTACTGAATGCTGCTCCGTGCTACTTCTCCTCCGCTGGGAAATGCTTCACAGTCGCCCTAGGAAAGACGTTTAACAATCGATCTCCAAGAGGAACGAAACACGTGATGCCATAAGGCGAAAGAATAGCAGCGCATCTCTTCACAAGCTTGTCCCTGATCTATAGCTGAGGGCAAACACTTGTGTGCTTGTGGGAGAGCGTGTGTCTTTCCTGGAAGCGTTTGGGAGTTTTGCTCAGACGCGTGTTTCCTCAAGTTCAAGAATCAAGATCTAGGATACCTGCAGACAGGTGCCTGTTTGTGTGGAGACAGTCTGTTTGAAACTGTGTTCCTCAGCGCCCGCTCTTTCTCCCCGTCGCTCCACACGCCTGGGAGTCCCTTTCTTTCTCTCCACAAGCACGTGTGTTGACTTCGTCGCACATGTGCATCTGCACAAGCGTTGAGCTCAGCAGAGCGTGTCTCTTGACACTTGATGTGCGTTGGCTGTGTCTGCGTGCTCCAGTGAAGAGAGAAACGGGAAATCATCTTGGTAGAGGCAACAAAGCAAAAGCGAGGCAGGATTGACATCTGCTCAACAGAGACGGATTCCCTGCGCTGACACAGTTCACAGTTACACGAGAAGCAATCTGAGCGGTCCATCGACCGGAGACGTGTTTCCCAAGAGGTCGTTTAGCGAGTGAACAGCAGTGTGCGCGGCTTTCAGGAGTGTGCCTGGAAAGTGCCAGAATCACCAGAGCATCTGTGCAAAAGCTGCTGCCTCTGTGACCGCATTGAGGCACGTTCCCGTGTCTGCGAGTACATAGACGGCTCTTCGCGTTCACTCCGAGGGAAACGGTCCGCTATTGCTTCTGTGCGTACAGACGCGATTCCCTTGTCTCTTGCGAACACAGGGAACTCTGTGCATCCAAATCTACAGGCTAAGGACGCGTCTGCATATGTTTTGGTGAACAATCGAGTGTGCGTGTTCTGACAGCTGCCTCTATGCAGACGTCTCCACAGAGCCACTTCTGAATGCCCCGCAGCCCAGGACTGAAGGGATACACTAACAAGTGCACCGGTGTGAGCAACCACATACGCAGAAGGACGTCTTTCATCTCACAGAAGCGCGAACGTCTTGGCGTTCAAGCACATGGCAGAAACAAGGTGTGAACAGATGAGCTGCTGCTATTTTCTCCGTTCGGCATGCTTCGTTGTAGCTCTCTTGCCGGTCGCCGGCTTAGCGGCTTGCTTTGCGCGACTAGGTCTGCGGAGAGAAGGAGATAGCGCCGGAAACCTTGCCTTTTGCCTTCTTCGGCGCTGGAACCCGGTTGCTGCGCCTTCTCTTTGTCCATGTGCACACACACGATTCCTCAGCGAAAACCATGCAGAAACCTTTCCACGAGCACCCAGGGATGTGCACCCAGCACCACGTGCACGCACACGCAGCTAGAGAAAAGCACCTACCTTTTCACACACTGATGCCTAAGCAAACGCGTGGCCACACACACGCACACATCCGCAAGCGCGCCTACTCCCATCTATTGAGGGAAAGACGGACGAGCAACGTCCTGACAGGCTTGAGGGGAAAAACGTCCGTTGATGGTTGGCGTACTGCACGCCCGCCTACGGGGCTGCAGGGGAATCCACATTTGGAAGGTACCTGAAGATGTGTGCCTGTTCTTGGAGCTCCGCTAGTAGGGTAGCAAAGACACTCGTAGGCAGTACTGAATGCTGCTCCGTGCTACTTCTCCTCCGCTGGCAAATGCTTCACAGTCGCCCTAGGAAAGACGTTTAACAATCGATCTCCAAGAGGAACGAAACACGTGATGGCATAAGGCGAAAGAATAGCAGCGCATCTCTTCACAAGCTTGTCCCTGATCTATAGCTGAGGGCAAACACTTGTGTGCTTGTGGGAGAGCGTGTGTCTTTCCTGGAAGCGTTTGGGAGTTTTGCTCAGACGCGTGTTTCCTCAAGTTCAAGAATCAAGATCTAGGATACCTGCAGACAGGTGCCTGTTTGTGTGGAGACAGTCTGTTTGAAACTGTGTTCCTCAGCGCCCGCTCTTTCTCCCCGTCGCTCCACACGCCTGGGAGTCCCTTTCTTTCTCTCCACAAGCACGTGTGTTGACTTCGTCGCACATGTGCATCTGCACAAGCGTTGAGCTCAGCAGAGCGTGTCTCTTGACACTTGATGTGCGTTGGCTGTGTCTGCGTGCTCCAGTGAAGAGAGAAACGGGAAATCATCTTGGTAGAGGCAACAAAGCAAAAGCGAGGCAGGATTGACATCTGCTCAACAGAGACGGATTCCCTGCGCTGACACAGTTCACAGTTACACGAGAAGCAATCTGAGCGGTCCATCGACCGGAGACGTGTTTCCCAAGAGGTCGTTTAGCGAGTGAACAGCAGTGTGCGCGGCTTTCAGGAGTGTGCCTGGAAAGTGCCAGAATCACCAGAGCATCTGTGCAAAAGCTGCTGCCTCTGTGACCGCATTGAGGCACGTTCCCGTGTCTGCGAGTACATAGACGGCTCTTCGCGTTCACTCCGAGGGAAACGGTCCGCTATTGCTTCTGTGCGTACAGACGCGATTCCCTTGTCTCTTGCGAACACAGGGAACTCTGTGCATCCAAATCTACAGGCTAAGGACGCGTCTGCATATGTTTTGGTGAACAATCGAGTGTGCGTGTTCTGACAGCTGCCTCTATGCAGACGTCTCCACAGAGCCACTTCTGAATGCCCCGCAGCCCAGGACTGAAGGGATACACTAACAAGTGCACCGGTGTGAGCAACCACATATGCAGAAGGACGTCTTTCATCTCACAGAAGCGCGAACGTCTTGGCGTTCAAGCACATGGCAGAAACAAGGTGTGAACAGATGAGCTGCTGCTATTTTCTCCGTTCGGCATGCTTCGTTGTAGCTCTCTTGCCGGTCGCCGGCTTAGCGGCTTGCTTTGCGCGACTAGGTCTGCGGAGAGAAGGAGATAGCGCCGGAAACCTTGCCTTTTGCCTTCTTCGGCGCTGGAACCCGGTTGCTGCGCCTTCTCTTTGTCCATGTGCACACACACGATTCCTCAGCGAAAACCATGCAGAAACCTTTCCACGAGCACCCAGGGATGTGCACCCAGCACCACGTGCACGCACACGCAGCTAGAGAAAAGCACCTACCTTTTCACACACTGATGCCTAAGCAAACGCGTGGCCACACACACGCACACATCCGCAAGCGCGCCTACTCCCATCTATTGAGGGAAAGACGGACGAGCAACGTCCTGACAGGCTTGAGGGGAAAAACGTCCGTTGATGGTTGGCGTACTGCACGCCCGCCTACGGGGCTGCAGGGGAATCCACATTTGGAAGGTACCTGAAGATGTGTGCCTGTTCTTGGAGCTCCGCTAGTAGGGTAGCAAAGACACTCGTAGGCAGTACTGAATGCTGCTCCGTGCTACTTCTCCTCCGCTGGCAAATGCTTCACAGTCGCCCTAGGAAAGACGTTTAACAATCGATCTCCAAGAGGAACGAAACACGTGATGCCATAAGGCGAAAGAATAGCAGCGCATCTCTTCACAAGCTTGTCCCTGATCTATAGCTGAGGGCAAACACTTGTGTGCTTGTGGGAGAGCGTGTGTCTTTCCTGGAAGCGTTTGGGAGTTTTGCTCAGACGCGTGTTTCCTCAAGTTCAAGAATCAAGATCTAGGATACCTGCAGACAGGTGCCTGTTTGTGTGGAGACAGTCTGTTTGAAACTGTGTTCCTCAGCGCCCGCTCTTTCTCCCCGTCGCTCCACACGCCTGGGAGTCCCTTTCTTTCTCTCCACAAGCACGTGTGTTGACTTCGTCGCACATGTGCATCTGCACAAGCGTTGAGCTCAGCAGAGCGTGTCTCTTGACACTTGATGTGCGTTGGCTGTGTCTGCCTGCTCCAGTGAAGAGAGAAACGGGAAATCATCTTGGTAGAGGCAACAAAGCAAAAGCGAGGCAGGATTGACATCTGCTCAACAGAGACGGATTCCCTGCGCTGACACAGTTCACAGTTACACGAGAAGCAATCTGAGCGGTCCATCGACCGGAGACGTGTTTCCCAAGAGGTCGTTTAGCGAGTGAACAGCAGTGTGCGCGACTTTCAGGAGTGTGCCTGGAAAGTGCCAGAATCACCAGAGCATCTGTGCAAAAGCTGCTGCCTCTGTGACCGCATTGAGGCACGTTCCCGTGTCTGCGAGTACATAGACGGCTCTTCGCGTTCACTCCGAGGGAAACGGTCCGCTATTGCTTCTGTGCGTACAGACGCGATTCCCTTGTCTCTTGCGAACACAGGGAACTCTGTGCATCCAAATCTACAGGCTAAGGACGCGTCTGCATATGTTTTGGTGAACAATCGAGTGTGCGTGTTCTGACAGCTGCCTCTATGCAGACGTCTCCACAGAGCCACTTCTGAATGCCCCGCAGCCCAGGACTGAAGGGATACACTAACAAGTGCACCGGTGTGAGCAACCACATATGCAGAAGGACGTCTTTCATCTCACAGAAGCACGAACGTCTTGGCGTTCAAGCACATGGCAGAAACAAGGTGTGAACAGATGAGCTGCTGCTATTTTCTCCGTTCGGCATGCTTCGTTGTAGCTCTCTTGCCGGTCGCCGGCTTAGCGGCTTGCTTTGCGCGACTAGGTCTGCGGAGAGAAGGAGATAGCGCCGGAAACCTTGCCTTTTGCCTTCTTCGGCGCTGGAACCCGGTTGCTGCGCCTTCTCTTTGTCCATGTGCACACACACGATTCCTCAGCGAAAACCATGCAGAAACCTTTCCACGAGCACCCAGGGATGTGCACCCAGCACCACGTGCACGCACACGCAGCTAGAGAAAAGCACCTACCTTTTCACACACTGATGCCTAAGCAAACGCGTGGCCACACACACGCACACATCCGCAAGCGCGCCTACTCCCATCTGTTGAGGGAAAGACGGACGAGCAACGTCCTGACAGGCTTGAGGGGAAAAACGTCCGTTGACGGTTGGCGTACTGCACGCCCGCCTACGGGGCTGCAGGGGAATCCACATTTGGAAGGTACCTGAAGATGTGTGCCTGTTCTTGGAGCTCCGCTAGTAGGGTAGCAAAGACACTCGTAGGCAGTACTGAATGCTGCTCCGTGCTACTTCTCCTCCGCTGGCAAATGCTTCACAGTCGCCCTAGGAAAGACGTTTAACAATCGATCTCCAAGAGGAACGAAACACGTGATGCCATAAGGCGAAAGAATAGCAGCGCATCTCTTCACAAGCTTGTCCCTGATCTATAGCTGAGGGCAAACACTTGTGTGCTTGTGGGAGAGCGTGTGTCTTTCCTGGAAGCGTTTGGGAGTTTTGCTCAGACGCGTGTTTCCTCAAGTTCAAGAATCAAGATCTAGGATACCTGCAGACAGGTGCCTGTTTGTGTGGAGACAGTCTGTTTGAAACTGTGTTCCTCAGCGCCCGCTCTTTCTCCCCGTCGCTCCACACGCCTGGGAGTCCCTTTCTTTCTCTCCACAAGCACGTGTGTTGACTTCGTCGCACATGTGCATCTGCACAAGCGTTGAGCTCAGCAGAGCGTGTCTCTTGACACTTGATGTGCGTTGGCTGTGTCTGCGTGCTCCAGTGAAGAGAGAAACGGGAAATCATCTTGGTAGAGGCAACAAAGCAAAAGCGAGGCAGGATTGACATCTGCTCAACAGAGACGGATTCCCTGCGCTGACACAGTTCACAGTTACACGAGAAGCAATCTGAGCGGTCCATCGACCGGAGACGTGTTTCCCAAGAGGTCGTTTAGCGAGTGAACAGCAGTGTGCGCGGCTTTCAGGAGTGTGCCTGGAAAGTGCCAGAATCACCAGAGCATCTGTGCAAAAGCTGCTGCCTCTGTGACCGCATTGAGGCACGTTCCCGTGTCTGCGAGTACATAGACGGCTCTTCGCGTTCACTCCGAGGGAAACGGTCCGCTATTGCTTCTGTGCGTACAGACGCGATTCCCTTGTCTCTTGCGAACACAGGGAACTCTGTGCATCCAAATCTACAGGCTAAGGACGCGTCTGCATATGTTTTGGTGAACAATCGAGTGTGCGTGTTCTGACAGCTGCCTCTATGCAGACGTCTCCACAGAGCCACTTCTGAATGCCCCGCAGCCCAGGACTGAAGGGATACACTAACAAGTGCACCGGTGTGAGCAACCACATACGCAGAAGGACGTCTTTCATCTCACAGAAGCGCGAACGTCTTGGCGTTCAAGCACATGGCAGAAACAAGGTGTGAACAGATGAGCTGCTGCTATTTTCTCCGTTCGGCATGCTTCGTTGTAGCTCTCTTGCCGGTCGCCGGCTTAGCGGCTTGCTTTGCGCGACTAGGTCTGCGGAGAGAAGGAGATAGCGCCGGAAACCTTGCCTTTTGCCTTCTTCGGCGCTGGAACCCGGTTGCTGCGCCTTCTCTTTGTCCATGTGCACACACACGATTCCTCAGCGAAAACCATGCAGAAACCTTTCCACGAGCACCCAGGGATGTGCACCCAGCACCACGTGCACGCACACGCAGCTAGAGAAAAGCACCTACCTTTTCACACACTGATGCCTAAGCAAACGCGTGGCCACACACACGCACACATCCGCAAGCGCGCCTACTCCCATCTATTGAGGGAAAGACGGACGAGCAACGTCCTGACAGGCTTGAGGGGAAAAACGTCCGTTGATGGTTGGCGTACTGCACGCCCGCCTACGGGGCTGCAGGGGAATCCACATTTGGAAGGTACCTGAAGATGTGTGCCTGTTCTTGGAGCTCCGCTAGTAGGGTAGCAAAGACACTCGTAGGCAGTACTGAATGCTGCTCCGTGCTACTTCTCCTCCGCTGGGAAATGCTTCACAGTCGCCCTAGGAAAGACGTTTAACAATCGATCTCCAAGAGGAACGAAACACGTGATGCCATAAGGCGAAAGAATAGCAGCGCATCTCTTCACAAGCTTGTCCCTGATCTATAGCTGAGGGCAAACACTTGTGTGCTTGTGGGAGAGCGTGTGTCTTTCCTGGAAGCGTTTGGGAGTTTTGCTCAGACGCGTGTTTCCTCAAGTTCAAGAATCAAGATCTAGGATACCTGCAGACAGGTGCCTGTTTGTGTGGAGACAGTCTGTTTGAAACTGTGTTCCTCAGCGCCCGCTCTTTCTCCCCGTCGCTCCACGCGCCTGGGAGTCCCTTTCTTTCTCTCCACAAGCACGTGTGTTGACTTCGTCGCACATGTGCATCTGCACAAGCGTTGAGCTCAGCAGAGCGTGTCTCTTGACACTTGATGTGCGTTGGCTGTGTCTGCGTGCTCCAGTGAAGAGAGAAACGGGAAATCATCTTGGTAGAGGCAACAAAGCAAAAGCGAGGCAGGATTGACATCTGCTCAACAGAGACGGATTCCCTGCGCTGACACAGTTCACAGTTACACGAGAAGCAATCTGAGCGGTCCATCGACCGGAGACGTGTTTCCCAAGAGGTCGTTTAGCGAGTGAACAGCAGTGTGCGCGACTTTCAGGAGTGTGCCTGGAAAGTGCCAGAATCACCAGAGCATCTGTGCAAAAGCTGCTGCCTCTGTGACCGCATTGAGGCACGTTCCCGTGTCTGCGAGTACATAGACGGCTCTTCGCGTTCACTCCGAGGGAAACGGTCCGCTATTGCTTCTGTGCGTACAGACGCGATTCCCTTGTCTCTTGCGAACACAGGGAACTCTGTGCATCCAAATCTACAGGCTAAGGACGCGTCTGCATATGTTTTGGTGAACAATCGAGTGTGCGTGTTCTGACAGCTGCCTCTATGCAGACGTCTCCACAGAGCCACTTCTGAATGCCCCGCAGCCCAGGACTGAAGGGATACACTAACAAGTGCACCGGTGTGAGCAACCACATATGCAGAAGGACGTCTTTCATCTCACAGAAGCGCGAACGTCTTGGCGTTCAAGCACATGGCAGAAACAAGGTGTGAACAGATGAGCTGCTGCTATTTTCTCCGTTCGGCATGCTTCGTTGTAGCTCTCTTGCCGGTCGCCGGCTTAGCGGCTTGCTTTGCGCGACTAGGTCTGCGGAGAGAAGGAGATAGCGCCGGAAACCTTGCCTTTTGCCTTCTTCGGCGCTGGAACCCGGTTGCTGCGCCTTCTCTTTGTCCATGTGCACACACACGATTCCTCAGCGAAAACCATGCAGAAACCTTTCCACGAGCACCCAGGGATGTGCACCCAGCACCACGTGCACGCACACGCAGCTAGAGAAAAGCACCTACCTTTTCACACACTGATGCCTAAGCAAACGCGTGGCCACACACACGCACACATCCGCAAGCGCGCCTACTCCCATCTGTTGAGGGAAAGACGGACGAGCAACGTCCTGACAGGCTTGAGGGGAAAAACGTCCGTTGACGGTTGGCGTACTGCACGCCCGCCTACGGGGCTGCAGGGGAATCCACATTTGGAAGGTACCTGAAGATGTGTGCCTGTTCTTGGAGCTCCGCTAGTAGGGTAGCAAAGACACTCGTAGGCAGTACTGAATGCTGCTCCGTGCTACTTCTCCTCCGCTGGCAAATGCTTCACAGTCGCCCTAGGAAAGACGTTTAACAATCGATCTCCAAGAGGAACGAAACACGTGATGCCATAAGGCGAAAGAATAGCAGCGCATCTCTTCACAAGCTTGTCCCTGATCTATAGCTGAGGGCAAACACTTGTGTGCTTGTGGGAGAGCGTGTGTCTTTCCTGGAAGCGTTTGGGAGTTTTGCTCAGACGCGTGTTTCCTCAAGTTCAAGAATCAAGATCTAGGATACCTGCAGACAGGTGCCTGTTTGTGTGGAGACAGTCTGTTTGAAACTGTGTTCCTCAGCGCCCGCTCTTTCTCCCCGTCGCTCCACACGCCTGGGAGTCCCTTTCTTTCTCTCCACAAGCACGTGTGTTGACTTCGTCGCACATGTGCATCTGCACAAGCGTTGAGCTCAGCAGAGCGTGTCTCTTGACACTTGATGTGCGTTGGCTGTGTCTGCCTGCTCCAGTGAAGAGAGAAACGGGAAATCATCTTGGTAGAGGCAACAAAGCAAAAGCGAGGCAGGATTGACATCTGCTCAACAGAGACGGATTCCCTGCGCTGACACAGTTCACAGTTACACGAGAAGCAATCTGAGCGGTCCATCGACCGGAGACGTGTTTCCCAAGAGGTCGTTTAGCGAGTGAACAGCAGTGTGCGCGACTTTCAGGAGTGTGCCTGGAAAGTGCCAGAATCACCAGAGCATCTGTGCAAAAGCTGCTGCCTCTGTGACCGCATTGAGGCACGTTCCCGTGTCTGCGAGTACATAGACGGCTCTTCGCGTTCACTCCGAGGGAAACGGTCCGCTATTGCTTCTGTGCGTACAGACGCGATTCCCTTGTCTCTTGCGAACACAGGGAACTCTGTGCATCCAAATCTACAGGCTAAGGACGCGTCTGCATATGTTTTGGTGAACAATCGAGTGTGCGTGTTCTGACAGCTGCCTCTATGCAGACGTCTCCACAGAGCCACTTCTGAATGCCCCGCAGCCCAGGACTGAAGGGATACACTAACAAGTGCACCGGTGTGAGCAACCACATATGCAGAAGGACGTCTTTCATCTCACAGAAGCGCGAACGTCTTGGCGTTCAAGCACATGGCAGAAACAAGGTGTGAACAGATGAGCTGCTGCTATTTTCTCCGTTCGGCATGCTTCGTTGTAGCTCTCTTGCCGGTCGCCGGCTTAGCGGCTTGCTTTGCGCGACTAGGTCTGCGGAGAGAAGGAGATAGCGCCGGAAACCTTGCCTTTTGCCTTCTTCGGCGCTGGAACCCGGTTGCTGCGCCTTCTCTTTGTCCATGTGCACACACACGATTCCTCAGCGAAAACCATGCAGAAACCTTTCCACGAGCACCCAGGGATGTGCACCCAGCACCACGTGCACGCACACGCAGCTAGAGAAAAGCACCTACCTTTTCACACACTGATGCCTAAGCAAACGCGTGGCCACACACACGCACACATCCGCAAGCGCGCCTACTCCCATCTGTTGAGGGAAAGACGGACGAGCAACGTCCTGACAGGCTTGAGGGGAAAAACGTCCGTTGACGGTTGGCGTACTGCACGCCCGCCTACGGGGCTGCAGGGGAATCCACATTTGGAAGGTACCTGAAGATGTGTGCCTGTTCTTGGAGCTCCGCTAGTAGGGTAGCAAAGACACTCGTAGGCAGTACTGAATGCTGCTCCGTGCTACTTCTCCTCCGCTGGCAAATGCTTCACAGTCGCCCTAGGAAAGACGTTTAACAATCGATCTCCAAGAGGAACGAAACACGTGATGCCATAAGGCGAAAGAATAGCAGCGCATCTCTTCACAAGCTTGTCCCTGATCTATAGCTGAGGGCAAACACTTGTGTGCTTGTGGGAGAGCGTGTGTCTTTCCTGGAAGCGTTTGGGAGTTTTGCTCAGACGCGTGTTTCCTCAAGTTCAAGAATCAAGATCTAGGATACCTGCAGACAGGTGCCTGTTTGTGTGGAGACAGTCTGTTTGAAACTGTGTTCCTCAGCGCCCGCTCTTTCTCCCCGTCGCTCCACACGCCTGGGAGTCCCTTTCTTTCTCTCCACAAGCACGTGTGTTGACTTCGTCGCACATGTGCATCTGCACAAGCGTTGAGCTCAGCAGAGCGTGTCTCTTGACACTTGATGTGCGTTGGCTGTGTCTGCGTGCTCCAGTGAAGAGAGAAACGGGAAATCATCTTGGTAGAGGCAACAAAGCAAAAGCGAGGCAGGATTGACATCTGCTCAACAGAGACGGATTCCCTGCGCTGACACAGTTCACAGTTACACGAGAAGCAATCTGAGCGGTCCATCGACCGGAGACGTGTTTCCCAAGAGGTCGTTTAGCGAGTGAACAGCAGTGTGCGCGGCTTTCAGGAGTGTGCCTGGAAAGTGCCAGAATCACCAGAGCATCTGTGCAAAAGCTGCTGCCTCTGTGACCGCATTGAGGCACGTTCCCGTGTCTGCGAGTACATAGACGGCTCTTCGCGTTCACTCCGAGGGAAACGGTCCGCTATTGCTTCTGTGCGTACAGACGCGATTCCCTTGTCTCTTGCGAACACAGGGAACTCTGTGCATCCAAATCTACAGGCTAAGGACGCGTCTGCATATGTTTTGGTGAACAATCGAGTGTGCGTGTTCTGACAGCTGCCTCTATGCAGACGTCTCCACAGAGCCACTTCTGAATGCCCCGCAGCCCAGGACTGAAGGGATACACTAACAAGTGCACCGGTGTGAGCAACCACATACGCAGAAGGACGTCTTTCATCTCACAGAAGCGCGAACGTCTTGGCGTTCAAGCACATGGCAGAAACAAGGTGTGAACAGATGAGCTGCTGCTATTTTCTCCGTTCGGCATGCTTCGTTGTAGCTCTCTTGCCGGTCGCCGGCTTAGCGGCTTGCTTTGCGCGACTAGGTCTGCGGAGAGAAGGAGATAGCGCCGGAAACCTTGCCTTTTGCCTTCTTCGGCGCTGGAACCCGGTTGCTGCGCCTTCTCTTTGTCCATGTGCACACACACGATTCCTCAGCGAAAACCATGCAGAAACCTTTCCACGAGCACCCAGGGATGTGCACCCAGCACCACGTGCACGCACACGCAGCTAGAGAAAAGCACCTACCTTTTCACACACTGATGCCTAAGCAAACGCGTGGCCACACACACGCACACATCCGCAAGCGCGCCTACTCCCATCTATTGAGGGAAAGACGGACGAGCAACGTCCTGACAGGCTTGAGGGGAAAAACGTCCGTTGATGGTTGGCGTACTGCACGCCCGCCTACGGGGCTGCAGGGGAATCCACATTTGGAAGGTACCTGAAGATGTGTGCCTGTTCTTGGAGCTCCGCTAGTAGGGTAGCAAAGACACTCGTAGGCAGTACTGAATGCTGCTCCGTGCTACTTCTCCTCCGCTGGGAAATGCTTCACAGTCGCCCTAGGAAAGACGTTTAACAATCGATCTCCAAGAGGAACGAAACACGTGATGCCATAAGGCGAAAGAATAGCAGCGCATCTCTTCACAAGCTTGTCCCTGATCTATAGCTGAGGGCAAACACTTGTGTGCTTGTGGGAGAGCGTGTGTCTTTCCTGGAAGCGTTTGGGAGTTTTGCTCAGACGCGTGTTTCCTCAAGTTCAAGAATCAAGATCTAGGATACCTGCAGACAGGTGCCTGTTTGTGTGGAGACAGTCTGTTTGAAACTGTGTTCCTCAGCGCCCGCTCTTTCTCCCCGTCGCTCCACACGCCTGGGAGTCCCTTTCTTTCTCTCCACAAGCACGTGTGTTGACTTCGTCGCACATGTGCATCTGCACAAGCGTTGAGCTCAGCAGAGCGTGTCTCTTGACACTTGATGTGCGTTGGCTGTGTCTGCGTGCTCCAGTGAAGAGAGAAACGGGAAATCATCTTGGTAGAGGCAACAAAGCAAAAGCGAGGCAGGATTGACATCTGCTCAACAGAGACGGATTCCCTGCGCTGACACAGTTCACAGTTACACGAGAAGCAATCTGAGCGGTCCATCGACCGGAGACGTGTTTCCCAAGAGGTCGTTTAGCGAGTGAACAGCAGTGTGCGCGACTTTCAGGAGTGTGCCTGGAAAGTGCCAGAATCACCAGAGCATCTGTGCAAAAGCTGCTGCCTCTGTGACCGCATTGAGGCACGTTCCCGTGTCTGCGAGTACATAGACGGCTCTTCGCGTTCACTCCGAGGGAAACGGTCCGCTATTGCTTCTGTGCGTACAGACGCGATTCCCTTGTCTCTTGCGAACACAGGGAACTCTGTGCATCCAAATCTACAGGCTAAGGACGCGTCTGCATATGTTTTGGTGAACAATCGAGTGTGCGTGTTCTGACAGCTGCCTCTATGCAGACGTCTCCACAGAGCCACTTCTGAATGCCCCGCAGCCCAGGACTGAAGGGATACACTAACAAGTGCACCGGTGTGAGCAACCACATATGCAGAAGGACGTCTTTCATCTCACAGAAGCGCGAACGTCTTGGCGTTCAAGCACATGGCAGAAACAAGGTGTGAACAGATGAGCTGCTGCTATTTTCTCCGTTCGGCATGCTTCGTTGTAGCTCTCTTGCCGGTCGCCGGCTTAGCGGCTTGCTTTGCGCGACTAGGTCTGCGGAGAGAAGGAGATAGCGCCGGAAACCTTGCCTTTTGCCTTCTTCGGCGCTGGAACCCGGTTGCTGCGCCTTCTCTTTGTCCATGTGCACACACACGATTCCTCAGCGAAAACCATGCAGAAACCTTTCCACGAGCACCCAGGGATGTGCACCCAGCACCACGTGCACGCACACGCAGCTAGAGAAAAGCACCTACCTTTTCACACACTGATGCCTAAGCAAACGCGTGGCCACACACACGCACACATCCGCAAGCGCGCCTACTCCCATCTATTGAGGGAAAGACGGACGAGCAACGTCCTGACAGGCTTGAGGGGAAAAACGTCCGTTGATGGTTGGCGTACTGCACGCCCGCCTACGGGGCTGCAGGGGAATCCACATTTGGAAGGTACCTGAAGATGTGTGCCTGTTCTTGGAGCTCCGCTAGTAGGGTAGCAAAGACACTCGTAGGCAGTACTGAATGCTGCTCCGTGCTACTTCTCCTCCGCTGGCAAATGCTTCACAGTCGCCCTAGGAAAGACGTTTAACAATCGATCTCCAAGAGGAACGAAACACGTGATGGCATAAGGCGAAAGAATAGCAGCGCATCTCTTCACAAGCTTGTCCCTGATCTATAGCTGAGGGCAAACACTTGTGTGCTTGTGGGAGAGCGTGTGTCTTTCCTGGAAGCGTTTGGGAGTTTTGCTCAGACGCGTGTTTCCTCAAGTTCAAGAATCAAGATCTAGGATACCTGCAGACAGGTGCCTGTTTGTGTGGAGACAGTCTGTTTGAAACTGTGTTCCTCAGCGCCCGCTCTTTCTCCCCGTCGCTCCACACGCCTGGGAGTCCCTTTCTTTCTCTCCACAAGCACGTGTGTTGACTTCGTCGCACATGTGCATCTGCACAAGCGTTGAGCTCAGCAGAGCGTGTCTCTTGACACTTGATGTGCGTTGGCTGTGTCTGCGTGCTCCAGTGAAGAGAGAAACGGGAAATCATCTTGGTAGAGGCAACAAAGCAAAAGCGAGGCAGGATTGACATCTGCTCAACAGAGACGGATTCCCTGCGCTGACACAGTTCACAGTTACACGAGAAGCAATCTGAGCGGTCCATCGACCGGAGACGTGTTTCCCAAGAGGTCGTTTAGCGAGTGAACAGCAGTGTGCGCGGCTTTCAGGAGTGTGCCTGGAAAGTGCCAGAATCACCAGAGCATCTGTGCAAAAGCTGCTGCCTCTGTGACCGCATTGAGGCACGTTCCCGTGTCTGCGAGTACATAGACGGCTCTTCGCGTTCACTCCGAGGGAAACGGTCCGCTATTGCTTCTGTGCGTACAGACGCGATTCCCTTGTCTCTTGCGAACACAGGGAACTCTGTGCATCCAAATCTACAGGCTAAGGACGCGTCTGCATATGTTTTGGTGAACAATCGAGTGTGCGTGTTCTGACAGCTGCCTCTATGCAGACGTCTCCACAGAGCCACTTCTGAATGCCCCGCAGCCCAGGACTGAAGGGATACACTAACAAGTGCACCGGTGTGAGCAACCACATATGCAGAAGGACGTCTTTCATCTCACAGAAGCGCGAACGTCTTGGCGTTCAAGCACATGGCAGAAACAAGGTGTGAACAGATGAGCTGCTGCTATTTTCTCCGTTCGGCATGCTTCGTTGTAGCTCTCTTGCCGGTCGCCGGCTTAGCGGCTTGCTTTGCGCGACTAGGTCTGCGGAGAGAAGGAGATAGCGCCGGAAACCTTGCCTTTTGCCTTCTTCGGCGCTGGAACCCGGTTGCTGCGCCTTCTCTTTGTCCATGTGCACACACACGATTCCTCAGCGAAAACCATGCAGAAACCTTTCCACGAGCACCCAGGGATGTGCACCCAGCACCACGTGCACGCACACGCAGCTAGAGAAAAGCACCTACCTTTTCACACACTGATGCCTAAGCAAACGCGTGGCCACACACACGCACACATCCGCAAGCGCGCCTACTCCCATCTATTGAGGGAAAGACGGACGAGCAACGTCCTGACAGGCTTGAGGGGAAAAACGTCCGTTGATGGTTGGCGTACTGCACGCCCGCCTACGGGGCTGCAGGGGAATCCACATTTGGAAGGTACCTGAAGATGTGTGCCTGTTCTTGGAGCTCCGCTAGTAGGGTAGCAAAGACACTCGTAGGCAGTACTGAATGCTGCTCCGTGCTACTTCTCCTCCGCTGGCAAATGCTTCACAGTCGCCCTAGGAAAGACGTTTAACAATCGATCTCCAAGAGGAACGAAACACGTGATGCCATAAGGCGAAAGAATAGCAGCGCATCTCTTCACAAGCTTGTCCCTGATCTATAGCTGAGGGCAAACACTTGTGTGCTTGTGGGAGAGCGTGTGTCTTTCCTGGAAGCGTTTGGGAGTTTTGCTCAGACGCGTGTTTCCTCAAGTTCAAGAATCAAGATCTAGGATACCTGCAGACAGGTGCCTGTTTGTGTGGAGACAGTCTGTTTGAAACTGTGTTCCTCAGCGCCCGCTCTTTCTCCCCGTCGCTCCACACGCCTGGGAGTCCCTTTCTTTCTCTCCACAAGCACGTGTGTTGACTTCGTCGCACATGTGCATCTGCACAAGCGTTGAGCTCAGCAGAGCGTGTCTCTTGACACTTGATGTGCGTTGGCTGTGTCTGCGTGCTCCAGTGAAGAGAGAAACGGGAAATCATCTTGGTAGAGGCAACAAAGCAAAAGCGAGGCAGGATTGACATCTGCTCAACAGAGACGGATTCCCTGCGCTGACACAGTTCACAGTTACACGAGAAGCAATCTGAGCGGTCCATCGACCGGAGACGTGTTTCCCAAGAGGTCGTTTAGCGAGTGAACAGCAGTGTGCGCGGCTTTCAGGAGTGTGCCTGGAAAGTGCCAGAATCACCAGAGCATCTGTGCAAAAGCTGCTGCCTCTGTGACCGCATTGAGGCACGTTCCCGTGTCTGCGAGTACATAGACGGCTCTTCGCGTTCACTCCGAGGGAAACGGTCCGCTATTGCTTCTGTGCGTACAGACGCGATTCCCTTGTCTCTTGCGAACGCAGGGAACTCTGTGCATCCAAATCTACAGGCTAAGGACGCGTCTGCATATGTTTTGGTGAACAATCGAGTGTGCGTGTTCTGACAGCTGCCTCTATGCAGACGTCTCCACAGAGCCACTTCTGAATGCCCCGCAGCCCAGGACTGAAGGGATACACTAACAAGTGCACCGGTGTGAGCAACCACATACGCAGAAGGACGTCTTTCATCTCACAGAAGCGCGAACGTCTTGGCGTTCAAGCACATGGCAGAAACAAGGTGTGAACAGATGAGCTGCTGCTATTTTCTCCGTTCGGCATGCTTCGTTGTAGCTCTCTTGCCGGTCGCCGGCTTAGCGGCTTGCTTTGCGCGACTAGGTCTGCGGAGAGAAGGAGATAGCGCCGGAAACCTTGCCTTTTGCCTTCTTCGGCGCTGGAACCCGGTTGCTGCGCCTTCTCTTTGTCCATGTGCACACACACGATTCCTCAGCGAAAACCATGCAGAAACCTTTCCACGAGCACCCAGGGATGTGCACCCAGCACCACGTGCACGCACACGCAGCTAGAGAAAAGCACCTACCTTTTCACACACTGATGCCTAAGCAAACGCGTGGCCACACACACGCACACATCCGCAAGCGCGCCTACTCCCATCTATTGAGGGAAAGACGGACGAGCAACGTCCTGACAGGCTTGAGGGGAAAAACGTCCGTTGATGGTTGGCGTACTGCACGCCCGCCTACGGGGCTGCAGGGGAATCCACATTTGGAAGGTACCTGAAGATGTGTGCCTGTTCTTGGAGCTCCGCTAGTAGGGTAGCAAAGACACTCGTAGGCAGTACTGAATGCTGCTCCGTGCTACTTCTCCTCCGCTGGGAAATGCTTCACAGTCGCCCTAGGAAAGACGTTTAACAATCGATCTCCAAGAGGAACGAAACACGTGATGCCATAAGGCGAAAGAATAGCAGCGCATCTCTTCACAAGCTTGTCCCTGATCTATAGCTGAGGGCAAACACTTGTGTGCTTGTGGGAGAGCGTGTGTCTTTCCTGGAAGCGTTTGGGAGTTTTGCTCAGACGCGTGTTTCCTCAAGTTCAAGAATCAAGATCTAGGATACCTGCAGACAGGTGCCTGTTTGTGTGGAGACAGTCTGTTTGAAACTGTGTTCCTCAGCGCCCGCTCTTTCTCCCCGTCGCTCCACACGCCTGGGAGTCCCTTTCTTTCTCTCCACAAGCACGTGTGTTGACTTCGTCGCACATGTGCATCTGCACAAGCGTTGAGCTCAGCAGAGCGTGTCTCTTGACACTTGATGTGCGTTGGCTGTGTCTGCGTGCTCCAGTGAAGAGAGAAACGGGAAATCATCTTGGTAGAGGCAACAAAGCAAAAGCGAGGCAGGATTGACATCTGCTCAACAGAGACGGATTCCCTGCGCTGACACAGTTCACAGTTACACGAGAAGCAATCTGAGCGGTCCATCGACCGGAGACGTGTTTCCCAAGAGGTCGTTTAGCGAGTGAACAGCAGTGTGCGCGACTTTCAGGAGTGTGCCTGGAAAGTGCCAGAATCACCAGAGCATCTGTGCAAAAGCTGCTGCCTCTGTGACCGCATTGAGGCACGTTCCCGTGTCTGCGAGTACATAGACGGCTCTTCGCGTTCACTCCGAGGGAAACGGTCCGCTATTGCTTCTGTGCGTACAGACGCGATTCCCTTGTCTCTTGCGAACACAGGGAACTCTGTGCATCCAAATCTACAGGCTAAGGACGCGTCTGCATATGTTTTGGTGAACAATCGAGTGTGCGTGTTCTGACAGCTGCCTCTATGCAGACGTCTCCACAGAGCCACTTCTGAATGCCCCGCAGCCCAGGACTGAAGGGATACACTAACAAGTGCACCGGTGTGAGCAACCACATATGCAGAAGGACGTCTTTCATCTCACAGAAGCGCGAACGTCTTGGCGTTCAAGCACATGGCAGAAACAAGGTGTGAACAGATGAGCTGCTGCTATTTTCTCCGTTCGGCATGCTTCGTTGTAGCTCTCTTGCCGGTCGCCGGCTTAGCGGCTTGCTTTGCGCGACTAGGTCTGCGGAGAGAAGGAGATAGCGCCGGAAACCTTGCCTTTTGCCTTCTTCGGCGCTGGAACCCGGTTGCTGCGCCTTCTCTTTGTCCATGTGCACACACACGATTCCTCAGCGAAAACCATGCAGAAACCTTTCCACGAGCACCCAGGGATGTGCACCCAGCACCACGTGCACGCACACGCAGCTAGAGAAAAGCACCTACCTTTTCACACACTGATGCCTAAGCAAACGCGTGGCCACACACACGCACACATCCGCAAGCGCGCCTACTCCCATCTATTGAGGGAAAGACGGACGAGCAACGTCCTGACAGGCTTGAGGGGAAAAACGTCCGTTGACGGTTGGCGTACTGCACGCCCGCCTACGGGGCTGCAGGGGAATCCACATTTGGAAGGTACCTGAAGATGTGTGCCTGTTCTTGGAGCTCCGCTAGTAGGGTAGCAAAGACACTCGTAGGCAGTACTGAATGCTGCTCCGTGCTACTTCTCCTCCGCTGGCAAATGCTTCACAGTCGCCCTAGGAAAGACGTTTAACAATCGATCTCCAAGAGGAACGAAACACGTGATGGCATAAGGCGAAAGAATAGCAGCGCATCTCTTCACAAGCTTGTCCCTGATCTATAGCTGAGGGCAAACACTTGTGTGCTTGTGGGAGAGCGTGTGTCTTTCCTGGAAGCGTTTGGGAGTTTTGCTCAGACGCGTGTTTCCTCAAGTTCAAGAATCAAGATCTAGGATACCTGCAGACAGGTGCCTGTTTGTGTGGAGACAGTCTGTTTGAAACTGTGTTCCTCAGCGCCCGCTCTTTCTCCCCGTCGCTCCACACGCCTGGGAGTCCCTTTCTTTCTCTCCACAAGCACGTGTGTTGACTTCGTCGCACATGTGCATCTGCACAAGCGTTGAGCTCAGCAGAGCGTGTCTCTTGACACTTGATGTGCGTTGGCTGTGTCTGCGTGCTCCAGTGAAGAGAGAAACGGGAAATCATCTTGGTAGAGGCAACAAAGCAAAAGCGAGGCAGGATTGACATCTGCTCAACAGAGACGGATTCCCTGCGCTGACACAGTTCACAGTTACACGAGAAGCAATCTGAGCGGTCCATCGACCGGAGACGTGTTTCCCAAGAGGTCGTTTAGCGAGTGAACAGCAGTGTGCGCGGCTTTCAGGAGTGTGCCTGGAAAGTGCCAGAATCACCAGAGCATCTGTGCAAAAGCTGCTGCCTCTGTGACCGCATTGAGGCACGTTCCCGTGTCTGCGAGTACATAGACGGCTCTTCGCGTTCACTCCGAGGGAAACGGTCCGCTATTGCTTCTGTGCGTACAGACGCGATTCCCTTGTCTCTTGCGAACACAGGGAACTCTGTGCATCCAAATCTACAGGCTAAGGACGCGTCTGCATATGTTTTGGTGAACAATCGAGTGTGCGTGTTCTGACAGCTGCCTCTATGCAGACGTCTCCACAGAGCCACTTCTGAATGCCCCGCAGCCCAGGACTGAAGGGATACACTAACAAGTGCACCGGTGTGAGCAACCACATATGCAGAAGGACGTCTTTCATCTCACAGAAGCGCGAACGTCTTGGCGTTCAAGCACATGGCAGAAACAAGGTGTGAACAGATGAGCTGCTGCTATTTTCTCCGTTCGGCATGCTTCGTTGTAGCTCTCTTGCCGGTCGCCGGCTTAGCGGCTTGCTTTGCGCGACTAGGTCTGCGGAGAGAAGGAGATAGCGCCGGAAACCTTGCCTTTTGCCTTCTTCGGCGCTGGAACCCGGTTGCTGCGCCTTCTCTTTGTCCATGTGCACACACACGATTCCTCAGCGAAAACCATGCAGAAACCTTTCCACGAGCACCCAGGGATGTGCACCCAGCACCACGTGCACGCACACGCAGCTAGAGAAAAGCACCTACCTTTTCACACACTGATGCCTAAGCAAACGCGTGGCCACACACACGCACACATCCGCAAGCGCGCCTACTCCCATCTATTGAGGGAAAGACGGACGAGCAACGTCCTGACAGGCTTGAGGGGAAAAACGTCCGTTGATGGTTGGCGTACTGCACGCCCGCCTACGGGGCTGCAGGGGAATCCACATTTGGAAGGTACCTGAAGATGTGTGCCTGTTCTTGGAGCTCCGCTAGTAGGGTAGCAAAGACACTCGTAGGCAGTACTGAATGCTGCTCCGTGCTACTTCTCCTCCGCTGGCAAATGCTTCACAGTCGCCCTAGGAAAGACGTTTAACAATCGATCTCCAAGAGGAACGAAACACGTGATGCCATAAGGCGAAAGAATAGCAGCGCATCTCTTCACAAGCTTGTCCCTGATCTATAGCTGAGGGCAAACACTTGTGTGCTTGTGGGAGAGCGTGTGTCTTTCCTGGAAGCGTTTGGGAGTTTTGCTCAGACGCGTGTTTCCTCAAGTTCAAGAATCAAGATCTAGGATACCTGCAGACAGGTGCCTGTTTGTGTGGAGACAGTCTGTTTGAAACTGTGTTCCTCAGCGCCCGCTCTTTCTCCCCGTCGCTCCACACGCCTGGGAGTCCCTTTCTTTCTCTCCACAAGCACGTGTGTTGACTTCGTCGCACATGTGCATCTGCACAAGCGTTGAGCTCAGCAGAGCGTGTCTCTTGACACTTGATGTGCGTTGGCTGTGTCTGCCTGCTCCAGTGAAGAGAGAAACGGGAAATCATCTTGGTAGAGGCAACAAAGCAAAAGCGAGGCAGGATTGACATCTGCTCAACAGAGACGGATTCCCTGCGCTGACACAGTTCACAGTTACACGAGAAGCAATCTGAGCGGTCCATCGACCGGAGACGTGTTTCCCAAGAGGTCGTTTAGCGAGTGAACAGCAGTGTGCGCGACTTTCAGGAGTGTGCCTGGAAAGTGCCAGAATCACCAGAGCATCTGTGCAAAAGCTGCTGCCTCTGTGACCGCATTGAGGCACGTTCCCGTGTCTGCGAGTACATAGACGGCTCTTCGCGTTCACTCCGAGGGAAACGGTCCGCTATTGCTTCTGTGCGTACAGACGCGATTCCCTTGTCTCTTGCGAACACAGGGAACTCTGTGCATCCAAATCTACAGGCTAAGGACGCGTCTGCATATGTTTTGGTGAACAATCGAGTGTGCGTGTTCTGACAGCTGCCTCTATGCAGACGTCTCCACAGAGCCACTTCTGAATGCCCCGCAGCCCAGGACTGAAGGGATACACTAACAAGTGCACCGGTGTGAGCAACCACATATGCAGAAGGACGTCTTTCATCTCACAGAAGCGCGAACGTCTTGGCGTTCAAGCACATGGCAGAAACAAGGTGTGAACAGATGAGCTGCTGCTATTTTCTCCGTTCGGCATGCTTCGTTGTAGCTCTCTTGCCGGTCGCCGGCTTAGCGGCTTGCTTTGCGCGACTAGGTCTGCGGAGAGAAGGAGATAGCGCCGGAAACCTTGCCTTTTGCCTTCTTCGGCGCTGGAACCCGGTTGCTGCGCCTTCTCTTTGTCCATGTGCACACACACGATTCCTCAGCGAAAACCATGCAGAAACCTTTCCACGAGCACCCAGGGATGTGCACCCAGCACCACGTGCACGCACACGCAGCTAGAGAAAAGCACCTACCTTTTCACACACTGATGCCTAAGCAAATGCGTGGCCACACACACGCACACATCCGCAAGCGCGCCTACTCCCATCTGTTGAGGGAAAGACGGACGAGCAACGTCCTGACAGGCTTGAGGGGAAAAACGTCCGTTGACGGTTGGCGTACTGCACGCCCGCCTACGGGGCTGCAGGGGAATCCACATTTGGAAGGTACCTGAAGATGTGTGCCTGTTCTTGGAGCTCCGCTAGTAGGGTAGCAAAGACACTCGTAGGCAGTACTGAATGCTGCTCCGTGCTACTTCTCCTCCGCTGGCAAATGCTTCACAGTCGCCCTAGGAAAGACGTTTAACAATCGATCTCCAAGAGGAACGAAACACGTGATGCCATAAGGCGAAAGAATAGCAGGGCATCTCTTCACAAGCTTGTCCCTGATCTATAGCTGAGGGCAAACACTTGTGTGCTTGTGGGAGAGCGTGTGTCTTTCCTGGAAGCGTTTGGGAGTTTTGCTCAGACGCGTGTTTCCTCAAGTTCAAGAATCAAGATCTAGGATACCTGCAGACAGGTGCCTGTTTGTGTGGAGACAGTCTGTTTGAAACTGTGTTCCTCAGCGCCCGCTCTTTCTCCCCGTCGCTCCACACGCCTGGGAGTCCCTTTCTTTCTCTCCACAAGCACGTGTGTTGACTTCGTCGCACATGTGCATCTGCACAAGCGTTGAGCTCAGCAGAGCGTGTCTCTTGACACTTGATGTGCGTTGGCTGTGTCTGCCTGCTCCAGTGAAGAGAGAAACGGGAAATCATCTTGGTAGAGGCAACAAAGCAAAAGCGAGGCAGGATTGACATCTGCTCAACAGAGACGGATTCCCTGCGCTGACACAGTTCACAGTTACACGAGAAGCAATCTGAGCGGTCCATCGACCGGAGACGTGTTTCCCAAGAGGTCGTTTAGCGAGTGAACAGCAGTGTGCGCGACTTTCAGGAGTGTGCCTGGAAAGTGCCAGAATCACCAGAGCATCTGTGCAAAAGCTGCTGCCTCTGTGACCGCATTGAGGCACGTTCCCGTGTCTGCGAGTACATAGACGGCTCTTCGCGTTCACTCCGAGGGAAACGGTCCGCTATTGCTTCTGTGCGTACAGACGCGATTCCCTTGTCTCTTGCGAACACAGGGAACTCTGTGCATCCAAATCTACAGGCTAAGGACGCGTCTGCATATGTTTTGGTGAACAATCGAGTGTGCGTGTTCTGACAGCTGCCTCTATGCAGACGTCTCCACAGAGCCACTTCTGAATGCCCCGCAGCCCAGGACTGAAGGGATACACTAACAAGTGCACCGGTGTGAGCAACCACATATGCAGAAGGACGTCTTTCATCTCACAGAAGCGCGAACGTCTTGGCGTTCAAGCACATGGCAGAAACAAGGTGTGAACAGATGAGCTGCTGCTATTTTCTCCGTTCGGCATGCTTCGTTGTAGCTCTCTTGCCGGTCGCCGGCTTAGCGGCTTGCTTTGCGCGACTAGGTCTGCGGAGAGAAGGAGATAGCGCCGGAAACCTTGCCTTTTGCCTTCTTCGGCGCTGGAACCCGGTTGCTGCGCCTTCTCTTTGTCCATGTGCACACACACGATTCCTCAGCGAAAACCATGCAGAAACCTTTCCACGAGCACCCAGGGATGTGCACCCAGCACCACGTGCACGCACACGCAGCTAGAGAAAAGCACCTACCTTTTCACACACTGATGCCTAAGCAAACGCGTGGCCACACACACGCACACATCCGCAAGCGCGCCTACTCCCATCTATTGAGGGAAAGACGGACGAGCAACGTCCTGACAGGCTTGAGGGGAAAAACGTCCGTTGATGGTTGGCGTACTGCACGCCCGCCTACGGGGCTGCAGGGGAATCCACATTTGGAAGGTACCTGAAGATGTGTGCCTGTTCTTGGAGCTCCGCTAGTAGGGTAGCAAAGACACTCGTAGGCAGTACTGAATGCTGCTCCGTGCTACTTCTCCTCCGCTGGCAAATGCTTCACAGTCGCCCTAGGAAAGACGTTTAACAATCGATCTCCAAGAGGAACGAAACACGTGATGCCATAAGGCGAAAGAATAGCAGCGCATCTCTTCACAAGCTTGTCCCTGATCTATAGCTGAGGGCAAACACTTGTGTGCTTGTGGGAGAGCGTGTGTCTTTCCTGGAAGCGTTTGGGAGTTTTGCTCAGACGCGTGTTTCCTCAAGTTCAAGAATCAAGATCTAGGATACCTGCAGACAGGTGCCTGTTTGTGTGGAGACAGTCTGTTTGAAACTGTGTTCCTCAGCGCCCGCTCTTTCTCCCCGTCGCTCCACACGCCTGGGAGTCCCTTTCTTTCTCTCCACAAGCACGTGTGTTGACTTCGTCGCACATGTGCATCTGCACAAGCGTTGAGCTCAGCAGAGCGTGTCTCTTGACACTTGATGTGCGTTGGCTGTGTCTGCCTGCTCCAGTGAAGAGAGAAACGGGAAATCATCTTGGTAGAGGCAACAAAGCAAAAGCGAGGCAGGATTGACATCTGCTCAACAGAGACGGATTCCCTGCGCTGACACAGTTCACAGTTACACGAGAAGCAATCTGAGCGGTCCATCGACCGGAGACGTGTTTCCCAAGAGGTCGTTTAGCGAGTGAACAGCAGTGTGCGCGACTTTCAGGAGTGTGCCTGGAAAGTGCCAGAATCACCAGAGCATCTGTGCAAAAGCTGCTGCCTCTGTGACCGCATTGAGGCACGTTCCCGTGTCTGCGAGTACATAGACGGCTCTTCGCGTTCACTCCGAGGGAAACGGTCCGCTATTGCTTCTGTGCGTACAGACGCGATTCCCTTGTCTCTTGCGAACACAGGGAACTCTGTGCATCCAAATCTACAGGCTAAGGACGCGTCTGCATATGTTTTGGTGAACAATCGAGTGTGCGTGTTCTGACAGCTGCCTCTATGCAGACGTCTCCACAGAGCCACTTCTGAATGCCCCGCAGCCCAGGACTGAAGGGATACACTAACAAGTGCACCGGTGTGAGCAACCACATATGCAGAAGGACGTCTTTCATCTCACAGAAGCGCGAACGTCTTGGCGTTCAAGCACATGGCAGAAACAAGGTGTGAACAGATGAGCTGCTGCTATTTTCTCCGTTCGGCATGCTTCGTTGTAGCTCTCTTGCCGGTCGCCGGCTTAGCGGCTTGCTTTGCGCGACTAGGTCTGCGGAGAGAAGGAGATAGCGCCGGAAACCTTGCCTTTTGCCTTCTTCGGCGCTGGAACCCGGTTGCTGCGCCTTCTCTTTGTCCATGTGCACACACACGATTCCTCAGCGAAAACCATGCAGAAACCTTTCCACGAGCACCCAGGGATGTGCACCCAGCACCACGTGCACGCACACGCAGCTAGAGAAAAGCACCTACCTTTTCACACACTGATGCCTAAGCAAACGCGTGGCCACACACACGCACACATCCGCAAGCGCGCCTACTCCCATCTGTTGAGGGAAAGACGGACGAGCAACGTCCTGACAGGCTTGAGGGGAAAAACGTCCGTTGACGGTTGGCGTACTGCACGCCCGCCTACGGGGCTGCAGGGGAATCCACATTTGGAAGGTACCTGAAGATGTGTGCCTGTTCTTGGAGCTCCGCTAGTAGGGTAGCAAAGACACTCGTAGGCAGTACTGAATGCTGCTCCGTGCTACTTCTCCTCCGCTGGCAAATGCTTCACAGTCGCCCTAGGAAAGACGTTTAACAATCGATCTCCAAGAGGAACGAAACACGTGATGCCATAAGGCGAAAGAATAGCAGCGCATCTCTTCACAAGCTTGTCCCTGATCTATAGCTGAGGGCAAACACTTGTGTGCTTGTGGGAGAGCGTGTGTCTTTCCTGGAAGCGTTTGGGAGTTTTGCTCAGACGCGTGTTTCCTCAAGTTCAAGAATCAAGATCTAGGATACCTGCAGACAGGTGCCTGTTTGTGTGGAGACAGTCTGTTTGAAACTGTGTTCCTCAGCGCCCGCTCTTTCTCCCCGTCGCTCCACACGCCTGGGAGTCCCTTTCTTTCTCTCCACAAGCACGTGTGTTGACTTCGTCGCACATGTGCATCTGCACAAGCGTTGAGCTCAGCAGAGCGTGTCTCTTGACACTTGATGTGCGTTGGCTGTGTCTGCCTGCTCCAGTGAAGAGAGAAACGGGAAATCATCTTGGTAGAGGCAACAAAGCAAAAGCGAGGCAGGATTGACATCTGCTCAACAGAGACGGATTCCCTGCGCTGACACAGTTCACAGTTACACGAGAAGCAATCTGAGCGGTCCATCGACCGGAGACGTGTTTCCCAAGAGGTCGTTTAGCGAGTGAACAGCAGTGTGCGCGACTTTCAGGAGTGTGCCTGGAAAGTGCCAGAATCACCAGAGCATCTGTGCAAAAGCTGCTGCCTCTGTGACCGCATTGAGGCACGTTCCCGTGTCTGCGAGTACATAGACGGCTCTTCGCGTTCACTCCGAGGGAAACGGTCCGCTATTGCTTCTGTGCGTACAGACGCGATTCCCTTGTCTCTTGCGAACACAGGGAACTCTGTGCATCCAAATCTACAGGCTAAGGACGCGTCTGCATATGTTTTGGTGAACAATCGAGTGTGCGTGTTCTGACAGCTGCCTCTATGCAGACGTCTCCACAGAGCCACTTCTGAATGCCCCGCAGCCCAGGACTGAAGGGATACACTAACAAGTGCACCGGTGTGAGCAACCACATATGCAGAAGGACGTCTTTCATCTCACAGAAGCGCGAACGTCTTGGCGTTCAAGCACATGGCAGAAACAAGGTGTGAACAGATGAGCTGCTGCTATTTTCTCCGTTCGGCATGCTTCGTTGTAGCTCTCTTGCCGGTCGCCGGCTTAGCGGCTTGCTTTGCGCGACTAGGTCTGCGGAGAGAAGGAGATAGCGCCGGAAACCTTGCCTTTTGCCTTCTTCGGCGCTGGAACCCGGTTGCTGCGCCTTCTCTTTGTCCATGTGCACACACACGATTCCTCAGCGAAAACCATGCAGAAACCTTTCCACGAGCACCCAGGGATGTGCACCCAGCACCACGTGCACGCACACGCAGCTAGAGAAAAGCACCTACCTTTTCACACACTGATGCCTAAGCAAACGCGTGGCCACACACACGCACACATCCGCAAGCGCGCCTACTCCCATCTGTTGAGGGAAAGACGGACGAGCAACGTCCTGACAGGCTTGAGGGGAAAAACGTCCGTTGACGGTTGGCGTACTGCACGCCCGCCTACGGGGCTGCAGGGGAATCCACATTTGGAAGGTACCTGAAGATGTGTGCCTGTTCTTGGAGCTCCGCTAGTAGGGTAGCAAAGACACTCGTAGGCAGTACTGAATGCTGCTCCGTGCTACTTCTCCTCCGCTGGCAAATGCTTCACAGTCGCCCTAGGAAAGACGTTTAACAATCGATCTCCAAGAGGAACGAAACACGTGATGCCATAAGGCGAAAGAATAGCAGCGCATCTCTTCACAAGCTTGTCCCTGATCTATAGCTGAGGGCAAACACTTGTGTGCTTGTGGGAGAGCGTGTGTCTTTCCTGGAAGCGTTTGGGAGTTTTGCTCAGACGCGTGTTTCCTCAAGTTCAAGAATCAAGATCTAGGATACCTGCAGACAGGTGCCTGTTTGTGTGGAGACAGTCTGTTTGAAACTGTGTTCCTCAGCGCCCGCTCTTTCTCCCCGTCGCTCCACACGCCTGGGAGTCCCTTTCTTTCTCTCCACAAGCACGTGTGTTGACTTCGTCGCACATGTGCATCTGCACAAGCGTTGAGCTCAGCAGAGCGTGTCTCTTGACACTTGATGTGCGTTGGCTGTGTCTGCCTGCTCCAGTGAAGAGAGAAACGGGAAATCATCTTGGTAGAGGCAACAAAGCAAAAGCGAGGCAGGATTGACATCTGCTCAACAGAGACGGATTCCCTGCGCTGACACAGTTCACAGTTACACGAGAAGCAATCTGAGCGGTCCATCGACCGGAGACGTGTTTCCCAAGAGGTCGTTTAGCGAGTGAACAGCAGTGTGCGCGACTTTCAGGAGTGTGCCTGGAAAGTGCCAGAATCACCAGAGCATCTGTGCAAAAGCTGCTGCCTCTGTGACCGCATTGAGGCACGTTCCCGTGTCTGCGAGTACATAGACGGCTCTTCGCGTTCACTCCGAGGGAAACGGTCCGCTATTGCTTCTGTGCGTACAGACGCGATTCCCTTGTCTCTTGCGAACACAGGGAACTCTGTGCATCCAAATCTACAGGCTAAGGACGCGTCTGCATATGTTTTGGTGAACAATCGAGTGTGCGTGTTCTGACAGCTGCCTCTATGCAGACGTCTCCACAGAGCCACTTCTGAATGCCCCGCAGCCCAGGACTGAAGGGATACACTAACAAGTGCACCGGTGTGAGCAACCACATATGCAGAAGGACGTCTTTCATCTCACAGAAGCGCGAACGTCTTGGCGTTCAAGCACATGGCAGAAACAAGGTGTGAACAGATGAGCTGCTGCTATTTTCTCCGTTCGGCATGCTTCGTTGTAGCTCTCTTGCCGGTCGCCGGCTTAGCGGCTTGCTTTGCGCGACTAGGTCTGCGGAGAGAAGGAGATAGCGCCGGAAACCTTGCCTTTTGCCTTCTTCGGCGCTGGAACCCGGTTGCTGCGCCTTCTCTTTGTCCATGTGCACACACACGATTCCTCAGCGAAAACCATGCAGAAACCTTTCCACGAGCACCCAGGGATGTGCAGCCAGCACCACGTGCACGCACACGCAGCTAGAGAAAAGCACCTACCTTTTCACACACTGATGCCTAAGCAAACGCGTGGCCACACACACGCACACATCCGCAAGCGCGCCTACTCCCATCTGTTGAGGGAAAGACGGACGAGCAACGTCCTGACAGGCTTGAGGGGAAAAACGTCCGTTGATGGTTGGCGTACTGCACGCCCGCCTACGGGGCTGCAGGGGAATCCACATTTGGAAGGTACCTGAAGATGTGTGCCTGTTCTTGGAGCTCCGCTAGTAGGGTAGCAAAGACACTCGTAGGCAGTACTGAATGCTGCTCCGTGCTACTTCTCCTCCGCTGGCAAATGCTTCACAGTCGCCCTAGGAAAGACGTTTAACAATCGATCTCCAAGAGGAACGAAACACGTGATGCCATAAGGCGAAAGAATAGCAGCGCATCTCTTCACAAGCTTGTCCCTGATCTATAGCTGAGGGCAAACACTTGTGTGCTTGTGGGAGAGCGTGTGTCTTTCCTGGAAGCGTTTGGGAGTTTTGCTCAGACGCGTGTTTCCTCAAGTTCAAGAATCAAGATCTAGGATACCTGCAGACAGGTGCCTGTTTGTGTGGAGACAGTCTGTTTGAAACTGTGTTCCTCAGCGCCCGCTCTTTCTCCCCGTCGCTCCACACGCCTGGGAGTCCCTTTCTTTCTCTCCACAAGCACGTGTGTTGACTTCGTCGCACATGTGCATCTGCACAAGCGTTGAGCTCAGCAGAGCGTGTCTCTTGACACTTGATGTGCGTTGGCTGTGTCTGCCTGCTCCAGTGAAGAGA
Source organism: Patagioenas fasciata (assembly GCF_037038585.1). Classification (NCBI taxonomy): domain Eukaryota; kingdom Metazoa; phylum Chordata; class Aves; order Columbiformes; family Columbidae; genus Patagioenas; species Patagioenas fasciata. Next base: position 50,391,944 of record NC_092523.1, on the reverse strand, counting down.
GAAACGGGAAATCATCTTGGTAGAGGCAACAAAGCAAAAGCGAGGCAGGATTGACATCTGCTCAACAGAGACGGATTCCCTGCGCTGACACAGTTCACAGTTACACGAGAAGCAATCTGAGCGGTCCATCGACCGGAGACGTGTTTCCCAAGAGGTCGTTTAGCGAGTGAACAGCAGTGTGCGCGACTTTCAGGAGTGTGCCTGGAAAGTGCCAGAATCACCAGAGCATCTGTGCAAAAGCTGCTGCCTCTGTGACCGCATTGAGGCACGTTCCCGTGTCTGCGAGTACATAGACGGCTCTTCGCGTTCACTCCGAGGGAAACGGTCCGCTATTGCTTCTGTGCGTACAGACGCGATTCCCTTGTCTCTTGCGAACACAGGGAACTCTGTGCATCCAAATCTACAGGCTAAGGACGCGTCTGCATATGTTTTGGTGAACAATCGAGTGTGCGTGTTCTGACAGCTGCCTCTATGCAGACGTCTCCACAGAGCCACTTCTGAATGCCCCGCAGCCCAGGACTGAAGGGATACACTAACAAGTGCACCGGTGTGAGCAACCACATATGCAGAAGGACGTCTTTCATCTCACAGAAGCGCGAACGTCTTGGCGTTCAAGCACATGGCAGAAACAAGGTGTGAACAGATGAGCTGCTGCTATTTTCTCCGTTCGGCATGCTTCGTTGCAGCTCTCTTGCCGGTCGCCGGCTTAGCGGCTTGCTTTGCGCGACTAGGTCTGCGGAGAGAAGGAGATAGCGCCGGAAACCTTGCCTTTTGCCTTCTTCGGCGCTGGAACCCGGTTGCTGCGCCTTCTCTTTGTCCATGTGCACACACACGATTCCTCAGCGAAAACCATGCAGAAACCTTTCCACGAGCACCCAGGGATGTGCACCCAGCACCACGTGCACGCACACGCAGCTAGAGAAAAGCACCTACCTTTTCACACACTGATGCCTAAGCAAACGCGTGGCCACACACACGCACACATCCGCAAGCGCGCCTACTCCCATCTGTTGAGGGAAAGACGGACGAGCAACGTCCTGACAGGCTTGAGGGGAAAAACGTCCGTTGACGGTTGGCGTACTGCACGCCCGCCTACGGGGCTGCAGGGGAATCCACATTTGGAAGGTACCTGAAGATGTGTGCCTGTTCTTGGAGCTCCGCTAGTAGGGTAGCAAAGACACTCGTAGGCAGTACTGAATGCTGCTCCGTGCTACTTCTCCTCCGCTGGCAAATGCTTCACAGTCGCCCTAGGAAAGACGTTTAACAATCGATCTCCAAGAGGAACGAAACACGTGATGCCATAAGGCGAAAGAATAGCAGCGCATCTCTTCACAAGCTTGTCCCTGATCTATAGCTGAGGGCAAACACTTGTGTGCTTGTGGGAGAGCGTGTGTCTTTCCTGGAAGCGTTTGGGAGTTTTGCTCAGACGCGTGTTTCCTCAAGTTCAAGAATCAAGATCTAGGATACCTGCAGACAGGTGCCTGTTTGTGTGGAGACAGTCTGTTTGAAACTGTGTTCCTCAGCGCCCGCTCTTTCTCCCCGTCGCTCCACACGCCTGGGAGTCCCTTTCTTTCTCTCCACAAGCACGTGTGTTGACTTCGTCGCACATGTGCATCTGCACAAGCGTTGAGCTCAGCAGAGCGTGTCTCTTGACACTTGATGTGCGTTGGCTGTGTCTGCCTGCTCCAGTGAAGAGAGAAACGGGAAATCATCTTGGTAGAGGCAACAAAGCAAAAGCGAGGCAGGATTGACATCTGCTCAACAGAGACGGATTCCCTGCGCTGACACAGTTCACAGTTACACGAGAAGCAATCTGAGCGGTCCATCGACCGGAGACGTGTTTCCCAAGAGGTCGTTTAGCGAGTGAACAGCAGTGTGCGCGACTTTCAGGAGTGTGCCTGGAAAGTGCCAGAATCACCAGAGCATCTGTGCAAAAGCTGCTGCCTCTGTGACCGCATTGAGGCACGTTCCCGTGTCTGCGAGTACATAGACGGCTCTTCGCGTTCACTCCGAGGGAAACGGTCCGCTATTGCTTCTGTGCGTACAGACGCGATTCCCTTGTCTCTTGCGAACACAGGGAACTCTGTGCATCCAAATCTACAGGCTAAGGACGCGTCTGCATATGTTTTGGTGAACAATCGAGTGTGCGTGTTCTGACAGCTGCCTCTATGCAGACGTCTCCACAGAGCCACTTCTGAATGCCCCGCAGCCCAGGACTGAAGGGATACACTAACAAGTGCACCGGTGTGAGCAACCACATATGCAGAAGGACGTCTTTCATCTCACAGAAGCGCGAACGTCTTGGCGTTCAAGCACATGGCAGAAACAAGGTGTGAACAGATGAGCTGCTGCTATTTTCTCCGTTCGGCATGCTTCGTTGTAGCTCTCTTGCCGGTCGCCGGCTTAGCGGCTTGCTTTGCGCGACTAGGTCTGCGGAGAGAAGGAGATAGCGCCGGAAACCTTGCCTTTTGCCTTCTTCGGCGCTGGAACCCGGTTGCTGCGCCTTCTCTTTGTCCATGTGCACACACACGATTCCTCAGCGAAAACCATGCAGAAACCTTTCCACGAGCACCCAGGGATGTGCAGCCAGCACCACGTGCACGCACACGCAGCTAGAGAAAAGCATCTACCTTTTCACACACTGATGCCTAAGCAAACGCGTGGCCACACACACGCACACATCCGCAAGCGCGCCTACTCCCATCTATTGAGGGAAAGACGGACGAGCAACGTCCTGACAGGCTTGAGGGGAAAAACGTCCGTTGATGGTTGGCGTACTGCACGCCCGCCTACGGGGCTGCAGGGGAATCCACATTTGGAAGGTACCTGAAGATGTGTGCCTGTTCTTGGAGCTCCGCTAGTAGGGTAGCAAAGACACTCGTAGGCAGTACTGAATGCTGCTCCGTGCTACTTCTCCTCCGCTGGCAAATGCTTCACAGTCGCCCTAGGAAAGACGTTTAACAATCGATCTCCAAGAGGAACGAAACACGTGATGCCATAAGGCGAAAGAATAGCAGCGCATCTCTTCACAAGCTTGTCCCTGATCTATAGCTGAGGGCAAACACTTGTGTGCTTGTGGGAGAGCGTGTGTCTTTCCTGGAAGCGTTTGGGAGTTTTGCTCAGACGCGTGTTTCCTCAAGTTCAAGAATCAAGATCTAGGATACCTGCAGACAGGTGCCTGTTTGTGTGGAGACAGTCTGTTTGAAACTGTGTTCCTCAGCGCCCGCTCTTTCTCCCCGTCGCTCCACACGCCTGGGAGTCCCTTTCTTTCTCTCCACAAGCACGTGTGTTGACTTCGTCGCACATGTGCATCTGCACAAGCGTTGAGCTCAGCAGAGCGTGTCTCTTGACACTTGATGTGCGTTGGCTGTGTCTGCCTGCTCCAGTGAAGAGAGAAACGGGAAATCATCTTGGTAGAGGCAACAAAGCAAAAGCGAGGCAGGATTGACATCTGCTCAACAGAGACGGATTCCCTGCGCTGACACAGTTCACAGTTACACGAGAAGCAATCTGAGCGGTCCATTGGCCGGAGACGTGTTTCCCAAGAGGTCGTTTAGCGAGTGAACAGCAGTGTGCGCGACTTTCAGGAGTGTGCCTGGAAAGTGCCAGAATCACCAGAGCATCTGTGCAAAAGCTGCTGCCTCTGTGACCGCATTGAGGCACGTTCCCGTGTCTGCGAGTACATAGACGGCTCTTCGCGTTCACTCCGAGGGAAACGGTCCGCTATTGCTTCTGTGCGTACAGACGCGATTCCCTTGTCTCTTGCGAACACAGGGAACTCTGTGCATCCAAATCTACAGGCTAAGGACGCGTCTGCATATGTTTTGGTGAACAATCGAGTGTGCGTGTTCTGACAGCTGCCTCTATGCAGACGTCTCCACAGAGCCACTTCTGAATGCCCCGCAGCCCAGGACTGAATGGATACACTAACAAGTGCACCGGTGTGAGCAACTACGTACGCAGAAGGACGTCTTTCATCTCACAGAAGCGCGAACGTCTTGGCGTTCAAGCACATGGCAGAAACAAGGTGTGAACAGATGAGCTGCTGCTATTTTCTCCGTTCGACATGCTTCGTTGTAGCTCTCTTGCCGGTCGCCGGCTTAGCGGCTTGCTTTGCGCGACTAGGTCTGCGGAGAGAAGGAGATAGCGCCGGAAACCTTGCCTTTTGCCTTCTTCGGCGCTGGAACCCGGTTGCTGCGCCTTCTCTTTGTCCATGTGCACACACACGATTCCTCAGCGAAAACCATGCAGAAACCTTTCCACGAGCACCCAGGGATGTGCACCCAGCACCACGTGCACGCACACGCAGCTAGAGAAAAGCACCTACCTTTTCACACACTGATGCCTAAGCAAACGCGTGGCCACACACACGCACACATCCGCAAGCGCGCCTACTCCCATCTGTTGAGGGAAAGACGGACGAGCAACGTCCTGACAGGCTTGAGGGGAAAAACGTCCGTTGACGGTTGGCGTACTGCACGCCCGCCTACGGGGCTGCAGGGGAATCCACATTTGGAAGGTACCTGAAGATGTGTGCCTGTTCTTGGAGCTCCGCTAGTAGGGTAGCAAAGACACTCGTAGGCAGTACTGAATGCTGCTCCGTGCTACTTCTCCTCCGCTGGCAAATGCTTCACAGTCGCCCTAGGAAAGACGTTTAACAATCGATCTCCAAGAGGAACGAAACACATGATGCCATAAGGCGAAAGAATAGCAGCGCATCTCTTCACAAGCTTGTCCCTGATCTATAGCTGAGGGCAAACACTTGTGTGCTTGTGGGAGAGCGTGTGTCTTTCCTGGAAGCGTTTGGGAGTTTTGCTCAGACGCGTGTTTCCTCAAGTTCAAGAATCAAGATCTAGGATACCTGCAGACAGGTGCCTGTTTGTGTGGAGACAGTCTGTTTGAAACTGTGTTCCTCAGCGCCCGCTCTTTCTCCCCGTCGCTCCACACGCCTGGGAGTCCCTTTCTTTCTCTCCACAAGCACGTGTGTTGACTTCGTCGCACATGTGCATCTGCACAAGCGTTGAGCTCAGCAGAGCGTGTCTCTTGACACTTGATGTGCGTTGGCTGTGTCTGCCTGCTCCAGTGAAGAGAGAAACGGGAAATCATCTTGGTAGAGGCAACAAAGCAAAAGCGAGGCAGGATTGACATCTGCTCAACAGAGACGGATTCCCTGCGCTGACACAGTTCACAGTTACACGAGAAGCAATCTGAGCGGTCCATCGACCGGAGACGTGTTTCCCAAGAGGTCGTTTAGCGAGTGAACAGCAGTGTGCGCGGCTTTCAGGAGTGTGCCTGGAAAGTGCCAGAATCACCAGAGCATCTGTGCAAAAGCTGCTGCCTCTGTGACCGCATTGAGGCACGTTCCCGTGTCTGCGAGTACATAGACGGCTCTTCGCGTTCACTCCGAGGGAAACGGTCCGCTATTGCTTCTGTGCGTACAGACGCGATTCCCTTGTCTCTTGCGAACACAGGGAACTCTGTGCATCCAAATCTACAGGCTAAGGACGCGTCTGCATATGTTTTGGTGAACAATCGAGTGTGCGTGTTCTGACAGCTGCCTCTATGCAGACGTCTCCACAGAGCCACTTCTGAATGCCCCGCAGCCCAGGACTGAAGGGATACACTAACAAGTGCACCGGTGTGAGCAACCACATATGCAGAAGGACGTCTTTCATCTCACAGAAGCGCGAACGTCTTGGCGTTCAAGCACATGGCAGAAACAAGGTGTGAACAGATGAGCTGCTGCTATTTTCTCCGTTCGGCATGCTTCGTTGTAGCTCTCTTGCCGGTCGCCGGCTTAGCGGCTTGCTTTGCGCGACTAGGTCTGCGGAGAGAAGGAGATAGCGCCGGAAACCTTGCCTTTTGCCTTCTTCGGCGCTGGAACCCGGTTGCTGCGCCTTCTCTTTGTCCATGTGCACACACACGATTCCTCAGCGAAAACCATGCAGAGACCTTTCCACGAGCACCCAGGGATGTGCAGCCAGCACCACGTGCACGCACACGCAGCTAGAGAAAAGCACCTACCTTTTCACACACTGATGCCTAAGCAAACGCGTGGCCACACACACGCACACATCCGCAAGCGCGCCTACTCCCATCTGTTGAGGGAAAGACGGACGAGCAACGTCCTGACAGGCTTGAGGGGAAAAACGTCCGTTGACGGTTGGCGTACTGCACGCCCGCCTACGGGGCTGCAGGGGAATCCACATTTGGAAGGTACCTGAAGATGTGTGCCTGTTCTTGGAGCTCCGCTAGTAGGGTAGCAAAGACACTCGTAGGCAGTACTGAATGCTGCTCCGTGCTACTTCTCCTCCGCTGGCAAATGCTTCACAGTCGCCCTAGGAAAGACGTTTAACAATCGATCTCCAAGAGGAACGAAACACGTGATGCCATAAGGCGAAAGAATAGCAGCGCATCTCTTCACAAGCTTGTCCCTGATCTATAGCTGAGGGCAAACACTTGTGTGCTTGTGGGAGAGCGTGTGTCTTTCCTGGAAGCGTTTGGGAGTTTTGCTCAGACGCGTGTTTCCTCAAGTTCAAGAATCAAGATCTAGGATACCTGCAGACAGGTGCCTGTTTGTGTGGAGACAGTCTGTTTGAAACTGTGTTCCTCAGCGCCCGCTCTTTCTCCCCGTCGCTCCACACGCCTGGGAGTCCCTTTCTTTCTCTCCACAAGCACGTGTGTTGACTTCGTCGCACATGTGCATCTGCACAAGCGTTGAGCTCAGCAGAGCGTGTCTCTTGACACTTGATGTGCGTTGGCTGTGTCTGCCTGCTCCAGTGAAGAGAGAAACGGGAAATCATCTTGGTAGAGGCAACAAAGCAAAAGCGAGGCAGGATTGACATCTGCTCAACAGAGACGGATTCCCTGCGCTGACACAGTTCACAGTTACACGAGAAGCAATCTGAGCGGTCCATCGACCGGAGACGTGTTTCCCAAGAGGTCGTTTAGCGAGTGAACAGCAGTGTGCGCGACTTTCAGGAGTGTGCCTGGAAAGTGCCAGAATCACCAGAGCATCTGTGCAAAAGCTGCTGCCTCTGTGACCGCATTGAGGCACGTTCCCGTGTCTGCGAGTACATAGACGGCTCTTCGCGTTCACTCCGAGGGAAACGGTCCGCTATTGCTTCTGTGCGTACAGACGCGATTCCCTTGTCTCTTGCGAACACAGGGAACTCTGTGCATCCAAATCTACAGGCTAAGGACGCGTCTGCATATGTTTTGGTGAACAATCGAGTGTGCGTGTTCTGACAGCTGCCTCTATGCAGACGTCTCCACAGAGCCACTTCTGAATGCCCCGCAGCCCAGGACTGAAGGGATACACTAACAAGTGCACCGGTGTGAGCAACCACATATGCAGAAGGACGTCTTTCATCTCACAGAAGCGCGAACGTCTTGGCGTTCAAGCACATGGCAGAAACAAGGTGTGAACAGATGAGCTGCTGCTATTTTCTCCGTTCGGCATGCTTCGTTGTAGCTCTCTTGCCGGTCGCCGGCTTAGCGGCTTGCTTTGCGCGACTAGGTCTGCGGAGAGAAGGAGATAGCGCCGGAAACCTTGCCTTTTGCCTTCTTCGGCGCTGGAACCCGGTTGCTGCGCCTTCTCTTTGTCCATGTGCACACACACGATTCCTCAGCGAAAACCATGCAGAGACCTTTCCACGAGCACCCAGGGATGTGCAGCCAGCACCACGTGCACGCACACGCAGCTAGAGAAAAGCACCTACCTTTTCACACACTGATGCCTAAGCAAACGCGTGGCCACACACACGCACACATCCGCAAGCGCGCCTACTCCCATCTATTGAGGGAAAGACGGACGAGCAACGTCCTGACAGGCTTGAGGGGAAAAACGTCCGTTGATGGTTGGCGTACTGCACGCCCGCCTACGGGGCTGCAGGGGAATCCACATTTGGAAGGTACCTGAAGATGTGTGCCTGTTCTTGGAGCTCCGCTAGTAGGGTAGCAAAGACACTCGTAGGCAGTACTGAATGCTGCTCCGTGCTACTTCTCCTCCGCTGGCAAATGCTTCACAGTCGCCCTAGGAAAGACGTTTAACAATCGATCTCCAAGAGGAACGAAACACGTGATGCCATAAGGCGAAAGAATAGCAGCGCATCTCTTCACAAGCTTGTCCCTGATCTATAGCTGAGGGCAAACACTTGTGTGCTTGTGGGAGAGCGTGTGTCTTTCCTGGAAGCGTTTGGGAGTTTTGCTCAGACGCGTGTTTCCTCAAGTTCAAGAATCAAGATCTAGGATACCTGCAGACAGGTGCCTGTTTGTGTGGAGACAGTCTGTTTGAAACTGTGTTCCTCAGCGCCCGCTCTTTCTCCCCGTCGCTCCACACGCCTGGGAGTCCCTTTCTTTCTCTCCACAAGCACGTGTGTTGACTTCGTCGCACATGTGCATCTGCACAAGCGTTGAGCTCAGCAGAGCGTGTCTCTTGACACTTGATGTGCGTTGGCTGTGTCTGCCTGCTCCAGTGAAGAGAGAAACGGGAAATCATCTTGGTAGAGGCAACAAAGCAAAAGCGAGGCAGGATTGACATCTGCTCAACAGAGACGGATTCCCTGCGCTGACACAGTTCACAGTTACACGAGAAGCAATCTGAGCGGTCCATCGACCGGAGACGTGTTTCCCAAGAGGTCGTTTAGCGAGTGAACAGCAGTGTGCGCGACTTTCAGGAGTGTGCCTGGAAAGTGCCAGAATCACCAGAGCATCTGTGCAAAAGCTGCTGCCTCTGTGACCGCATTGAGGCACGTTCCCGTGTCTGCGAGTACATAGACGGCTCTTCGCGTTCACTCCGAGGGAAACGGTCCGCTATTGCTTCTGTGCGTACAGACGCGATTCCCTTGTCTCTTGCGAACACAGGGAACTCTGTGCATCCAAATCTACAGGCTAAGGACGCGTCTGCATATGTTTTGGTGAACAATCGAGTGTGCGTGTTCTGACAGCTGCCTCTATGCAGACGTCTCCACAGAGCCACTTCTGAATGCCCCGCAGCCCAGGACTGAAGGGATACACTAACAAGTGCACCGGTGTGAGCAACCACATATGCAGAAGGACGTCTTTCATCTCACAGAAGCGCGAACGTCTTGGCGTTCAAGCACATGGCAGAAACAAGGTGTGAACAGATGAGCTGCTGCTATTTTCTCCGTTCGGCATGCTTCGTTGTAGCTCTCTTGCCGGTCGCCGGCTTAGCGGCTTGCTTTGCGCGACTAGGTCTGCGGAGAGAAGGAGATAGCGCCGGAAACCTTGCCTTTTGCCTTCTTCGGCGCTGGAACCCGGTTGCTGCGCCTTCTCTTTGTCCATGTGCACACACACGATTCCTCAGCGAAAACCATGCAGAAACCTTTCCACGAGCACCCAGGGATGTGCACCCAGCACCACGTGCACGCACACGCAGCTAGAGAAAAGCACCTACCTTTTCACACACTGATGCCTAAGCAAACGCGTGGCCACACACACGCACACATCCGCAAGCGCGCCTACTCCCATCTGTTGAGGGAAAGACGGACGAGCAACGTCCTGACAGGCTTGAGGGGAAAAACGTCCGTTGACGGTTGGCGTACTGCACGCCCGCCTACGGGGCTGCAGGGGAATCCACATTTGGAAGGTACCTGAAGATGTGTGCCTGTTCTTGGAGCTCCGCTAGTAGGGTAGCAAAGACACTCGTAGGCAGTACTGAATGCTGCTCCGTGCTACTTCTCCTCCGCTGGCAAATGCTTCACAGTCGCCCTAGGAAAGACGTTTAACAATCGATCTCCAAGAGGAACGAAACACGTGATGCCATAAGGCGAAAGAATAGCAGCGCATCTCTTCACAAGCTTGTCCCTGATCTATAGCTGAGGGCAAACACTTGTGTGCTTGTGGGAGAGCGTGTGTCTTTCCTGGAAGCGTTTGGGAGTTTTGCTCAGACGCGTGTTTCCTCAAGTTCAAGAATCAAGATCTAGGATACCTGCAGACAGGTGCCTGTTTGTGTGGAGACAGTCTGTTTGAAACTGTGTTCCTCAGCGCCCGCTCTTTCTCCCCGTCGCTCCACACGCCTGGGAGTCCCTTTCTTTCTCTCCACAAGCACGTGTGTTGACTTGGTCGCACATGTGCATCTGCACAAGCGTTGAGCTCAGCAGAGCGTGTCTCTTGACACTTGATGTGCGTTGGCTGTGTCTGCGTGCTCCAGTGAAGAGAGAAACGGGAAATCATCTTGGTAGAGGCAACAAAGCAAAAGCGAGGCAGGATTGACATCTGCACAACAGAGACGGATTCCCTGCGCTGACACAGTTCACAGTTACACGAGAAGCAATCTGAGCGGTCCATCGACCGGAGACGTGTTTCCCAAGAGGTCGTTTAGCGAGTGAACAGCAGTGTGCGCGACTTTCAGGAGTGTGCCTGGAAAGTGCCAGAATCACCAGAGCATCTGTGCAAAAGCTGCTGCCTCTGTGACCGCATTGAGGCACGTTCCCGTGTCTGCGAGTACATAGACGGCTCTTCGCGTTCACTCCGAGGGAAACGGTCCGCTATTGCTTCTGTGCGTACAGACGCGATTCCCTTGTCTCTTGCGAACACAGGGAACTCTGTGCATCCAAATCTACAGGCTAAGGACGCGTCTGCATATGTTTTGGTGAACAATCGAGTGTGCGTGTTCTGACAGCTGCCTCTATGCAGACGTCTCCACAGAGCCACTTCTGAATGCCCCGCAGCCCAGGACTGAATGGATACACTAACAAGTGCACCGGTGTGAGCAACTACGTACGCAGAAGGACGTCTTTCATCTCACAGAAGCGCGAACGTCTTGGCGTTCAAGCACATGGCAGAAACAAGGTGTGAACAGATGAGCTGCTGCTATTTTCTCCGTTCGACATGCTTCGTTGTAGCTCTCTTGCCGGTCGCCGGCTTAGCGGCTTGCTTTGCGCGACTAGGTCTGCGGAGAGAAGGAGATAGCGCCGGAAACCTTGCCTTTTGCCTTCTTCGGCGCTGGAACCCGGTTGCTGCGCCTTCTCTTTGTCCATGTGCACACACACGATTCCTCAGCGAAAACCATGCAGAAACCTTTCCACGAGCACCCAGGGATGTGCACCCAGCACCACGTGCACGCACACGCAGCTAGAGAAAAGCACCTACCTTTTCACACACTGATGCCTAAGCAAACGCGTGGCCACACACACGCACACATCCGCAAGCGCGCCTACTCCCATCTGTTGAGGGAAAGACGGACGAGCAACGTCCTGACAGGCTTGAGGGGAAAAACGTCCGTTGACGGTTGGCGTACTGCACGCCCGCCTACGGGGCTGCAGGGGAATCCACATTTGGAAGGTACCTGAAGATGTGTGCCTGTTCTTGGAGCTCCGCTAGTAGGGTAGCAAAGACACTCGTAGGCAGTACTGAATGCTGCTCCGTGCTACTTCTCCTCCGCTGGCAAATGCTTCACAGTCGCCCTAGGAAAGACGTTTAACAATCGATCTCCAAGAGGAACGAAACACGTGATGCCATAAGGCGAAAGAATAGCAGCGCATCTCTTCACAAGCTTGTCCCTGATCTATAGCTGAGGGCAAACACTTGTGTGCTTGTGGGAGAGCGTGTGTCTTTCCTGGAAGCGTTTGGGAGTTTTGCTCAGACGCGTGTTTCCTCAAGTTCAAGAATCAAGATCTAGGATACCTGCAGACAGGTGCCTGTTTGTGTGGAGACAGTCTGTTTGAAACTGTGTTCCTCAGCGCCCGCTCTTTCTCCCCGTCGCTCCACACGCCTGGGAGTCCCTTTCTTTCTCTCCACAAGCACGTGTGTTGACTTGGTCGCACATGTGCATCTGCACAAGCGTTGAGCTCAGCAGAGCGTGTCTCTTGACACTTGATGTGCGTTGGCTGTGTCTGCGTGCTCCAGTGAAGAGAGAAACGGGAAATCATCTTGGTAGAGGCAACAAAGCAAAAGCGAGGCAGGATTGACATCTGCTCAACAGAGACGGATTCCCTGCGCTGACACAGTTCACAGTTACACGAGAAGCAATCTGAGCGGTCCATCGACCGGAGACGTGTTTCCCAAGAGGTCGTTTAGCGAGTGAACAGCAGTGTGCGCGACTTTCAGGAGTGTGCCTGGAAAGTGCCAGAATCACCAGAGCATCTGTGCAAAAGCTGCTGCCTCTGTGACCGCATTGAGGCACGTTCCCGTGTCTGCGAGTACATAGACGGCTCTTCGCGTTCACTCCGAGGGAAACGGTCCGCTATTGCTTCTGTGCGTACAGACGCGATTCCCTTGTCTCTTGCGAACACAGGGAACTCTGTGCATCCAAATCTACAGGCTAAGGACGCGTCTGCATATGTTTTGGTGAACAATCGAGTGTGCGTGTTCTGACAGCTGCCTCTATGCAGACGTCTCCACAGAGCCACTTCTGAATGCCCCGCAGCCCAGGACTGAAGGGATACACTAACAAGTGCACCGGTGTGAGCAACTACGTACGCAGAAGGACGTCTTTCATCTCACAGAAGCGCGAACGTCTTGGCGTTCAAGCACATGGCAGAAACAAGGTGTGAACAGATGAGCTGCTGCTATTTTCTCCGTTCGACATGCTTCGTTGTAGCTCTCTTGCCGGTCGCCGGCTTAGCGGCTTGCTTTGCGCGACTAGGTCTGCGGAGAGAAGGAGATAGCGCCGGAAACCTTGCCTTTTGCCTTCTTCGGCGCTGGAACCCGGTTGCTGCGCCTTCTCTTTGTCCATGTGCACACACACGATTCCTCAGCGAAAACCATGCAGAAACCTTTCCACGAGCACCCAGGGATGTGCACCCAGCACCACGTGCACGCACACGCAGCTAGAGAAAAGCACCTACCTTTTCACACACTGATGCCTAAGCAAACGCGTGGCCACACACACGCACACATCCGCAAGCGCGCCTACTCCCATCTGTTGAGGGAAAGACGGACGAGCAACGTCCTGACAGGCTTGAGGGGAAAAACGTCCGTTGATGGTTGGCGTACTGCACGCCCGCCTACGGGGCTGCAGGGGAATCCACATTTGGAAGGTACCTGAAGATGTGTGCCTGTTCTTGGAGCTCCGCTAGTAGGGTAGCAAAGACACTCGTAGGCAGTACTGAATGCTGCTCCGTGCTACTTCTCCTCCGCTGGCAAATGCTTCACAGTCGCCCTAGGAAAGACGTTTAACAATCGATCTCTAAGAGGAACGAAACACATGATGCCATAAGGCGAAAGAATAGCAGCGCATCTCTTCACAAGCTTGTCCCTGATCTATAGCTGAGGGCAAACACTTGTGTGCTTGTGGGAGAGCGTGTGTCTTTCCTGGAAGCGTTTGGGAGTTTTGCTCAGACGCGTGTTTCCTCAAGTTCAAGAATCAAGATCTAGGATACCTGCAGACAGGTGCCTGTTTGTGTGGAGACAGTCTGTTTGAAACTGTGTTCCTCAGCGCCCGCTCTTTCTCCCCGTCGCTCCACACGCCTGGGAGTCCCTTTCTTTCTCTCCACAAGCACGTGTGTTGACTTCGTCGCACATGTGCATCTGCACAAGCGTTGAGCTCAGCAGAGCGTGTCTCTTGACACTTGATGTGCGTTGGCTGTGTCTGCGTGCTCCAGTGAAGAGAGAAACGGGAAATCATCTTGGTAGAGGCAACAAAGCAAAAGCGAGGCAGGATTGACATCTGCTCAACAGAGACGGATTCCCTGCGCTGACACAGTTCACAGTTACACGAGAAGCAATCTGAGCGGTCCATCGACCGGAGACGTGTTTCCCAAGAGGTCGTTTAGCGAGTGAACAGCAGTGTGCGCGGCTTTCAGGAGTGTGCCTGGAAAGTGCCAGAATCACCAGAGCATCTGTGCAAAAGCTGCTGCCTCTGTGACCGCATTGAGGCACGTTCCCGTGTCTGCGAGTACATAGACGGCTCTTCGCGTTCACTCCGAGGGAAACGGTCCGCTATTGCTTCTGTGCGTACAGACGCGATTCCCTTGTCTCTTGCGAACACAGGGAACTCTGTGCATCCAAATCTACAGGCTAAGGACGCGTCTGCATATGTTTTGGTGAACAATCGAGTGTGCGTGTTCTGACAGCTGCCTCTATGCAGACGTCTCCACAGAGCCACTTCTGAATGCCCCGCAGCCCAGGACTGAAGGGATACACTAACAAGTGCACCGGTGTGAGCAACCACATATGCAGAAGGACGTCTTTCATCTCACAGAAGCGCGAACGTCTTGGCGTTCAAGCACATGGCAGAAACAAGGTGTGAACAGATGAGCTGCTGCTATTTTCTCCGTTCGGCATGCTTCGTTGTAGCTCTCTTGCCGGTCGCCGGCTTAGCGGCTTGCTTTGCGCGACTAGGTCTGCGGAGAGAAGGAGATAGCGCCGGAAACCTTGCCTTTTGCCTTCTTCGGCGCTGGAACCCGGTTGCTGCGCCTTCTCTTTGTCCATGTGCACACACACGATTCCTCAGCGAAAACCATGCAGAAACCTTTCCACGAGCACCCAGGGATGTGCAGCCAGCACCACGTGCACGCACACGCAGCTAGAGAAAAGCACCTACCTTTTCACACACTGATGCCTAAGCAAACGCGTGGCCACACACACGCACACATCCGCAAGCGCGCCTACTCCCATCTGTTGAGGGAAAGACGGACGAGCAACGTCCTGACAGGCTTGAGGGGAAAAACGTCCGTTGACGGTTGGCGTACTGCACGCCCGCCTACGGGGCTGCAGGGGAATCCACATTTGGAAGGTACCTGAAGATGTGTGCCTGTTCTTGGAGCTCCGCTAGTAGGGTAGCAAAGACACTCGTAGGCAGTACTGAATGCTGCTCCGTGCTACTTCTCCTCCGCTGGCAAATGCTTCACAGTCGCCCTAGGAAAGACGTTTAACAATCGATCTCCAAGAGGAACGAAACACATGATGCCATAAGGCGAAAGAATAGCAGGGCATCTCTTCACAAGCTTGTCCCTGATCTATAGCTGAGGGCAAACACTTGTGTGCTTGTGGGAGAGCGTGTGTCTTTCCTGGAAGCGTTTGGGAGTTTTGCTCAGACGCGTGTTTCCTCAAGTTCAAGAATCAAGATCTAGGATACCTGCAGACAGGTGCCTGTTTGTGTGGAGACAGTCTGTTTGAAACTGTGTTCCTCAGCGCCCGCTCTTTCTCCCCGTCGCTCCACACGCCTGGGAGTCCCTTTCTTTCTCTCCACAAGCACGTGTGTTGACTTCGTCGCACATGTGCATCTGCACAAGCGTTGAGCTCAGCAGAGCGTGTCTCTTGACACTTGATGTGCGTTGGCTGTGTCTGCCTGCTCCAGTGAAGAGAGAAACGGGAAATCATCTTGGTAGAGGCAACAAAGCAAAAGCGAGGCAGGATTGACATCTGCTCAACAGAGACGGATTCCCTGCGCTGACACAGTTCACAGTTACACGAGAAGCAATCTGAGCGGTCCATCGACCGGAGACGTGTTTCCCAAGAGGTCGTTTAGCGAGTGAACAGCAGTGTGCACGGCTTTCAGGAGTGTGCCTGGAAAGTGCCAGAATCACCAGAGCATCTGTGCAAAAGCTGCTGCCTCTGTGACCGCATTGAGGCACGTTTCCGTGTCTGCGAGTACATAGACGGCTCTTCGCGTTCACTCCGAGGGAAACGGTCCGCTATTGCTTCTGTGCGTACAGACGCGATTCCCTTGTCTCTTGCGAACACAGGGAACTCTGTGCATCCAAATCTACAGGCTAAGGACGCGTCTGCATATGTTTTGGTGAACAATCGAGTGTGCGTGTTCTGACAGCTGCCTCTATGCAGACGTCTCCACAGAGCCACTTCTGAATGCCCCGCAGCCCAGGACTGAAGGGATACACTAACAAGTGCACCGGTGTGAGCAACCACATATGCAGAAGGACGTCTTTCATCTCACAGAAGCGCGAACGTCTTGGCGTTCAAGCACATGGCAGAAACAAGGTGTGAACAGATGAGCTGCTGCTATTTTCTCCGTTCGGCATGCTTCGTTGTAGCTCTCTTGCCGGTCGCCGGCTTAGCGGCTTGCTTTGCGCGACTAGGTCTGCGGAGAGAAGGAGATAGCGCCGGAAACCTTGCCTTTTGCCTTCTTCGGCGCTGGAACCCGGTTGCTGCGCCTTCTCTTTGTCCATGTGCACACACACGATTCCTCAGCGAAAACCATGCAGAAACCTTTCCACGAGCACCCAGGGATGTGCACCCAGCACCACGTGCACGCACACGCAGCTAGAAAAAAGCACCTACCTTTTCACACACTGATGCCTAAGCAAACGCGTGGCCACACACACGCACACATCCGCAAGCGCGCCTACTCCCATCTATTGAGGGAAAGACGGACGAGCAACGTCCTGACAGGCTTGAGGGGAAAAACGTCCGTTGATGGTTGGCGTACTGCACGCCCGCCTACGGGGCTGCAGGGGAATCCACATTTGGAAGGTACCTGAAGATGTGTGCCTGTTCTTGGAGCTCCGCTAGTAGGGTAGCAAAGACACTCGTAGGCAGTACTGAATGCTGCTCCGTGCTACTTCTCCTCCGCTGGCAAATGCTTCACAGTCGCCCTACGAAAGACGTTTAACAATCGATCTCCAAGAGGAACGAAACACATGATGCCATAAGGCGAAAGAATAGCAGGGCATCTCTTCACAAGCTTGTCCCTGATCTATAGCTGAGGGCAAACACTTGTGTGCTTGTGGGAGAGCGTGTGTCTTTCCTGGAAGCGTTTGGGAGTTTTGCTCAGACGCGTGTTTCCTCAAGTTCAAGAATCAAGATCTAGGATACCTGCAGACAGGTGCCTGTTTGTGTGGAGACAGTCTGTTTGAAACTGTGTTCCTCAGCGCCCGCTCTTTCTCCCCGTCGCTCCACACGCCTGGGAGTCCCTTTCTTTCTCTCCACAAGCACGTGTGTTGACTTCGTCGCACATGTGCATCTGCACAAGCGTTGAGCTCAGCAGAGCGTGTCTCTTGACACTTGATGTGCGTTGGCTGTGTCTGCCTGCTCCAGTGAAGAGAGAAACGGGAAATCATCTTGGTAGAGGCAACAAAGCAAAAGCGAGGCAGGATTGACATCTGCTCAACAGAGACGGATTCCCTGCGCTGACACAGTTCACAGTTACACGAGAAGCAATCTGAGCGGTCCATCGACCGGAGACGTGTTTCCCAAGAGGTCGTTTAGCGAGTGAACAGCAGTGTGCGCGGCTTTCAGGAGTGTGCCTGGAAAGTGCCAGAATCACCAGAGCATCTGTGCAAAAGCTGCTGCCTCTGTGACCGCATTGAGGCACGTTCCCGTGTCTGCGAGTACATAGACGGCTCTTCGCGTTCACTCCGAGGGAAACGGTCCGCTATTGCTTCTGTGCGTACAGACGCGATTCCCTTGTCTCTTGCGAACACAGGGAACTCTGTGCATCCAAATCTACAGGCTAAGGACGCGTCTGCATATGTTTTGGTGAACAATCGAGTGTGCGTGTTCTGACAGCTGCCTCTATGCAGACGTCTCCACAGAGCCACTTCTGAATGCCCCGCAGCCCAGGACTGAAGGGATACACTAACAAGTGCACCGGTGTGAGCAACCACATATGCAGAAGGACGTCTTTCATCTCACAGAAGCGCGAACGTCTTGGCGTTCAAGCACATGGCAGAAACAAGGTGTGAACAGATGAGCTGCTGCTATTTTCTCCGTTCGGCATGCTTCGTTGTAGCTCTCTTGCCGGTCGCCGGCTTAGCGGCTTGCTTTGCGCGACTAGGTCTGCGGAGAGAAGGAGATAGCGCCGGAAACCTTGCCTTTTGCCTTCTTCGGCGCTGGAACCCGGTTGCTGCGCCTTCTCTTTGTCCATGTGCACACACACGATTCCTCAGCGAAAACCATGCAGAAACCTTTCCACGAGCACCCAGGGATGTGCAGCCAGCACCACGTGCACGCACACGCAGCTAGAGAAAAGCACCTACCTTTTCACACACTGATGCCTAAGCAAACGCGTGGCCACACACACGCACACATCCGCAAGCGCGCCTACTCCCATCTGTTGAGGGAAAGACGGACGAGCAACGTCCTGACAGGCTTGAGGGGAAAAACGTCCGTTGACGGTTGGCGTACTGCACGCCCGCCTACGGGGCTGCAGGGGAATCCACATTTGGAAGGTACCTGAAGATGTGTGCCTGTTCTTGGAGCTCCGCTAGTAGGGTAGCAAAGACACTCGTAGGCAGTACTGAATGCTGCTCCGTGCTACTTCTCCTCCGCTGGCAAATGCTTCACAGTCGCCCTAGGAAAGACGTTTAACAATCGATCTCCAAGAGGAACGAAACACATGATGCCATAAGGCGAAAGAATAGCAGGGCATCTCTTCACAAGCTTGTCCCTGATCTATAGCTGAGGGCAAACACTTGTGTGCTTGTGGGAGAGCGTGTGTCTTTCCTGGAAGCGTTTGGGAGTTTTGCTCAGACGCGTGTTTCCTCAAGTTCAAGAATCAAGATCTAGGATACCTGCAGACAGGTGCCTGTTTGTGTGGAGACAGTCTGTTTGAAACTGTGTTCCTCAGCGCCCGCTCTTTCTCCCCGTCGCTCCACACGCCTGGGAGTCCCTTTCTTTCTCTCCACAAGCACGTGTGTTGACTTCGTCGCACATGTGCATCTGCACAAGCGTTGAGCTCAGCAGAGCGTGTCTCTTGACACTTGATGTGCGTTGGCTGTGTCTGCCTGCTCCAGTGAAGAGAGAAACGGGAAATCATCTTGGTAGAGGCAACAAAGCAAAAGCGAGGCAGGATTGACATCTGCTCAACAGAGACGGATTCCCTGCGCTGACACAGTTCACAGTTACACGAGAAGCAATCTGAGCGGTCCATCGACCGGAGACGTGTTTCCCAAGAGGTCGTTTAGCGAGTGAACAGCAGTGTGCACGGCTTTCAGGAGTGTGCCTGGAAAGTGCCAGAATCACCAGAGCATCTGTGCAAAAGCTGCTGCCTCTGTGACCGCATTGAGGCACGTTTCCGTGTCTGCGAGTACATAGACGGCTCTTCGCGTTCACTCCGAGGGAAACGGTCCGCTATTGCTTCTGTGCGTACAGACGCGATTCCCTTGTCTCTTGCGAACACAGGGAACTCTGTGCATCCAAATCTACAGGCTAAGGACGCGTCTGCATATGTTTTGGTGAACAATCGAGTGTGCGTGTTCTGACAGCTGCCTCTATGCAGACGTCTCCACAGAGCCACTTCTGAATGCCCCGCAGCCCAGGACTGAAGGGATACACTAACAAGTGCACCGGTGTGAGCAACCACATATGCAGAAGGACGTCTTTCATCTCACAGAAGCGCGAACGTCTTGGCGTTCAAGCACATGGCAGAAACAAGGTGTGAACAGATGAGCTGCTGCTATTTTCTCCGTTCGGCATGCTTCGTTGTAGCTCTCTTGCCGGTCGCCGGCTTAGCGGCTTGCTTTGCGCGACTAGGTCTGCGGAGAGAAGGAGATAGCGCCGGAAACCTTGCCTTTTGCCTTCTTCGGCGCTGGAACCCGGTTGCTGCGCCTTCTCTTTGTCCATGTGCACACACACGATTCCTCAGCGAAAACCATGCAGAAACCTTTCCACGAGCACCCAGGGATGTGCACCCAGCACCACGTGCACGCACACGCAGCTAGAAAAAAGCACCTACCTTTTCACACACTGATGCCTAAGCAAACGCGTGGCCACACACACGCACACATCCGCAAGCGCGCCTACTCCCATCTATTGAGGGAAAGACGGACGAGCAACGTCCTGACAGGCTTGAGGGGAAAAACGTCCGTTGATGGTTGGCGTACTGCACGCCCGCCTACGGGGCTGCAGGGGAATCCACATTTGGAAGGTACCTGAAGATGTGTGCCTGTTCTTGGAGCTCCGCTAGTAGGGTAGCAAAGACACTCGTAGGCAGTACTGAATGCTGCTCCGTGCTACTTCTCCTCCGCTGGCAAATGCTTCACAGTCGCCCTAGGAAAGACGTTTAACAATCGATCTCCAAGAGGAACGAAACACGTGATGCCATAAGGCGAAAGAATAGCAGCGCATCTCTTCACAAGCTTGTCCCTGATCTATAGCTGAGGGCAAACACTTGTGTGCTTGTGGGAGAGCGTGTGTCTTTCCTGGAAGCGTTTGGGAGTTTTGCTCAGACGCGTGTTTCCTCAAGTTCAAGAATCAAGATCTAGGATACCTGCAGACAGGTGCCTGTTTGTGTGGAGACAGTCTGTTTGAAACTGTGTTCCTCAGCGCCCGCTCTTTCTCCCCGTCGCTCCACACGCCTGGGAGTCCCTTTCTTTCTCTCCACAAGCACGTGTGTTGACTTCGTCGCACATGTGCATCTGCACAAGCGTTGAGCTCAGCAGAGCGTGTCTCTTGACACTTGATGTGCGTTGGCTGTGTCTGCCTGCTCCAGTGAAGAGAGAAACGGGAAATCATCTTGGTAGAGGCAACAAAGCAAAAGCGAGGCAGGATTGACATCTGCTCAACAGAGACGGATTCCCTGCGCTGACACAGTTCACAGTTACACGAGAAGCAATCTGAGCGGTCCATCGACCGGAGACGTGTTTCCCAAGAGGTCGTTTAGCGAGTGAACAGCAGTGTGCGCGACTTTCAGGAGTGTGCCTGGAAAGTGCCAGAATCACCAGAGCATCTGTGCAAAAGCTGCTGCCTCTGTGACCGCATTGAGGCACGTTCCCGTGTCTGCGAGTACATAGACGGCTCTTCGCGTTCACTCCGAGGGAAACGGTCCGCTATTGCTTCTGTGCGTACAGACGCGATTCCCTTGTCTCTTGCGAACACAGGGAACTCTGTGCATCCAAATCTACAGGCTAAGGACGCGTCTGCATATGTTTTGGTGAACAATCGAGTGTGCGTGTTCTGACAGCTGCCTCTATGCAGACGTCTCCACAGAGCCACTTCTGAATGCCCCGCAGCCCAGGACTGAAGGGATACACTAACAAGTGCACCGGTGTGAGCAACTACGTACGCAGAAGGACGTCTTTCATCTCACAGAAGCGCGAACGTCTTGGCGTTCAAGCACATGGCAGAAACAAGGTGTGAACAGATGAGCTGCTGCTATTTTCTCCGTTCGGCATGCTTCGTTGTAGCTCTCTTGCCGGTCGCCGGCTTAGCGGCTTGCTTTGCGCGACTAGGTCTGCGGAGAGAAGGAGATAGCGCCGGAAACCTTGCCTTTTGCCTTCTTCGGCGCTGGAACCCGGTTGCTGCGCCTTCTCTTTGTCCATGTGCACACACACGATTCCTCAGCGAAAACCATGCAGAAACCTTTCCACGAGCACCCAGGGATGTGCACCCAGCACCACGTGCACGCACACGCAGCTAGAGAAAAGCACCTACCTTTTCACACACTGATGCCTAAGCAAACGCGTGGCCACACACACGCACACATCCGCAAGCGCGCCTACTCCCATCTATTGAGGGAAAGACGGACGAGCAACGTCCTGACAGGCTTGAGGGGAAAAACGTCCGTTGATGGTTGGCGTACTGCACGCCCGCATACGGGGTTAGGTTTAGATTTGGGGTTGGGGGTTGGGGTTAGGGTTTGGGGTCAGGGATTGGGGTTAGGCTTAGATTTGGGGTTAGGTTTAGATTTGGGGTTAGGGTTTGGGGTTAGGGGTTGGGGTTAGGTTTAGATTTGGGGTTAGGGGTTGGGGTTTAGGGGTTGGGGTTAGGTTTAGATTTGGGGTTAGGGGTTGGGGTTAGGGTTTGGGGTTAGGAATTGGGGTTAGGTTTAGATTTGGGGTTAGGGGTTGGGGTTAGGGTTTGGGGTTAGGGATTGGGGTTAGGTTTAGATTTGGGGTTAGGGGTTGGGGTTAGGTTTAGATTTGGGGTAGGGGTTGGGGTTAGGTTTAGATTTGGGTTTAGGGGTTGGGGTTAGGGTTTGGGGTTAGGGATTGGGGTTAGGTTTAGATTTGGGGTTTAGGGGTTGGGGTTATGTTTAGATTTGGGTTTAGGGGTTGGGGTTAGGGGTTGGGGTTAGGGATTGGGGTTAGGTTTAGATTTGGGGTTAGGGGTTGGGGTTAGGGTTTGGGGTTAGGGATTGGGGTTAGGTTTAGATTTGGGGTTAGGGGTTGGGGTTTAGGGGTTGGGGTTTGGTTTAGATTTGGGGTTAGGGGTTGGGGTTAGGGATTGGGGTTAGGTTTAGATTTGGGGTTAGGGGTTGGGGTTAGGGGTTGGGGTTAGGTTTAGATTTGGGGTTAGGAGTTGGGGTTTAGGGGTTGGGGTTAGGTTTTGATTTGGGGTTAGGGTTTGGGGTTAGGGATTGGGGTTAGGTTTAGATTTGGGGTTAGGGGTTGGGGTTTAGGGGTTGGGGTTAGGTTTAGATTTGGGGTTAGGGTTTGGGGTTAGGGATCGGGGTTAGGTTTAGATTTGGGGTTAGGGTTTGGGGTTAGGGATTGGGGTTAGGTTTAGATTTGGGGTTAGGGGTTGGGGTTAGGGTTTGGGGTTAGGGATTGGGGTTAGGTTTAGATTTGGAGTTAGGGGATGGGGTTAGGTTTAGATTTGGGGTTAGGTTTAGATTTGGGGTTAGGGGTTGGGGTTAGGGTTGGGGTTAGGGGTTGGGGTTAGGGGTTGAGGTTAGGTTTAGATTTGGGGTTAGGGGTTGGGGTTAGGGGTTGGGGTTAGGTTTAGATTTGGGGTTAGGGGTTGGGGTTTAGGGGTTGTGGTTAGGTTTAGATTTGGGGTTAGGGTTTGGGGTTAGGGATCGGGGTTAGGTTTAGATTTGGGGTTAGGGGTTGGGGTTAGGGTTTGGGGTTAGGGATTGGGGTTAGGTTTAGATTTGGGGTTAGGGGTTGGGGTTAGGTTTAGATTTGGGGTTAGGGGTTGGGGTTTAGGGGTTGGGGTTAGGTTTAGATTTGGGTTTAGGGGTTGGGGTTAGGGGTTGGGGTTAGGGATTGGGGTTAGGTTTAGATTTGGGGTTAGGGGTTGGGGTTAGGGTTTGGGGTTAGGGATTGGGGTTAGGTTTAGATTTGGGGTTAGGGGTTGGGGTTTAGGGGTTGGGGTTAGGTTTAGATTTGGGGTTAGCGTTTGGGGTTAGGGATTGGGGTTAGGTTTAGATTTGGGGTTAGGGGTTGGGGTTAGGGGTTGGGTTTAGGGATTGGGGTTAGGTTTAGATTTGGGGTTAGGGGTTGGGGTTTAGGGGTTGGTGTTAGGTTTAGATTTGGGGTTAGGGTTTGGGGTTAGGGATTGGGGTTAAGTTTAGATTTGGGGTTAGGGGTTCGGGTTAGGGTTTGGGGTTAGGGATTGGGGTTAGGTTTAGATTTGGAGTTATGGGTTGGGGTTAGGTTTAGATTTGGGTTTAGGTTTAGATTTGGGGTTAGGGGTTGGGGTTAGGGGTTGGGGTTAGGGGTTGGGGTTAGGGGTTGAGGTTAGGTTTAGATTTGGGGTTAGGGGTTGGGGTTAGGGGTTGGGGTTAGGTTTAAATTTACGGTTAGGGGTTGGGGTTTAGGGGTTGGGGTTAGGTTTAGATTTGGGGTTAGGGTTTGGGGTTAGGGATTGGGGTTAGGTTTAGATTTGGGGTTAGGGGTTGGGGTTAGGGTTTGGGGTTAGGGATTGGGGTTAGGTTTAGATTTGGGGTTAGGGGTTGGGGTTAGGTTTAGATTTGGGGTTAGGGGTTGGGGTTTAGGGGTTGGGGTTAGGTTTAGATTTGGGTTTAGGGGTTGGGGTTAGGGGTTGGGGTTAGGGATTGGGGTTAGGTTTATATTTGGGGTTAGGGGTTGGGGTTAGGTTTGGGGTTAGGGATTGGGGTTAGGTTTAGATTTGGGGTTAGGGGTTGGTGTTTAGGGGTTGGGGTTAGGTTTAGATTTGGGGTTAGGGTTTGGGGTTAGGGATTGGGGTTAGGTTTAGATTTGGGTTTAGGGTTTGGGGTTTAGGGGTTGGGGTTAGGTTTAGATTTGGGGTTAGGGGTTGGGGTTAGGGATTGGGGTTAGGTTTAGATTTGGGGTTAGGGGTTGGGGTTAGGGTTTGGGGTTAGGGATTGGGGTTAGGTTTAGATTTGGGGATGGGGTTGGGGTTTAGGGGTTGGGGTTAGGGGTTGGGGTTAGGTTTAGATTTGGGGTTGGGGGTTGGGGTTAGGGGTTGGGGTTAGGTTTAGATTTGGGGTTAGGGGTTGGGTTTTAGGGGTTGGGGTTAGGTTTAGATTTGGGGTTGGGGGTTGGGGTTAGGGGTTGGGGTTAGGTTTAGATTTGGGGTTAGGGGTTGGGGTTTAGGGGTTGGGGTTAGGTTTAGATTTGGGGTTAGGGTTTGGGGTTAGGGATTGGGGTTAGGTTTAGATTTGGGGTTAGGGGCTGGGGTTAGGGTTTGGGGTTAGGGATTGGGGTTAGATTTAGATTTGGGGTTATGGGTTGGGGTTAGGTTTAGATTTGGGGTTAGGGGTTGGGGTTTAGGGGTTGGGGTTAGGTTTAGATTTGGGTTTAGGGGTTGGTGTTAGGGGTTGGGGTTAGGGATTGGGGTTAGGTTTAGATTTGGGGTTAGGGCTTGGGGTTAAAGTTTGGGGTTAGGGATTAGGGTTAGGTTTAGATTTGGGGTTAGGGGTTGGGGTTTAGGGGTTGGAGTTAGGTTTAGATTTGGGGTTAGGTTTGGGGTTAGGGATTGGGGTTAGGTTTAGATTTGGGTTTAGGGGTTGGGGTTAGGGTTTGGGGTTCGGGATTGGGGTTAGGTTTAGATTTGGGGTTAGGGGTTGGGGTTTAGGGGTTGGGGTTAGGTTTAGATTTGGGGTTAGGGTTTGGGGTTAGGGTTTGGGGTTAAGCTTAGATTTGGGGTTAGGGGTTCGGGTTAGGGTTTGGGGTTAGGGATTGGGGTTAGGTTTAGATTTGGAGTTAGGGGTTGGGGTTAGGTTTAGATTTGGGGTTAGGTTTAGATTTGGGGTTAGGGGTTGGGGTTAGGGATTGGGGTTAGGGGGTGGGGTTAGGGGTTGAGGTTAGGTTTAGATTTGGGGATAGGGGTTGGGGCTAGGGGTTGGGGTTAGGTTTAGATTTGGGGTTAGGGGTTGGGGTTTAGGGGTTGGGGTTAGGTTTAGATTTGGGGTTAGGGTTTGGGGTTAGGGATTGGGGTTAGGTTTAGATTTGGGGTTAGGGGTTGGGGTTAGGGTTTGGGGTTAGGGATTGGGGTTAGGTTTAGATTTGGGGTTAGGGGTTGGGGTTTAGGGGTTGGGGTTAGGTTTAGATTTGGGGTTAGGGTTTGGGGTTAGGGATTGGGGTTAGGTTTAGATTTGGGTTTAGGGGTTGGGGTTAGGGGTTGGGGTTAGGGGTTGGGATTAGGTGTAGATTTGGGTTTAGGGGTTGGGGTTAGGTTTAGATTTGGGGTTAGGGGTTGGGGTTTAGGGGTTGGGGTTAGGTTTAGATTTGGGTTTAGGGGTTGGGGTAGGGGTTGGGGTTAGGGAGTGGGGTTAGGTTTAGATTTGGGGTTAGGGGTTGGGGTTAGGGTTTGGGGTTAGGGATTGGGGTTAGGTTTAGATTTGGGGTTAGGGGTTGGGGTTTAGGGGTTGGGGTTTGGTTTAGATTTGGGGTTAGGGGTTGGGGTTAGGGATTGGGGTTAGGTTTAGATTTGGGGTTAGGGGTTGGGGTTAGGGGTTGGGGTTAGGTTTAGATTTGGGGTTAGGAGTTGGGGTTTAGGGGTTGGGGTTAGGTTTTGATTTGGGGTTAGGGGTTGGGGTTAGGGATTGGGGTTAGGTTTAGATTTGGGGTTAGGGGTTGGGGTTTAGGGGTTGGGGTTAGGTTTAGATTTGGGGTTAGGGTTTGGGGTTAGGGATTGGGGTTAGGTTTAGATTTGGGGTTAGGGTTTGGGGTTAGGGATTGGGGTTAGGTTTAGATTTGGGGTTAGGGGTTGGGGTTAGGGTTTGGGGTTAGGGATTGGGGTTAGGTTTAGATTTGGAGTTAGGGGATGGGGTTAGGTTTAGATTTGGGGTTAGGTTTAGATTTGGGGTTAGGGGTTGGGGTTAGGGGTTGGGGTTAGGGGTTGGGGTTAGGGGTTGAGGTTAGGTTTAGATTTGCGGTTAGGGGTTGGGGTTAGGGGTTGGGGTTAGGTTTAGATTTGGGGTTAGGGGTTGGGGTTTAGGGGTTGTGGTTAGGTTTAGATTTGGGGTTAGGGTTTGGGGTTAGGGATTGGGGTTAGGTTTAGATTTGGGGTTAGGTGTTGGGGTTAGGGTTTGGGGTTAGGGATTGGGGTTAGGTTTAGATTTGGGGTTAGGGGTTGGGGTTTAGGGGTTGGGGTTAGGTTTAGATTTGGGTTTAACGGTTGGGGTTAGGGGTTGGGGTTAGGGGTTGGGGTTAGGTTTAGATTTGGGGTTAGGTTTTGGGGTTAGGGTTTGGGGTTAGGGATTGGGGTTAGGTTTAGATTTGGAGTTAGGTTTAGATTTGGGGTTAGGGGTTGGGGTTAGGGGTTGGGGTTAGGGGTTGAGGTTAGGTTTAGATTTGGGGTTAGGGGTTGGGGTTAGGGGTTGGGGTTAGGTTTAGATTTGGGGTTAGGGGTTGGGGTTTAGGGGTTGT